>NC_068560.1:30542500-31167500 GCF_022201045.2 Citrus sinensis
CTTATTGCATTTTATTTTTGTTCTCATTTTTCGGTGTATAATTAATGTTCACACGGAACCTGAGATGCTGCAAAACTATAGCTAGTTTTAAACTTTTAACTTCTATTAAATTATCGCTGGGGTGTGTAATAATATTCTGGTGGCATCAAGCAGTCAAAAAAATAAGCTTAAAGGTACCACCTCTCTCATACGTCATACATTCACCAATTTTGTGGATTTCACCAATAAGCTTAAAGATAATTACTTTTCGTCAAAGGAGAAAGAGAAAGAAAGCAAACGAAGATAAGGTTTTTTTTTTTTTTTTTTGAATTTGATTAAGCATCATGTTACTGTATTACACATATATTTATAAATAATAACATATTATTACACTGATATTTATAATCAGATATATACTTAAGACTTATATTATTACATTTTTATTTTATAAAGTACATATTCAGCCAAATATCTCTCGTGAGAGAGGGATGTCTCTACTCCACTCGCATTTCGCAAGGGAGAAAGACGTTATAAATAATCTCCACATAATTATAATTAATTGAGGGAGTTTGAGTATGTGGGGACTCGAACCATTGCCCTCATCATCATTCTTGACTTTAAGAGCAATAGTTCACCATAGGACTATAAGCCCAAGTGGCGAAGATAAGATTAAATGCGCTTCAAACTACTTAATTATTACTTTAATGTTATCTTAATTTACATTTGCAAGTAATACTGGCGACAAATGCATTGTCACGCATCAAATTAACTCGCCTGTTTGGTCCTTTTTGTTGGCTTTATGCATAGATTTTTAATAACAGAGATCTTTTCTAATTGAAAGCTAGCTTTACGTAAAGTTCATTCAATAATCTCGTAAAAATAAATTAAACCTTTGCATGTACCTGAGAAGTTATATAATAATATTTTGTAAGCTCTCACATGCACAAACAAAGGTACATTATACAAATTATAGTGGGTTACCAAAGTTAATTTTCAGACAGATGATAGGATTCTTTTGAACTTTGAAACGTCAATCGTCATCATTGAGGCTACTATCTGATGTCAACAGTCACAAACAAAGAATCTTAATCAAATCTTCTTTTGCACCTAATTTATTTATTACGCCAAGTTTAGCATACCACCTTTTATTCTCGTGGTTCACACACATATCATAATCTTTTTGGGGTTAATATCGCATCAGATTCACCCAGGTGGCAGCCTAAAATGGTCGACCATACGTTGTGGGCCCTCTTCATAATTTACATTTTTTTTTTTTGGGAAATGACGCTCCCTAGTTTGGATTAGTTAAACCTCAGTATCGATATGGCTCATTCGTGGAAAATCTTTGTTCCATTTTTTTTTTCTATTAACTTTGTCCCTTCTGATCTTATATGATACTATGAAATGATTTGAATAACCTTCTAAAGATGAAAATAGTATAATTTTTTTTTAATGAAAGGAAAGCAGTTTCAAATTGAACGTTGTTAACATAATTTGACTTGTATATGAGTATGCAGGACCACTAAATATAGGACAAATTATTTAATTTTGGAGCTAATAAAAAGAAATTCCATTCCATCAATTGGTACAATAATAACTTGTTCAACAAAAACTCAAACAATCCACATAAAGATCACATTATGAGCGCATTTGGCAGCTTGCATTACACTACTGCAATGTATGAAAAGACTATTTTTGTGCTAACCCATATTTGATTGCAATTTCTAATTGTATTGCACTGTATTAAAAATATGACTAATACAACAAAAGAGGTATAAAATAAATTGATAGGGTAAAGTTTAAGTTGTATTTGCATTAAAACATTATTTACATTTTAATTATAATTATTTAACTTTTATTATTTAATATATTATAATAAATTTGAATTTATATTTATATTTAAATAAAAAATTAATTTAAAAAACAATACAAGAGATTATTAACCTAAATATTTAATAAATAACCTTAAATAGTTTCAATTTAATTTTAATATTAATAAAAAAAATTATATTATATAATACAATCTATAGTTAAACCAAACATAGTATTGCATTAAAACTTATTGCAATGCACCCTTAATATAATGTATCATAATATAATATGGTTAATATAATTTAATACAAAAACAGTGTGCCAAATGTATCATATATATATATATATCAAACAAAATATTAAATTCTAATAGTTTCATGGACTTAAATGAATGATTTTTAAGTAAATTTATTTAATTAATTATCCAATCAAATTCTTATCACAAAAAAAAAATTGTGTTACAAAAAATTAATTTAAATTTTACCCAGCTTATCTACTAACAATTTAAACATAAGAAAATTAGCGCATAAGAATTATGTACTCTCTTAAACATATTGTAGCTCCATTTTGGCATATGTGATCTTCATCTCATTTGACTCATCCTCTGCTTCCAGGAAGTAGGCTTGATTGACTGATCAAATTACCCACAAAAAAAAAAAAATTCTAATCATAAATAATGTTAGGGTAGTGAGTTTTGAGTTTGCCTAATATTCTAAACATGATTAACTTTCGTACCCTTGTCTTCAAAGAAGTAGACATGAGAGCAAACCCACATTCAGAAAAGCGAAATTATTAAAAAAAAATTATGATTGATTTGGGGTTCGTATTATTATAATTACTACTATTAATAATAATATTTAATTATAATAAAAAATACCGTTTATTTGGAAGTGTTATGGCCGAGGGTTAGTACCTAGTAGCAGGCCAGTGGGACCTAAGTAATAATGGAGTCCATTCATTGATTAAAATAGAGAGATGGGAAGTAGAAACACACAGTTCACAGACAAGACAGAAATACCACTAGTAGTGAACTGAAGTTACCACACGAACGAAAAAAAAATACCAGACGGTGCATGTGAGCGCGAGACGATCTAAAAGTTTTTTATGACGGATACTGAAGGGAATGCTGAATCACTGATGTGATGAATTTACATTTATAATGCAGTGCTGTGTTGGTGGGGTCTTGATGATCAGTTTTGAGTTTTAAGGGACCCATACGGAGTGTCGTTTCGGTGGGAGGCGCGCGAGAACAGCGCGGGAGCTGTTTCCCGATGCACAAGAGACCGCCAGTCCCCGCACCCACTCCCCACTCCCACTCACTGCAGCTTTTCTTCTTTCTTAACTTCTTTTCTTTTCGCTCCCGATTTTCCATAGCTTGATATTATAGTTAATAATAAAAATAATAATATCGCATATAGGCAACTTTCTGATTCTGGTTGATGGGGGACCCATCCGTTTACCATCACATCAAAACGTATGCGATGATGATCATCATATCTGTGATTGATTGACAACAGAGTGATAGCAAGCGCTTCCATCTCTTTGGTGAATACTGTTAACCCATGTGAGTTGGGCCCCACTTAAACCAACTGTTTGAGACAGGGATGTGACTGTTTTTGGGTCCTATCATCAACACCAACAGCAGGACCATTGAATTGAATTGATGTTAAGTTTTTTTTTTTTTTTCACTCTTCTCTTTAGCAGATGGGATGTGTCTTTCAATCCGATGTGATGCCTGCCTCCTTCTGGCCCTCCCCTACCACTACCATCGCCATTTTTAAGCCTTATTATACATCCTCCATCCACCTGTCTGCTTACGCAACTGTACTACTGCTGATACATGTTTACTAGTTGTGTTTCATGTTCCAAAGCCTTTATAAAATTATTGAGAATTTTATGTCATTTTATGCTTTTATAATATGGAAAGTGGAAACAATATGTATGTGTCATGTGCGGTTGAATCTCTCAACACTCCCCAGGAGTCTCCTTTTCATTAACTCACATTTGCGTTATGTGGTTGAATATTATGTTTCCTTATTATTATTATGATGGTATTGTGGGATTGCCGTTGCTATTGATGTTGATCTCAGAAATCATTCTAGATGTTTATAGAATATGATTCAAGTGGCTGCTGCTAATGGAGCGCATAAGAATTGACAGAAATAGAAATGCTGATGTTTGACTGGAGGAGAAAAGCTTCTGGAGATTTTAACCGATACGATTGCAGAATCCTAGTGTATCATTATGGACCCCTTAAGCCAATAGACTTCCTTATCACCCACCTAACTTTACTCTTTTTTTCAACGTAATTGGGTGCTGGTCTTATTCAATCAAATTTGTTTTTCTAGATTCTTTGTAATTCTTTCACTGAGTTCTTGTTTCCCTTCCTGTGCTTTCCTTTGGGTTCATCATGATCTGTCTGCCTGTCTCTGTCAGCTTAGCCTATGGCTCAGTATGGAAGCGTGTTTCTCAATTTTGGGCCTAAAATAAAGGCCCACTCTATCTGGGCCGAAATTGAGCTTCATATGGCTTTCACAATTATAATGCGGAGGATAGAGGAAATAACTAGCGTCACATGGTAATGGTATAGCATAACCATCAACGCAACTAACATTTTTATTCTTTTGACGTGGGTGTTACACGATGTAAATAAGAAATCAAGCTTGTAAATGACAAACATAGCACTTTAAACATTGGTAATCCACAATCCAAGAATAGAAAGTGACCTTTTTCTGGAAGAAGCGTCACTGGCAGCATCAGGAACTTAAATCAATAGTCACCACGAGTGGCGACTCACCCTTGTCAACAACAAATGTCTTCACAATCTTCTTGTGGAGGGTGGGAATTACTATAGTGTATGTCCCATGAAAACCTCTAAACGCGAATTCTCCTTGCTCATCAACATGTCCTTGAGCATGAGACAGCCACTCCTGTTTAAGATTTAGGAACTTTTTACCAGCTTCATTGATGTCACCTTCTGCATTAACCAAATGTGCACTGTCACGGCTCATAAACAACTCCCAAAATCCCCACAGCATTATTCCTTCCACAGCAGGGTGAGCAAAAGCTTCTCGGAGCATGACTTCGAGATCCTCCCCTCTGACATATTCATTAATGGAAGACACATCAAGCTCTGTAAACCAGATTGGAAGGCCTAGGATCCCCAGTTTATCCAAAGCAGAACAAACAATTGGTCCCACTGGACTATCGATATGTCCTTGAATTCCAATTCCTCCTACAGGGGCACCTTGCTCTTGCAAATCAAGTATGTGTTCAATATACTTTTCCGGAGATGATCTGGGGTCACCCCCATCTTCAACATGATAATCATTCACAAACAAAGTGGCAGATGGATCTAGCTGGAGTGCCGTCTTAAACATATACGCTCGGATATCTTTCCCCAATCTATCTTGATAGAATGATCCATGCAGCATTTCATTGTTCACATCATAGTGCCTGAACTTCCCCTTGTATCGTGTGAGAAGCCCTGTTAGGCGATTTTGAACAGCTTTCATCAAGTCATTTTTGTTTAGTGATTGGATCCAGGGCTGGACAGTGGCCTGTACTTCCCAGAAGATACAATGACCTCGAGTTTCGATGTTGTGCCTCAGGCACAGGTCCAACATATCATCAGCATCCTTATAGTTGAAATTTCCTTGTTGTGACTCTGTCCAATACCACTTCAACTCATTTCCGAACACAGCCCAGTTGAAGTATTTTGTAAAAAAATTCACAAAATCTTCATTGTCTATCTGTGATCTATTAATGCATGAACCAATTGGAAAACTGTTTTGTGTTTGTTTCACTTTCACAAAGGTGCCAAGAATGCTGCTGCAATCCAGTCCTGATAATTTTAGGACGACATCACGCTTACGAATCTGCATTACATGAGGTGAGATTTAACTTAAAAAAAAAAAAGAAGCATGGCAACGGAATTTCAATGCTGGAAAGGAATCGCTTTACTTGGTAAAGATGAAAATGAGAAGTAAAAGAATTACCTTATCAGTCTGCCTCCTCAACTGTCTAAACCTTGCCTCACGATCAACAGGAAATATCTGAAGACCGGCAACCATTACGTCAATACCTGAAGCAGGACCTTGCACATAAACCATTACCTTTGATGGTTGTTTCTCAATCCTAAAGGACCCGCCAATTTCATGCCACCTATCATCATTTATCTCAACTTGTCCTCCATTGACCCACTGGTTGTCCACACCTAGTGCAACATTCACATTTTGAGGACCAGTTGTGCCGGAACCAATATGCACCCAGGCAGATACTTGATATGTCAAAAAGAGCTTCAGTTTCTCTGTGATCATTTGAGCTGGACCCATCCAAGTCTGTGTACGATTGGTTACAAGAATATAGCGGCCACTTAAAGGCTCATGAGGTCCCAGGGAATCTCTTGCCATTGGAGGGAGTATATGTGGTGAGCCAGTTCCAACGCTTAAAGTGCAATTACCAAGGGGAAACCACCCATTGGTGCCATCACTTAGTTCACTGTTCGTGATTATGTTAACTCCAAAGGCTGGGTTCTGCAAACAAAAGTCAAAACCAAACATTTTCAATGCCTAAAACACCCGGATTGAACTTTAAAATGTTGATGACAAAAATTTCAACCAAAATATAGTAGAAAAAAATTTGAATATATTTTTCACAATTTTATCTGCTTATTCAACCAACCTCAATGACTGGTGGAGGTGAAGGAGGGATTTTCTCTGCATGCTTTACCACCAAACTATTTACAAGAATATCTGCGCCAGGAGGTGGACCTTCCATATATATAACTACTCTTGCAGGGGAACCATTAAGGAGGAACTTCCCGTGCAGCTGTGCCCAATCTTTGTCAGTTGCCTGTACACTGGCAAAGAAACCAGTTTGCTTTCAGCAGTGAAAGAAATTGTAAAGTTGAACTATCTACAACTGATATACCAAGCACATATTCAATTAACAAAATAGAAATGCATTATTTCTGGTATGAAGGAAAAGATAATTTCTTTAAAAGCACGCGAGAGAGAGAGCTTATGTGTGATGTCTTGAGAGAATCAGGATTGTTTAAGATTGGTGTTGCAGAAACTGCAAATAGAAAACTATAAAAGTTTATGATATGGAGATAACAAATAAAGTAGAAACTTACTTGGCAATGACTATGTACTGATCGCGTTGATTTGGTGTTTGGACCCATAAAGTTGCCTGTACAGTTGCAGTAGTAACATTGTTACCAAAAATGCGAACTACAGCAGTAACATCATAAGCAAGCTTTCGCTGCACTCTTCCGGTGATCTCCTGCTGAATTCCGTTCCAGCTTTGTGTGCGTTCTGTTGCAGATGCAAAGACCTTCCCTGACAGTGGGACTATTTTCCCATCAGCCATGGAATCATGTAAAACAATTTTGCAGCCTCTTCCGGACCAATTATTGAGGCCATCCTCAAATTTGGGGTTGAGGATAATGTTCTCATCTCCAGCAATATTGCACCCTATGCTCTTATTCTTTCATAATATAGAAAAAATGAAATCAGAATAATCAATATTAGATGACAAGAAAAACATTTTTGCAGACTGCTTCAGGTCAAAACTTATGAATTTTGATAGACCTGACTCTTACACAAGAATACTTAAGTTTTAGAAGCAAATCTAAATAAGATACAGATGGCCATCTTCACAAGTGTACTATATTTTATTTCTTAAATCAAAATCAAATAGAGATGTCTTCCTTTTAGAACTGCCCTAAGTTTATGACTTTCCAAATCCTACCAGCATTCTTGAAGTTGAGGTAAACTTAGGGAGAAATAAAAGTACCTCACACTCACTAGGACTGGAACAGGTAATCACCACCGATCTTATAAGAAGGTCCACTCCAGGTGCAGGTCCTTCCAAATAAAAAACAATCCGATCAGGCACAGCTGACAATGAGAATGTGCCTTCCAAATTTTCCCAGTTATCTTTTGATACAGAGGTCCTGCATCCGTAATACCATTACCACATCTGTTGTTTCTCAATATAACGAGGAAAAAATGACATAATGAACTAACAGAATCTATTACTTTCCAATAAACAAATAGCTCGTTTCTGAATCTCGTTGTTCTAGTTTCAAAGTTGCCAGCACATCAGCTGATCCTTGATGAGGCCCAGATACTCCAACAGAAGCTGAAACCAAATAGGTAAAACCAGGAGAAACTTTGTCTGTGATATCTTGTTCCAATCCCTGCCAGCACTCTTTACGATTTGTAACAACAGCGTGTTTACCAACCGAGTTTGCTGATGTTCCTTCTGGATAATGCGACTCAGCTGAAGCGATGAAAGCATGACAGCAATTGGGGTGCCACGAGTGCAGCCCCATAGAGAAATCATTATTTACAATGAGATTAGCAGCAGTACTAGTGCTTAAATTGATCTTGTTATGTTCTGCAATCTGTCAGCAAAAGTAGAAGTCATGAAACTTAAGCAGCACAATGAACTTCCTTAATGCACAAGCTCAGAATACCCAGGTATCACAAAATATACTGAGAAAATGTGCAATATAATGAGAGCTTCAATTAGAAAGTGAAAAGCTTTTGTAGTAACTGATACAGCAGGCACACAGAAATTGAGTGGCCAAGCTCGACATATCATTTGCCATCAAATATGAGGAATGAAGAAGAAATCGCGAAATCAGATGAATTGCTTCATATGGCTCGGGCATTTGATGTCAAATACCGTCGGTTATTAATCAATGCAATCTTCAATAGCTTCCCACAACCTCATATTTAATTGTGGTAATCAGACCAAAGCTGCATTACCAAAATTTAATACTGACATTGTCTCACCATAATTCAAATTAAATTCTGTATTCGGCTTCCTTTGATGCAATTTTCAGTTCATTACTAAGTAAGACATTGATTTACAAGTTACAACGCTAAAAATCAAATCATAAAATGCCAGCCCACTAAAATCCCCAAGTACTAAATTAAACTTGGTAGTGCCATAAATTAGCGAAAATAAAACAATGGTGATTTCCCTCAACGTTGTAAGTTGAACAAGTGTGCAGGAATATTTGAAGACACGAAACACCCCATCCAGCCATAAGAAAACAAGCAAGAAAAAGGAAAGCCAAATGAGAATCAACAAATGAACCTAATAACCCAAACAAAATAAACATACCAGTGCTGCAGAATTGTCATTGCCATTATTCGCGTGTTGGCTTTCCATGGTTTCTCCCGATCTCTAGCAATCAGAAAAGCAGTTTCTATTACCCAATTTGGTCTAAAATTATAAAGAGGGTGCGTAAATTGATCAGTACCTGATGCTGATGAGGCGTATGAGTTTGATTTTGGTTAGAACGGGTATTGGAATTGGAAACTCGAGTTGTGAAGCAGCAAGCGAAGACCCTCCTCATATTTATACGCACCGTTAAAAAAAATTTCAAGGAAGTCTAACAAAAGCGCGGGACCAACGGACCAAACAGCCAATCAAACATTTTCTGAAAAAAAAAAAAAAAAAACAAAGAGTTGGCTTTTTGTCTGGGTTTGTCGAAACACAATAAAAAAAGCAAAATTTTGTGTAATAATTAATTAATTGATCCACTTAACTGAAAACTATCCCCACTTACCAACAGAGCATTTTCATATTATAGAATAATAAAAATTATATCTTCCCCATCTCTGCAAGGCTAAGGCTGCCGAGGCTTCTCTGTGATGTGTTGCTTTGTCTTGCAGCTTGGGGTATTCTCAAGTGGGCTTCAATGCTTGAATTAGAATTGAAGATTTAAGGTTTGTGCAAAGCATAACTGTCCATTAATAGTATATTACTATTTGTGATGTGGTTCCTTGCTTGATAGACTTTGATTACAAGAAAAAGTTCCCTCTGTCAATTTCCCCATTTCCTACTGGGTGACAGGTTGAACCATTGGTCATTGGTGGCTGGGAAAAATTAGGTGAAATGGGTTTTCAATTAGTATGATGGATTTTTGCCCAGTTACATGGAGTTTCTGCTCATTATAATTACATTACACGATTCTCAATCCGAGGTGTAGAACATAAAAGCACACGAAAGCAATCGGAATGAGACCTGCTGCTGACCCTTCATCATGAAATTTGATGGCCTGAAAATCTCAAAGAAGTTGGCGTGGAAGCAGAGTAAGAACAACGAGAAAGTAAAGCGAAAATTTAGTGCATATATTTGATGGACAAAATACGGCATCGCAGTACATTTCAATGCATCACCTAGAAATGGCATTTTACGATTCTATGCTTCCAAGAGAAGCAAGAAATGTTTTTTTTTTGTTTTTTTTTTTCAGTTGACAGTTAAAACTGATGGAAAAGAAAAGAAAATCAGAAGGAAATCAATTTACATTTATCAGCTCACTCCCGCTGGCCTCTGGATTCATTTCGGGCTTAAAGGGCTTTGGGTTTTAGAGCCCATTGTATGTTTAAACGAACTAAACAAGATGGGCCTTAAGAGCCCATTCTCTGGGACAAACTCAAAGCCTAGATTATCTGACTGTTTTTCCTCGTTGATGCCCAAGGTTGGGGATTAATTTCCTTTAGAAGAGGACCAAAAGAAGGGGATTAAACAAAAAAAAAAGTTCAACGAAATCACACTAATTAATGTCAAAGTTGGTTGTCAAACAACTGGAATCAAATCTAAAACTATTATTATTAAACGAGCCACCAATCCGGGCTTGCCAAATGAAGACCAGAAGAGTCAGAGAAAATGAACAAACCATTCCTATCTATGTTGACTGTGCGGTGCACCACCAGTGCATGCAATTAAAGAAACACGACATTGATTATTGAATTGGAATTTGGTAGAATAGGAGAAGATTCTTCTACTACTTGCTCGAAGATTTCATTTATTTATTACATCACATCTACAGCAATTGGGCTTCTAGAAAGTATAAACTTTGAAATTTAATATCCTCAGTGGATCATTTCTTGCGTGTTTCATGAGCTCATTAATTACATAAAGTCAGAAGTCTTCACAACATGATTAATCTTCTTAATTCTTTATTTCATAGTTACATGTATGCATGCATGTATGTATATGGGCGTATGTCTTCAAATTTCCATTAATCTGTTGAATTATCATTAGATGCCGTCACGTTACGACAATCACATGCACTTTAATTGGCTTTCTTTTTCCGGAATAGCCTCCCTGTAATCGTTACTTGTAAAATCATTATTCCCTTAAGCACACGATACAAGGCTTCCTCAAGGCTCATATTATAATAGGACTACATTTAGCAGGTGATAATTCTTTAATAATAATAATAACAATAATAATAAAAAGAGCAGTTGTACGTATTCCCAGAAGAACATGTGAATTTTGTTTGAATGAAGAGGCAAAGGCCGCCCAAATAAAACAAGTCCAACGAATTGCGTGTCAAGTTTGTCTGTTTGCGACTCAACGGTGTAATGAAAACTGTATTAAAGTAATCACGGAAAAATAAATTTTAGCGAAATTCCATAGTTACCCTCGATCGGCCGCATTATTAACACAGCAAGCCCGACGATCAAACGACATAATTGAGTGAAACACCAGGGGTGTTACGTAATATCATTGAAACAAATTAAGAAAGCGTATGTGAATGTGACGCATTGAAGCGTCCGAGGCGTCAGGTGGGGACGAGCTTCGGTTTCGTTGGTTTCTGAAAACGGAACCAATAATGAAAGCCCATAACTAACTAAACTAAAACTAAAACCCACCCTTCGAAGAAATTTCGCCGGGATGGATGATTCCGCGACATGTGAGTCAACACGTGCATACATGAACGTATTTAAAGCAAAAGCGACATAACAAGTCCCGCGTTTTATGAGTTCAATGGAGGTCCAGGGAAGTGGTCCTGGAGGATCGATGAAGAACAGAGAAAGTAAAACGAGGAAGAAGAAGAAGAATGCAAAGTCTCGGTACTTGCCGAAGCTCTCGTGTTTGCGAACCGAGCAGGATGGAAAAGGAAATTTTGACATGCAGGTCCAAACTATTGGAGACGGAAACGGAGATGGTCCGACTCCAACTCACCTCGTTGTTATGGTGAACGGCATTATTGGCAGGTTAGTTAGCTTAATTAGCTTAACCTTAATCACATTGCTAATTAATACTCTATCTCGTCACGATCATGATTATGATTCAAGACTTGATTTGATTAGATTTGACTTTATTTATTAATTACAGTGCTCAAAATTGGAGCTATGCTGCCAAGCAGTTTTGCTGCAAGTGTCCTGAGGATCTTATAGTTCACTGTGAGTGATTATTGTTAATTCTTGAACCTCTAATATAAAATTATAATCCAGTTGCATGTTATTTTGGGCTTATGTAAAAGTGTAAAGAGGCAGTGGAATCTAGGAAGTATACTCGATATTCGCTACTAGTTTTGGTTTCTTTTATTAAGATAATAAATTGCATAGGATCAATTTGTGAATTCAGGCAGTGAGCGTAATTATTCTACGCTGACATTTGATGGCGTCGATGTCATGGGAGAAAGGCTAGCAGAAGAGGTGTGTTTTTGTTCGTTTTCCTGATTGTTAATCCTTTTACCTCAAATGTTATTTCTTTGTTTAAAATACAATGGTATTGTTTCTTTCAGGTGATATCAGTCATAAAACGGCACCCAGGTGTTCAGAAGATCTCATTTATTGGTCACTCTTTAGGTGGCCTTGTGGCAAGGTATGCTATTGCCAGGCTTTATGAACGAGATGTCACAGAGGCATCTCACCACGCAAGTGGAGAATGTAGGGTTGATGAATCTGAAGAAGATTCATGCCAGAAAGATAATTTGAAAGGCAAAATCGCTGGCCTAGAGCCCGTGAATTTTATAACCTGTGCCACGCCTCACCTTGGCTCAAGGGGTCATAAGCAGGTGACCTTTTGTACTTTGAATGTTCATATATAATTAATCCTCCCTTTCATAACTAGTTTTCTCCAATAAATTTGTGATTAAGTAATTATATGGACTTCAACATATATGGTTTTCTTATGTTCTAGCTTGTTCTTCTCAGGTCCCAGTGTTTTGTGGATTTTACACTCTAGAAAAAGTAGCAGCCCGTGGATCCTGGTTACTCGGAAGAACCGGAAAACATTTATTTTTGACCGACCGTAATGAAGGGAAACCTCCTCTTCTTCTGCGAATGGTCAGTGATTGTGAAGACCTTAAATTCTTGTGAGTCTTTGTAAACTTATCCAGTTGATAGCTAAGTGAACCCAATTGATTCCTCAACTTTTAATCATTTTTTCATTGTGTCTACAGATCTGCTTTGCAGTCCTTCAGGCGCCGTGTGGTCTACGCAAATGCACGTTTTGATCGTATCCTCTTACTTTTAAGTGTATTCTTTGAATTATATTCCCCCACAGACCTCCAATTGTTTGAGAAAGAAGCTGCGTAACATTACTTTAAGTGATCAGGTGGATTTTTGGCTTCTTTGGTACTCTGATGCAATCTCTTCCTAACTTACCATTTACTTATAGAAGAACTTAACTCTCTTCTTAGACATTGTGGGATGGAGTACATCATCTCTACGGCATCCAAAGGAGCTTCCAAAGGTAATTATGAACCTTATATTAGAAACTCCGATATTATTATTTGTCATTCTCAGAGAGATTTCTTTTTTATCAGAGACGACATCTTAAAAGAGTTGATAAATACAAACATATTGTAAATGTGGAGACAACAAAAGCAGCTAGTTCACAAAGAGAAGTCCGTTCAGAGAACATGGCAAATAAAAGTGAGACTACTGACATGGAAGGTTAGTTAATTATTTGTTACTTGAAATTGATCAAAAAAATATTGCTCTGTCAATAACTCCTATGGTTTTCTTGATGTTCAAATTATTATCTCATGTAACACTTATAAGCTAAAATCTTTAGAGGGTCTAGTTATGCCCTCGTAGGATCCTCGAGGAAGTAAAACTGAAAAAAACTACATTGGAAAAGTACCATTCATAATTTTACAGTTTATTCATTAGGAAATCTGAAAATTCATGCTTAAAAGAATGAGCATACTTATTTGCTTGCCATTGGATATGTGTTCACACAGAAAATTGCAGTTGCCTGCATCCATTTTCTTATATGTGAGGAAAAAATCAGTTACTATAATTAGCTATAAATGGATCATTATTATTATTTTTATTTTCCTGATAAGTATTCTTCAAACATTCATGGTTTTGAAAATGAGATATTGTAGTTGTGTTAAATAACTCTCTGTTTGGATGAATCTTGGTTAATCAAATTGATCACTGGTCCTTAGGTTTCTATGTGTTGATGATGTGCTAAGGTGAGTCTTATTAAGATGTATGATGAAGAGTTTGGGCAGCCCATTCAAAAGTTTCTGAAATGTTTTGAAAATATTGAAGTGTGTCATCTGAAATGTGAATCTGACAATGCATCAGCAGTAGGAATTAGGAAATCAGGGAGCAGAACGAGATGCAGAGAAGATAGGTGTTGGTTTTACTTCTATTGTTGCAGACCTTTAATCTTTTAATGAGTTTCATTAAGCAATCTATCATCCTTCTCTTAACTTCAGATCTCTGGATATTGTTAGAGGTTTTCCGGAATCACTCATTCTCATTTGACAATTGGCTTGAATGATATTTTCCCCTTGGCATCTCAGTTATTGCAAGTTCTACTTGAAAATGATGGTCGTTAACATAATTGTTGCCCTTTAGATGTAATGCTCAATCCTCATTTTTTAAAGCTTAATTCCACTGTTAGGATCTCACCTACAAGATTAAGCTTTTGGGTCAAGTGGTAACTTAACATGGTATTAAAGCCAGGATTTATCATGTGGTCTCCCCATGTGATTGCATTTTGTCTATGGTTCTATCTGCTATCCCTGTTTGGGCAGAGTCTAATAGTATTTGTCTATGTTTTTACCTTCTATCTTATTATTGCTTTTGGTCAACACGGTTTAATACCAGCTTGAGCTTTTAGATCAAGCAGTAACTTAACACTTATGTCACACAATTGTAGAGGAAATGCTCAGATGTTTAACGACTTTGAGCTGGGAACGGGTTGACGTTAACTTCAGTAGAAGCAGGCAAAGATTTCTAGCACACAGTACCATTCAGGCAAGATTTGCAATTCTCTTACAATTTCACCTAGGAAATGGAGTTTTTCTGTACACTTTTTAATTGCAGACGAGCATTTGGTATCTTACCCTGTATGATTCTGCTTCCGCACTGAATAAGAAGTGCATTCTAGAGTGTAACATTATCTTTTCCTCTGTGTTCAGGTGAAAACCTACTGTATCAATTCCGATGGAGCCGAGGTGATCCAACATATGATTGACAATTTTCTCCTGTAAAGGATGCCTACTCTATAGATTCTATGTCAATGCCTCTCTTGTCCTAATTGGCATCAAGAAGGAATTTTTTGGGTGACTCTGTGAAGCTTGGTTTAATTTGCTGGACGGAAGCTCACTGTAACGACAGTATAAGAATATTCCCCCCCCCCCCCCTCTTCAGAAGAAGGTATATATCGGAACATATTGATATATAATTTATAGTACATTTCTTCATGTTAATGCAACAATAGACAGAGATGTTAGTTCAAGTTACATGAAACAATATGTCCAAACTAAGTACGTACAATTTTGCTTATTGATGAATTAATATTATTATACATGATATTTCTTCTATTGTCACCCATAACCAAAAGAAAAAAAAATTATAAATCGCGTTGTGTGTGTAACTTTCTCTGTGTGTGTGCGTGGGTGAGAGATCTTTTACAATGTGACAAAGTTTATCTTTTAAATGGGAAATTCTGGAGTCCTGTAACAGTTTTTGACGTCATAAATAGAGGTAGGAATCGAAGGATTGGCAGTAAAATTTTGTAAATTCCAAAGTGTTGATGAATTTGCTGGAACAATGACACCGGCCACGGTCAGATATCATCGCATCTGATTCCCACAAAGGGATATGATTCTGATGCAAATCCATGGATGCATTGGTGACATTCCTTGTTTTAGCATCCTTTGGAAATATATATTTAATAAAACTCTTCCCAAGGCCGAGAAAAAGGGATGTTAGCGTGTCGAAGTAAATTATGCTCAGAGCCCAAAACACGAACGTGGAGGGACAAATTGAAAGATTAAATAAAAAGTGAAAGCGAAAGCGATAGCCCAAGAACCACATATCATATTTCCCTCCTCGCCTGTGAATCCCTTATTTTAGAGAGCTCTCCATCATTTGATACGCTGTGTCATCTCTTATTGTTGCTGATTTGTGTTATTATTGCATCCTTTCAGCTTTCACTACCTCTTTGGTTTTGGCTCTTAATGTTTTGCTGTACTGTCCATTCCTTCTCTCCTTGCTCTGCCTCAGCTGCTAAAGCAGTCTCTCGGTTTGGTTTTTCTGGTGGCTCATGAAACGAGGTCAATGTCATTCCCTTTTCGTTTGAGGTCCTCCACCTCTGTAGCCCTCTCAGTTTAGCCTCATTCTAATAACACTTTTTGCCTTGCATGTTCCGTCTAACCAAAGCGAGCTACATGTACAAGGTTACCAAGTGAAAGTGAGTGGACTTGCAGAGGTGAGGTGGCGTTTAAGCTCTGAACCTTTCTTTTCTTGGGACACTTCTCAGGAAATCGAATACATCAACCTCTCTCTCTCTCTCTCTCTCAACAGTCAATACTTATCCCCTCCCTCACAACTGCTGGGCCTTAATTTGTACACACTCTCAACTCAATTCTCAGAGAAAGAAAATGGGCAGCTCTCAATATTGTGTTTGTTGCCACAGAAACAGACACCTCATTGTTTCCTTGCTCTTCCTTTTGATTTCGAGCTTGACACAAGTGAGATTCGTGGCTGAAGGCAGAGCAATATCCAAGCTAGTTGAGGCTGCACCGGTACGTATTATATATATATATATATTCACATCATGCTTTACCTTATTTCTTCCTGACAAAGCAATATTTTCAAAATAGTGGAACTCAAAATTTCAAATTTTATGCGCAGAAAGGAATGGAAGAAGAGAAGATGGTGGTGATGACAAGTATGATAGGATCAAGGCCACCAAAATGTGAGAGAATGTGCAGCTCTTGCAGGAATTGTGAACCAGTTCAGGTCCCAGTGACAACAAGAGCAGTTGGTCACAGAGCGAGTCATTTCTCTGCAATTGCGTACTCAAAAGGTGATGATAATTCCAATTACAAGCCCATCAGCTGGAAATGCAAGTGCGGCAACTTGATTTTCAATCCATGATTGGTTGAACAAAACATATGTTGCATTAACCCAGCAGTGTATCTACTACTACCTCCTTCTGAAGCTGTAGCGTTAGCATAAAGTTTTTAATGTAGAGTTTTTTTTTTTTTTTTTCGGGTCTTTTTGATTCTGTACTAATTTTCTTTCGTTTCTTGCTTTCTCTAATGACATCATTCCGTGGATATAATGAATTTATGACCGAATCTAATTGCAGTTATTATGATAATTTCGAAAATGAAAGAGACAAATAATAGAATTTGGCAGGGTGGCATTAATTACTTGGGCATTTATATTAAATTAAATTAAAAATTTTGAGGGTCTTTGGGGGATGCAATGGGTTTGTTAATTTTGATGGCAATTGGCAAGTGAAGTGACGACATGACGTGGGGGATGGGTGTATTAATTAATTAATAAATAGAAAAAAAGAAAGAGATAAAGAAGGCCAGGCGGATGAGAATTTCGAGTGTGTCGGACAGTTCTGCTTTGCGTATCTTACAAGATTTGTGCCTCAGATTTCTGATTCAGAAACAAAGCCTGTGCAAATTACACAGCCCACCTCGAAGGGATCAACCCTAATACCACCACCCTCTCATCGTCTCATCTAAATAACTATTTTTTAATTTTAAATGCATATATAACCGTCAGTTTATAATTTTATTTTTTTTCTGTTAAGTATTCCATTTGAAGAATTAAATCTTAGTCTTGTTCATACTAATCCGAATCTCACAGAAAAAAAATGTGACACAATGGTACTAGGGAGAATATTGATATTTGAACACCATCAAAATAAAAAATGAAATATTATTTATACTACTATATTATTATAACACACAAAAAGAAATGAGCTCTGTCTATACTATAGTATTAGTATTTTTATCATAATAATATTTTATTAGTAGTCAAATATTATTTTTCTACTGAAAATAATTATTATTTTATATAGATAGCGTGGCTTAATTCAGAAAAATAAATAATCTTAAACCAATTTATTATTGTTTGGATTTTTTTTCCCCTTTATTAACATCCGAGGACCGAGAAGAGGCAATTGATAGATAGAAGACAATAAATGAGATATTAATTGTAGGGCAGATAATAAGCAGTGAGTGAACTGAAAGGCTCTCGATTGCTCATCATCGTCATTCATGAGCTCTGCTGCCTGCGGGGCTGCTGTTAATTTCCTCTATCCTAGCTCTCGCTCTTGGTAGAAAGGCAATTAAATATTGGCTTGCATGCTCACGCTGACGTTATGCGAGGTAAAACTCAAACATTTTCTGAATAAACAACATATTAAAACAATAATGCATTAACTAATGCTTAATCTATCTAACAAGCAATAAACTTAACATAAAAGGAGCCAAAGACACCTAAATCTTACACAAAGTAATCCAAACTCCAAGTCCTTTTCTTTTCCCCCACATGGACACACTGATGATGATGATGATGATGATGATGATGATAATAATAATAATAATAATAATAATAATAACGGATGGGTAAAAGCCAAAAGGGAGGGTAATTTCCTGAAGTCTTCTAGTCGATAACTTGATAATAGATATATCATCTTTAGTCTTCACTTTATTTTTGCACAAAGAACAGTACTTCGAGATTATAGACATAAGATGTTGGGCATTCATTTCAATCCTAAATAAACAATTTTTCAATCTAATACTGTACTTTCTTCCAAGTATATTTTTCACCTGCTCAGCTCATACTCTAAGTTGGTGTTTGGTTTTAAGAAAGGGAGGAGAGGAAAAGAGTGGAATGGAGGGGAAAGGAGAAGAGAGAAGTGGAAGAGAATAGTGAAATTAAATTTTATTGTTTGGTTTGACATAAAATTTGATAGAGAAAGGAATTACAATTTTTTTTCTTTGGATAAATTTATCATTTGCCTTAAATATTAGATTATCTATATTAGTAATAAAATATAATTTAATATTAATGCCAAACTTTTTTAATTTCAAAAAGTTCTAAAACAATTCATGATTTATATTTAATATACAATATAAAATAATTTAATATACTAAACTATTTAATATAATTTAATATTAAATATAATTTAATATTAAATATAATTTAATATTAAATATAATTTAATATAAATAAAAGCCGGTCAACATAAGTCAACGCCGGTCAACGAAAGTTAACGCTTTTCCGGTAAAATTTCGACGGCTTCCGATGACGGTCCGGCGGAAGTCCAGCGATAGTAAATTTATATTTATATATTTTCATATTAAATAAATAAATAAGTTTATTTATTTTATTAAATTTTTTAAATCATTCATTAAATTTAATTAATATAAAATTATTTATAATATAAAATTAATAAAATAAAATTATAAATAATAATCATTAATAACATTAAATAAGTTAAAATGTTAAAGGACAATTTTGGAAGTTTGAGTTTTCAACATAAGAGGATTTTAAATTCTTCACTCTTTGGCGTGGAATTCAAATTCTACATTATAAGGGATATTAAATTCTAATGAAAATTAAATTATTATATATTTTATGCAACCAAACAATGGAAATAAAAGTAGAATTTGAATTACTTTCCTCTCCCCCATTCTCTCTTCCCAACCAAACATCACCTAAGGGTGCATTTGGGGAGCAGCTACCCATACGCACACTGAGTATAATATAAGCTAGCGTGAATACAAATTGAATGCTCGCATGATCTGGAGCGACCTTTTAGTTTATGCATAATTGCTCCGGAAACTCCCAATTTTCTAATTAATTAGCCGCACGCCCTGATTCCATTTGTACATATGGTATGTTCGTTGTTTTGAACATGGATGGTAATGAGGCAAATATGGGTTGGATCTACTCTGCTCCATATCCAAATCCATAATAAAAATCAAAATCGGTATCTGCTCCAGATCCATCATGAATCCATATTTTTCGCTCCATATCCAGATCCAAAAAAGAAATAAATATCTATATCTGCTCCAAATCCGAAAAAAATTAAAATCCAAATCTGCTCTAGATCCGTCATGAATTCTAAAATTCAGTAATAAAAAATTAATAATTTTTTAGATTGAAAATTGAAGGCTAAAATGTATTGATAACAAATAAATTATATAATTTTTCTCAAAAATATAATAATTATTGTAGCTTATACTTTTACACCAAAACAACAAATAAGAAAGATAATAAAATATCATTCGGAAGTAATTGCAGGAGTGAGATCAATCTAATATTCTTTTGTCTCCTTCATCATTCTAATATCCACGATACACCTACCCTCATTCCTACAACATTAGATAATGACATATAAATTAAATATGATTTATATTCAGTCCTTTATTATTTTTATTATGACCATATTTGACTAAATATATGAATAACTATATTTCTTTAAAATTATTTAGCCAATATAATAAAATAAATTGCCAGGTTATATTACTTGGCTTGAAATTTGAATATTGCATGTACATGCTTTGGGGCTGGCGGACCTTTAAATTTACAAAACTAACCTTTAAGTTTTAAGAGTTTAAATGCATGGTAAATACTACTAATGTGCTATGAATAAAATTTATTATCATTATAATTCCACAATTGTTAAGAAACTTTTAAAATAAAATAAAATTAAAAGATGAGTGGATATGGATATGGATATGGATTTAGATATTAAGATAGATCCAGATCTGCTCCATATCCGTCTTAGATCTGCACATCGATATCCAAATATGATCCAAATCCATTTTAAACCGATCCAAATCCGATCCGATTGGATTTGGATCACATAGATCTTGGACCAGATCCAATCCATTGCCATCCCTAGTTTTGAATGAGATAACTCGCTGATTTATGCAATTAAATGGAGTTTAAAGAAGATATTGGATGGAGGATAAATAAAACTACTGACTACCCATTGCCAGTTTCTTAAATAATTCTATTTATTTCTAAAATTATCTTTCTTCATCATATATATATATATATATATATATGCCCTTATTCAAGTTCCTTAGAGTCATTTTCAAACCCAAAATTTCATGCCACTGTTCTATATTTCTTATATTTGAAATTCTTTCAGATTATCTTCAATTTGAGATTAGCCACCAAGAAATCATTTTTTTTCAAACCACATATATGATATCACTCATATATATGTTGAATAAAGACGGTTAAAATTTTTTTTAAAAAAAATGTTACTTGATCCCTCTAATTGTAAAATTACCTTAATTTATCTTGAAAATTAGGTTTAAAAGAGGGCATGCGTGAATAGAAAAACGTTGATAAATAAAGCTATATACGGTAAAATTTGATTTTAGAAACCTTTATATATACGCACATGTTTCCACGTTATAAAGGATGTTACGATTTCCTTTTGTAATGCAGAACGTAAAGGGTATGATCAGGGTTCCGCTTTAGGATAGTAAGAGGAATCTTTGTAAATAGAATTTTGTTTCTGAAAAAATTAGGAAAATTTTAGTGTTTGATACACCTAGCAATCCTAGCTTAGGCGTTGGTGGAGATATGGATGATCGCGATCCACTTCCCCTTCACATAATCGACCACATACTGAGCCGACTTCATGTGAAACAGCTCCTCCGTTTAAGGTGCGTGTCCAAAACATGGCGGAATCTAATCGACGGTCCGGATTTCATCAAACTCCAACTCAGCAGAAACCAAGCAAGGGACAGTTCTATTATTACTGTGGGGTTAGGGTCTACAGATACTCTTTACGAGGTAAAATATGAGAATGGTTGTATAGCCACAAAAGTGGTGGGTTGCTGCAATGGCTTGCTCTGTATTGCTACGAACAGATTGCCGCAGACTCTTGCTATTTGGACCCATCTACGAGAAAGCACCGCCTTTTACCGACGACAACGACTACCCTGGAGTCCAAAACGGCTAGTTGCTTTCTTTATGGGTTTGGGTATGATTTGACTCATGATGATTATAA
Source organism: Citrus sinensis (assembly GCF_022201045.2). Taxonomy (NCBI): domain Eukaryota; kingdom Viridiplantae; phylum Streptophyta; class Magnoliopsida; order Sapindales; family Rutaceae; genus Citrus; species Citrus sinensis. The sequence continues at coordinate 30,564,365 of NC_068560.1, forward strand.
ACTAGTTAGAATTGCAAAGCGTTCTGGAGATGCTTGCTTTAGTGAGGCTGCTGAGGTAAAAGTTTATAGCCTAGCAAGAAATTATTGGAAAAGAATTCAAGATATCTCGGGATAGTCCCGGGGTTTATGCTAGTGGTTCTTTACACTGGATAGCCATGGCCGAGTATGGTAGGCATGATTTTATTCTGGCCTTAGATTTATCTGATGAGGCTTATAAAGAGCTGCCACTGCCTCCGCCTGTGCTTTTGGAAACCGGTTGTCGCGTTCGTGCCAGTTATCTCGGTGTGTTGGATAATGGCTGTTTGTGCCTGGTTTCTAATTATAGCGGAGGGTACAGAACGCCTCTCTCTCGTGTGTGGGTGATGACAGAATATGGTGTGAAGGATTCTTGGACTAAATTGTTTTCGATTTCGGAGGAACAAGTTATCTCGCCGTCTCCCGAATTTTATTATTATTCTCTGCCTTTCGAATCTTTGGAACCCCTAGCCTTTTACGAGGGTGGCACCCAACTTCTTTTGGCGCACAATAAGATCAACTTTTTAGTGTATGATCTCAACACGAACCAAGCCACGGTTCGTTGGCCGGAACCAGATGTAGCACCTATGCCAGGTGTATTCTATATGTGCTTGCAATCCCTAGTTAATTTAATTAATTAACTTGTCTGAGGAGTATATCTGTTAGTTTAATTAATTTTATACATGTGGACATTTTAATGCTCGTTATCTTATTCATGAATAAAATCTCCGTTCCCTTCTCATTTTTCCTTTTTAGTTTTTATTTTATTTTCTAAAATATTTAGTAAATACATTTAAAATTTAAATCGTAACGGTGTGATATAAATAAAATAATATCATAATATTTATTAAAATAATCAAAATAACAATTAATATAAAGTAATGATATAGTCACAAATTCTTGTATAAATTTATTTTGTACAAACTGATGTGGCGTTAATTCATTAGTTGAATTAAATATCTCTTGGCCCCACATAATTTATTTTTATTATTTTATATTTTCATTCAATCAATGAATTAATGTCACATCAGTTTGTACAAGAGTTTGTGGCTGTATCATTACTCATTAATATAAAGAGTGATGATACAGCCATAAATTTTTGTACAAATTTATCCTATACAAACTGATGTGACATTAATTCATTAGTTGAATGAAAATATAAAATAATAAAAATAAATCATGTGAGCCAAGAGATATTTAATTCAACCAATGAATTAACGTCACATCAATTTGTACAAAATAAATTTATACAAGAATTTGTAGTTATATCATTACTCTAATATAAATACTTTATTTCACCCTTTTTTTTATTAGATTAATAATAATAGTATTCAACCCTCACATTTTAGGCAAAGCTTACATTACATTGATTGGCTGTACGTTACAGCTAAAAAATTTTCCTTAGAAAAGTTAATAATTATAAAAAGTCAATAAATTTTAAAGTTTTATTTCAAACCCCCGGCTGCCTGTAAAAATCTTCTAAATTTCCCAGGAGGGATATTAGCTACCCTTTAGTCAACATAAATAGCAAAACTCATGCCCCCTCAAGTCTTTATTATTTTGGACAGTGCCCGAAATTCTATCGACATTTGCGTCATACGTTTGTGCCTCTTCTTCTTTTATCATGTTCTTGATTGTTTTTTCATCTGGCGTAGAAGGTTTGATTTTGATCCCATTTGGTCTCATTAGACCAACTTATGGCTATTAGAGATATTAAACAGATTTTTACAAACCTCAGGAGAAAGGCAAAGGCAAAGAGAGCATATCTTGAACAAAATAAAGCATCTTGTAAATTATAAAAGGCAAGAAATTACATCACCATCACGTTCTAATGATTGTGCTATTTCCTTTGGAAACTGTTTGGGAGAAATACGTCGACGAGACCAGGCATGGTGAGCAGATATCTGATGACAGAGTTCTGCGACCCGGTGTGTTCCGTAAAAGCCTGGTGCGCGGGGGAACAGGAGCAGAAATATCCTGCTCGTCCACGAGCACGTCATCTGCGAGGCAAATTTCCTGTAAGAGGCATAAGGCCATTCCGGCTAGAGGTCGAGAGGCGAGGAGACCCGGTCAACGGCAATTGGCAAGACCTGCTCTCCAGCCCGAGAATCTAGGCACGACAGCCACGCTTTCCCCAGAACCGTGGCGTAACACGCAAGATCCCACGTTTGCCCATAACGCAGCATAACGCAGCAGTCGGAGTCCGATATCGTCCCCCAAAAAAGCGGAAACAAGATCTCACGAAACCACGATGGCCACGCTTTCCCCAGAACCGTGGCATAACACGCAAGATCCCACGTTTGCCCATAACGCGGCAGTCAGAGTCCCATACCGTCTCGAAAAAAGAGGAAAACTGGGATTCAGAGGAAGCCTATAAAAAGGTAGCCAACGAAGGTAAATGGGTTAGCATTTTTGAGATTAGAAAAGAAATTCTAAAGAAGAGAAAACCACGAAAAAGCCATAAGATCTGTGGCAAGCGTTCCCCGAACCTTCATATCTGACTTGAGCGTCGGAGGGTTTGCGCCGGGAGAACAACCGGCGTACTCTGACTTGTCTGTGTACGCAGGAACCTCTGGAGAAGAAGCCTTGCGAGGAGACCCCCTGGTCGTGATGACGTTGATCGAGCAGAGATCCTGGTTGTAGAACGAGGAGAACCGGAATCCCGCATCAACATTTTGGCGCCGTCTGTGGGGACCGGTACGAGAAGCCAATTTTTCGTCTCTATCAATTTTCATTAAGTCGAAGCAAATCAGAAAGTTACAGTGCATAAATGGATGAGCTTGCTTAAACAAGGAAGCAAAAACCTTAAATGAGAGCACATCGAAGGCACACGTTTGTAGAAATCAGAACAGGTCAGAAGTTAAATTTTTATTTACAAGCAATTTCTTTCATGAAAATTTAATTATTTCTCTAAATCCTACTATGTGAAATGAGAATACCTTATATTCATTAAATTGATTGTGCTCATATGAGGGCTGACAGTATAACTTAGTGAACTTGATTTCTTGAAAGTTACTCAATATGAGAATGATTTAAGAAATGAGAGCTAGACTAACGTTGAGAAGCCAATCAAAGTTCACTTCTAAGGCATGCAAAGGCTCACTAAGTCTCAAAGCCTGTTTTATGGTGAGACAGAAACCAAGCATGCCAGGATCTGCTCGGCCACGAGAAGGCTAGCAGAATCCCAAGCTTTGAAGAAATCATCTAAGGCATGCAAAGGCTCATCAAGTCTCAAAGCCTGTTTTATGGCGAGACAGAAGCCAAGCATACCAGGATTTGCTCGGCCACGAGAAGGCTAGCAGAATCCCAAGCTTTGAAGAAATCATCTAAGGCATGCAAAGGCTCGACAAGTCTCAAAGCCTGTTTTATGGCGAGACAGAAGCCAAGCATGCCAGGATCTGCACGGCCACGAGAAGGCTAGCAGAATCCCAAGCTTCGAAGAAACACCCAAGGCATGCAAAGGCTCATCAAAGTATCAAAGCCTGTCTTATGGCGAGACAGAAGCCAAGCATGCCAGGATCTGCTCAGCCACGAGAAGGCGAGCAGCATCCCAATCCTTGAATAATCAAAGGCATGCAAAGGCTCACAAAGTCTCAAAGCCTGTCTTATGGCGAGACAGAAGCCAAGCATGCCAGGATCTGCTCGGCCACGAGAAGGCGAGCAGACTCCAAAGCATTCGAAGAAATTCCTGAGGCATGCAAAGGATCATCAAGTCTCAAAGCCTGTTTTATGGCGAGACAGAAGCCAAGCATGCCAGGATCTGCTCGGCCACGAGAAGGCTAGCAGAATCCCAAGCTTTGAAGAAATCATCTAAGGCATGCAAAGGCTCATCAAAGTCTCAAAGCCTGTCTTATGGCGAGACAGAAGCCAAGCATGCAAGGATCTGCTCAGCCACGAGAAGGCGAGCAGCATCCCAATCCTTGAAGAATCAAAGGCATGCAAAGGCTCATCAAGTCTCAAAGCCTGTCTTATGGCGAGACAGAAGCCAAGCATGCCAGGATCTGCTCAGCCACGAGAAGGCGAACAGCATCCCAATCCTTGAAGAATCAAAGGCATGCAAAGGCTCATCAAAGTCTCAAAGCCTGTTTTATGGCGAGACAGAAGCCAAGCATGCCAGGACCTGCTCGGCCACGAGAAGGCGAGCAGAATCCCAATCCTCGAAGAATCCAAGGCATGCAAAGGCTCAACAAAGTCTCAACGTATGTCTTATGGCGAAACAGAAGCCAAGCATGCCAGGATCTGCTCGACCACGAGAAGGCGAGCAGACTTCAAAGCATTCGAAGAAATTCCCAAGGCATGCAAAGGCTCATCAAGTCTCAAAGCCTGTTTTATGGCGAGACAGAAGCCAAGCATGCCAGGATCTGCTCGGCCACGAGAAGGCTAGCAGAATCCCAAGCTTTGAAGAAATCATCTAAGGCATGCAAAGGCTCATCAAAGTCTCAAAGCCTGTCTTATGGCGAGACAGAAACCAAGCATGCCAGTATCTGCTCATCCACGAGAAGGCGAGCAGCATCCTAATCCTTGAAGAATCAAAGGCATGCAAAGGCTCATCAAGTCTCAAAGCCTGTCTTATGGCGAGACAGAAGCCAAGCATGCCAGGATCTGCTCGGCCACGAGAAGGCTAGCAGAATCCCAAGCTTTGAAGAAATCACCCAAGGCATGCAAAGGCTCATCAAAGTCTCAAAGCCTGTCTTATGGCGAGACAGAAGCCAAGCATGCCAGGATCTGCTCGGCCACGAGAAGGCTAGCAGAATCCCAAGCTTTGAAGAAATCATCTAAGGCATGCAAAGGCTCATCAAAGTCTCAAAGCCTGTCTTATGGCGAGACAGAAGCCAAGCATGCAAGGATCTGCTCAGCCACGAGAAGGCGAGCAGCATCCCAATCCTTGAAGAATCAAAGGCATGCAAAGGCTCATCAAGTCTCAAAGCCTGTCTTATGGCGAGACAGAAGCCAAGCATGCCAGGATCTGCTCGGCCACGAGAAGGCTAGCAGAATCCCAAGCTTTGAAGAAATCACCCAAGGCATGCAAAGGCGCATCAAAGTCTCAAAGCCTGTCTTATGGCGAGACAGAAGCCAAGCATGCCAGGATCTGCTCGGCCACGAGAAGGCTAGCAGAATCCCAAGCTTTGAAGAAATCATCTAAGGCATGCAAAGGCTCATCAAAGTCTCAAAGCCTGTCTTATGGCGAGACAGAAGCCAAGCATGCCAGGATCTGCTCAGCCACGAGAAGGCGAACAGCATCCCAATCCTTGAAGAATGAAAGGCATGCAAAGGCTCATCAAAGTCTCAAAGCCTGTTTTATGGCGAGACAGAAGCCAAGCATGCCAGGACCTGCTCGGCCACGAGAAGGCGAGCAGAATCCCAATCCTCGAAGAATCCAAGGCATGCAAAGGCTCAACAAAGTCTCAACGTATGTCTTATGGCGAAACAGAAGCCAAGCATGCCAGGATCTGCTCGACCACGAGAAGGCGAGCAGACTTCAAAGCATTCGAAGAAATTCCCAAGGCATGCAAAGGCTCATCAAGTCTCAAAGCCTGTTTTATGGCGAGACAGAAGCCAAGCATGCCAGGATCTGCTCGGCCACGAGAAGGCTAGCAGAATCCCAAGCTTTGAAGAAATCATCTAAGGCATGCAAAGGCTCATCAAAGTCTCAAAGCCTGTCTTATGGCGAGACAGAAACCAAGCATGCCAGTATCTGCTCATCCACGAGAAGGCGAGCAGCATCCCAATACTTGAAGAATCAAAGGCATGCAAAGGCTCATCAAGTCTCAAAGCCTGTCTTATGGCGAGACAGAAGCCAAGCATGCCAGGATCTGCTCGGCCACGAGAAGGCTAGCAGAATCCCAAGCTTTGAAGAAATCACCCAAGGCATGCAAAGGCTCATCAAAGTCTCAAAGCCTGTCTTATGGCGAGACAGAAGCCAAGCATGCCAGGATCTGCTCGGCCACGAGAAGGCTAGCAGAATCCCAAGCTTTGAAGAAATCATCTAAGGCATGCAAAGGCTCATCAAAGTCTCAAAGCCTGTCTTATGGCGAGACAGAAGCCAAGCATGCAAGGATCTGCTCAGCCACGAGAAGGCGAGCAGCATCCCAATCCTTGAAGAATCAAAGGCATGCAAAGGCTCATCAAGTCTCAAAGCCTGTCTTATGGCGAGACAGAAGCCAAGCATGCCAGGATCTGCTCGGCCACGAGAAGGCTAGCAGAATCCCAAGCTTTGAAGAAATCACCCAAGGCATGCAAAGGCTCATCAAAGTCTCAAAGCCTGTCTTATGGCGAGACAGAAGCCAAGCATGCCAGGATCTGCTCGGCCACGAGAAGGCTAGCAGAATCCCAAGCTTTGAAGAAATCATCTAAGGCATGCAAAGGCTCATCAAAGTCTCAAAGCCTGTCTTATGGCGAGACAGAAGCCAAGCATGCCAGGATCTGCTCAGCCACGAGAAGGCGAGCAGACTCCAAAGCATTCGAAGAAATTCCTGAGGCATGCAAAGGCTCATCAAGTCTCAAAGCCTGTTTTATGGCGAGACAGAAGCCAAGCATGCCAGGATTTGCTCGGCCACGAGAAGGCTAGCAGAATCCCAAGCTTTGAAGAAATCATATAAGGCATGCAAAGGCTCATCAAAGTCTAAAAGCCTGTTTTATGGCGAGACAGAAGCCAAGTGCGCCAGGATCTGCTCGGCCACGAGAAGGCTAGCAGAATCCCAAGCTTTGAAGAAATCTTCTAAGGCATGCAAAGGCTCATCAAGTCTCAAATCTTGTTTTATGGCGAGACAGAAGCCAAGCATGCCAGGATCTGCTCGTCCACGAGAAGGCTAGCAGAATCCCAAGCTTTGAAGAAATCATCTAAGGCATGCAAAGGCTCATCAAGTCTCAAAGCCTGTTTTATGGCTAGACAGAAGGCAAGCATGCCAGGATCTGCTCGGCCACGAGAAGGATAGCAGAATCCCAAGCTTTGAAGAAATCATCTAAGGCATTCAAAGGCTCATCAAAGTCTCAAAGCATGTCTTATGGCGAGACAGAAGCCAAGCATGCCAGGATCTGCTCAGCCACGAGAAGGCGAGCAGCATCCCAATCCTTGAAGAATCAACGGCATGCAAAGGCTCATCAAGTCTCAAAGCCTGTTTTATGGCGAGACAGAAGCCAAGCATGCCAGGATCTGCTCGACTACGAGAAGGCGAGCAGACTCCAAAGCATTCGAAGAAATTCCTGAGGCATGCAAAGGCTCATCAAGTCTCAAAGCCTGTTTTATGGCGAGACAGAAGCCAAGCATGCCAGGATCTGCTCGGCCACGAGAAGGCTAGCAGAATCCCAAGCTTTGAAGAAATCATCTAAGGCATGCAAAGGCTCATCAAAGTCTAAAAGCCTGTCTTATGGCGAGAAAGAAGCCAAGCATGCCAGGATCTGCTCAGCCACGAGAAGGCGAGCAGCATCCCAATCCTTGAAGAATCAAAGGCATGCAAAGGCTCATCAAGTCTCAAAGCCTGTCTTATGGCGAGACAGAAGCCAAGCATGCCAGGATCTGCTCAGCCACGAGAAGGCGAGCAGACTCCAAAGCATTCGAAGAAATTCCTGAGGCATGCAAAGGCTCATCACGTCTCAAAGCCTGTTTTATGGCGAGACAGAAGCCAAGCATGCCAGGATTTGCTCGGCCACAAGAAGGCTAGCAGAATCCCAAGCTTTGAAGAAATCATCTAAGGCATGCAAAGGCTCATCAAAGTCTCAAAGCATGTTTTATGGCGAGACAGAAGCCAAGCATGCCAAGATCTGCTCGGCCACGAGAAGGCTAGCAGAATCCCAAGCTTTGAAGAAATCATCTAAGGCATGCAAAGGCTCAGCAAGTCTCAAAGCCTGTTTTATGGCGAGACAGAAGCCAAGCATGCCAGGATCTGCTCGGCCACGAGAAGGCTAGCAGAATCCCAAGCTTTGAAGAAATCATCTAAGGCATGCAAAGGCTCATCAAGTCTCAAAGCCTATTTTATGGCTAGACAGAAGCCAAGCATGCCAGGATCTGCTCGGCCACGAGAAGGCTAGCAGAATCCCAAGCTTTGAAGAAATCACCCAAGGCATGCAAAGGCTCATCAAAGTCTCAAAGCCTGTCTTATGGCGAGACAGAAGCCAAGCATGCCAGGATCTGCTCGGCCACGAGAAGGCTAGCAGAATCCCAAGCTTTGAAGAAATCATCTAAGGCATGCAAAGGCTCATCAAGTCTCAAAGCCTGTTTTATGGTGAGACAGAAGCCAAGCATGCCAGGATCTGCTCGGCCACGAGAAGGCTAGCAGAATCCCAAGCTTTGAAGAAATCATCTAAGGCATGCAAAGGCTCATCAAGTCTCAAAGCCTGTTTTATGGCTAGACAGAAGCCAAGCATGCCAGGATCTGCTCGGCCACGAGAAGGCTAGTAGAATCCCAAGCTTTGAAGAAATCACCCAAGGCATGCAAAGGCTCATCAAAGTCTCAAAGCCTGTCTTATGGCGAGACAGAAGCCAAGCATGCCAGGATCTGCTCGGCCACGAGAAGGCTAGCAGAATCCCAAGCTTTGAAGAAATCATCTAAGGCATGCAAAGGCTCATCAAAGTCTCAAAGCATGTCTTATGGCGAGACAGAAGCCAAGCATGCCAGGATCTGCTCAGCACGAGAAGGCGAGCAGCATCCCAATCCTTGAAGAATCAACGGCATGCAAAGGCTCATCAAGTCTCAAAGCCTGTCTTATGGCGAGACAGAAGCCAAGCATGCCAGGATCTGCTCGACTACGAGAAGGCGAGCAGACTCCAAAGCATTCGAAGAAATTCCTGAGGCATGCAAAGGCTCATCAAGTCTCAAAGCCTGTTTTATGGCGAGACAGAAGCCAAGCATGCCAGGATCTGCTCGGCCACGAGAAGGCTAGCAGAATCCCAAGTTTTGAAGAAATCATCTAAGGCATGCAAAGTCTCATCAAAGTCTCAAAGCCTGTCTTATGGCGAGACAGAAGCCAAGCATGCCAGGATCTGCTCAGCCACGAGAAGGCGAGCAGCATCCCAATCCTTGAAGAATCAAAGGCATGCAAAGGCTCATCAAGTCTCAAAGCCTGTCTTATGGCGAGACAGAAGCCAAGCATGCCAGGATCTGCTCAGCCACGAGAAGGCAAGCAGACTCCAAAGCATTCGAAGAAATTCCTGAGGCATGCAAAGGCTCATCACGTCTCAAAGCCTGTTTTATGGCGAGACAGAAGCCAAGCATGCCAGGATTTGCTCGGCCACAAGAAGGCTAGCAGAATCCCAAGCTTTGAAGAAATCATCTAAGGCATGCAAAGGCTCGATAAAGTCTCAAAGCCTGTTTTATGGCGAGACAGAAGCCAAGCATGCCAGGATCTGCTCGGCCACGAGAAGGCTAGCAGAATCCCAAGCTTTGAAGAAATCATCTAAGGCATGCAAAGGCTCATCAAGTCTCAAAGCCTGTTTTATGGCTAGACAGAAGCCAAGCGTGCCAGGATCTGCTCGGCCACGAGAAGGCTAGCAGAATCCCAAGCTTTGAAGAAATCATCTAAGGCATGCAAAGGCTCATCAAGTCTCAAAGCCTGTTTTATGGCGAGACAGAAGCCAAGCATGCCAGGATTTGCTCGGCCACGAGAAGGCTAGCAGAATCCCAAGCTTTGAAGAAATCATCTAAGGCATGCAAAGGCTCGATAAAGTCTCAAAGCCTGTCTTATGGCGAGACAGAAGCCAAGCATGCAAGGATCTGCTCGGCCACGAGAAGGCTAGCAGAATCCCAAGCTTTGAAGAAATCATCTAAGGCATGCAAAGGCTCATCAAGTCTCAAAGCCTGTTTTATGGCGAGACAGAAGCCAAGCATGCCAGGATCTGCTCGGCCACGAGAAGGCTAGCAGAATCCCAAGCTTTGAAGAAATCATCTAAGGCATGCAAAGGCTCATCAAGTCTCAAAGCCTGTTTTATGGCTAGACAGAAGCCAAGCGTGCCAGGATCTGCTCGGCCACGAGAAGGCTAGCAGAATCCCAAGCTTTGAAGAAATCATCTAAGGCATGCAAAGGCTCATCAAGTCTCAAAGCCTGTTTTATGGCTAGACAGAAGCCAAGCATGCCAGGATCTGCTCGGCCACGAGAAGGCTAGCAGAATCCCAAGCTTTGAAGAAATCACCCAAGGCATGCAAAGGCTCATCAAAGTCTCAAAGCCTGTCTTATGGCGAGACAGAAGCCAAGCATGCCAGGATCTGCTCGGCCACGAGAAGGCTAGCAGAATCCCAAGCTTTGAAGAAATCATCTAAGGCATGCAAAGGCTCATCAAGTCTCAAAGCCTGTTTTATGGCGAGACAGAAGCCAAGCATGCCAGGATCTGCTCGGCCACGAGAAGGCTAGCAGAATCCCAAGCTTTGAAGAAATCATCTAAGGCATGCAAAGGCTCATCAAGTCTCAAAGCCTGTTTTATGGCTAGACAGAAGCCAAGCGTGCCAGGATCTGCTCGGCCACGAGAAGGCTAGCAGAATCCCAAGCTTTGAAGAAATCATCTAAGGCATGCAAAGGCTGATCAAGTCTCAAAGCCTGTTTTATGGCTAGACAGAAGCCAAGCATGCCAGGTTCTGCTCGGCCACGAGAAGGCTAGCAGAATCCCAAGCTTTGAAGAAATCACCCAAGGCATGCAAAGGCTCATCAAAGTCTCAAAGCCTGTCTTATGGCGAGACAGAAGCCAAGCATGCCAGGATCTGCTCGGCCACGAGAAGGCTAGCAGAATCCCAAGCTTTGAAGAAATCATCTAAGGCATGCAAAGGCTCATCAAAGTCTCAAAGCATGTCTTATGGCGAGACAGAAGCCAAGCATGCCAGGATCTGCTCAGCCACGAGAAGGCGAGCAGCATCCCAATCCTTGAAGAATCAACGGCATGCAAAGGCTCATCAAGTCTCAAAGCCTGTCTTATGGCGAGACAGAAGCCAAGCATGCCAGGATCTGCTCGACTACGAGAAGGCGAGCAGACTCCAAAGCATTCGAAGAAATTCCTGAGGCATGCAAAGGCTCATCAAGTCTCAAAGCCTGTTTTATGGCGAGACAGAAGCCAAGCATGCCAGGATCTGCTCGGCCACGAGAAGGCTAGCAGAATCCCAAGTTTTGAAGAAATCATCTAAGGCATGCAAAGTCTCATCAAAGTCTCAAAGCCTGTCTTATGGCGAGACAGAAGCCAAGCATGCCAGGATCTGCTCAGCCACGAGAAGGCGAGCAGCATCCCAATCCTTGAAGAATCAAAGGCATGCAAAGGCTCATCAAGTCTCAAAGCCTGTCTTATGGCGAGACAGAAGCCAAGCATGCCAGGATCTGCTCAGCCACGAGAAGGCGAGCAGACTCCAAAGCATTCGAAGAAATTCCTGAGGCATGCAAAGGCTCATCACGTCTCAAAGCCTGTTTTATGGCGAGACAGAAGCCAAGCATGCCAGGATTTGCTCGGCCACAAGAAGGCTAGCAGAATCCCAAGCTTTGAAGAAATCATCTAAGGCATGCAAAGGCTCATCAAAGTCTCAAAGCATGTTTTATGGCGAGACAGAAGCCAAGCATGCCAAGATCTGCTCGGCCACGAGAAGGCTAGCAGAATCCCAAGCTTTGAAGAAATCATCTAAGGCATGCAAAGGCTCAGCAAGTCTCAAAGCCTGTTTTATGGCGAGACAGAAGCCAAGCATGCCAGGATCTGCTCGGCCACGAGAAGGCTAGCAGAATCCCAAGCTTTGAAGAAATCATCTAAGGCATGCAAAGGCTCATCAAGTCTCAAAGCCTATTTTATGGCTAGACAGAAGCCAAGCATGCCAGGATCTGCTCGGCCACGAGAAGGCTAGCAGAATCCCAAGCTTTGAAGAAATCACCCAAGGCATGCAAAGGCTCATCAAAGTCTCAAAGCCTGTCTTATGGCGAGACAGAAGCCAAGCATGCCAGGATCTGCTCGGCCACGAGAAGGCTAGCAGAATCCCAAGCTTTGAAGAAATCATCTAAGGCATGCAAAGGCTCATCAAAGTCTCAAAGCATGTCTTATGGCGAGACAGAAGCCAAGCATGCCAGGATCTGCTCAGCCACGAGAAGGCGAGCAGCATCCCAATCCTTGAAGAATCAACGGCATGCAAAGGCTCATCAAGTCTCAAAGCCTGTCTTATGGCGAGACAGAAGCCAAGCATGCCAGGATCTGCTCGACTACGAGAAGGCGAGCAGACTCCAAAGCATTCGAAGAAATTCATGAGGCATGCAAAGGCTCATCAAGTCTCAAAGCCTGTTTTATGGCGAGACAGAAGCCAAGCATGCCAGGATCTGCTCGGCCACGAGAAGGCTAGCAGAATCCCAAGCTTTGAAGAAATCATCTAAGGCATGCAAAGGCTCGATAAAGTCTCAAAGCCTGTCTTATGGCGAGACAGAAACCAAGCATGCCAGGATCTGCTCAGCCACGAGAAGGCGAGCAGACTCCAAAGCATTCGAAGAAATTCCTGAGGCATGCAAAGGCTCATCACGTCTCAAAGCCTGTTTTATGGCGAGACAGAAGCCAAGCATGCCAGGATTTGCTCGGCCACAAGAAGGCTAGCAGAATCCCAAGCTTTGAAGAAATCATCTAAGGCATGCAAAGGCCCATCAAAGTCTCAAACCTGTTTTATGGCGAGACAGAAGCCAAGCATGCCAAGATCTGCTCGGCCACGAGAAGGCTAGCAGAATCCCAAGCTTTGAAGAAATCATCTAAGGCATGCAAAGGCTCAGCAAGTCTCAAAGCCTGTTTTATGGCGAGACAGAAGCCAAGCATGCCAGGATCTGCTCGGCCACGAGAAGGCTAGCAGAATCCCAAGCTTTGACGAAATCATCTAAGGCATGCAAAGGCTCATCAAGTCTCAAAGCCTATTTTATGGCTAGACAGAAGCCAAGCATGCCAGGATCTGCTCGGCCACGAGAAGGCTAGCAGAATCCCAAGCTTTGAAGAAATCACCCAAGGCATACAAAGGCTCATCAAAGTCTCAAAGCCTGTCTTATGGCGAGACAGAAGCCAAGCATGCCAGGATCTGCTCGGCCACGAGAAGGCTAGCAGAATCCCAAGCTTTGAAGAAATCACCCAAGGCATGCAAAGGCTCATCAAGTCTCAAAGCCTGTTTTATGGCGAGACAGAAGCCAAGCATGCCAGGATCTGCTCGGCCACGAGAAGGCTAGCAGAATCCCAAGCTTTGAAGAAATCATCTAAGCCATGCAAAGGCTCATCAAAGTCTCGAAGCCTGTCTTATGGCGAGACAGAAACCAAGCATGCCAGGATCTGCTCAGCCACGAGAAGGCGAGCAGCATCCCAATCCTTGAAGAATCAAAGGCATGCAAAGGCTCATCAAGTCTCAAAGCCTGTCTTATGGCGAGACAGAAGCCAAGCATGCCAGGATCTGCTCAGCCACGAGAAGGCGAACAACATCCCAATCCTTGAAGAATCAAAGGCATGCAAAGGCTCATCAAAGTCTCAAAGCCTGTCTTATGGCGAGACAGAAGCCAAGCATGCCAGGATCTGCTCAGCCACGAGAAGGCGAGCAGCATCCCAATCCTTGAAGAATCAAAGGCATGCAAAGGCTCATCAAGTCTCAAAGCCTGTCTTATGGCGAGACAGAAGCCAAGCATGCCAGGATCTGCTCAGCCACGAGAAGGCGAGCAGACTCCAAAGCATTCGAAGAAATTCCTGAGGCATGCAAAGGCTCATCAAGTCTCAAAGCCTGTTTTATGGCGAGACAGAAGCCAAGCATGCCAGGATTTGCTCGGCCACGAGAAGGCTAGCAGAATCCCAAGCTTTGAAGAAATCATCTAAGGCATGCAAAGGCTCGATAAAGTCTCAAAGCCTGTCTTATGGCGAGACAGAAGCCAAGCATGCAAGGATCTGCTCGGCCACGAGAAGGCTAGCAGAATCCCAAGCTTTGAAGAAATCATCTAAGGCATGCAAAGGCTCATCAAGTCTCAAAGCCTGTTTTATGGCGAGACAGAAGCCAAGCATGCCAGGATCTGCTCGGCCACGAGAAGGCTAGCAGAATCCCAAGCTTTGAAGAAATCATCTAAGGCATGCAAAGGCTCATCAAGTCTCAAAGCCTGTTTTATGGCTAGACAGAAGCCAAGCGTGCCAGGATCTGCTCGGCCACGAGAAGGCTAGCAGAATCCCAAGCTTTGAAGAAATCATCTAAGGCATGCAAAGGCTCATCAAGTCTCAAAGCCTGTTTTATGGCTAGACAGAAGCCAAGCATGCCAGGATCTGCTCGGCCACGAGAAGGCTAGCAGAATCCCAAGCTTTGAAGAAATCACCCAAGGCATGCAAAGGCTCATCAAAGTCTCAAAGCCTGTCTTATGGCGAGACAGAAGCCAAGCATGCCAGGATCTGCTCGGCCACGAGAAGGCTAGCAGACTCCAAAGCATTCGAAGAAATTCCTGAGGCATGCAAAGGCTCATCACGTCTCAAAGCCTGTCTTATGGCGAGACAGAAGCCAAGCATGCCAGGATCTGCTCGGCCACGAGAAGGCTAGCAGAATCCAAAGCTTTGAAGAAATCATCTAAGGCATGCAAAGGCTCATCAAGTCTCAAAGCCTGTTTTATGGCTAGACAGAAGCCAAGCGTGCCAGGATCTGCTCGGCCACGAGAAGGCTAGCAGAATCCCAAGCTTTGAAGAAATCATCTAAGGCATGCAAAGGCTCATCAAGTCTCAAAGCCTGTTTTATGGCTAGACAGAAGCCAAGCATGCCAGGATCTGCTCGGCCACGAGAAGGCTAGCAGAATCCCAAGCTTTGAAGAAATCACCCAAGGCATGCAAAGGCTCATGAAAGTCTCAAAGCCTGTCTTATGGCGAGACAGAAGCCAAGCATGCCAGGATCTGCTCAGCCACGAGAAGGCGAGCAGACTCCAAAGCATTCGAAGAAATTCCTGAGGCATGCAAAGGCTCATCAAGTCTCAAAGCCTGTTTTATGGCGAGACAGAAGCCAAGCATGCCAGGATTTGCTCGGCCACGAGAAGGCTAGCAGAATCCCAAGCTTTGAAGAAATCATCTAAGGCATGCAAAGGCTCGATAAAGTCTCAAAGCCTGTCTTATGGCGAGACAGAAGCCAAGCATGCAAGGATCTGCTCGGCCACGAGAAGGCTAGCAGAATCCCAAGCTTTGAAGAAATCATCTAAGGCATGCAAAGGCTCATCAAGTCTCAAAGCCTGTTTTATGGCGAGACAGAAGCCAAGCATGCCAGGATCTGCTCGGCCACGAGAAGGCTAGCAGAATCCCAAGCTTTGAAGAAATCATCTAAGGCATGCAAAGGCTCATCAAGTCTCAAAGCCTGTTTTATGGCTAGACAGAAGCCAAGCGCTCCAGGATCTGCTCGGCCACGAGAAGGCTAGCAGAATCCCAAGCTTTGAAGAAATCATCTAAGGCATGCAAAGGCTCATCAAGTCTCAAAGCCTGTTTTATGGCTAGACAGAAGCCAAGCATGCCAGGATCTGCTCGGCCACGAGAAGGCTAGCAGAATCCCAAGCTTTGAAGAAATCACCCAAGGCATGCAAAGGCTCATCAAAGTCTCAAAGCCTGTCTTATGGCGAGACAGAAGCCAAGCATGCCAGGATCTGCTCGGCCACGAGAAGGCTAGCAGAATCCCAAGCTTTGAAGAAATCATCTAAGGCATGCAAAGGCTCATCAAAGTCTCAAAGCATGTCTTATGGCGAGACAGAAGCCAAGCATGCCAGGATCTGCTCAGCCACGAGAAGGCGAGCAGCATCCCAATCCTTGAAGAATCAACGGCATGCAAAGGCTCATCAAGTCTCAAAGCCTGTCTTATGGCGAGACAGAAGCCAAGCATGCCAGGATCTGCTCGACTACGAGAAGGCGAGCAGACTCCAAAGCATTCGAAGAAATTCCTGAGGCATGCAAAGGCTCATCAAGTCTCAAAGCCTGTTTTATGGCGAGACAGAAGCCAAGCATGCCAGGATCTGCTCGGCCACGAGAAGGCTAGCAGAATCCCAAGTTTTGAAGAAATCATCTAAGGCATGCAAAGTCTCATCAAAGTCTCAAAGCCTGTCTTATGGCGAGACAGAAGCCAAGCATGCCAGGATCTGCTCAGCCACGAGAAGGCGAGCAGCATCCCAATCCTTGAAGAATCAAAGGCATGCAAAGGCTCATCAAGTCTCAAAGCCTGTCTTATGGCGAGACAGAAGCCAAGCATGCCAGGATCTGCTCAGCCACGAGAAGGCGAGCAGACTCCAAAGCTTTCGAAGAAATTCCTGAGGCATGCAAAGGCTCATCACGTCTCAAAGCCTGTTTTATGGCGAGACAGAAGCCAAGCATGCCAGGATTTGCTCGGCCACAAGAAGGCTAGCAGAATCCCAAGCTTTGAAGAAATCATCTAAGGCATGCAAAGGCTCATCAAAGTCTCAAAGCATGTTTTATGGCGAGACAGAAGCCAAGCATGCCAAGATCTGCTCGGCCACGAGAAGGCTAGCAGAATCCCAAGCTTTGAAGAAATCATCTAAGGCATGCAAAGGCTCAGCAAGTCTCAAAGCCTGTTTTATGGCGAGACAGAAGCCAAGCATGCCAGGATCTGCTCGGCCACGAGAAGGCTAGCAGAATCCCAAGCTTTGAAGAAATCATCTAAGGCATGCAAAGGCTCATCAAGTCTCAAAGCCTATTTTATGGCTAGACAGAAGCCAAGCATGCCAGGATCTGCTCGGCCACGAGAAGGCTAGCAGAATCCCAAGCTTTGAAGAAATCACCCAAGGCATGCAAAGGCTCATCAAGTCTCAAAGCCTGTCTTATGGCGAGACAGAAGCCAAGCATGCCAGGATCTGCTCGGCCACGAGAAGGCTAGCAGAATCCCAAGCTTTGAAGAAATCATCTAAGGCATGCAAAGGCTCATCAAAGTCTCAAAGCATGTCTTATGGCGAGACAGAAGCCAAGCATGCCAGGATCAGCTCAGCCACGAGAAGGCGAGCAGCATCCCAATCCTTGAAGAATCAACGGCATGCAAATGCTCATCAAGTCTCAAAGCCTGTCTTATGGCGAGAAAGAAGCCAAGCATGCCAGGATCTGCTCGACTACGAGAAGGCGAGCAGACTCCAAAGCATTCGAAGAAATTCATGAGGCATGCAAAGGCTCATCAAGTCTCAAAGCCTGTTTTATGGCGAGACAGAAGCCAAGCATGCCAGGATCTGCTCGGCCACGAGAAGGCTAGCAGAATCCCAAGCTTTGAAGAAATCATCTAAGCCATGCAAAGGCTCATCAAAGTCTCAAAGCCTGTCTTATGGCGAGACAGAAACCAAGCATGCCAGGATCTGCTCAGCCACGAGAAGGCGAGCAGCATCCCAATCCTTGAAGAATCAAAGGCATGCAAAGTCTCATCAAAGTCTCAAAGCCTGTCTTATGGCGAGACAGAAGCCAAGCATGCCAGGATCTGCTCAGCCACGAGAAGGCGAGCAGCATCCCAATCCTTGAAGAATCAAAGGCATGCAAAGGCTCATCAAGTCTCAAAGCCTGTCTTATGGCGAGACAGAAGCCAAGCATGCCAGGATCTGCTCAGCCACGAGAAGGCGAGCAGACTCCAAAGCATTCGAAGAAATTCCTGAGGCATGCAAAGGCTCATCACGTCTCAAAGCCTGTTTTATGGCGAGACAGAAGCCAAGCATGCCAGGATTTGCTCGGCCACAAGAAGGCTAGCAGAATCCCAAGCTTTGAAGAAATCATCTAAGGCATGCAAAGGCCCATCAAAGTCTCAAACCTGTTTTATGGCGAGACAGAAGCCAAGCATGCCAAGATCTGCTCGGCCACGAGAAGGCTAGCAGAATCCCAAGCTTTGAAGAAATCATCTAAGGCATGCAAAGGCTCAGCAAGTCTCAAAGCCTGTTTTATGGCGAGACAGAAGCCAAGCATGCCAGGATCTGCTCGGCCACGAGAAGGCTAGCAGAATCCCAAGCTTTGACGAAATCATCTAAGGCATGCAAAGGCTCATCAAGTCTCAAAGCCTATTTTATGGCTAGACAGAAGCCAAGCATGCCAGGATCTGCTCGGCCACGAGAAGGCTAGCAGAATCCCAAGCTTTGAAGAAATCACCCAAGGCATGCAAAGGCTCATCAAAGTCTCAAAGCCTGTCTTATGGCGAGACAGAAGCCAAGCATGCCAGGATCTGCTCGGCCACGAGAAGGCTAGCAGAATCCCAAGCTTTGAAGAAATCACCCAAGGCATGCAAAGGCTCATCAAGTCTCAAAGCCTGTTTTATGGCGAGACAGAAGCCAAGCATGCCAGGATCTGCTCGGCCACGAGAAGGCTAGCAGAATCCCAAGCTTTGAAGAAATCATCTAAGCCATGCAAAGGCTCATCAAAGTCTCGAAGCTTGTCTTATGGCGAGACAGAAACCAAGCATGCCAGGATCTGCTCAGCCACGAGAAGGCGAGCAGCATCCCAATCCTTGAAGAATCAAAGGCATGCAAAGGCTCATCAAGTCTCAAAGCCTGTCTTATGGCGAGACAGAAGCCAAGCATGCCAGGATCTGCTCAGCCACGAGAAGGCGAACAACATCCTAATCCTTGAAGAATCAACGGCATGCAAAGGCTCATCAAGTCTCAAAGCCTGTCTTATGGCGAGACAGAAGCCAAGCATGCCAGGATCTGCTCAGCCACGAGAAGGCGAGCAGCATCCCAATCCTTGAAGAATCAAAGGCATGCAAAGGCTCATCAAGTCTCAAAGCCTGTCTTATGGCGAGACAGAAGCCAAGCATGCCAGGATCTGCTCAGCCACGAGAAGGCGAGCAGACTCCAAAGCATTCGAAGAAATTCCTGAGGCATGCAAAGGCTCATCAAGTCTCAAAGCCTGTTTTATGGCGAGACAGAAGCCAAGCATGCCAGGATTTGCTCGGCCACGAGAAGGCTAGCAGAATCCCAAGCTTTGAAGAAATCATCTAAGGCATGCAAAGGCTCGATAAAGTCTCAAAGCCTGTCTTATGGCGAGACAGAAGCCAAGCATGCAAGGATCTGCTCGGCCACGAGAAGGCTAGCAGAATCCCAAGCTTTGAAGAAATCATCTAAGGCATGCAAAGGCTCATCAAGTCTCAAAGCCTGTTTTATGGCGAGACAGAAGCCAAGCATGCCAGGATCTGCTCGGCCACGAGAAGGCTAGCAGAATCCCAAGCTTTGAAGAAATCATCTAAGGCATGCAAAGGCTCATCAAGTCTCAAAGCCTGTTTTATGGCTAGACAGAAGCCAAGCGTGCCAGGATCTGCTCGGCCACGAGAAGGCTAGCAGAATCCCAAGCTTTGAAGAAATCATCTAAGGCATGCAAAGGCTCATCAAGTCTCAAAGCCTGTTTTATGGCTAGACAGAAGCCAAGCATGCCAGGATCTGCTCGGCCACGAGAAGGCTAGCAGAATCCCAAGCTTTGAAGAAATCACCCAAGGCATGCAAAGGCTCATCAAAGTCTCAAAGCCTGTCTTATGGCGAGACAGAAGCCAAGCATGCCAGGATCTGCTCGGCCACGAGAAGGCTAGCAGAATCCCAAGCTTTGAAGAAATCATCTAAGGCATGCAAAGGCTCATCAAAGTCTCAAAGCATGTCTTATGGCGAGACAGAAGCCAAGCATGCCAGGATCTGCTCAGCCACGAGAAGGCGAGCAGCATCCAAAGCCTTGAAGAATCAACGGCATGCAAAGGCTCATCAAAGTCTCAAAGCCTGTCTTATGGCGAGACAGAAGCCAAGCATGCCAGGATCTGCTCGACTACGAGAAGGCGAGCAGACTCCAAAGCATTCGAAGAAATTCATGAGGCATGCAAAGGCTCATCAAGTCTCAAAGCCTGTTTTATGGCGAGACAGAAGCCAAGCATGCCAGGATCTGCTCGGCCACGAGAAGGCTAGCAGAATCCCAAGCTTTGAAGAAATCATCTAAGGCATGCAAAGGCTCGATAAAGTCTCAAAGCCTGTCTTATGGCGAGACAGAAACCAAGCATGCCAGGATCTGCTCAGCCACGAGAAGGCGAGCAGACTCCAAAGCATTCGAAGAAATTCCTGAGGCATGCAAAGGCTCATCACGTCTCAAAGCCTGTTTTATGGCGAGACAGAAGCCAAGCATGCCAGGATTTGCTCGGCCACAAGAAGGCTAGCAGAATCCCAAGCTTTGAAGAAATCATCTAAGGCATGCAAAGGCCCATCAAAGTCTCAAACCTGTTTTATGGCGAGACAGAAGCCAAGCATGCCAAGATCTGCTCGGCCACGAGAAGGCTAGCAGAATCCCAAGCTTTGAAGAAATCATCTAAGGCATGCAAAGGCTCAGCAAGTCTCAAAGCCTGTTTTATGGCGAGACAGAAGCCAAGCATGCCAGGATCTGCTCGGCCACGAGAAGGCTAGCAGAATCCCAAGCTTTGAAGAAATCATCTAAGGCATGCAAAGGCTCATCAAGTCTCAAAGCCTGTTTTATGGCGAGACAGAAGCCAAGCATGCCAGGATCTGCTCGTCCACGAGAAGGCTAGCAGAATCCAAAGCTTTGAAGAAACCCTCTACGGCATGCAAAGGCTCATCAAGTCTCAAAGCCTGTTTTATGGCTAGACAGAAGCCAAGCGTGCCAGGATCTGCTCGGCCACGAGAAGGCTAGCAGAATCCCAAGCTTTGAAGAAATCATCTAAGGCATGCAAAGGCTCATCAAGTCTCAAAGCCTGTTTTATGGCTAGACAGAAGCCAAGCATGCCAGGATCTGCTCGGCCACGAGAAGGCTAGCAGAATCCCAAGCTTTGAAGAAATCACCCAAGGCATGCAAAGGCTCATGAAAGTCTCAAAGCCTGTCTTATGGCGAGACAGAAGCCAAGCATGCCAGGATCTGCTCGGCCACGAGAAGGCTAGCAGAATCCCAAGCTTTGAAGAAATCATCTAAGGCATGCAAAGGCTCATCAAAGTCTCAAAGCATGTCTTATGGCGAGACAGAAGCCAAGCATGCCAGGATCTGCTCAGCCACGAGAAGGCGAGCAGCATCCCAATCCTTGAAGAATCAACGGCATGCAAAGGCTCATCAAGTCTTAAAGCCTGTCTTATGGCGAGACAGAAGCCAAGCATGCCAGGATCTGCTCGACTACGAGAAGGCGAGCAGACTCCAAAGCATTCGAAGAAATTCCTGAGGCATGCAAAGGCTCATCAAGTCTCAAAGCCTGTTTTATGGCGAGACAGAAGCCAAGCATGCCAGGATCTGCTCGGCCACGAGAAGGCTAGCAGAATCCCAAGTTTTGAAGAAATCATCTAAGGCATGCAAAGTCTCATCAAAGTCTCAAAGCCTGTCTTATGGCGAGACAGAAGCCAAGCATGCCAGGATCTGCTCAGCCACGAGAAGGCGAGCAGCATCCCAATCCTTGAAGAATCAAAGGCATGCAAAGGCTCATCAAGTCTCAAAGCCTGTCTTATGGCGAGACAGAAGCCAAGCATGCCAGGATCTGCTCAGCCACGAGAAGGCGAGCAGACTCCAAAGCATTCGAAGAAATTCCTGAGGCATGCAAAGGCTCATCACGTCTCAAAGCCTGTTTTATGGCGAGACAGAAGCCAAGCATGCCAGGATTTGCTCGGCCACAAGAAGGCTAGCAGAATCCCAAGCTTTGAAGAAATCATCTAAGGCATGCAAAGGCTCATCAAAGTCTCAAAGCATGTTTTATGGCGAGACAGAAGCCAAGCATGCCAAGATCTGCTCGGCCACGAGAAGGCTAGCAGAATCCCAAGCTTTGAAGAAATCATCTAAGGCATGCAAAGGCTCAGCAAGTCTCAAAGCCTGTTTTATGGCGAGACAGAAGCCAAGCATGCCAGGATCTGCTCGGCCACGAGAAGGCTAGCAGAATCCCAAGCTTGGAAGAAATCATCTAAGGCATGCAAAGGCTCATCAAGTCTCAAAGCCTATTTTATGGCTAGACAGAAGCCAAGCATGCCAGGATCTGCTCGGCCACGAGAAGGCTAGCAGAATCCCAAGCTTTGAAGAAATCACCCAAGGCATGCAAAGGCTCATCAAGTCTCAAAGCCTGTTTTATGGCTAGACAGAAGCCAAGCATGCCAGGATCTGCTCGGCCACGAGAAGGCTAGCAGAATCCCAAGCTTTGAAGAAATCACCCAAGGCATGCAAAGGCTCATCAAAGTCTCAAAGCCTGTTTTATGGCGAGACAGAAGCCAAGCATGCCAGGATCTGCTCGGCCACGAGAAGGCTAGCAGAATCCCAAGCTTTGAAGAAATCACCCAAGGCATGCAAAGGCTCATCAAAGTCTCAAAGCCTGTCTTATGGCGAGACAGAAGCCAAGCATGCCAGGATTTGCTCGGCCACGAGAAGGCTAGCAGAATCCCAAGCTTTGAAGAAATCATCTAAGGCATGCAAAGGCTCGATAAAGTCTCAAAGCCTGTCTTATGGCGAGACAGAAGCCAAGCATGCAAGGATCTGCTCGGCCACGAGAAGGCTAGCAGAATCCCAAGCTTTGAAGAAATCATCTAAGGCATGCAAAGGCTCATCAAGTCTCAAAGCCTGTTTTATGGCGAGACAGAAGCCAAGCATGCCAGGATCTGCTCGGCCACGAGAAGGCTAGCAGAATCCAAAGCTTTGAAGAAATCATCTAAGGCATGCAAAGGCTCATCAAGTCTCAAAGCCTGTTTTATGGCTAGACAGAAGCCAAGCGTGCCAGGATCTGCTCGGCCACGAGAAGGCTAGCAGCATCCCAAGCTTTGAAGAAATCATCTAAGGCATGCAAAGGCTCATCAAGTCTCAAAGCCTGTTTTATGGCTAGACAGAAGCCAAGCATGCCAGGATCTGCTCGGCCACGAGAAGGCTAGCAGAATCCCAAGCTTTGAAGAAATCACCCAAGGCATGCAAAGGCTCATCAAAGTCTCAAAGCCTGTCTTATGGCGAGACAGAAGCCAAGCATGCCAGGATCTGCTCGGCCACGAGAAGGCTAGCAGACTCCAAAGCATTCGAAGAAATTCCTGAGGCATGCAAAGGCTCATCACGTCTCAAAGCCTGTCTTATGGCGAGACAGAAGCCAAGCATGCCAGGATCTGCTCGGCCACGAGAAGGCGAGCAGCATCCCAAGCTTTGAAGAAATCATCTAAGGCATGCAAAGGCCCATCAAAGTCTCAAACCTGTTTTATGGCGAGACAGAAGCCAAGCATGCCAAGATCTGCTCGGCCACGAGAAGGCTAGCAGAATCCCAAGCTTTGAAGAAATCATCTAAGGCATGCAAAGGCTCAGCAAGTCTCAAAGCCTGTTTTATGGCGAGACAGAAGCCAAGCATGCCAGGATCTGCTCGGCCACGAGAAGGCTAGCAGAATCCCAAGCTTTGACGAAATCATCTAAGGCATGCAAAGGCTCATCAAGTCTCAAAGCCTATTTTATGGCTAGACAGAAGCCAAGCATGCCAGGATCTGCTCGGCCACGAGAAGGCTAGCAGAATCCCAAGCTTTGAAGAAATCACCCAAGGCATGCAAAGGCTCATCAAAGTCTCAAAGCCTGTCTTATGGCGAGACAGAAGCCAAGCATGCAAGGATCTGCTCGGCCACGAGAAGGCTAGCAGAATCCCAAGCTTTGAAGAAATCATCTAAGGCATGCAAAGGCTCATCAAGTCTCAAAGCCTGTTTTATGGCGAGACAGAAGCCAAGCATGCCAGGATCTGCTCGGCCACGAGAAGGCTAGCAGAATCCCAAGCTTTGAAGAAATCATCTAAGGCATGCAAAGGCTCATCAAGTCTCAAAGCCTGTTTTATGGCTAGACAGAAGCCAAGCGTGCCAGGATCTGCTCGGCCACGAGAAGGCTAGCAGAATCCCAAGCTTTGAAGAAATCACCCAAGGCATGCAAAGGCTCATCAAAGTCTCAAAGCCTGTCTTATGGCGAGACAGAAGCCAAGCATGCCAGGATCTGCTCGGCCACGAGAAGGCTAGCAGAATCCCAAGCTTTGAAGAAATCATCTAAGGCATGCAAAGGCTCATCAAAGTCTCAAAGCATGTCTGATGGCGAGACAGAAGCCAAGCATGCCAGGATCTGCTCAGCCACGAGAAGGCGAGCAGTATCCCAATCCTTGAAGAATCAACGGCATGCAAAGGCTCATCAAGTCTCAAAGCCTGTCTTATGGCGAGACAGAAGCCAAGCATGCCAGGATCTGCTCGACTACGAGAAGGCGAGCAGACTCCAAAGCATTCGAAGAAATTCCTGAGGCATGCAAAGGCTCATCAAGTCTCAAAGCCTGTTTTATGGCGAGACAGAAGCCAAGCATGCCAGGATTTGCTCGGCCACGAGAAGGCTAGCAGAATCCCAAGCTTTGAAGAAATCATCTAAGGCATGCAAAGGCTCGATAAAGTCTCAAAGCCTGTCTTATGGCGAGACAGAAGCCAAGCATGCAAGGATCTGCTCGGCCACGAGAAGGCTAGCAGAATCCCAAGCTTTGAAGAAATCGTCTAAGGCATGCAAAGGCTCATCAAGTCTCAAAGCCTGTTTTATGGCGAGACAGAAGCCAAGCATGCCAGGATCTGCTCGGCCACGAGAAGGCTAGCAGAATCCCAAGCTTTGAAGAAATCATCTAAGGCATGCAAAGGCTCATCAAGTCTCAAAGCCTGTTTTATGGCTAGACAGATGCCAAGCGTGCCAGGATCTGCTCGGCCACGAGAAGGCTAGCAGAATCCCAAGCTTTGAAGAAATCATCTAAGGCATGCAAAGGCTCATCAAGTCTCAAAGCCTGTTTTATGGCTAGACAGAAGCCAAGCATGCCAGGATCTGCTCGGCCACGAGAAGGCTAGCAGAATCCCAAGCTTTGAAGAAATCACCCAAGGCATGCAAAGGCTCATCAAAGTCTCAAAGCCTGTCTTATGGCGAGACAGAAGCCAAGCATGCCAGGATCTGCTCGGCCACGAGAAGGCTAGCAGAATCCCAAGCTTTGAAGAAATCATCTAAGGCATGCAAAGGCTCATCAAAGTCTCAAAGCATGTCTTATGGCGAGACAGAAGCCAAGCATGTCAGGATCTGCTCAGCCACGAGAAGGCGAGCAGCATCCCAATCCTTGAAGAATCAACGGCATGCAAAGGCTCATCAAGTCTCAAAGCCTGTCTTATGGCGAGACAGAAGCCAAGCATGCCAGGATCTGCTCGACTACGAGAAGGCGAGCAGACTCCAAAGCATTCGAAGAAATTCCTGAGGCATGCAAAGGCTCATCAAGTCTCAAAGCCTGTTTTATGGCGAGACAGAAGCCAAGCATGCCAGGATCTGCTCGGCCACGAGAAGGCTAGCAGAATCCCAAGTTTTGAAGAAATCATCTAAGGCATGCAAAGTCTCATCAAAGTCTCAAAGCCTGTCTTATGGCGAGACAGAAGCCAAGCATGCCAGGATCTGCTCAGCCACGAGAAGGCGAGCAGCATCCCAATCCTTGAAGAATCAAAGGCATGCAAAGGCTCATCAAGTCTCAAAGCCTGTCTTATGGCGAGACAGAAGCCAAGCATGCCAGGATCTGCTCAGCCACGAGAAGGCGAGCAGACTCCAAAGCATTCGAAGAAATTCCTGAGGCATGCAAAGGCTCATCACGTCTCAAAGCCTGTTTTATGGCGAGACAGAAGCCAAGCATGCCAGGATTTGCTCGGCCACAAGAAGGCTAGCAGAATCCCAAGCTTTGAAGAAATCATCTAAGGCATGCAAAGGCCCATCAAAGTCTCAAACCTGTTTTATGGCGAGACAGAAGCCAAGCATGCCAAGATCTGCTCGGCCACGAGAAGGCTAGCAGAATCCCAAGCTTTGAAGAAATCATCTAAGGCATGCAAAGGCTCAGCAAGGCTCAAAGCCTGTTTTATGGCGAGACAGAAGCCAAGCATGCCAGGATCTGCTCGGCCACGAGAAGGCTAGCAGAATCCCAAGCTTTGACGAAATCATCTAAGGCATGGAAAGGCTCATCAAGTCTCAAAGCCTATTTTATGGCTAGACAGAAGCCAAGCATGCCAGGATCTGCTCGGCCACGAGAAGGCTAGCAGAATCCCAAGCTTTGAAGAAATCACCCAAGGCATGCAAAGTCTCATCAAAGTCTCAAAGCCTGTCTTATGGCGAGACAGAAGCCAAGCATGCCAGGATCTGCTCAGCCACGAGAAGGCGAGCAGCATCCCAATCCTTGAAGAATCAAAGGCATGCAAAGGCTCATCAAGTCTCAAAGCCTGTCTTATGGCGAGACAGAAGCCAAGCATGCCAGGATCTGCTCGACTACGAGAAGGCGAGCAGACTCCAAAGCATTCGAAGAAATTCATGAGGCATGCAAAGGCTCATCAAGTCTCAAAGCCTGTTTTATGGCGAGACAGAAGCCAAGCATGCCAGGATCTGCTCGGCCACGAGAAGGCTAGCAGAATCCCAAGCTTTGAAGAAATCATCTAAGGCATGCAAAGGCTCATCAAGGCTCAAAGCCTGTTTTATGGCTAGACAGAAGCCAAGCATGCCAGGATCTGCTCGGCCACGAGAAGGCTAGCAGAATCCCAAGCTTTGAAGAAATCACCCAAGGCATGCAAAGGCTCATCAAAGTCTCAAAGCCTGTCTTATGGCGAGACAGAAGCCAAGCATGCCAGGATCTGCTCGGCCACGAGAAGGCTAGCAGAATCCCAAGCTTTGAAGAAATCATCTAAGGCATGCAAAGGCTCATCAAAGTCTCAAAGCATGTCTTATGGCGAGACAGAAGCCAAGCATGCCAGGATCTGCTCAGCCACGAGAAGGCGAGCAGCATCCCAATCCTTGAAGAATCAACGGCATGCAAAGGCTCATCAAGTCTCAAAGCCTGTCTTATGGCGAGACAGAAGCCAAGCATGCCAGGATCTGCTCGGCCACGAGAAGGCTAGCAGAATCCCAAGCTTTGAAGAAATCATCTAAGGCATGCAAAGGCTCATCAAAGTCTCAAAGCATGTCTTATGGCGAGACAGAAGCCAAGCATGCCAGGATCTGCTCAGCCACGAGAAGGCGAGCAGCATCCCAATCCTTGAAGAATCAACGGCATGCAAAGGCTCATCAAGTCTCAAAGCCTGTCTTATGGCGAGACAGAAGCCAAGCATGCCAGGATCTGCTCGACTACGAGAAGGCGAGCAGACTCCAAAGCATTCGAAGAAATTCATGAGGCATGCAAAGGCTCATCAAGTCTCAAAGCCTGTTTTATGGCGAGACAGAAGCCAAGCATGCCAGGATCTGCTCGGCCACGAGAAGGCTAGCAGAATCCCAAGCTTTGAAGAAATCATCTAAGGCATGCAAAGGCTCATCAAGTCTCAAAGCCTGTTTTATGGCTAGACAGAAGCCAAGCATGCCAGGATCTGCTCGGCCACGAGAAGGCTAGCAGAATCCCAAGCTTTGAAGAAATCACCCAAGGCATGCAAAGGCTCATCAAAGTCTCAAAGCCTGTTTTATGGCGAGACAGAAGCCAAGCATGCCAGGATCTGCTCGGCCACGAGAAGGCTAGCAGAATCCCAAGCTTTGACGAAATCATCTAAGGCATGCAAAGGCTCATCAAGTCTCAAAGCCTATTTTATGGCTAGACAGAAGCCAAGCATGCCAGGATCTGCTCGGCCACGAGAAGGCTAGCAGAATCCCAAGCTTTGAAGAAATCACCCAAGGCATGCAAAGGCTCATCAAAGTCTCAAAGCCTGTCTTATGGCGAGACAGAAGCCAAGCATGCCAGGATCTGCTCGGCCACGAGAAGGCTAGCAGAATCCCAAGCTTTGAAGAAATCATCTAAGGCATGCAAAGGCTCATCAAAGTCTCAAAGCATGTCTTATGGCGAGACAGAAGCCAAGCATGCCAGGATCTGCTCAGCCACGAGAAGGCGAGCAGCATCCCAATCCTTGAAGAATCAACGGCATGCAAAGGCTCATCAAGTCTCAAAGCCTGTCTTATGGCGAGACAGAAGCCAAGCATGCCAGGATCTGCTCGACTACGAGAAGGCGAGCAGACTCCAAAGCATTCGAAGAAATTCATGAGGCATGCAAAGGCTCATCAAGTCTCAAAGCCTGTTTTATGGCGAGACAGAAGCCAAGCATGCCAGGATCTGCTCGGCCACAAGAAGGCTAGCAGAATCCCAAGCTTTGAAGAAATCATCTAAGCCATGCAAAGGCTCATCAAAGTCTCAAAGCCTGTCTTATGGCGAGACAGAAACCAAGCATGCCAGGATCTGCTCAGCCACGAGAAGGCGAGCAGCATCCCAATCCTTGAAGAATCAAAGGCATGCAAAGGCTCATCAAGTCTCAAAGCCTGTCTTATGGCGAGACAGAAGCCAAGCATGCCAGGATCTGCTCAGCCACGAGAAGGCGAACAACATCCCAATCCTTGAAGAATCAAAGGCAAGTAAAGGCTCATCAAAGTCTCAAAGCCTGTCTTATGGCGAGACAGAAGCCAAGCATGCCAGGATCTGCTCGGCCACGAGAAGGCTAGCAGAATCCCAAGATTTGAAGAAATCACGCAAGGCATGCAAAGGCTCATCAAAGTCTCAAAGCCTGTCTTATGGCGAGACAGAAGCCAAGCATGCCAGGATCTGCTCGGCCACAAGAAGGCGAGCAGAATCCCAATCCTCGAAGAACCCAAGGCATGCAAAGGCTCGGCAAAGTCTCAAAGCCTGTCTTATGGCGAGACAGAAGCCAAGCATGCCAGGTTCTGCTCGGCCACGAGAAGGCGAACAGAATCCCAAGCATTGAAGAAATCACCCAAGGCATGCAAAGGCTCATCAAAGTCTCAAAGCCTGTCTTATGGCGAGACAGAAGCCAAGTATGCCAGGATCTGCTCGGCCACGAGAAGGCGAGCGGAATCCCAATCCTCGAAGAACCCAAGGCATGCAAAAGCTCGACAAAGTCTCAAAGCCTATCTTATGGCGAGACAGAAGCCAAGCATGCCAGGATCTGCTCGGCCACGAGAAGGCTAGCAGAATCCCAAGCTTTGAAGAAATCATCTAAGGCATGCAAAGGCTCATCAAAGTCTCAAAGCATGTCTTATGGCGAGACTGAAGCCAAGCATGCCAGGATCTGCTCAGCCACGAGAAGGCGAGCAGCATCCCAATCCTTGAAGAATCAACGGCATGCAAAGGCTCATCAAGTCTCAAAGCCTGTCTTATGGCGAGACAGAAGCCAAGCATGCCAGGATCTGCTCGACTACGAGAAGGCGAGCAGACTCCAAAGCATTCGAAGAAATTCCTGAGGCATGCAAAGGCTCATCAAGTCTCAAAGCCTGTTTTATGGCGAGACAGAAGCCAAGCATGCCAGGATCTGCTCGGCCACGAGAAGGCTAGCAGAATCCCAAGCTTTGAAGAAATCATCTAAGCCATGCAAAGGCTCATCAAAGTCTCAAAGCCTGTCTTATGGCGAGACAGAAACCAAGCATGCCAGGATCTGCTCAGCCACGAGAAGGCGAGCAGCATCCCAATCCTTGAAGAATCAAAGGCATGCAAAGGCTCATCAAAGTCTCAAAGCCTGTCTTATGGCGAGACAGAAGCCAAGCATGCCAGGATCTGCTCGACTACGAGAAGGCGAGCAGACTCCAAAGCATTCGAAGAAATTCCTGAGGCATGCAAAGGCTCATCAAGTCTCAAAGCCTGTTTTATGGCGAGACAGAAGCCAAGCATGCCAGGATCTGCTCGGTCACGAGAAGGCGAGCAGACTCCCAAGCTTTGAAGAAATCATCTAAGCCATGCAAAGGCTCATCAAAGTCTCAAAGCCTGTCTTATGGCGAGACAGAAGCCAAGCATGCCAGGATCTGCTCAGCCACGAGAAGGCGAGCAGCATCCTAATCCTTGAAGAATCAAAGGCATGCAAAGGCTCACAAAGTCTCAAAGCCTGTCTTATGGCGAGACAGAAGCCAAGCATGCCAGGATCTGCTCGGCCACAAGAAGGCGAGCAGAATCCCAATCCTCGAAGAACCCAAGGCATGCAAAGGCTCGGCAAAGTCTCAAAGCCTGTCTTATGGCGAGACAGAAGCCAAGCATGCCAGGATCTGCTCGGTCACGAGAAGGCGAGCAGACTCCAAAGCATTCGAAGAAATTCCTGAGGCATGCAAAGGTTCATCAAGTCTCAAAGCCTGTTTTATGGCGAGACAGAAGCCAAGCATGCCAGGATCTGCTCGGCCACGAGAAGGCTAGCAGAATCCCAAGATTTGAAGAAATCATCTAAGGCATGCAAAGGCTCATCAAAGTCTCAAAGCCTGTCTTATGGCGAGACAGAAGCCAAGCATGCAAGGATCTGCTCAGCTACGAGAAGGCGAGCAGCATCCCAATCCTTGAAGAATCAAAGGCATGCAAAGGCTCATCAAGTCTCAAAGCCTGTCTTATGGCGAGACAGAAGCCAAGCATGCCAGGATCTGCTCGACCACGAGAAGGCGAGCAGACTCCAAAGCATTCGAAGAAATTCCTGAGGCATGCAAAGGCTCACCAAGTCTCAAAGCCTGTCTTATGGCGAGACAGAAGCCAAGCATGCCAGGATCTGCTCGGCCACGAGAAGGCGAGCAGAATCCCAATCCTCGAAGAATCAAAGGCATGCAAAGGCTCAACAAAGTCTCAAAGCCTGTCTTATGGCGAGACAGAAGCCAAGCATGCCAAGATCTGCTCGGCCACGAGAAGGCGAGCAGAATCCCAATCCTCGAAGAACCCAAGGCATGCAAAGGCTCGACAAAGTCTCAAAGCCTGTCTTATGGCGAGACAGAAGCCAAGCATGCCAGGATCTGCTCGGCCACGAGAAGGCGAGCAGACTCCAAAGCATTCGAAGAAATTCCCAAGGCATGCAAAGGCTCATCAAAGTCTCAAAGCCTGTCTTATGGCGAGACAGAAGCCAAGCATGCCAGGATCTGCTCGGCCACGAGAAGGCGAGCAGAATCCTAATCCTTGAAGAATCAAAGGCATGCAAAGGCTCGACAAAGTCTCAAAGCCTGTCTTATGGCGAGACAGAAGCCAAGCATGCTAGGATCTGCTCGACCACGAAAAGGCGAGCAGACTCCAAAGCATTCGAAGAAATTCCTGAGGCATGCAATGGCTCACCAAGTCTCAAAGCCTGTCTTATGGCGAGACAGAAGCCAAGCATGCCAGGATCTGCTCGACCACGAGAAGGCGAGCAGACTCCAAAGCATTCGAAGAAATTCCTGAGGCATGCAAAGGCTCACCCAGTCTCACAGCCTGTTTTATGGCGAGACAGATGCCAAGCGTGCCAGGATCTGCTCGACCGCGCGAAGGCGAGCCGAATCCCAGGCATTGAAGAATCTTCAAAGGCGTGTGGCAAAACGATGAGCAAAGCCGGAACCTGCTCGTCTAGACAAAGACAAGCAGATTCTCAAACGAAAATTAATTCATAATTACAACACAAGAAAGTAATCAAAAAACATTTTTATTAATTTGTTAATAATTAACAGAGAGGATTTGGTTTTCCTAATGAGGACGGACTCTGGGGTGGCCAGCATTTAACAGCGCCGAATCCCGAGGGTCTCATAACCGTCGGTTTGAAATTCAAATGGAGGGGGGGATTTCTGCCACATCACCTCGTCCGCAATTAAATGCGACGTGATTCTTGGCAGCCTTTTCCAATCCCACGCGAGCGAGTACTAGCGAGTTTCTACTGCTGGTCCACTACATTACCCAACACCAGAAACTGGGGGACCGGTGTTTGGGAGAAATACGTCGACGAGACCAGGCATGGTGAGCAGATATCTGATGGTAGAGTTCTGCGAACCGGTGTGTTCCGTAAAAGCCTGGTGCGCGGGGGAACAGGAGCAGAAATATCCTGCTCGTCCACGAGCACGTCATCCGCAAGGCAAATTTCCTGTAAGAGGCATAAGGCCATTCCGGCTAGAGGTCGAGAGGCGAGGAGACCCGGTCGACGGCAGTTGGCAAGACCTGCTCTCCAGCCCGAGAATCTAGGCACGACAGCCACGCTTTCCCCAGAACCGTGGCGTAACACGCAAGATCCCACGTTTGCCCATAACGCAGCATAACGCAGCAGTCGGAGTCCGATACCGTCCCCCAAAAAAGCGGAAACAAGATCTCACGAAACCACGGCGGCCACGCTTTCCCCAGAACCGTGGCGTAACACGCAAGATCCCACGTTTGCCCATAACGCGGCAGTCAGAGTCCCATACCGTCTCGAAAAAAGAGGAAAACTGGGATTCAGAGGAAGCCTATAAAAAGGTAGCCAACGAAGGTAAATGGGTTAGCATTTTTTAGATTAGAAAAGAAATTCTAAAGAAGAGAAAACCACGAAAAAGCCATAAGATCTGTGGCAAGCGTTCCCCGAACCTTCATATCTGACTTGAGCGTCGGAGGGTTTGCGCCGAGAGAACAACCGGCGTACTCTGACTTGTCTGTGTGCGCAGGAACCTCTGGAGAAGAAGCCTTGCGAGGAGACCCCCTGGTCGTGATGACGTTGATCGAGCAGAGATCCTGGTCGTAGAACGAGGAGAACCGGAATCCCGCATCAACAGAAACTTTTACAGATGATGAAACTTGCCGACCTGCCGAATTTTTCCTATATGCAATCATATCTTTCATTTTAAATTGCATCCATGGCTGGTTGGAGATCAATCTAACTTGCCCTCTTTGTTGTAATTGTATTTTAGAACTTCAATTTTTTTAAAGTTTTCTATTTATATTATAGCAAATTTAGTTCTAAGTTGCTGAACAATTTTTTTCTATTTTATCTAATTGAATCTCTAACTTGTTTAATCTTACGTCTATTGAGCTTTTATTCGTTGTATTAATGCTCTCTTACTTCAATATTTCCTGATCTTCAATGTTGAAGAATTTTGTTAATTATTTAACTTTATAAAATTCTTTGCTCATTTGATCTCCTAACTTTTTAATTTGTTTTATATTTTCTTCATTAAAACTATTAATCTCTATTATTTCGTTTGCACTTTCTATATTATTTTATAGATAAATTTGGGTTTCCTAATTTATTTAATAGATAAAGTGAAATTCAATTTAATTAATTATTTCTTCACATGTTTGAATTATTGATCCGATCAAAAAGTTGAAATCTTCCATACGAAAATCCTCTTTTTTTGTAGCTAGAATGTGGCTACTTATTGGTTTTTATGATTTGTGAAATTATTATAGATTCAGGTAATTTATTCATTGTACCATTTTTCTAATAACTCATTAGATTCATAGGATTTTATGATATATAATATCTCTTATAATTCAAGATACTAGATTTAGATATCTATGTGAAAGCATTGATGGTATGAGTGTGTGTGTGTAGTGAAAAAATCTAGTTCATGTCTTAAGAGAGACAAGAAATTATAAATAAAGGTACAAATATATATTCAGAATATGTAGATCTTTATGAACATGATAATCATTTAGGTTTATGAACATGATAATTATTTAGGTTCTTATAAAAATATAGTAAAAACTTTAAAAAAATTTAAAATAATTGTAGAAGAGATAAACGACAAAACTATTTAGTTATACAAAATTTATAAGGATTTATTTGAAAAAATAAGTAAAATGTGATTAAAAATGAAAGTTTTAAATTGATATTGCACCCGTTAATCCGTACCTAGTTTTACATTAAAATTACTTTCACCCAATGAATTTAAGAAATATAAAAATCAATGATCCATATCTATTGACTATTTGTTACAATATTTGGAACATCAGCTTTGCCCACATTTCATAAATCATAAGACCCCATATTTTACCGTACTCCATTTATTTCTAAAAATACCCTTGTATCGTGGGTCAATTTGATTATATTAATTTGTTTATACACACACTCATAAGCGGCATATATAGATTAATTTTACATTAAATGAACTTTTGTTGTGGAATGTGGACACAGACATCAAAGGCAAACGACAACACTATCAATTGCAAATCAAGGTCTTAAATCCTTTCAGTCTTTGAAGTTTTGAAATTTAATCATACGGGTCCAATTGAGTTTTATGTTTTTAGAAAATAAGCCATCGCACGTGAATTGCGCGTGAGTCACTTATTCTGACCAAGTCAAAGAGGTCATTACTTTGTCTGTCAAAGAGTGAGAACTACTGCAGGGCTCGATTTATGGGTTAACACTAACAAAGTCAAACTTCTAAACGAGCACTCTTCACGGATTGCTTCGTGCCTTTAGAGAGGGAATTTTATGCTTACAGTTATTCTTTGCAAATGTTTTGTAGAGTCTTATAGTCCCGAACAATGAAATAAATAAACAAATTGATTTGTTTTCTGGGATGGATGGAATTTGGCCAATTTGGAGGATGAACCATTAAAAATCTACAATAGAACATAGTACTAATTGTTTATTCTATTTCTTCTTTTGGCAATAGTTCATTAATACAAAAAGCATATATCTTGCTTCCAAATCTTTAATGCCAATAAGCACAAGCAATATCCCACAAACAACTCTATAGTATCTTAAAATTAAAAAAAAAAAAAAACCAACTACTAATACTTGAAGGTTTGCAAAAGCCACCAAAGAATAGGCATCTTCAACCCCCACCCCCCCACCAAAAAAAAAAAAAAAGAGACTAATGTAACGTTCTCTAAACTTATATTCTAGAGAAAATATAGATCTTAAACTTGTAAAATGACTACACAAAATACAATTTTTCATGTAGAAATAGTAGTAAACTTATCCTTCCATTCATATTCCCCATAGCCCAACGATAGTTTCGGTAGTACTGTCCAAGCCTCTGCATTCCAACGTCTCAAAGATAAATTTTACTTCAAAGCCTCCATAAGGCCTGTCTATGTCAAACTTTTCTCGAAATTTAATGGCAATATCATACCACACGAAGCAATTTTTACCCGTCTGTATCAGTAGTTTTCTTAAATTGTTGGAGAAACCCAAGCATTTGAAGCACTGCGATTGCAATAAAGCAGTTCTCGGAATTTCGCAGACATGTTCCTACCTTTTAGCTTTTGACAGACTCCAAATTACTATAGCATCTCCCTTATCTTTAAAAGTACAAACATCACCATTCAAAACTTGTAGCAGTGGTGTAGGAAAAGCAAAGCCTCCAGACGGAATATGATATGACGATGCCTTGAAAGGAAGTCTTATCACCTCGAACTCTCTCTTACAGATGTTAAATCTGACTACATATTCCATTAGGTTACCAGCACCTACCCAATATATGCAACCTCTTGAATACTCTCCTATCATATGTTGTGAATCGAATAGGAAAGGCAATTCTAATAATTCCCAACGAGCATTATCATTAACGTGACAAAGATGGACCTTTGTAGTTTTATCTCCTTTCAAAATCGGGTCCACTACCACAATTATTTTTACACCTTCTTCGTTCATACCAAGATCGTACCAGTATTTCACGCCTCGTGTCAAGCAGTGCACTAGCATAAGCACTCTTCTGTGACGATTCAAGAATGGATTCCAGACTGCGTAATCGTTCCTGCTCTTGAGGAAAACAATCCCCTCACAAATTGTTAACACATCAGTGTTGCAGGTGTAGTGGCGTAGGGGTATTCTAATAGAGGAGCGGTCATCAAGACTAGGGAAAGTAGACACGCCCACAGATAAAAGAGAGACGAGACTTATCATCAGGTGTTGGAAATATATATTTATATATAGGGTCTATCACTTTGAGGCCACGGAAAGAAGTATGACCAAGAGCAAGTGATCATTTTAAATTAGAACTCTATAATATCTTACAATATTATATTGAAAAATATTAAGTGATCATTAAGACGATGATCACTCCAACAATTGTTTAAGCTTATTTAGTGGTCATTGAGAAGATGATCACTACTCTTGGAATGATATTAAGTGATCATTAAGAATATGATCATTCCAACAATTGTTTAAGTTTATTTAGTGATTATTGAGAAGATGATCACTACTTTTAGAATGCTATAAATAGAGTGCAAATCTATAGAGAAGAGAAGTTAAGCCAAAAAAAAAAAAAACCAAAAGTGCAATTTGGAGAAAATTTAAGTCAAGAGAAGCTTAAAGGGGAAAATTCAAGTCAAGAGAAGCTTAAAGGGTTCTTGCAATGTGAATTGAGAGGATTTCCTGACTTTGTGCAATGTGAATTGAGAGGATTTTCTGACTTTGTGATCATCTTCCAACCATAAATCAGTCGCATAACTTTGGTTTATCAGTTTTCCGCATATAATCCGGGTATGTGTTTAAATTTGGATTTACAAGTTTTTATGTTGATTCTTGCTCGACAATCAACCTTAGGCACGAAAAGTAGATGACGTCTATGACTCTGAAACTGGTCTTTAAAATCAGCATTATTGATAATATGATCGAACATTTGTGTTCTTAAACAATCAAACAAGAGATCGATTGGGAGCATTTCAAGAATTAAAGAATCTGGAATCTTTGAAAATAACTGATGATCTAGTTCCTTAACTGCTTCTTCATCTTCATCAGATACTTGTCGAACTTCCCTATTTTGGTCCCCCGCTTCAGACTGTTCTTTTGATTCTTCTTGTTCAAGATTCATCCTTTTGGAGTAAAAGAAGAGATGGAAAGAGCAATTTTGGCAGAGAAAGATGAATAGAGTAAAAGGCGATGAAGGCTTTTGCAAAAAGCTGAAGAAGTGTCTTGCGGATTGCGGTGAAGAAAGGCGAGTGAGGGGTTTGAAGAGGTTTTGTTTTCAAGAATTCATTTTTGCTCTGTTAAATTCTGATATGAGGAACCTTCTGAGCTTTGATTAGCCGCCCAATATTTTTGTAATGAGGAGCTTTTGAGCCTTAATTAGGTGCTTTATGTCACTTTGATGCATTATACTACAGCCGTCTGATTCTCATCTGATGGTCTCATCAAATGTAGTAGTTATATTATTGCTATAGCTCATTTATTTATTTATTTGTAAAGGAATAAATTTAGTTATTTACTGATATCGAGAAACAACTAAATAAAAAAAATCACTTTTAATCTACTAATTACCAATTTTTTTCTCTTGAATTGTTGCATCTCTACGTTAATATAAGGAAATTAACTCGCGCCCTGAAATTAGTTGATTTAAAAAAAATAATAAAGAGAAATGTCACAAAGTGTTTTGGATCATTATTTAGTTGGCTAATGGCCCTACTTCACATGGGCATCGAGCGAAGCCATCTAGACTAACAGAGTGAAAGTGGAACCAAACCAACTCATGTCACTCGTCTGATATCACACCCCGTAATTTCTGAGTGGCAAAGGAGTTGGGTAAGGAAGAAACGATGTCGTTAACGATAAAATTCATACAATTATTGCAGCCATATGTGGTAAGCCAGGCAAACAACCACTAGCCACCGAAGTTGATGGGTTCTTAATTAAATAAATGCATACATTCTAGTGTCTTAACTCACTCTTTGTCTGTGTTTTCTAAGCAAGACACATGTTTCACACCCTTTAACCACTCATTTTCACTCTCTTCTTCTCTCCGATAGTCACCACTTCTTTGGTCAATTCATTGAAAACTTTTAACTCCAAAAAACAAAACTTAAAGGTAATGCTTAATTATTTTGTTATTTTATTGCTAGTATTATCTTGTTCTTAGGGGAAGAAAAAAATTAGTGTGAATTGTTGCACTGTTGTAATTGTTCTTGGTAAGTTTCAGATCAAAATTTGAAGTTTCAACGGATTTGTTGGCTTCTTTAAGTCGGAATACTTGAATATTGAAATGGGTGTTGTGATTTTTGTAGTTGTGACTTAAATTTCCAAATTTTAAAGGTTTATTGTTCTCGTTTATGTGATTTGATGGCCGTTTCAGTGCTTACATGGTTACACCTGTAATGAAACCTTACTTCATTTCTAGGAATAGTGGAGATTTGTTGTCTTTTTTACTACAATTTAAAATTGAATTCGTAAGGCTAATTTCCGAAATCGTCCATATACCTTGCCAGGCACGCAGCTTTCCTGCAAATTCTTTATAGTTAAGAATTTGCATGTACATTACCTGTTGTTGTTTATTTCGCCTCTTTGCAATGATGCTAGGTTTGGACTTGCAGTTGTGTGTGGCTTAAGCTGATTACTATTTTACTCTCCCGGTCAAACTTATGCAGATTGGTGATTGTTTCAGCGCTTTCCATTGAGAATTTTGACTGAGAATTATAAGTTTCAGAAAATGACCATTTTGAAGCAATCTTCAAGTAAAAACCTAAGGTCTAAAGGCTTTAAGGTGAAACACTTTCTTCAAATATGCTTGTTGCTTGCAATTTGCTTCTGGTTGCTTCACCAAGTCAGAAAGTCATATGACAGGAAGAAGGCATACGAGGAGGGCACCGCAACACAATCAGAAGTGAAAAGTGAGCATGAAGGCATTAAACTTGGCAGAAAAGACGTCCGTCTTCCAGTACAGCAAGTCACTTTGGAAGGAGAGAGACAAGAGGTTGATGAGACGGAGGTTGATGAGACGAAGAAGGCTAAACCTGAAGAAAGCAAAGATGAAGGAGGAGGGGGCGGAGATGATGAGATTGATGGTAATGAGCAAGACAAGTCAGAAGAGGAAGAGCCTGAAGAAGTAGAGGATCTCATTGATGAAGAAGATAGAGAGAGGGAAGAGGAAACTGCAGAGCAAGAGAGTGAAGAGGCAGAAAATCAACTTGAGGATGAAAGCTTGTTATTAAATCCGGTGCATTATGGAGATGGAAGTAGTTCGGAAGCAAGAGAGGAGCTCTACAAGGGTGAAAATGCAGCTGGAAGATAGAATCGATCAACCTGTTTCCACTGGAACACCAATGTCGGAACAAGTAACAGTGAAGATGCAGATGCTTGCTGATGAGTAATGTAGTTGCAGGGTAAAAAGAGTTAAGATGGTGGATGATGCCCTGAAGGATTTTCCATAGGCAATTGTACAAATGTTTTTGTTCTATGTGCCTTAATGTTTAATGCCTAGATGAAATAATCATATGGACTATTGAGCTATGTAGAATTACTCTGGAATAAGATGATGATGCATAGTCAATGCTGGTTGAAGTAGTAGTTCGATTTCAAATTTTTATATTTTGTTTAATTTCAGGTTTCCTTCAGTTTTAGATGAAAAGATTTATCTTTCCCCTCCTTTACTTGGTTAATTCATTATAAGCGAAAAGTGTTCGCTGGCATATCGAACAACATAACCTAATCGCAGTCGTATATCTTGAAAGGTTGTGTAAAACACAACAGAAATCAACTAATTGACCGGAGTTGCCGAAAATCATAACGCAAAGCCGTGAGCTAATAACATACTTTCAATTGAGATGGTTCACATTAAACACTAAATGCAGGAAGGGGGAACGGAGTTCAGATCTTCATCTATTTTTAATCAATACTAACCGGAAAAAGCAATCAGAAATTCTTTGTAAGCATCCTCAGCAAAACTTGCTACCAAATTGTACACGTAGATTATGACAATCTCTTGTGAAAATTAATCTATTTCACAAACAAAAAGGAGTCTTTGTATGATCCAATTTCATGAATCCTTGGGGTGAACTTGCTGGCGTGCATTCCACTGCAACAGCATCCAAATTATTGATGTACCTGATTCAGATCAACATTTAATTAAAATGGCAGCAAGGGAGTAAATTTAGTCATTTGAAAAGTCAGCAGCAAAAACATTAACCAGATCCAGATTATAGAAAAGACAAGATTTAGAAGTTGAAAAATTCTGACAGCACATGTGGATTTTAGCTTGAAATTCTTTTAAACTTACAGCCAACAAGTCACTCATGAAATGAATGACTATATCAGGCTAGAAACAGACTAGCAGCTTCACCCTGAATGGTCGTGGTCCATTGTAATCCAAAATGCTTAGGGTTTAGGACTCACGAGTAGATAGTGCTTTTCATGTATGGCAGATGAAAGTCCACAAACTGAACCACTAATATCAGGACCAGAAGTGTCATTACCATCTATTGGATATTAAATTGACGAGATTTTTTCGGTCTCAACAATAATGGCAAAATTTTGTGAAATAAAAAATGATGACAAGGAAAATAAAACAGACAACTTAGTCCAAGCACAAAGGAGGTTTAATGAGGACATTATAAAATGGCTAGATTTTTAGTTCGGGAACTTCCTACCAGCAAAGATGCCAACAGTTGTCAGATTTCCAATGGCCATTGTTTGATAGATTAGGTATTCAGTCAAGAAATGACCAAAAGCATAGATGAATGACAAAAATGTCGCCCAATACAGCGGTCTGTTTTCAAGATTAAATGCACAAAGAAAGCAAAGAGTGCAAGTCAAAAGCGTCCAAATCCCAAATGTCCTTCCATGAACTTCAGTCACTACATAGAATTCATAGAGAAAAGATCATCAGTATCTCATATAATATAGTTCACCACAAATAGAACGTAGAAAATGAAACAGATGCTGCTTCATGAATGTGTTTTAGGAAGAAAAAATAAATATATACTTTCAAAAAGAAAAAAGAAAAAAATCAAGCATTACTAATTAGAACATGGAAAGTTAAGAAATCCTGGACATTGTCATCAGCAAATTGAGCATATCCCTGTGGATATCCAAAAGAGCTGAGTAATTCAGCGAGCTGGATTACTGTCCAATCAAAACTCGAGAATAAGTTCCTTTTCAGAAGCAAGAATTTAATTCATCTTCATGTGAGATTAATTGGAAGCTACGGAAGAAAACATTGTCAGCAAAGAGAAGAACTAATCTTTTTAAAACATTAGTGGCTTTCTAATAACAGATATACAAACAAGTACATAGTGCACTTTTAATTTGAATTAACAGATTGTCGAATTCCCCATTCAACTTTGAATATGCAAAACCTTCAGGAAAGAAAGGACAGAGCGGAGCAGAAAGAAGTCTAAAAATGAGGACACAGATGGCAAATATGAATCCCAAAATCATGTAGAGGGCACATTACGGGCTAACTAGTTAGCATCCAATGACAATGCTAAAACTTTATTAACGGACCACATCCTGGTCCCTTTGCTCCTTAATGAAATCCAGCATATGTTTCTTAATTAGCCAGCAAACTCAAATGTCAAATCCACCATCAGTGAATCAATATCTATTCTTTTGCTTATGCACTCTAAATACCACAGCTCTAACATCTGAAATTATTGTGCTCCTATGATGACTTTATTAACACTATTACAGAAACCCAATTGTAAGTATCTTAAAATCTCGAAACTCTGGGTTCTCTGCTCAACTTGCAAGCCTAGAAATACAGGGCATTGTCTCCGCATTGGGTGTTCATTAAGAAATTAAAAATAAATAAGTAAATAAACAAAATAGAAGAATTGAGAAGAGAAAATAACAAGGCAAATATATTTAAAAACAATAACATACTGGTAGTGTTGGAGAAGACAGCAAGTCTGAGAGCCCAAATATCGAAGAAGCCAAACCAAACGGAGGCTAATCGAAGGGAACCCACCAGCATCAGCCACCATCCCAATGCCTTCATTTTTCCTTCCCTTTGTTGTGCTGACTGTTGACGCACTCCCCACTCTTCTTCTCCCAATCTGTTTCCCAATCTGTTTTGTGTTTAAAGCACTCCACTGTTAACACTTCACACTTTTCAGGGTCAATAAGTGAAACAAGTAATAAACGTCACCGTTTCAAAAATTTGATATGATTAAACAAAACCCCAAAAAAAAAAAACAAAAAAAAAATTCCTTTCCTATTAAGATGTTTGTTTAAGCAAAACAATTATGATTGCTTCTCGATTCCAGCTCACCTTCACATGCAGAAATGCTTAAAATGGTCCTCTAAATATGGATAAATTGTATAATATCCTTCTATATAAGCAACCACTTTATAAACACGTGCTTAAACTCCTATATATATTTCTTTTTTAATGCAGACATGTTTATTTTTTTATACAAACATATTATTAGACTACACAACAGTATGTCCGTCCTCCACCTAACAATGATTCTATATCAATTATTCTCTAGTGCGAACGACCTCTTTTTTTTGTGTAAAAATACTTTTAAATCATGCGATTTAATAAAATGAGAGTTAATATTATTAAATTACATAATTTTATAGTGCATTAAAAAAATAATTCTATTAAGTTGTATATCTTAACAATGTGTCTGCATTAAAAAAAAAAGGACATCTGCACCTTAGCACAATATATATATATATATATATATATATTAAAAAATTGTAAGTCTTAACAATGTATCTGCATTAAAAAAAAAGAGGGCATCTGCACCTCAGCACGACTATATATATATATATTAAAACGAAGATGATGATAAGTTGATAACTTGATTCCGTGATTTTGTTTATCTGTTAATAAAGTTGCTTGCTAGACTACAAAGTGTCCTACTTTCCTAGTCATCCGAATCTTGCCATACATTGAAATGTGATTAGAACAGTTGGATTTTCATCTTCAATTGTTTTTCTTTGTAATTTAGAAATTCAGTTAGAGTTGTTTCTCATTTTATTTTACTTCTAAACACAAATACTAGCAAATTGGTCAAAATTTCAAATTATCCCGTCAAATAATTGATTTAAAAGGCTTCAGTATATTATTCTGTAAATAAACTACATCTACCGCAAAAAAATTGCCCAAACAGTTATTAGTTTATTCATTCAATCTTCTTGCTCTCTCTCTCTATATATGGGCTTTTCCAACCTAAAAAAAATTAATGTAAAAAAACAAAAACATAATAAATGAGAGCAATTATCTATTGTTGCCATCCAAAAATACGCGGCCATTATTTGAGTGTCTTCGTTCGCTCAAACATTTTTTTTGTCGATGGATTATTATTGTAATAAGAATGTTAAACAATTTATACGGAGAAGTAACAAAATCATCAGAAGCAAAATTAATCAATACATGGTATATCAACAATATAAGCTCCATGATGTGAAGAACCAATCCAATAGCAGCTGCATAAGTCATACCATGCTAACAGTAATAATAATAATAATAATAATAATTGTACATTGAATTAAAAGACCAACACAAAGCCCATGTCCGAAAAATTGAGCCCAATAAATGAAGCTGAAGGGTAGTTTGGGAATGGAAATTACTACGAAGCAAAGACAGATAATGCTGTACTGCTAAATCCTAATCTCAATCGAAAGGTGGAGGTGGACAAGAAATCCGTCACTCTGCAAGAGCAAACGCAGCGCAGACCAAAGCGAAGGAAACAGAAGAGGAATGTCGATCTCATCATTTTTCGGTTCGCAAATTGTAGTGGTTCCCAATTTATCAAGCAAGAAGTTGGGAGTGGAAGGGAAGTGCAATGTTGGGTTGGTGATAGAGAACTCATCGAGGCCGCAGAAGAAGGCGACGGCGCATCACATGAAAACGAGGCCACGCAAGACTCAGCCTTGGGACGTCAATCGAAAACCAACCGTTTACCCTCCTCTGCCTCCTCTTCCTCCTGATTGGTCACTTGTTTCTGATGATACCGACACTGATGCATCTGCTGCTGCGCCTGGGGCCGACGCCACTGAGCCTGCCGCTTTAGAAGCACCACTTGCGAGTGGTTAGCTTCTTGGCTAGTGACTTCTGTCCATTTTGTTTTGGCACTCTTTGGTTCTTGTTCTCCCTTTATGGTATCATTTTCTTGTTTTAATGATTAATGGAAATTAGCTTCTTGTGAGTTTTAAGTATTCCCATTGCGTTTGATGGTTGGTCTATCGAAACTACTCAACGGCTGTTCTGGTCTGTGTTTATTTAGTATTGCAGAATTCGATAGGAGTATGATGAACTGAACTGTCTGATCGAGAATATATCACCGTTCGAGAAAATCATTAAGAACCAGAGCATTTTATAATGGTCAAGGCTTTTGGCTGTTGAAACTTACTTACTCTCATATTTCGGTTTTGCAGTTCTAAATTCGTTTGAAAGAAAGAAAATGGACATCAATCATTTCATTGTGATGGCAATTTAGGGGCCATGTCCCCGATAATATTCATGGGAAACGTACATAGAAATGTCCACAATGTTCTCTCCTTTCAGTTCTCGGGAGAACGTTCTAGAAGGTTATCGTCGCTCGATCTCTTATCCTGCCACTACTAGTCTATAAATCGAAAACAATACTGCTATTTCTATCCAAACGCACGTGCTTGGTTCTTATCATCAACGAATTCACTAATCCATTCTCAATCTTCCCCATATGCTCCGTCGAAAGATTAGATAGCTGCACAACTTTTCAGACGTATCATAAACATGGAACAATTAGCGATGGCAATTGTACCCGCAAACCCACCCGTTAAAACCCGTCTGTTGCGGGTAATTTTATCCGTTGCGGGCGGATTTAGTAT
Organism: Citrus sinensis; assembly: GCF_022201045.2. Lineage (NCBI taxonomy): Eukaryota > Viridiplantae > Streptophyta > Magnoliopsida > Sapindales > Rutaceae > Citrus > Citrus sinensis. Next base: position 30,608,453 of record NC_068560.1, read on the forward strand.
TATAAATTAAAACCCGCACATGAATGCGGGTGGATTTGGTATTAATCTTATATCCGGTGGATACCCGCATGGATATCCATCAAACCCGCAATATTTTTTTTAAATATTTTTAATTTAATTTTAATCTAAAAATGTATAAAGAAAATAATGTCATTAATTAAATTAACAAATAGCCAAAGGCTCAAAGTTGTGTATGTGTGTATGTGGCCTATATCCTACTCTAAAGTCATAATCTAAAGAAAACTAAAAGCATTTTCCTTCGAATTAGTATTTGAAAATATTAATCTTAATTATTATTATAGGCATTGTGTTAGATGGGTGCTTATAGTGGTGAATGAAATGAATATCTTCTCTTGGAGCTTGTTTTAAATGATAATATGAAATGTAATTATTATTTTTAGATACTAGTTTGTATTTTTTAAATGGATTTGTATAATTTATACTTAAATTTGAGAATTTGTGTTGAATTGATGTGGAAATTTTAATTTTTCATTTACATTATTTAAATATAAAATTGAGTATGTTATATGAAATTTGAAGTTGTTATTATAAATTATATATTAAACATTTGTGATTTTAAATACGAAAAACCGTAAAAAATCCACCGGATACCATTGCGGGTTTGGTAATTGTTAAAACCCGCTGCAGGTGAATTTTTATAAAAAAATTAAAATCCGCTGCGGGTTGCGGGTGGGTTTAGTAATTTAAATTTTGTGCGGGTTTGAATTTAGTAATGACAAACCCGCTGCGGGCGGTGCCCATTGCCATCCCTAAGAACAATGAATTTTTCTTTTTTAATTTTTTGTCTCTGGTTCTACCATCAGCACGGGCATACACCACACGTCATTTCATATTTGCACCCAAAGAAGCAAGATACCCAACGACAACAAGCCTTACCTGTAGCTTTGTCAAATACATAGGAAATCTATGTTGTAAAAATTTACAATAAAAGATTCTCCAACCAAAAATGTCATAAACATAAACTTTATTCTCCGTGGTTAAGAAGCTGACCAATCAGAAAAACAAAAGTGAGCTGCGCTGAGCATCAAGCAATCAATTCTAAAACGGCAAACACCGAGTCTGAAACCAAAGTTAAGGAGTCACAAATATGTTAACAGTTTTTCTCTACTTTACCATGTACATTTCAGATGGATACCAGCACTCTCAAAAAGAAAATGTCAACATAACACGAGGTGCGTGAACTCACCAACCGCTAATATCATCTTTGCGGTGTAAGAAAGTAGTGGCATGACAATAGAAGAATAGAGCAACAATGAAGTCCAGCAGAATTCTTAACAAGCTGTGTACACAATGGATTCTTCTGTAGGGGACCAGGTGGCCAGTGATCACAGGAGCTGGAATTTTTGGACTTCTCTGCATTTTTGCACGGAAAATTCTGCATAGTCACTCATCAAGCTGCTACCAAGATGGCACTGTACATGGTACCAAAACAAGCACAACAGCTTGTCGTGCTATTACTAAACTGAGACCATATTATCATTCTCCGAGATGGTGCCCCACTGCTTAACCACAACAAAGTCCTTCAACAGTCACTCAGCAGGATTTTTTCTTGTACCGGCTCTGTGTCAGGCTTAATAGAAAGTCTGTAAATATGTGCTCGTACTCCGGCATTTTCCCATACCCTGCAAAATATTCAATGCCAGTTCCAGTGCTACTAAGTACTCTTTAAAGTTGTTGTAAGCAGCAAATAATTATAGCTCTAATGAAGAAGAACTATGAAAAATAAAATCAGGTTCTCACTCACCAGGGAAGTAGTTAATGTCAATGACATAAAATTGATCTCTGGTCCCATGTTCTCTGATAATATCCAGATTGAACAGCCGTAGACCCTACATATTACATAACAAACAGTGATGAATATATCCAAATAATCAGAGGCAACAATGACTTGTAAACTGCTGTAAAAAACCAAAATGGAGAAATGAGAATAGCTACCAGTTGACGACGAAGTTCCTTTGCAAGTCTCTCTAATAAAGGTCGCGGAGGAAGCTCTGCAGAGATGAAAAAGGAAACATATATTAAATTGGCCTTCTCAAGATTTATTGAATCAGTCCACATGTTTTAGTCACTTTTGCCGTCATGAGCTACTTCTCATTACAGAAACCCAATGAGGCACCATCGCACAAGAACATTTTCTGCAAACTCCAATCACCATTATATCATAAAACTTCAGTTGCAAAATCAACAGAGGATGTAAAACCCAACCCCCCCTAAATTAAACAGAGATTTACTCACCAGCAACACAAGGGTCCAAATCAGCATCATCTGCAGAAGCTGCAGCACAAGACACCCGTGGAAAACGGAATACACCAGCACTTGTAGAGAGATCTTGTTTAGTGACATCAGGTAAAGAGAATCTCCTGACCACTTTTATTGCTTCCCCAACAATATAAACCTTAAAAAGAACACCTCCTATGACCAATAAAGAAAGGCCAATTGGAGTTATGTCACGCTCAGAGCAAAATAAAGATAATATAGTGTATATTGGCAAGATAACCAAATGCCATTTGCATACCATGATTAACAAATTCCTGCAGAACCAGTGGAGGTTCAAGTTTCTTCAGGGAATACTGATCATAAGCGAGTGAAAGTTCATGTGATTTTGCACTCCCATCAGCAACCAACGGCTTTGCAACTGAAACGATAAAAGTATGAAGCCTTGTTTAGGAAAAAGAACCAAAAAAAAGGAAGGGGATCGCTTAAAATATACATACAGGTGATTTTAAAATTAGCAAACATTACCGCAAGGTGCCTAAACTTAATTTTTGCTACTAAGTTGATGCACAACCTAGATCATGCAAAAAGATACATACCTAGGGGTAGAGTCAGTCCAGCTTTCAAAACCACATCAGGGATCGATGATGCATCTCTTTCAATAACTAATTGTCTGGGAACATCAACTTTACCTGCATTATAAACCGCCAGATTACATTAAGGACGAAAAGTAAGCATTTTTTAGCATCTAATGTCTAAATATAGTAAGAAAATTACCATAGGAGTTAGACAGATTCATATCAGCTACACACTGAAGCATGGATTGACGGTTGTGCAAGTGTTGAATAGCATATGGAGGATCAAGAACTGTGACTTCTGGATGTGTTTGCCTGTATTCCTAAAATTACAAAGTGAAGAAGGGTAACAAAGCATGCTTGGTTATGCTGCATAAACATTTACAACATACATGCAAGAAAACCTGACCAAGAACTATTCCTTAGTTGATTTATTGATTATTAAAATGGAAACTTATGACCTGATAAGAAATCTTGATGCTTCGCACAACAAAGTAGACTCCAAAAACATTAACATAAGTGTCAGAAGTATAATTTAAATGCAAAATTGTAGAAAGACAATCCAACTAGTTTTGCTAGTATCATTCATGCACAATAATTTGTAGAAGCTGGTGTGTAATTAAAACAGATATCAACTCCAAAATCTAAATCGAGCAAAAATGTGTAGAAATGTTAGGTTAGAAATTCTTAAATCTTTATGATCGTCACAGTATACAATAAAAGCAAATGGTAAGTTGACAAATTATTTCAAAGCAGAAGTGGTCACAGGTTAGAACATAAGATGCTTAAACTAACCAAGATCATAGAGTTTGAAGTTGTGATCCTAGAAGATATAAAATGCCTGATCTGCAAACTAGAACCGTAAAAGTTTGACCAGTCACTAGGTCCAGCCACACAAAATAGAATACACCCACAGTGACTTACAAAGTGTAGACCTAAAACATGAATGTGCAGCTAAAAGAGAAAAAAGGTAATCCAGATCTTAAAACTAACTAAAATTTGGTGATCCATCTCACATTCAGCTGATGAAAAAATGGGTAATGATATACCCAGGAAACAAAAGAATCTATTTTAAAAGAATAAAAAATATCTTTTGCAAGTAATGCTCAGGTAACCTGAAACAATCAGCAAGATGGCCAGGAAGTAGAAACATGCCCACTTGCTGGAAGCTTCAAGCCCCGTACAACTACTATCAATTCAAGATTCATGACCAACGAAAGAGCAAGCACTCTGCATTTGTTTCAGACAGTAATAAGTTTTCTTAAAAAAGAAAAGCATTTGCCATCATTAATTGTTTTAGTTAGTTCATATCATGTAACATCGCACACTTATAAACGCATGCTCTACATCAAGGGAGCGAGACATGATACTAAATCAATCCCCATATATTTGCAAACATTTGATGTTTCAAACGGAACCAACCTCGAGAATCTGGCGCCACTCTTTCCCGGTTAACTGCATTAAAAATGAAAAAGAAACCACAAATATCCGTAAGAAAGTTACCATCAAAACTCACCAGGTAAACAACCCTTCCCAATAAGATTAATGCAACCCAAATATATGAAATAAAATCGTCTGCTAACCTTATGCAGCACAATGTCAAAAGGGCCCTGATCTGAAAGTGGTCGGTTCTGGTCAATCGCAACAAATAATATTCCCTTATTCCTGCACAAGCACAACACAGATCACCCCGTTAGATTATGGAGTAAGCAGGCAGTAAATAATACATATCAGGATTCGTCACATGTTACAGGATCGGTTAAACATTTAATTAAGATATTTGCCGAACACATTCCAAACAAATAAGGAACGCATAAGTCATAATCGCACTCGTTTTCAATGATTTTCATAAAATAGCTGTGGCCTGAAAAAAATATCTTTTCTTCAAAGAAATTGGAGTTAGAATGTGTTAGCGGTGAGATTCCGAAATTATTCCTTTTTTAAGTTCTTGACAACCAAACAGAAAACGACAGACCAAAAGAAAATCAATAGCGAAAACGTGTAAAGCATTTTGAAAGCAAATCTGAGGCCAGAAACACCGCAACCACATCATCTAAAAAGTTGCAAGAAGTAATTAATCATATAAAATCTGGGGGAAAAAAACCAATAAAAATCTGAAATTAAATTATGATTATGATAATGGAAGATTCGATTAACGAAGTACCTAGCCAAGCCTTCAAGCTTAGGCTGCAAGAAGCTCTTAGTCTTCTTGGAGGTAAGAGCGTAACCAACAACAACTAATTTGGATTGCTGCTGAGTTTGAGGAAACGAGAGTAATTCCTCCTCTCTAGTTTGCTCTTCAATTTCCTCCTTCATCATCCTCATTTCTCTTCCCTTTTATTTTTTAAATTTAATTTTGGTTTTATAAAACTAGACCAAACCCAAAAAAAAAAAAAATGAGAGAGACCGGACGGATAGAATGCGAAGAATTCTCTAGAAACAGTCTTGGTTCGGTTTTGAAGATCCGATAAGCGAGACGATGATACGATACAATACGAGACGAGAGACGGAGAGAGAGGCAGAGCGAGAGAAAGAAACAAAGTAAAAGACACTAAATAAACAACAGACTCCCAATGCGTTTTATGTAACGCCGACGGGTTGACACTGAGAGGGGGGGGGGGGGGGGGGGTCGTTTATATAGAGCCTGATTATGAGGGACTGTTTCAGTGCTTCGCTTAGTCGATGTTTTCTTTTTCTTTTAAATTTTACTATTCGAAAAAAATTAATTATTACCAGACAATGGAAATGCAATTATGCGGACGCGTTATGGTCAAGATCAATGTCGACTTTCTGGAATAAATGTGTACTCTATTTATTTCTTTTTCTTTTTCTTTTTTTCTTTTCATGACCCAACCTTTTTACGCGTAAAAATAAGTATTACAAGCACATGAGTTTATGACGTGGCGATTCCTCAACACGGGATAGATTATTTTTATTAATTTTTTAATATTTCTTTTGTTAGGTTCTTTCCATCTCTGAGCTTTTATAAGATTGAGCTAGTGGATTGAGACATTGAGTGAGTATTTCAAGGCTCCTAGATAATTGCGGGAGTTAATTTTCTTTACCTTTAAGTGATGGGCTTTCTTTAATTATAAGATTGAAGATTTGAATCTCTTCATTAATTATATGAGTTGCTTTTTTTATGAAAAACTTCGTAGATTTATCTAATTAAACTTTAATTTATTTATGAATTTCTATAAATTTATAAATAAATTAATTTGTATGTAATATTAAAATTTTTAAATACATATTAGATATTTACAGACTACCGTTTAATTAGATTGATCGACATCCTTCTCTCAAGGTGTTGAGTATTCGAATCTTCCAAACTTTTGTCAATATCCATAGCTATTCGTTTGTCAATCAATGCTAGTAAATAAAAGTTAGTTTTTTTTTTTTTTTTTTAAGTCTGTTATACAGAGATATTACTGACATTACATCAGACATTACAATTAATATTTACAATCATACTATATAACCAGGACCACCGTCATACATTGACACACTGAAGTATATGTCCAGATATTTTAAACCCTCTCTAATATTCGAGGGGTATCTGCTCCACTCACATTTCGTAAGGGAGAGATTGTCTCCACTCAATTAATTGATAATTGAGGAAGAATTGAAACTAACCTCCATAATGCTCTTATGGAGGCTCGAACCCTTGCACTCAACATTGTAAGTGCAAGGCTTCTCCCATTGGACCAAAAGCCCATTGGTAAATAAAAGTTAGTTAAATGGTAAAAGACATGCAAAATACTCTTATTTCTTCTTATTAAATATTTTGGCAAAAAATAATAATAATAAATGGCCATATAGGAAGCGTCCATTAAATGTTAAAAAGATAAGGATTACGTAGATAGCATCGCGGAGGAGAAACTCTTGGGCACGTGGCAGAAAAGGAAACGGCCATGTAATTTACAAAGAGACTATTGTTCATGTCTCTTTGTAAATTAGCGTACCAGATGTTAGATTGATTTATTTGTATTGTAAATTTGTAATTTTCAATGGTATGGCCAAAGCATGTGCCAAATGGATAAGCTTTCCATTGCATTGTAAATTCCTTTTTACGTTTTTTAACATTAATTTGAAAGTGGAGATAGTTATTCAGGGTATGAACTTATAAATATTATGATCTATAAAACTTGATCATAATGAAATAAAGAGCATAAAAAAATATAAATTGTAATACAATGTATTTTATGTTGTGACGTATTAAATTTTATGTTTTTTAATTTTTTAATTAATATCTAATTTTATTATAATCTGAAATCTTTCAATTAGAAGTTTACACGTGTAACCGTTTAGATTTCGTGATAATTTTTTATATGTCCACCCACATACATGCTCCTGATGTGGGAACCTTATCTTGGACAGTTGGCCCTCCTCCAGGGACTAGCAACTGGGACTTTTAAATACAAGCTATATTTCTAATCTTTATGTTTTGCATCACGGTCATTCACGTGCGACAATTTTTTTACGATGTTAACGGGTATGTATGTATGTATGTATATGTATATGTCATGTGTGTGTATAAAATAAAAAAATGTGTAATTATTTAAAATCAAACCCATTAATATGTCTATTACTTTATCTTTATGGTCAATGTCTACTCTTTTCTTTAATTTGTTGATTGTTAATTATATATATTTTTAAGATATTGGGGGTTGATATTATAAGTGTCATTACACATATTATAATGAGTGACGGAACGCATGTTATTATTTTATTGATAGGATTGTAAGACTCATAATATAACCCTATTAATAAAATATTGATACGCATCTCGTAATATATTATAACGAACGCAGCGACGTACATCTAATTAAAATCATATAGTAATTATTTCTTTTTATCACTGCGCATTTTTACCTAAATATATTTTGGTGAAGACGGTGGTGAATTAGCAATTATACAAATGGCATGTTCGATCACGGACGAATATCTATGCTAAGTTGATATATCCCTCCCATTTCATCAGTATCGTTTGTGAGTTTTCGTTTTTTCTTTTATTTATTTGAAGCTCCATGCAAGAAGTCTTTCTTAATCTTTTTCCAAGTCATAAATTTTTTATTGCTGCCATCAGATTTGTTAAAAGGGGACCGCTTGCTCGTGACCTTGTGCGTACTACACTACTAATAGACAGTAGGCACTAATCATAAAAAAAAAGCAGAGCTCCTTTTTTTTATGTTTTTTTTCGTCGTTATCTAAATCACCTTTATGTGTGTGTCTCTCTCTCTATATTTATCTTATTCACTAACGGATTTGGATGGACTTTTGTAGCTTTTTGAATACTGATATTATAATTATAATTTATACATATATTTATAATTTCGATCTGTTGAGAGTCTCGAGACTAATATAGATTAGTTTTTATGCCACAACCCCAAATTATATTATAAGATAGGTAATTGTTATTTTACATATAACGTAAGATATACCCTCACATATGTAGTGTAAAATATACCTTCACACATGAATAGTATATGTATAGGGTCCATATACTATTTATAAGTGAGAATGTATCTTACATTAAATGTAAGATAGAAAATCTTTATAAGATATATCTATCTCTAATAATATTTTTATTTTTTCTACGGGAGGAGAATAAGAGTATTAAGTTAGGATTTGAACATGCATTTGCATGCCATAAGCCATCGATAAATTTTGTGGCTATTAATAATTTTTTGTCACGCATCAATCACCCATGAAGAATACTCAAAACGTAAGTAAAATGATATTGTCTAAACTATGTAAATGTAGCATTATTCTTAAATTAGATAGTTGTTAAGTTTAATATCTGTAATTTATAATTGACTTAAAATTAATCTCTCATAACCCTCAAGTTATTTAACAACTAATAATTAAATTATTAAAAAATGATAATTTAAATTAATGTAGGTTATCGATCACGTAACTCAGCAAGATTCCTTAAAAGAAAATAGCATAAAGTTAGGTTGTGAATATACGAGTGGATTAGGGTGTTGGAAATGGCGTGGATGGATGAACAAATAATTATCATTCTTCTTTCTTGGCTCTTTTCTATCAAATCATCGATGAGACCTAGTTGAGCAATTTTATAAGCTCCAAAATTCCAGAGCAATAGCACCACTTTTTTTGTTTATATGCATGCGGTGGCATTAAATAAATCCGAGTTTAGTTATTAGTTAACTAAACAAATGTTGTGTACAGTTGGAGTTCCAGGGGATTTATAGGATACGGTCTCACGGTGAGAGAATCTCATTTAGATATTATTCCATCTGAGTAATCAGACAGATTTCTTATGATGGTTCTTATTCTTTTTTTTCTTTTTTTTGAGATTTTCTCCGATTCAACAGCTGAGCGATGTGTGGGTAAATTTGCTTAACTTAATAAATAGTAAAATTTTTATTTTTAGTGTCCATTAAGTATGATTCATCTAATAATTATAAGTGTTTATTTAATTTTAAAAATATATTTCAAAATTTTGATTGTCATTTTATTTTATTTTGAATGGAGTTACTGGGATTAAATAACCTATTTTAGTTATATCAACAAAAAAGAGAAAATATTAGAATTTTTTTAAAAGAATTAAATTATTTAAAATACTCATAATTTATTTTACATTCTTATTTCATATATTTTAAAACATAATTTTAAAAACTTACCTTAAATAATTTTTAATAAAAGTTGTTATTAACAACCAAATCATTAAAATATTTTTTTTAATATAAACTCTACTTAAAAATTTTATATTAATAAAAAACTCTATTTAAATAACATCTATTTAAAAATTTAAATCAGATGGACCCTTGATCCAATATCACTGTCTCCACTCCAGCTTATAATTGAGCATTGTACTGTGTTTGTTTACTTTAACACCGAAGCTAAGCCAACAATGGCATACAGTTGGAATGGGGCCGATTGATGGGGTGGAGACATAATTCCAACTTCTGAGGGTGAGGGCTGACTCAATCAAAAGATAGAATAATGGTCATGGGACCAATTTTTTTTTTTTTTTTCTCTCAGTGCACATCACTGCTCTCGGGTCAGAATTCTTTGCCCCGTCGAGCAAAAGAAATGTCCATGGCACTCAATTGTATTTATCCATAATCTGCATGCTTGAGGCTTCTTTTTTGGCTTAAAAGTTCCACAAATTAGGTATAAAACTTTTGTTCCAGAGCAACCTGTTTGTGAAAGGTTCTTCTTGGATTTGACAAATGCATTTAGTTCGGTAAATGTAATTTACAGGGACAAAATTACCTCTGCACATTACATTATTCTAAATTGACCAGGAGAAGGCTCTCAAGTCAATTCACAATTTAACTAGTGGTCGATCAAATGATTGCTACTTCTCCCTCTGCATTGTCCTGTTCTTTCTGGAATTATTTAAGAACCATCCAAATAGAAATAAGTGGATGGCATCGCTGGTATTCCACTAAAATGAGCTCAATCATGATAAATAATTATCCCCCCCGCGTCATTCTCCATCACATAACTAACATGCACAGTGAAGTTGAAATCTTGTGCTCTTCCCCACTGAGCAATTTCGATCTTTCACTTATGGGAGCCCCTTGTTGTTTTCTGAAAAACGATGGTGAGAAAGCAATATCAAAATTTAAAGCGATTCACTCATAGGTCCACGCTAGGGTGGGGAGGTTACTGAGAGTGAGAGTGAGAAAAAGACCTGCTTTGCTTTCATAAAACAGCGGTCCCAAAACCACTTTTCCTTTGGCCCATCCAGGTATCCAACGCAAGCAATGGTCTTACAGGTTTCACGACTCTCCATATTCTTCTCAAATGCACAAACACTCGAGAGAGCAACCGCGGATATTTATTTGTAAATATGTTACATGTGCACCTAATTCTGCATTTTTGTTTAATATTTTCAGCCGCCGGACAAAAGAATATGGACTCCACGGGGCAGCAATTCCATTCCCATTGTATGCATAAGAAATAAATATCTCTACGGAATAATCTGCCCCTCGATGTTGACCCGTGCTATATGATACAATAATCGAGTTGTGCTCATATCCACGGCTCAGGAATTTCCGCGATGCGATTCTCTGATTCAAGTGAGTCGTACTGGTATCACGCAATCATTACCAATGTCTTTATTTACCAGTTAGCTGCAGTTTTACTTATAGATCAGGTTCTCAAACTCCCCTAGTCTTTGGTTTTACATACAGTTATTATAGCTGATGTCGAGGTAAAATCCAGGTATATATCCTAATCAGAAGTGCAGCAAGCCAAAAGTTGAAATCAAGCAACAAGCTGACTAATCCCATCAGTCCATCAGCCACACAAAGTATTACAGGGCAAGCCTGTCAAGAAGAAAACATATAATTGGGACACAAGAAGTTTGACACTGCAAATTAGAAGAACTAACCATGAAACCTGCTTTCAAAGGAATCCAAATCCAGCTGATAATCTGGCAACTGTAAACGTTAATGATGCATTTACTAATTAGAAATGAGAATGAGAATAAAGGAATGAAACTTATTAACTTGTTTACTTCCAAATTATGAAGGGGAAATGAGGATAGAATTTGAATAGACCCCACAAATTTAGGAATGTGACCTAAAAAATTCCTTTAAGAATGATAAGTGAATTAATATTTGCACCCTTCATAAAAATTAAAAATTCTTTTTTATCCCATATTATTATTATCATTATTATTATAAATAATTATTTAATAACTTGCAATAATGCATTCCGATTCAATTAAATAAAAATTCACAAATGGGATCCGGCATACAAATTCGATTAAATAAAAATCCACGACAAAGTTTTAAATGATACAAAAGCTTGAAAAGTCTTTTGCTATGGACAGACTCCTTTACAAAGCTTGGTTATCTAAAAAGTAATCACAACTCCTTAAACTGCACCTTGGGCCAGCCCTTTATTCGGTATTCACTAGGAACATGGGCGGATCTAGCATGTGACTACTGGGGGCTTGAGCCCCCACTGGCCAAAAAACAATTGTAAAAATAAAAAAGAAAAATATTTTTATTTTCTAATTATCCCTCATTAAATTTATTAAAATAGTCACTATAAATTATAAACCCCATAAAATTTAAACTTTAACTTTTAAGAATTATAAAAATTTATATTTTAATTAAAAATAATGATAGCCCTCCACCCAAAATATTTTTTATTCTCAAAAATAAGATTAATTCTTACATTTTCTATAATAATAGTAAAGAGAACGTTTTCAGTAATGAAACTCATTAATAATCATCTTTGGAATTGGATGAAATAAATGATAGTTTGGTTGTTTATATAAGAAATAATAAATTTAATAATATTGATGACAAGTCTATTGCATAATATTTTTAAAATATGAAATTTCGTAGAGAATAATTATAAATGTATTAATAAATATTTTATATATTCAAAATTTTAATTTTTTATATTTTACTATTATCTAATTTAGCCCCCGGTAAATTATTCTTCTAGATCCGCCACTGACTAGGAATCTCAATAATTTCTAGCAACTATATTAGCAACTTATCAACTATGAAGCTTTTCAATTGTTGCTTGAACCCAACATCTCAATGCCATACTTGCAAAGAAATGTCCATGTTTAAAACACAACATAAAAGGCAATTTCTAATCAAGTATTGATTAATATTGTTCAAGTTTTTAGGGAACATAGATATTTAGAAGTGAATTTCTGCTGAACAACACAAAAACAAGGACACTTTCGATGAGGGACTATTTTACTAAAATTACATAGTATAGAAATATATATACACACACACACACACATACATATATATAATTGGAGAAAAATCTAACAAAAAATATAACTTTTCATTTAATCATAAAAACATAGCTACTACATAAGATGGTGAGTGAAGGGGGGGAAAAAAAACTACAACATAGTGTGTATCATTTCGCGTAATTGAGCCTTTTTTTCCTATTGCATTGCTTGCTGTAACCAACATTACAGTTGATTCTAGTTAATTGTATGGACCAAGAAAAATGCTAATACACTTTATGTCTCCAAAAGAAACAAAATGCTGAAAAAAAAACCTCATTCTGAGGCACGGATCTCTTGGATAGTAGATAGCAACATTTCATCTCCAACAACTGCTCACAACTGTTTAAAGAAGTCATCTCTTGCATCTCTCGCCAACTTTCCAACCTGTGTTTGGTTATAATTACATGGAAAAAGCTATTTACCCCGAATGCTAACCCCGAATTTGTGCCTCGAATGGTAAAACGCACCGTTTGGTTTAATTTGTTTTCGAGAAGCACATGTTTCATTTGCTTTAACACTTTCCCTTTCCACTGTCCCTTTACACTTTCCCTTTCCTTAGCCCATAAAATGTAGAGGTTCAACACTTTCACAAACCAGTTCCGATTTTACAGTTTCCAAATGAAATTTTACACTTAGAGTTTTTCACTCTTTTCAGCGCTGCAATGAAGTCTTTACTCCGCTTAAACGAAAGGAATATGGAAGGAAAAAGCAAATGAAATAAGTGCTACACAGCTGGAAAGCAATAAATGAAAAAAACAAACCAAACATGTTGACTGATAATCAAATACACAAAACAAATGAAACATGTGCTTCTCAAAAGCAAATTAAAAGCAAATGAAACCAAATGGTGCGTTTTACTATTCGGGGCGCAAATTTGGGACTAGCATTTGGGGTAAATAGCAGCACTTTAATTACACACCCCAAAACAGAATGTCATCTTCAATTTTAAATTCCCTGTTCTCAGCTCTAACTTGCACCGAACAGTAAGCATAAGAAACAAAAGCAAAAAAATGTTGCTAAAAAACTTAACAAAGCAACCACCTCATCACTCACCTTGTAAGTATGGAACAAATTCATCACTTGCTGAAGTTTGGCAGGGGTGAGGGAACTCTTCATCTTCGAGAACTACTTCTCCAGAGGATACTTTGTAGGTTTACCTTGTGCTGGAACAGATGGCTTGTAGCTCACAACACACTGGGGAAGAATGAGCCTGTTCGTGTTACTTGGCCACACTATATATCACTTAGGGATTCTTTGGATCATCTGAACCTGAATCAAAATCAACACTTGACGGATAACATTGTTGAGAACCAGCCTCCACTTTCTCTACATTCCCCAAAAAAACCTGACACATTATCATGTGCTTCTCACTGTTCTCATCCGCCTCCACTATTTTTGCACTAAACGACACACACATCAAGAATAATTAAACACAAAAAATAATCGAGAAATGATGGACAGTAAGTTTAATATTAATTGAAAGAACTAGACAAGTACCTTGAACAAAGGAATCCAACAGGAGACAAGTAAATGCTAACTCCTTGAGTTGAGATCTTGCTGGGCATGCCAAAGCCATGAGCCAATATGCTGTCGATGTCATATGGTGCTGACTTTTGTCACGAAATGTTACAAACTTACAATTTTCCATTCTGTTTGTTACTTCCAAATAAAAGAACGTCTTGCTTAGTTTGTTACTTCCCAGGTTTACGTAAACCTTAACTAGTTTATTCTGGGCATTTCTAACTATTTTTTTTTTTTTCATGGTTATCTCTTTAATATGGATATAATTTTTCCCTCTTTATTCCTTGGTTCCTTTTAAGTCTCGATACAGGACAGAATTGAATTGTGAAATGTACTTCTAATTGTATATGTGGCTGATAATTTATGGTTTTAATTTTTCTGGTTAACATGATACTTGAATTCTTTCAATTCCCTGTGGAACTTTGTTTATCAATCTAATTTTTGCACAGGATGTCTACGTAAGTGTATATATCTATAAGTTTAGTAGACCTCAAATCATAACATGGTTTGTAATAATAAAATAAATTTATAGTCTTGTATCAATTTGGTCATTGAAAGAGATGACAAAAAAACACGGTCCGGCCTAAATTCTCAAAGATCTGGAAGATCTATATCTAGAAAATTTGGTTTCGCACATTAAAAATTGTGCGATGTTAAAATTGAAGATCTATGCAGATCCAGATCCTGATTCGGATGCAAGTGCATCCAAAAATTAGATATTCAGATTCCAGATCCACATTATTTTTTAATTAATATATTTATTAAATTAAAATTAAATTAAAAAATATATAAATTAAATGAAAAAAAATCAAACTTATGTGGATTTGTGGTGGTGTTAGAGTTGGATTTATATTATTTTTTTACGCTTTATTTATGTTGCGGTATTTTTATTTGTGGATTTATGATGTTATATGGTATTTTAGGTTTTGGATTATTGATTGTTGAATTATGGTTAGATTTTATTTATTTTTTAGGTAAATTTGTTGAATTTTAAATTATATTTGAATTTATTATGCAGATCTAAATATTAAAAAATCTACCTGCAATCCACATGGATATTACCCACATCCGGATCCGCATAATTTTTTGCGACTCCGGATGCAGATGCGAATCTTAAAATATCAATTTGGATCCAGATTTTGCCATCCCTAATCATCAAAGACCTTCTTAACTTTTATGTTTTTGTTGTTGTTGTCAAATAGAATGTTTGTATTAGGTGATGAACAATAGGAGATTGTAGCTTTTTCTTTACCAAAATCAATATATATCACTTATCTTGTACTAATAATACCCAATAAACCCATAATACCATAATTTTATGGTATTACCTTTATTTTTAAATACACTTGTATTCATATTCATTATAAATGAAATAAATCATGTAAATTGAAACTAAAATAAAAAGATTTAAATACTAGAAATAGAAAATATAGTTTCATGTGAATAAAAAATTAAATAATATGATTTTTTTTGTACTTATAGTTATTTTTAAATATTTTGTGCTTATAATAATTATTATTTCATATTCTCAAAATAAATTATCAAACAAATGAATTATTTATTCCTCTTTTCTCTTAATTTTTTTTGTGCTACGAGAGTTTTTAGATAATATAAAAATAGTAGGGAATAAATGATATATATTAATTTCGATAGAAGAAAATAAGCAATCTATCCAAATGGTATATATTATAAATATTAATTATTTAATGAATGATACATTGTCACATGAATAATACTTTAGTATACCCACGCTTAATAGTTTTATATGCCAAATATTATTAGCCCACCCATTTGCCATTTAAAACTTTATTTTAATTTTCGCTAAAATGGGCTAAGACCCAAGAGCACCAACACGCACCCGGATCTATCCAAACCCGACACAGATTAAAATCCGAAAATCACCCGAGTCGGCCTATAAAACCTAAAATAATTGGGTGAGCCAGACAATTCTTCTTCTTGTACAAGAAGTGATTAAGATGTTTCGACTACTTCACGCCCACTGAAGACGACTGGAAATCAGAGTAAAAAGTTGGGAAAATTGGATAGCTCGTCTCCTTCAATATTTTATTTTACTTGGTAAGTTCCTATCATTAGGAATTTTAATCTCTATTATTGTATGAACTATATATGGTTTACTTTTTCAAAATGTTGAAGCCAATGTTGCATTTGGCGAGCTAAAGAATGTACCCTAGTGTTTTTTTTTTTTTGGAAATACCCTAGTGTTTTTTTTTTTTTTTTTTGGAAATTGTTGTTTCTTAGTTTGTTTTTGTCAATCTGTTGATTCAGTTCATTCTAGCTTAAAAGAATTACACGCAGCTTTTGGATTGCTCTGTAAATTGAATTGTCAATCAGTTTTGGGCTTTATAGTGGAGTTTGAACATGTTTAATGAATTTTCAGAGTCCTGATATATATGTGTGGATATATTTTTAATTTGGCTCTATTTATGCTTGTTTTAGTCCTTTGAACATGTCTTTGCCCTTGACTCCCTCCAAAAGACCGCATGATGATGACAACCATACGGAACCAAATGGGAAAGAAAAGTCGCAAAAGTTGGCAGGTGACTATTCAGAGAACCAGCCCTCAAAATCCTTTCCTGGTGGCATTATGTTTCGTGTTCTCTGTCCAGTTTCCAAAATAGATGGCGTTATTGGGAAAGATGGCGAAATGATGTCACAAATTTCTCAAGATACTGGTGTCACAATCAGAGTTGAGGAGACTGTTTCTGGTTCTGATGAGAGATTGGTTGTCATTGAAGCTTCTGATAATAAGAAGGAAACTTCTGAGAATCTTGAAGCTAGTATTGAGCGGAGCGAGAATAATGGCAGAGAAGAGGCCAGTGTGGCCGATGAGAGTGATAATAAGAAGGAAGATAGTGTCAATGAGGGATCTGTTCTCATGGATGGGTTAAATTCTGAAAAGGAAACTTCAAAGGTGCAGAAGGCTTTGTTACTTGTTTTCGAAAGAATGGTTGAAGTGGAGCCAGAAACAGAGGTAGCAGATCAGGAGAATACTAAGTCATCAAAGTTTGTTTTGAGGTTACTTGTACTTTCCACCCAAGTTGGCTGCCTTTTGGGAAAGGGTGGCTGCGTAATCAAGCAAATGTCAGCTGAAAGTGGGGCACAGATTCGGTTTGTTCCTAGAGATAAACTTCCTACATGTGCATTGGCCTCCGATGAAGTTGTTCAGGTGTCTCATTTAACTGTTTGCTTTATCTTTATCAATGCTAACCATGAACATCAAAATGATTTGGTACCTCTTGCATGATTGGACAGTGCTCTTCCTTGCTGGACGATGACATTTTTCCATTTTAGTGCCTTGTTTGTGTGATATTCTAATGTCTAATTCTTCAATAATTGTAATTGGTTTTTGGATCTCCTAGTATTAATAAAATATGACTTATGAAAATTGTGCCATGTTTATGCTGCAGATCACGGGAGAGGTTGACACAGTAAGAAAAGCTCTTAAATTAATTTCTCATCAACTTTTGGATAATTCACCTAGGGATCATGAATCTATCCCTGGCAACTCAATAGGACCATCACATCCATTGCCAGACCATTCTGTTAGCTCTCAAGGAGCACCTTATGCTACTGGCCATCGTGATGTTGCTGATATTCATTTACCCATGCCGCCTTCGATTCCAAAATTTCATGAAAGTGGTGTCCTTGACCGACCAAAGCCTTCTCCGGAAATTTTGACATTCCGCCTTTTGTGTCATGATGAGCGAGTAGGAGGTGTCATTGGAAAGGGAGGAGCAATTATAAGGTCCCTTAAGCAAGAGACAGGCTGTGATATCAAAGTTATGGAAGCTGTTTCTGGTACAGAGGACCGCCTCATTGTCATATCTGGTCCAGCAGTAAGATTTGAATTAAACTTGCTTGGAAATGATCTAATTTTTGGGTTTTAGTCTTCTAAGGTATAATCATTAAAGTTATTACTTTAGGCCGATTTTTACCGTGCTGACAACAGATGAACCGTTGCAGCACCCAGATGATAGGATATCAGCTCCACAAGATGCTGTTCTTCGAGTGCAGACCAGGATAGCTAGGGCCATACCTGATAACAGGGAGCAGACTGTGATGACAAGGCTTCTTGTAGCCTCAAACCAAATTGGCTGTCTCCTTGGCAAGGGTGGTTCTATCATTGCTGAGATGAGGAAGTTATCTGGGGCTTATATTCGTATTTTGGGGAAGGATCAGATTCCTAAGTGTGCTTCTGAAAATGAAGAAGTTGTTCTGGTCTGATTACTTCTTTTTTTGCGC
This sequence comes from Citrus sinensis, assembly GCF_022201045.2. NCBI lineage: Eukaryota > Viridiplantae > Streptophyta > Magnoliopsida > Sapindales > Rutaceae > Citrus > Citrus sinensis. Next base: position 30,626,792 of record NC_068560.1, read on the forward strand.
CCTTTTTTTCTTTTGAGATGGTTGCGGGTGGAAATTTTATCTTGTTTATTTCAGTGTGTTATCATGTTGGTACCTGCGGTACCTTGCTTGCATTTACGCTTTCCTTAAATTATTCCATCTTTATCTTTCCAGACACTTAATTTACTTATTCTGTGCTGATAGATTAATGGAGAATTTGAGGCAGTTCAAGAGGCTCTTTTCCAGATAACAACTAGGTTGCGGCATCATTTTTTCCGCGATGCATTTCCTTCTATTAACCGTCCTTTAAATCCCACCTTTCTGGATCAAGTATCCCCATTCCCATCGTTTATTGGAAGGAGGGAACTCTCACCTCCAGGAATGTATTCTAATTTTGGCCCATCATTTCATAAGTTTGATGCTGTTGGTGGCCCTCCTCCGCCTGGCAGTTTTCACCCCCATGATGATCATTCGGCTTTTATGCATCATATTCATAGACCAGGCATGCCCCCTCATATGCCTGATATGAAACCTTGGGGTCCTCAGGTACAGAAGTGTTACTTAAAGTTCCTCTGCTAATTTTGCCTGTAGTTGGTTTTGTGTTAGGAGATGCATTAGCATTTGACATTGCTGAAGTGCCTAAACACTCATAATAATGCTGTTGATACAAAATTAGCGAACCCATGGTCTTTTATGAAGCTATGAAGTCACTTTTGTGTTGTCCGTGCTTGGTTGCAGGGACTTATGGAAGTTGGTGGCCCAATGGGTTTTCCTGATTTCGTCGGACCCCCTCATAGAAGAGTTCCGGGTTTTGGAGGGTAAATGCTTTTTAAGTGCTTTATGTTTGATCCCATCATGGGTTTCGTATTATCATTTATTATCAATGACTTAATTGTTTTTCTTTATTTATCAAATATAGAGCTAGCCAACCAGCCATTATTACAAGCACTACTGTTGAAGTTGTTGTTCCTCGTTCTCTTGTCCCTATAATTCAAGGAGAAGATGGTGCGTGTCTGAAACAAATTCGTCAGGTACATTCTGTCTCTCTGCCCGATGTTAATTGGAAACCGAGTCTTTTCTTGGCCTTTCTCTCTACACCAAAAAAAGAAAGAGAGATAGAGAGAGAAATAGATAAAAGGAAAAAATAGAATGTCAACCTGGTTAAAACCAGATCCTTTTCATATACTGAATCTTAGTTCTATGTAACTACTCCAATAGTTTGGATTCTGGCTTGTACTGCCTGTTGTTAGGCTATATGCCCTGATAAATGTGTTTTCTTCCACTGTTAATAACAAGTCTTAGTTTCTGATCTCAGTAATGTCTTCCTGCTCAATTCTGATTCGGTTCCGACTAGAAATTGTACAGTTAGATGTTTCTTTGACTGAATTGCCCTTTAACAAATCCAATGACGCGTACTATTTCAGATTTCTGATGCAAAAATTACAATTACTGATCCCAAGCCTGGAGCAACAGAAACTGTGATTATTATATCTGGGACACCTGAGCAAACGCACGCTGCGCAGTCTCTTATTCAAGCATTTGTAATGAGTGAGACAGAGACTACTTGAACTTCTGAGAAAGGTATTATTTACTTATTCTGCCATCTTGATTTGGAAATATTCATGCAATCTCAAGGTGGATCAACTGCCAAGATTGTTCCATCAGTGGTATATTATGTATTCATGTTTCCTTCCTCCTCTTTTTTTTTTTCAAATTATTTTATGGTTTCTTGGACTGAATTTAATATGGTGCTTACTGCGTGCCCCTCAAACTTAATACAGCAGTTGAGGATTGACTTGTGAGGATTGGAGATCGGGAGAATTGGCTTTTGTGCTTGAACTTAGATAGGGACAAATTTAACATTGCGGGTTCAGTAGTCCCATAATTGAAGAGTAGTCTACCTGATGAGTAGTGAACTTGTAGTTCTCAACACTACTTTGAAAAAGAAAATCTTTTGACTAACATAAACATTTGAACTGGATGACCTTTTAATCACCAAGCATCGAAGATTTAACAGCTCATGCTGACTTGTCATATTTGTTTGCCATCTGTATGAGTGAATTCTTTGTTTGTCGTTTCCCTATTCTAATTTGAATTTTAATTAGCTTAATTTATTTAATTCAGTAAATCCAAATGAACCTTTGTTACTTTCTCATTTCTTTGTGGATATATATATAGGCACAGAGAGAGAGAGAGAGAGAGAGAGAGAGAGAGAGACATCTGTTTCTTTTGTGTAATGTAATCATAGACGCACTTGGAAAAGTTGTAGCTGACAACCAATTTAAATCACTGAAACCCTAATCCCCCTTAGGGGCTGGGTACGTCAATCGTCCCTGGCATTGAGGCAACAAACACATAATTATTAAAATATAAGTAAAAATATTATATCTGTTTCACTCTTCTTGCACAGCTTGGAAGGGCTTGTATGTCTTGAGGCTTTGGATCAGACCTTGGACGGACCCAACGAGGGCGACAAGTGAAACTATGAAGCAGGACCAGATTAATATTTTCAACCACACCCACGTGAATGAAAATCTTCGTATCTTAGTACGAGCAATGTACATTTCCACCGGAAAATAAACTGTTAATGGCCAGAATGAAGCCGCCCCGATAAGACCCACGAAGTCGTTGAAGAATGGGAAAATCATGGCCAGCACTGCTGATACAATAACGTATGCTGTTCTCCAAACCAATCTAAATGAATTGACATGATACACTCCATAACATGGAACATTAATGCCATGCTCGCTTGTTATGAACTTATTTTCTGGCCAGCGTTTGTTACACCACTTCTCAACGAATCCGAATATTGGTTGGCAGAATACCTGTGTGCGCTTGTCGTGTTAGAAATATTGAACAAGAATATGAACCAACTCACCCACCCTGTGGTGCTACATCAGACGGGAATTTACCTGGTAAGCCCCAATGAGATGGACAGCGATGCAGGCGTTTGCGAAGTCAATTAACCAGAAAGGCTCGTAGAATCCGAATCCGGTGAGAAAGTTTCCAGGTGCATCATTTCCAAACGCTAAATACCCCATTACACCGCACATTATGTAGAACAAGGTGGTGGTCGTGACGCCAACAGCAGTCGCCCTCTTCATGGATTTGTTTTCTGGGGGACTTGATTTCAGGGTGTCCTGTGTTATCCATAACGTTCAGAATTCAGTTCCAAAAGCTTAAGCACTACCATATCCCAAATGCATGTATGTTCTAGTAAAGTGGTTTGTTAAACAAATATTTATTTCTTTAGTTCTTTATTTTACTGTCACGTGGTAATTTATGCGAAAAACCCGCATGGGTTGAGCCGGTGAGGTTTTTCCATCAGAGGGAGTCAGTCTTTTAGGTGATTGATAAATACATTCACCAGATAGAAAAAGACGTCCCACTTTTGACAATTAACTCCCTACAACAACAACAACAAATCAACAATCGCTGACGAGCATGGTACAGAGCAGATACGGATTGGAGAGAGGTTTGAGGCAGAATCAGAAAGCAACAAAGACGAAGTGGGGCTAAGGCCTCTTTTTCCCTGCTTTCAGCTCGTTCTGAAAAGCTAGGTGCCAACTCAATCTGTGGACCAAATTGTAGTGGCCATGGTCCACCAGTTTTGCTGGTCCATTGGAATCTTTGCAGCTCATCACCAAATCACCTCACAGTAAGTGAACAGTGACCTAACACTCTCCCACGCAACATGAACTATTTTGTCACAGTTACTTCGTTTGAGTGAAATGTGAAGTCTTCGTTTTTTACATAATTATCTTTATGACACGTGACACCTCAAACTAAAATTCGTCGACTAAAAACTTCAATTTTGACTTCACTACTTGCCCTTACCCCAAAGAGCACATATAAGACACCGCAATTCAGGACCCAGCCACACCGAAAGGTAGATGCTCTTTTTCAAGAGTATTAGTCAGAATATGCTATATATATCAAAGCAGAGACTTTTCAATAATTGAGAATTATTTAGTGATTTTTATTTTTTATTAAAAAAATTGAATCAAGACATCCATATAAGAAGATGGTAGGCTAGGCGCCACCTACCGGGTATATATAACAGCATGCCATGTTGACATTTATGAGGCACACATTTCAACTTTCAAACATGGATTCACATGATTACGTTTTTGTTTTACGATTTCTCGTTCGGACAATAATCTCTCTCTGTGCATGTATATTACATACATAATTTGGACTGTATGCGAAAAGATAAGACACGAATATCAATTAATTATGATCCATGAATAAATAAAGATTTTAGAGATAGGGCTTGCCTGAATCTCAACGAGCACCGTTGAAAAAGCATAAGCAAAAGCAACGTCCCCAATTGCCTGAAATGCTCTCCAAACCTTCTCTGATGCTGACACGTCTACTCCTACTGTTGTCCCCGTTAAGGTTGTTGCATGCGGCCCATCACCTTCAATAATTTACATGCAAATAAGACCGCTTCATGACCATATTAAATTAAAACAACTTAAATATAGAAAGTTGAAAAAAAAAAATTTAATTAGGAAAGAAGATCAAGTTCCCTTTCTCTTTCTAGCTTTTACCTATGACTTTGGCTATGGAGAGGCCAATTCCAATGGAGGAATAAGCAAAAGACATTACGGCAGCGAGAATTGAGAGCCAGGAGAGCTTATGAAAGTTTGGTATTTGGCTAAGAACAATCTGGATGCAGGCAAAGATGATCATGAGTGGATTGTTTGATGTGTAGCACTTGACATGATGACCATGTCTGTGGAAGCAATTTGACCTTTTAACAGCCCTGATAATAACGAGACGTAGGAATCAAAACAAATTGAACCATTATAAGAAGATCAATTTACTATATATTGGATCATCAGTTAATGGTTTTGAAACTTTAAAACCTGTTAATTAATATTGTTGACTACTTACACCATGCTAATAGATGCAGTGATAGTATAACCAATCGTAACTCCAATGAGATTTCCATACTGAGCCAATCCACATAGCTGGACGCTCCTTCCTCCTATACAAACAAGAAAATATAAAACTCTGAATGAAATACAACTCTGAAAGTTTGTATGCTTAATTCATACTCAAAAGTTAGCTCAAGAGCTATGTACCTAGGCTAGCTCTGACTACATCCATGTAGGTGTAGTTTCGCTTGCCGGTGACGGGATCAGGAGACCGGTAACAATCGGAAAGCAAAGTAGAGGTGTAATAGGTGATGAATGAGAAAGCCATGAGAACAGCTGGGCCAGCTACCCAGCCAAGCTGAGCAATGGCCCATGCCAGAGACAGTACTCCAGAGCCAATCACTGCCGTGATAATATGAGCACTTGCAGTCACCCAAGTCCCTTCATTTCATCAAAACAACAAAATTTAATCGATCATATTAACAAAGTATTAATAGCAAATGACTCTTATCAAACAAAAGTGAATTAAATTAACATGCATACCAGTTCTTTTTGCTCGACCATCATCATCCAGAAAGTCTTTGCGGATATCACCTTCAGGGTCATTTTGTTCGATATACATGCTGTTCTTTTGCATCTCCATCGCCATGTCTCTGTTGAGTAGTAGAAGAAGCTGAAATGGGGTTGCTGAGAAGTTGAGAAATTAGGAGATATGATTAATTAAAAATGAGTAGCAGTAGCAGCAGCTTATGCTGCAAGGTCAGTGGGGCAGTGTTGTTGTGTGTGGCACCTGTAGTAGCAGGGTAGGGTAGAAACAAGAGGATCCGTTTCTCAATTATATATAGTGATAAAATCAGAAAACTCTAGCTTGGCTATTACCTATAAAGACGACTTGGGTTTTGAGTTGGAATTATTATTACCAGATCTCTGCACCATTCATGGTGCTGGCTAATGTCTAGTCTTCTCCATTTCAATTGGGTCCCCACCCACATTTTTTTTTTTAATTTCTGGATTTAGTTTGGTCCATCCATTAGTTTGGCAATAATCTTTTTGTATGGTGATAACCATCGGTTGTGATTTTGGAAATTCCTTTTTGACAAAAAGAATCAACATGTTAGATATGTGTTTGACTGGCACTAGCAAATTCATAACTGATCTCTCTCTTTCACGCTTTTTCGCTATTAGGTCGGCTCTTGTTTTGTTTTGTTTTGTTGTTTTAAATTTTCCTTCTCTTGACTCTCTAGAGACTTTGATGATAGCACGAAATTGGAAATCTTTCTGACCTTTCACGGCCAGGAGGAGCAAGTGAATTGTGAGATGATGTTAGTGAATGATGTTGGCATGACTAATATTTTCTGAGCTGCTCATTATGTATTTTGAGCATTTATTAAGGTATGGGCAAGAGGTCAAAGTCAAGTTAATCTCATTTTTAATTTGAAATAAATATATATAATTTTTTATTCTCTCTCTTTTTTTTTTTTAAAAAATTACATTATGATGACCTTCCTCCCAAAGTTTGCATTATAGAAAAAAAAAATAAAAAATAGCTTCCATATCTGGTGAAGCATCAACAGAATGAAAGAAAATTATAATGAATTCCTGAAACATGGCCATCAAACTGGGAATATTGATTTTCCAAGGACAGGGGCTAAAATACTCCTAACACAACCGATAAACATAGCTAAACATTAAAGCCATTCCTTTATTCCAATCGTGGAAAAGATAATCTTTTCGAGCTTTATTCTTTGGTAAAGATTCTTGAAAATTATTGATTATGAGTGTGTTTAGAATTGAGGCTGGACATGTGTAATTTAAAATGTACAGTACTTATAATATGATTTGAAATTATATTAATATGATTTTTTACTTGTATGATGAAAAATCTATCATATCTTTAATATTATTTCATAGTTGCAATTTTTTTTTTTACAACAGTTGTAGCTTAAGAGCTACAGCACCTCAATTTTAAACATGACATATATTAATCAAAATATAGTGGTTATTTAATTATCATGGAGATCCTCTTATATTATTTTATTTATTAATTAAGGAATAGGGGACAAGACTGCCTTGTGAATTTTATTGTTCCATGCATGGAAATTTTTTATTTCATAAGATGTTAATTGGCTGATAATTGTGAATAAAATTGTTTGTTTCTCAATCAATAACCGTAGCAGTTATGGTATCAATTATTATAGGGAAAACTCGACCGATCGACTTATGTCTTTAATTTTCCTCTTCGAACAAGACATGACTGAAAATTGAAATGGTCCACTCCTAATTACATCGTCTATAGTTTCAAGATGGTGGCCCAAACTTTCAAGCAACTAGGCATGCAGCTAGGGTCCAACTACTTTCTGTGGCTTGATTTCTCTTGAATAGCAATTGCGTTCGTGGCCGAAACCTTGATATTTTTGGTCTATTTTCACTTTTCATCTACATTGAAAGATACACATAACTCCATGGCCGTTGCAGGTGTATGCTAGATACACGTTAGTCAAAGAAAAAACCATTGCGGTGTTTGATATCTCTGTTGTCAAATTTGTAGGCCAAAAGCCGAAATAGTAAAAACTACCAAACTAATTATTGGTACAGCACTTGATAGAGTACAGCCATTGTTGAACTCTAATGTGGTTTTTCCTATCCTTCTCTCAAAATCAGAAGACACCAATCCTCTGTCTTCTAGTACTCACAACCATAGTTTGTTTTGCAGAATTATTTATAAAAGCTTGCAACTTAACTTTGACAAGACTTTTGATTATTTCTCATCATAAGTGATCATGCATAGACATTTGTAATAATGTAATTTTTTTTTTAATTTAATAACAGCCTTTAACTTTTACGACACAACACCTCAATGTGAAACCAAATCTTATTCTCGATAAAGACAACTCAAATTATGGAGGAGGATGATAAGAGGAGATCGATCGAGAAACGTCTTCATCAAACTAATAAAAGACAAAAGACATAAAGCAAGCATGCCTTAATTAATAAGATGTGTAGTATAGAATCGCCAATCGTGCATCTATCATAGTCAGCAATTTGGATGATGCTGCGGTATCCGGGTGTGCTCAACGCAGTTATATAGTCTTCAAAATCCACGTATAAACACGAATAATGACAGACTCTTATTGCTTAATTTACTTCATATTGACGCATTTGTTTTCGCAAAATTAGTCATCAAATTAAACTGTCCAAGGAAGGTACATGAATCTATATTTACACCTAACAATACTGCATGTAATTGTCCACGACTCTACGTGTCAACTAACAATCGCAGCCCCATGGCCACGTTATGATTATGAATAATTTGATTCTTTCCCTCTACAATAATTAATGATAACATTTGGTCAACATTCAGCAGACAACAACCAATATTCGAAAATGGCATAAACTTTCGTAATGTGGTGCAAGTCTTAAATATTCGCCATTTTCTTGTAAAATATGCCGAACGTACAAGGGTATGTATATATATCCGATCAAATTTAGGAGCCTCTCAATCGCTTTCGACATGATATTTGCTGTGACAGCTTATCGCCATTATATATATATATTGCATTGTAAGTGCGATCACTGCTCTTTCACTTTAGATCGTGCAACTGGATATTTATCAACCTAGCTTTATATTAGCACACCAACTCGATCGGCTGCCTGTACGGCAGAATCTTGTCCATTGAAAAAGTTAATCCACATTTGATTCCCAAGACAGGAACCTAACTTTTGAAAAGTTATTGGAGGGTTTTAGGATTTGATCACACTAACGCCTTCTTGTCAAAGTAAAGTTAAGGCCCCTCAAAATCAATATCTTATGCAATCCGCAGTGATCACATTAATTCACATATATATTATTACCTTATGATCAGGAAAAGGGAATGGTCTTAATTGAAATCTTATAACCCCTTTGAAAAAAGAAAAAAAATTGCAGTTGACCCCTCGTCTTACGGATTTTGACTGCGACCTTCATAAATTTTAGTCTCTTCATTATGAGCCCATGGGATCAAATCTATCGTTCACCAGTGATATTACAAATGCACAAGGTTTTGACCACTAGCCAGCCTGTGACTCGATATCTTTTAATAAAATTTGATTGATCTACAGCATATCTCTAACATCTGAAACAACTGGCAAAATAATACTCGAGGGAATCTCTTTGCTACTATCGCCTTTGAAACGCATTTGGCTATATCTTTCAGTACTCTGCATCACTGGTCTCAGGACGCTTGGCATCGGCTCATCTCCACATCTTTCACACTTAATCTGAATTAATAAAATTGTAAAAATATACGTATAACGTGTTGCACTATGCTCTTGCTAATTTCTTGACTTGACACAATTATTATACAGCACAACGTACCCACTAAAATTGTCGCCCTCCATGCATTATTGAGCTCCGTAGTCGCAGAATTGGACACATATATATTATAATAATATATTTATTCTCACGCCTCAACAACAGCGCATAAACTCGAAAGCTATGTGTGAACTTATAACGGATACAAATTCGATTAATGAGGAGAAGCTGACATGTTTGAAGTCGGTCGACGAGGCCCATGATTATCATCATGAATCGTATTGCCATGAAAATGAGATCAGAGCTAGCGCATCCTAAAGAGACAAACAAATCACGGGTCCCTTATTTTAAATCAATTGTTACGTGCCATACTTGGATTGCGACTCCTAACATTGAATAGGTCACGACTCACGAGTCACCAGTTTACCTCGACCTCCAGCCCCAACCCTAGTGAACAAACGAATTTTATGCTATGGTACGTATGACTTATATTTGTTAGTTTTGACATTGTTTGGATTTTTGTGTTATTTTTAAATTTTTAATGGGACCATGCTTGGACCGATCGACCTGTCAAGCTTGTTTCTACATTATTTAGAAACATCTTGTCTGCATTTCGCATCTGCAATACTTTATGTCACTTAACATGCCGACCTAATCCAGATTATGACTCGTTGTTAGTGCTTCGCATACATGCACATCACATTTATTCGATAGGTTGCCTTTGATTACTTTAATTTAATTTAGATATGTTTGGGAAGAAATTGAAGATCAATAATAAAGCGCCACGTGTCGGTAAAAAATTGTATGATTAAAAATAATTATCAGAGGGTACTCGACCTACACCAGATACATTTGATAAATAAGGTGCGTGTAGTACGTCATGCCATAAATAAGGTGGTAAAGAAAAGTCTTCAAAATATTAATCATGTGAAATACCTCCATCTCTCAAATAGATTATTTGATTTGACTAGATCAAATAGGAAATATCTTACTGGAAAAAAAAAAAAAAAGACGATTGGCTGTCACATCTACAAAAAGTAAAAGATAGCACACCAAGGATAATAGTCCTTATCTGACACGCCTAAAACCTGCTAAGACAACATTTGCAGAGATCTTCTGGATCATTCTACAATGTACACCATTTGCACAAGAAAACAAACCACGTTAAATAACGTCCTTCTTACTCCCAAAATATGTTCTTAACAAGGCAAAAATCATGATAAAGGTGAAAGAACAAGAGAATCTTGAAAATGATAGCAAAATCATCACTATAAATGTGCCACAGGGTAGGACAATTAGGGTACTCTATATATAAAGACACTAAGATTCTTCTTTTCTCATATATACAATAAACACACACACTCCACGAAAAAGACTGAGGTCTCATTCAATCTCCACCTGCCATTTTAGAGAGCTTGCAAGTTCCTACACCATAAATAATCAAAGTGGTTGACTTGAGTGTCGAAGTGTGATCTCTGGCCACCGCTGGCTTCACCTCTAACATTCTTTTCATTGTTTTGCAAGTCTAAGGTGTCCTTGCATGCTTTTTCACTCCATTACTGTCATCCTCACACTGCGATTAAGTGAGGTACCCTATATCTTGAAAATAAATTTATTATTTTAGCCAAGTGTTCCTCTTACTTAGGGGTGGGCAAAATCGGGTTCGGGTCGGGTTCGGGTTGTTCGGGTTAGACAAGGATATGTTCGGGTCGGTTCGGGTCGGGTCATTAATTCGGGTTATGTTCGGGTTGGATAGGGTTGGATTTAAAATGGGTAGGATTGAGTTCGGGTCAATTTGGGTTAGTTCGGGTCAATTTGGGTCAGTTCGGGTCAATTCGGGTTAATTCGGGTCGGTTGAAATAGGGTCAGTTCGGGTCGGTTGAAATCAGGTCAATTCGGGTCAGTACGTTTTTTTTTTTTTAAGAACCCGATCGAGTATTAGGATCGGGTTGGGTTTGACCCGAACCAATCACAACCCGATCGGGTTTGTAAATTTCAAACCGATCGGGTTTTGATCCTGACCCGAACCCGAAATTTATCGGGTCGGGTCGGATCGGGTGAAATGCCCACCCCTACTCTTACTTTTCGCACCCAAAATCTACCTAAAACAATCATCTTCATCTTTATCAAGACCAAACACTTCTATATAGCTATCTAGTTATTCTATTCATCCTGTATAATGGAAAATCTATGTAACCTCTCATTTATATAGTTAATGGGTGATTACTTACTCTCATGTATGTAGGCAAAAGACCAAACCACCTAAATATTGTGTATTCATTATATTTATATTTATATTTATTTTATTGTAATTTCAATTCGTGGTTGAGATTGTGTTTTACGTGTGAGTGTACTTGACATACCCCACTTATTAATTCATATATGTTATTTTGGCTTACCACCTAAATACCTCAGCTAAACCACATATCCCAAACATCATAAAAACATGCCTAAGCACAATCCCAGCTCAAGCTCCCCTCAAATATAAATTTATTTGTTTGAATCATATTTGAGTTGGATTAGGTGAGAACTACCCAATTGGTTCGAATTGAACTCTTGCAAAAGTTTGGTGAAAACAAGATGATTGACCGTGACTCAAGTGGAGAAGTTGTTTTGTATTAATTCTCATAGGAAATTATCTTTTGAAAAAAACTAAGAGCACTAATATCTGTACACCCAAAATGATGATGGGTGTCCCTGAGATAAAAGGGGTATTTCATGGGTGTCCCTAAGATTTCGTCGAAAATTAGCTCTATCCTTCACTTTTCCAAATTTATCCCCAACGTGCAACAACCATACTTATATATCACATAAGCTCTTTGTATGAAACTATGAACAATGATGGATAAATTTGTAAGAGAGATTGTAACATCTTTCAAGTTTGTTTGGTTTGATATTCTGGACGAAAACGGGTTGCCGTTTATTGAGAAAACGGCTAACCGTTTAAGTCCAGAGAGCATGTTTTTTGTTCTGGAATAAACGGCTCACCGTTTATGGTGAAAACGGCTTACCGTTTAAGTCCAGAGAGCATGTTTTATGTCCTAGAATAAACGGCTCACCGTTTATTGAGAAAAAGGCTAACCGTTTATTTCCAGAAAGTTGTCAATTGGAAAACGGTTAGCAAGATTGAAAAGATTTCAATTGTAAATCGATGCATTTTCAAACCAAAAGAGTTTTTTCGAAGAAGTACCATTTCTAATTGTTGTATTCTTTCAAATAAACATCTTATTAATAAAAAGAAAGACATACAATAAGATTAGAAATCAGATTTTGAAGATTTCATGCTTGTTCTGGAAATACAATCTTATTTGCTAAAGATTGTATTCAGGATTTGATATATCTTGGGGGTAATTTGCCATTAAAACTCTATAGCAAACCAAGATTGGTGAGGGCAAATAAAACCTTAAAGGAAAGTGTGTAAACACGTCTCAAATCCTAAGAAATTTCATTGTTCTTTGCCTCTATATTCTCATAATTCACCAACAATCTTTAAGGTTTTAAATTTTGTGCAAATGGAGGTTGAGAAGAGTTTGACATCATTTCTGAATCCTAGTGTCCATCTAGATCGTTTTGATGGAACTAATTTCACTCGTTGGAAGGAAAAATTGTTCTTTCTCCTTACTGTTCTTAAAGTGGCATATGTTCTTGATCCGAAATTGGAACCATTTCTAGAACCAAGAGAAGATGATACCGAAGTTGTTAAGGCTGCAAGGAAACGTCGTGAAGATGATGAATTGATATGCCGGGGTCACATACTCAATACGCTTTCTGACAGATTATATGATCTCTACAATTCTATGACTTCTCCGGTGGAAATTTGGAATGCTCTTGAATACAAATACAAAACGGAGAAAGAAGGTACTGACAAATTCCTTGTATCTAAATATTTTGAATTTATTATGGTAGACACAAAATCCATTCTTGATCAAATACATGAGTTACAAATTATTGTTGCTAAGCTTCGAGAGTTAAAAGTTGAAATTTCTGAATCATTTCAAGTTGGGGCTATTATTGCTAAATTGCCTCAAAGTTGGAATGATTATAGAAAGAAACTCCTTCATAGTAAAGAGAACATAACTTTAGAAGAATTGCAAAAACACTTGGTAATTGAAGAAGAGACTAGGTCTCGTGAATCCAAGGATAAGCATGATTATACTAAAGTTAATGTTGTTGAAGCTAGTAAATTCTCAAAGAATTTTAAAGTTTTCTGGAAATTGTTTCTTTTGTGGTAAGAAAGGCCATCGCCAAAGTGATTGCAGATTCAAGAAGAAAAAGAAAGAAGTGAATTCCCATAAAGCTAATGTTATTGAAAACAAATCTGAACAGATTTGTGCTATGGTTTCTGAAATGCAAATTGGCATGATTACTGAAACCAATATGGCTGAAACTAAGTCCTATGATTGGTGGCTCGATTCGGGTGCAACAATTCATGTTTGTAATGATAAGAAATTTTTCTTATCATACAAAGAAGAAACGGAAGGACAAATGGTTCTCATGGGGAACAATAATGCAGCCATAGTAGCAGGAAAATGAGTAGTTGAGATCAACTTCACTTCTGGAAAGAAAGTCACATTGTATAATGTCTTTCATGTACCTTCCGTTAGGAAGAATCTTATTTCTGCTAGTTGTATGTGTAAGCATGGGCTTAAGATTGTGCTTGAGGGTAATACTTGTATTGTGTCAAAGAATGGATTATTTGTTGGGAAAGGGTATTCTTGTGATGGAATGTACAAACTCAGCATTAATAATAATAATATCAACGTGAAAAGAAAGAAAAAAGTTTAGCTCCGGATTTTATTTCATCACAAGCACTACTCTTCTTGGTTGAAGGGGATATAAAGAATGTACGTAACAAAGTACCATTGTTGTTAAATATTGAAAAAGATCCAAAGACATTTAGCGAGGCTATGTCTTCTAGAGACGCTTCTTTTTGGAGAGAGGCGGTAAATGATGAAATGGATTCGATAATGTCGAATCAAACATGGGTCTTGGTTGATCTTCCTCCAGGATCTCAACCAATTAGCAGCAAATGGGTATTTAGAAGAAAGTACAATAATGATGGTTCTTTGCAAACTTTTAAGGCTAGATTAGTAGCCAAAGGGTTTAAGCAAAGAAATTGTATTGACTATTTCGATACATATGCTCCGGTAGCTAGGTTAACTTCTATAAGAGTGCTATTTGCAATTGCTTCATTGAACAATTTATATGTGCATCAAATGGATGTTAAAACAGCTTTTCTTAATGGTGATCTTGATGAAGAAATCTATATGGAACAACCTGAGGGATTTGTTTTGCTTGGAAATGAAAAAAAGGTATGCAAGTTAATCAAATCTCTTTATGGCTTAAAGCAAGCACCAAAATAATGGCATGAGAAGTTTGATTCGGTAATTTTATCACATGATTTTAAGCATAATAATGCTGATAAATGTGTATATTTTAAATATACGAATGATTTTGGTGTGATTATATGCTTGTATGTTGATGACTTGCTTATCTTTGGAACAAATATGCAAGGAGTAGATGATACAAAGAAGTATTTAACTTCACAATTTAAGATGAAAGATCTTGGTGAAGTAGATACTATCTTAGGTATCAAAGTGAATAAACATAGTGGGGGTTACTCGTTGTGTCAATCTCATTATATAGAGAAAGTGCTTCTTAAATTCAATTATTTGAAATTTAAAGAAGCTAATACCCCATATGATTCTAGTATTAAATTACTAGAGAATTCAGGCCGAATAGTAGCTCAACTAGAATATGCTAGTGCAATTGGTAGCTTGATGTATGCTATGCATTATACGAGGCCTGATATAGCATTTGCAGTTTGCAAAATGTCAAGATTCACGAGTAACCCTAGTGTTGAACACTGGAAAGCAATTGGTAGGATACTTGGTTATCTTAAAAGGACCGTTAATTTGGGTTTGTTTTATAATGATTATCCTGAAGTACTGGAAGGATATTCAGATGCTAGTTGGGTAACCAATACAAGAGACAATAAATCCACTTCTGGTTGGATTTTTACAATTGCTGGAGGAGCGGTTTCTTGGGCTTCAAAGAAACAAACGTGCATAACTCATTCAACAATGGAAAGTGAGTTTATAGCACTTGCATCTGCAGGCAAAGAAACAGAATGGCTGAGAAATTTGTTGTTTGATATAATGTTGTGGCCACAACCGATGCCATCTATTTCTTTGTACTACGACAGTGAAGCTACATTGTCTAGAGCTTATAATAAAGTGTATAATGGAAAGTCTAGACATATTAGCTTAAGACATGAATATGTGAAACAATTAATAGCAGATGGTGTTATTAATATTGTTTATGTTAGGACTAATAAGAACCTAGCAGATCCTTTAACAAAAGGTCTTTCAAGAGACTTAGTTAAGGATACATCTTATGGAATGAGATTGAAACCTTTATATAATAAAGTCACCAACGACGGTAACCCAACTATGTAGTAGTTATACCGCTACTCCATAGTTAAATGGGTAATAACAAGTTGTTGTTATGTGACTGGTTTGACACCGAGTAATAAATAATCCCATTCGAGATATTCGGTGCAAATAGCTACGAGGTTGAGGTTGAGTATTTACTCTTAATGAAGTTCAAGTCTTTTAGTAGCTAAAGACATGATTTGAAACTTCACCTAAGTGAACATAAGAAATGATGTCGTTTCTAACAAGGTCATGGTTTAATCTTGTAAATGTTCATGAATCCAAGATAGAGCACAAGGCCGGAATAGTGCTAACTATTGGAACACAACTTTGAAATCTGGGATAGCTTATATGTGATGTATCTCCGGTATTTACTTAAGAGACAAAGTTTAATGCTTAGCACACTATTGTCTTGTAAATGCTTTGAAATACACTCACTAATTAAAGGTTAAAATCGAAAGATACCTTTTGTATGTATAAGTTTATCATTAATAAATCTGAAAAATATTACAATCTAGTGGGGATTGTAAGAGAGATTGTAACATCTTTCAAGTTTGTTTGGTTTGATATTCTGGACGAAAACGGGTTGCCGTTTATTGAGAAAACGGCTAACCGTTTAAGTCCAGAGAACATGTTTTTTGTTCTGGAATAAACGGCTCACCGTTTATGGTGAAAACGGCTTACCGTTTAAGTCCAGAGAGCATGTTTTATGTCCTAGAATAAACGGCTCACCGTTTATTGAGAAAAAAGCTAACCGTTTATTTCCAGAAAGTTGTCAATTGGAAAACGGTTAGTAAGATTGAAAAGATTTCAATTGTAAATCGATGCATTTTCAAACCAAAAGAGTTTTTTCGAAGAAGTACCATTTCTAATAGTTGTATTCTTTCAAATAAACATCTTATTAATAAAAAGAAAGACATACAATAAGATTAGAAATCAGATTTTAAAGATTTCATGCTTGTTCTGGAAATACAATCTTATTTGCTAAAGATTGTATTCAGGATTTGATATATCTTGGGGGTAATTTGCCATTAAAACTCTATAGCAAACCAAGATTGGTGAGGGCAAATAAAACCTTAAAGGAAAGTGTGTAAACACGTCTCAAATCCTAAGAAATTTCATTGTTCTTTGCCTCCATATTCTCATAATTCACCAACAAAATTAACTAATACATTGTGTATTAGGATAAACCCCTTTTATTTCCTAGAGGTTTGGACCACCCGATTAATCTGTATTTCAAAATCATTAATGAAAAGATCTTTGTTTCTAGTTTTGTAGCTATTGAATTTAGCTTTTCAGCATTTAAGGGTAAATAGTGTTTCTACCTTCTAAAATTAAAATAAAAATAAGGGTTAATTCCGCCTTGCCCCCAAATGTTTCAATATTTTCCACTACGTCCCCAATTGTTCAATAATTTCCACCACGCACCAAAATCCGTTAATTTGACCGTTTATTCTAATAGTCAAAGGGAAATTTTAGAATTTTATGCCCTAAATATTATTTGATAACGACAAATTAAATTTATTTGATAAGTTAATTAATGTGATTATTATTCATTATCTTTAATTAAGAATTTTTAATGTAAATATTAATTATTGGATTAGTATTTTATCTCATTTAATTATTTTCTAATTCAAGATAAGGGGTATTTTAGATATTTAATTAAATTTCAAATAGCTCCGTTAAAAATAACGGTCAAATTAATAGAATTAGGTGTGGGGTGAAAATTGTTGAAATAATTGGATGCGCGGTGGAAAATGTCAAAACATTTGAGGGTTCGGTGGAAATAACCCAAAAAATAAATCTGATAAGTAATTTAATTCTTCATTTATTCATCATCGTCAGTTCCGTATTTGGAGTTGGGGGGTTTTATCAAATTATAGCCCATCGCAATCCCAAAGAGCATGACTGGGCCAAACGGACGGTCCGGTCCATTCTTTGACATATCCGGCCTTCAACAAGCCCATAATAGACCAAACGGGCGGGAACATCAGGCGTTAAGATCCGCTATGTATTTTTGGCGCAAACCGCAAAACTGAACTTTCCAACGTCAAAAACTAAACGGACATCAGCAAGCTGAACGCCTCAACATCTTCGTGGAAAGCGAAAAAGAAGGACATTATCGTAATTCCAACCATCAATGACTTACGACAAATTTTTTTTTTTTGAGGACTTACGACAATTGCATTAATGGAAACAAACGTAAATCCGAATTGCGCAATTCACGACGCCGAGATCTTTCATTCCTCTTCCTCTCAACACACCAACCAAGCTAATAATTATGAATTATGAAACCCTAACACTGTTTCT
This sequence comes from Citrus sinensis, assembly GCF_022201045.2. Classification (NCBI taxonomy): domain Eukaryota; kingdom Viridiplantae; phylum Streptophyta; class Magnoliopsida; order Sapindales; family Rutaceae; genus Citrus; species Citrus sinensis. The sequence continues at coordinate 30,644,668 of NC_068560.1, forward strand.
AATTCTGAGTCCTCTACTTCTGCCGATCTGAAACTGAGGTTTGTTCTTTTTCTTCTTCTTTTCTTTCTTCCGTCACTTTTATGTCATTTACATTGTATATATTCTCATTTATTGCTATCGTTGTTGAAATTCGAATCAAATGCAATGTCGTTTAAATAAATTTCTATTTGCTACTCCCGTTAATTGTAGCGAGTCAGCTTTGACATACTTTTGGTGAATAATTATTTCATTTAATGTCCAATTTAGCTGCGTCGCCCCATTTGTTGTCTTCTGAATATGGCAAGATTTGATGAAAATTGAAATGGCAAGTTGTTAGTATTATAATCGTGTTTTTATAATATTTACGCTGAAAATGACACTTAAAGAAAAAAAATGGTAGCTACTAGTTTCAACAAATTCTTTGGTTTCTTTTAGATATTTCCTCAGCGCATGTGAAGTTCGACTAATTTTTGAATGTTGCATTTTTACTCTCAACAGCAGTAGGCAGCTTTATTTTATGACTACCTCTTCTAGCAGGAGAATTGCAGATTGTGAATGTTCGTATAGGGTTTGATATTTAGAAGGAGAAGGAAAGAGTGTGTTTCTGTGGGTTGCTATGTTGAGAACTTGGTGTTGAATTGATTATTTTAATTTGAATAAGTAAGGAGGCGAGTTTTCAAATGTTTTGGCGTTTACCATGATTAATTGGTCTTAACCATAGAAGTGAACCTGAAAATAATTCTTGACATGAGAAGTTGGTAGGAGCTAAGCTTAAGCTGGTGGTCATGTTCAAGACTGTTCAAGAGATTGGTGTTTACATTCACCGGTTTCATAACCTTGACCTTTTCCAGCAAGGGTAAGTATATTTCTAACCATTCACTGACTGCAAACTTTTTTGCTGACTTTTTAATGAATCTTTCTGCTGGCTGCATTTGTGATTTGTTTAGATGGTATCAAATTAAGATTAGCATGAGATATGAGGACAGTGATATCTTGGGAACTCCGACAAGAGTTGTTCAATATGAAGGTAATTCCGTTAAACTCATATTGGTTTTATTCATACTTATCTTTATTTACTCATATACTATTTTTCCTACAAAGGGAATAGAGATAGTGATAATTTTAAGGTGTTGGCATATTCTTGGTGCTTTCCCAAAGGGTTCTTGATAAGATTTCCTAAACTTAAAAGACAAAACAAGGATATCTTTTTTATGAACTTAATCTGGTAATATGGTTAAATTTACACTGTACTTCACAATCTAGATTCTCAGTTAAACCTGCGAAATCCTGAAAATTTTTAGTTCTTCCAGATGTCTGTGCAATTATTGATGGTTTTGATATTCTTCTCATTCTTGTTGGTTTGTCATTGAGCTTTGCTTCTATATAGTCAAATGAGAGCTAAAATCTAAAACATAGTGGCATCTGTTTGAGTTGCAGCACCTGAGCTCGGTTATGATGATATATATGGAGTATGGAGGATTGATGATAGGGACAATAGCTTTTCAACTCAGCCTTTCCGGATCAAATATGCAAGACAGGATATTCTTTTATCTATCCTGATTTCATTCACTCTATCTCCTGGTAAATATGAGGTAGCAGTCTCTCCTTTTCCCTCTCTCACTGAGATATAAACACCCCTTTTTTGTTTTTTTGTTTTTGAAAAAGAAAGAGAATGGGAAAACCTGCAAGAAATAATGGATGAGGAGATTGTCTATTGAATAAAAGCAGTTCAAATCAAACAATTAAGGACAAGAATAATAAAGATCTCAACAAAAACAAAGCAGGAAATAGAATTCACCGTAGACTATAATCTCTATGGAAGATCTCTTAGGTAATAGCTCCCCTCTTGGGAAGGATATCATCAATTGGCTTGTTACATCTTGAGATGAGGCCTTTCATATCATCATTGGAAAGACGATGCATATTTTATTCCTTATGGGTGGGGGATGCAAATGTTGAGCAACGGTAATGAAGCTTATTAAATTTTAGTTGGGCAATAACATTAGAATCATTTGATTTGTTGCAAGTTTACAAGTTGAATAATTCTATTCAGAATTTAGGAAGGAAGACTACTATGAAATGTTCATGCAGTTATAATTGGTTTTAAATAGCAATATGTTCCTTTTGACCATTGGAATTTAGTATTTATGATATCATATCTTGGGTATCGATGTAACATTTCATTTACAGGGTCTACCTACTTCTGCTGTTATTTTGAAGTTTGAGCTTATGCATGCCCCAATCACAGAGTATGGGTGAGTTGGTGGGACCTCATTCTGATAGCTGCACATCTAATTGATGCTAAATTGAGTCTAATGTTCTTCTCTTGGATGTTTGATAGTTTCAAATGTGAAACACTGATTGCAGGTCTGAGTTGCAAGCTTCTTTGCATTCTTCTCCTGCTGCAGTCCATGAATTTCGGATTCCTCCTAAAGCTCTTCTAGGACTGCATTCATATTGCCCTGTTCATTTTGATGCATTCCATGTCGTGCTTGTTGATGTTAGCATTCATGTCAGTCTATTGAAAGCTGGTTCTCACACACCCTCATCGAAGGTACCCAGGTCTGTCGCAGATTCTAGTTCCTATTATAGACATGCTGGTCATAATCACACCTATGTTGTAACCTCTCTCTTTGTCTTTTTATTTAATTTTTAATTGTTTTCAAACTAATCATTTGTGCAATATTTTGGTCAATTGTATTATTTCAGCCATTCTGGCAGCAAAGCTATTGCTGGTGGAAGTACTGATGGATCTAGTCGAGTATGTTTTTACGCATTGAATGCTTGCATATAATAATCTGTAATAAAATTTTAGTCAAGCGTGATCTTTTTTACTTCTTCAACTTCATAATTATGTCAATATATGTGTGCTTACTTCTTTGCTTCTTCAATAGACTTGAATCGCTTGCAGTTTACTGTTCCATGATTAAAAAATTTATTTTGTTACATTCTAATAGTGGTGGTAACATTCATTTATCTGTTTGTATATGCATGTTCATGCACACTCGAGCATGTATCTATCATGTTTATAAGATGTAATTAACCCAAGCTTGTGTTGATGTTCTATTTTTGCTGGTATTCAGGTTTGTTTAGAAAATCTTTGTTTGATTGTTCCTTAAGTTTTTTTTTTAATTTTACTTAAGAGTTCAATCACTAATTAGATTATCTTCAATATACTCTTGCTAATGGATCCTGTTTGGACGAATGTTATCTTTATCTCCATATATAATATGAGTAGTGAATATCTTCCTGAGTTCTGGTTCCTTTATTTAGTGCTGATTCATTCAATCATTCTTGAACCCAGTGATTGTCACATATTAAGATACTTTTAGCTAGTTTTGCCAATATTTCCTTAAAAAATTATCATTTTTCCATCAATTAACTGCCCGTTTTTTGAGATTGACCAGGCATTGGGTCAAGTGGCTTCTGTAGTTGTGAAACCTCACATGCTTGTTAAAGCACTAGTGGATTCTTTTAACACATTGCTTGAAGATCTTCAAAAACTTAGTGAAGGAATTAACGGAGCTATTGATATGACTGAGTTTGCATCCAGAATGGATGGTATAAATCTGTTTCATCCTATCTTGAAAGCAAATATCGGAACTGTAGTAGGTGACGTTTCAGAAGAATTGCCACAAAATGATTTTGAGGTCATTGCTTTATTTGTTCAGTAGTTTATCAACATTCAGTTTGCAATCTCTGAAGTTTTATGGTCTATTATTTACCAGCAATTTGTCATGTTCATAAACAGAAAGCAACTGCTACTCTGGAGCTTCAAAGTGGATTGCTTCACACCTTATCGGATGATGATTTATTGAATGTTTTTGACTTTTTGGGTGATCAAGTGTTCTATTTGTGGAATAATTTTCTGAATTTCCACAGGTTCGCTTTTACTTCTCGTCATTACCATTGTATTCAGACATCCATTCTAAATTCAGAAGAGAATGTGGTTGATTTTATTATTGTTTCTAGCTATAACTAAATAGAGGAAGAGTCTTATTTCTATAGTTGTTATTACCATTTTTGTGAGCATGTATCTATGTTGATGTACAACTTCATTCCAGGGCTAACAATAGAAAGATACTGAAATATTTGCGTGATACATGGGCTAAGGATCGGAGAGCTGAATGGTCAATATGGATGGTGTACTCTAAGGTTGAGATGCCTCATCATTATCTGAATAGTGGTATTGATGAGCCCTCGAAGAATGGCGTGCACAAAAGAGTTTCAAGTTTGTTGAAATTGAATGATGATGTAAATGCTTGTGTTATACGTGTTTTATGTTGTCTCTAGCTTGTCTTTCATTGACATCCACAAATAAACTTTTTACTAATGAGTCATTGAATCCGGAATTTTCTTGCTTCTTGCACAGCCTGCCCAGATCGCAGCTACGCGTGCAGAGCTTCATCGTCGAAGCATTGCTCAAATGAAGGTGTGTGATAGTTCTTACTTGGAATGCTTTTTGCCACTATTTTCCTTGTAAGTTGGAGTTTTACAGGAGAATTTGACATCCGTGCAGATCAACAATCGATTTATTCAAGACATGTATATATTTGGAGACCCTTCCCGAATTCCTATTGTAATCGTGGAACGAGTCATGAATGCTCCACGTCGTACATTTAGTGAAAATTCCTACTTTAGAAATGTTGATGTGATAGATAAGCTTGGTTCACAAACAGGACGTAGCTCTGAAGCTGGAAAAAAGCCATGTGGTACTAGCCAGCCACAAAAGGGTCGTGAATTGAAGATTGTTGTCTTTGTGCATGGGTTTCAGGCAAGCTTACTATTTATTGCTTCTCTTAGATTGGTAGATAGTGTTGCTTTGTCTCTTTGGGTATTAATTTGTATTTTCATTTTTAAGCATTCTCATAATCTTGAGTTTGTAATTGCAATACCAATTACTCATTTCCATTTAGAAAGTACAACGTTAGTCAATTGAGTTGTTGGTTATTACTTTTGGCTTATTCTCGGCATATATATATTTGTAACACTATTTTATGTTCCCCATCCTCATAAATACAGTAGATAGAACGCCGTATTAGGGATTGTTGTCCCGTAACTTGTAATGATGTCTTCTTTATTGCAAAGCATATGTTGCCTTTATTTGGTATCATTCATGCCATATATTAGTAGATTAACTTTACATGCTGGTATTGAAACATAATAGGGGCATCATCTGGATTTGCGGCTTATTCGGAATCAATGGCTTTTAATAGATCCAAAGATAGATTTTCTCATGTCAGAGGGGAATGAAGAAAAAACATCTGGAGACTTCAGAGAAATGGGATTTCGGCTGGCTCATGAAGTGATTTCTTTTGTTAAAAAGAAAATGGATAAAGTGTCTCGAACTGTTGGCCTGAGAAACATCAAGCTCAGTTTTGTTGGCCATTCTATAGGAAATATCATTATAAGGGCAGCATTAGCAGGTACATGGTCATGGCTCGGATGCTTTACTTATTTTACCGATTAGTTTTTCATGTGGTGCTGGTATGTGGTCTACTTTTGCAGAGAGTATTATGGAACCATACCTACGATACCTGAATACATATGTTTCGGTATCTGGTCCACATTTGGGGTATCTTTACAGTTCAAACTCTTTATTCAACTCTGGGATGTGGCTTCTGAAGAAGTTGAAGAGTACAGTGTGCATTCATCAGCTCACTTTCACAGATGATCCAGATCTCAAGAAAACATTTTTTTACAAACTTTCTCAGGTACTTAAATGTACTATTGATCTTGTAACAAGGGGACATTTTCTTTTTGTCAGAATCTTTATCACTTTTTATTGTTTGCTGAAGCTCTAAAATAGTTATGTTTCTTCTTTCAGCAGAAGACACTGGAGAATTTTAGGCATATAATTCTGCTATCTTCCCCACAGGTATTACTCTATCTTTGCATGCTATATCTGAAAATAAGTTTTCATTCAGAAATTGTTATGAGCATTTCATTAAGAAATTTTCCTTTTTTTTTTTAAACTGTTGCTGATCGTAGGAGTAAATATTATTTGACAAGACAGTCTTGACTACTAGCTATTCACAAGTTTTATTGAATCAATATTCCCTTATCAATACTGATTTGCCTACTTATATCTCCTGTTCCAAAAATATGGGTATCTATATTGTAATCTGGGATTAGACAAATGTGGCCTATTTTTCTGTTTTAAAGAGCCCCAATTTATGTTCGGAGATGAAGGATTGGGTGGTGATGTTTCTCATCCTCTCAACATTTTGTGTTGTAGCACCCAACTAAGTTTAAGGCATGTTGCAATTAAAAGTTTCGTTCAGATTCATTAAACTATTGATCCAGTTCCATTACATGTATATGTGGTCATACGATGTTTGTGAAAGAAAGGAAGTTTTGTTCCTTCATTGATTTGTTTCAAAATTAACATGATTCCTGTATCCTGTCTTTGGTTGATCAGACATGAATTTGCATTTTTTAACTGTTGGTATCAGCCTTTTCCCGCTAACTTCAGTGCTATTATTTGCTGATTATGGGTGTCTCAGGATGGTTATGTTCCTTATCATTCGGCCAGAATTGAACTGTGCCAGGCAGCATCTTGGGACTACTCAAAAAAGGGCAAAGTATTTCTGGAGATGCTGAACAATTGCTTGGACCAGATACGGGCCCCTTCCTCCGAGCAGCGGGTTTTTATGCGCTGTGATGTCAACTTTGATACCTCCTCCTATGGAAAGAACCTTAACACAATTATCGGAAGGGCTGCTCATATCGAGTTTTTGGAGTCTGACACTTTTGCAAAATTCATAATGTGGTCTTTCCCAGAATTATTCCAGTGAACAAAGTCACTGGTAGATAGTCGGTCACAAAGTAGAATGGAGACATAGACTACTTCTAAATTGTTTAATGATATCTTTTTTTAGATAGTTTGTGCTTAATTTAGTAAATATAGCAAGTCTCTCGTAATAGAATTGGAAATGGGGTTAGGGGTTCAAATTACCCCATTTAAGATAGATATTTTTGCTTATGGGGCAGGAGGTTTAAAGGAAAGTATTCAATGTAATTGTTATAGTCGCTTAGGTAAATATTATTCTTGATCACGCTTGTGATCTCTTCCGCTGATTCCGTCAAAGATCATGTACTTCAAACAAGCTGGGAAGTTGGAGATAGGTTCAGTCACAAAATGCAGTACATAATATTGTTTTGTTTATTGTTTATTGTTTATTGTCATTGCCTTAAATTTTGTTCTTCATTATCTTTCCACTCTGATTATCTCATCAGGGCTTGTTTCAAACGTGCCTAACTGGAGAAGTGGAAGGGCTGTGCTTTCAGTTCTGTATGAACGACTGTAATTGATTGATTTTTTATTTTCTAATTTTAGATTTTAATTATTGGATTATATGGGATAGCGGAATGCATGCCCTAATTAAATTAAATTTTTAAGTGTCTGTCTATTGCACGGTGCCTAATTGCTTTGAAAACATTTATTCCGCTGTAACGTGAAGATTAAGAATAAACGTGGATAAACATCTAATTGGTCATCATATGTGTTGTTTGGATAAACATCTCGAGGCTAGTGGTAACATAATTTGACTATTTACTTAAATTAAGCTTTGTCAGCTAATACATGATTTGCTTTAACAGTATGGCTTGGAAGCTTGGAAGTATTGAATATGTTATGCTTTTCACTTATGTCGATAATACTGGTAAAGGTATTTGGTGAGATTTCAAAGAATGTATGATAAGGTAAAAGGATAATAAATTTACATTCAGTTTTGTTATCATCCTCATATCACACTTCCAGATATATATTGATGTCAATATCTGAATATCTTTATTTTATTTTTTTTCTTTGGGGATAAGATGAATATCTTAATTTTGATAAATAATAAAACTAGGATTGGATTATATACTCCATCAATTAGATGAGGTTCTCTTAATGTACAACAAAACGAACTTACTGTTGATTCACGTTTTGCTGGGAAAAGAAGATGCCGCAGCCGAGAAGTTCGCAAGCAGTCAGTTACTGAAATAGAAACACGTGGACGAGGAAGGTAAAACAATCTATTTGGATTCGGCAACAATAAATGGATTTAAATTAAATTAAATTAAAACTCTTTATCTATTCGAGTCACTTGTCCTTATCCGTGATCCTAAAATAAATAAATGAATAGAATTTTCCTTTTCAAATAACAACTGCACATATAATCAGCAACAAACAAAAGACTGAGCTCTGCTCCTCGCCAAAATTGAACACAAAAGCATAAAACAAATGGAGGATTATTCCCTTCCAAAGGACTCCCTTTTTCTCGGATTTGACAGCTCTACTCAGTATGTCTCTCCTTTCCCTTTCTTTAGTTATTGTCCATTTGATTTTGCCTGATTTCCATTCATAATTATTGATTTTTGTTTCTCTTGTATAATTTGTTGTCTTATAGACTGTGACTTTCACCTCTATCACCAATTGTGGATTATTTCCCTTAAGAATTCTGATCTGCATTGCTTTTTTTTTTTTTCTTTTGGGCATAATCTGAAATTATTATTGATTTTTGAAACTTTTTAAAGGTCATTGAAGGCAACTGTTTTGGACTCAAATCTCAACACCGTCGCTTCCGAGCAACTACAGTTTGACTCTGAATTGCCCCATTACAAGACCAAAGATGGGGTATACCGAGACCCTTCGAATAATGGCAGAATTGTTTCTCCCACCCGCATGTGGATTGAGGCTTTGGATTTGATGCTTCAAAAACTCTCCAAATCTTTGGATTTGTCCAAAGTTGCAGCTGTTTCTGGTAGCGGACAGCAACATGGTAGTGTGTATTGGAAGAAAGGCAGTGCTGCTATTTTGTCATCTTTAGATCCAAAGAAGCCGTTGGTTGATCAATTGGGCGATGCCTTTTCAACTAAGGAATCTCCGGTGTGGATGGATAGCAGCACCACAGCTCAATGTAGGGAGATAGAGAAGGCTGTTGGTGGTGCATTGGAGTTGTCTAAACTTACAGGATCACGTGGTTATGAAAGATTCACCGGACCCCAGATTAGGAAGTTATTTCAAACACAGCCAGGAGTTTATGACGATACTGAGAGGATTTCCGTTGTTAGCTCTTTCATGGCGTCTCTTCTGATTGGGGCATATGCCTGTATTGATGAAACTGATGCAGCAGGGATGAACTTGATGGATATCAGACAAAGAGTCTGGTCTAAAATAGTTTTAGAGGTCTGTTTGCATGACTATATAAGTTTAATGTTATGTGACTTCTTTATGAATCCATTAATTTTTAGTGCAAGTTTGATGAATCTTGCTATATCTTATAGGCTACAGCACCATCTTTAGAGGAAAAACTTGGAAAGCTAGCCCCTGCTCATGCTGTTGCAGGTTGCATTGCTCCCTACTTTGTGGAGAGGTTAGTATGTATGTCTATTCACTTTGCCGTTCATGTTCTTCTGAGAGAAAATATCTTCTCTTTTAAGAAATCTTATCACATTTTCCAATTTAATTTATGATTTGCTCAAGGCATTGTAAAATCGATAGGAGATAACTGAAATAGGAAGTGGATGTGTTTTTGTTGTGTGGTAATCAGCCTAAGGCGGTATGATAATGTTTGATTGTTTTGATGCATTTATAACCTTTAATAAAATCCAATAAACAACCCAGCAAAAAATTTATACTGTAATAAACTCCAAGACACAGAAATCTCAACCAGTGAGTGTATTCTCGGTCATTACTAAAAGTGTAATGATAGACCAAATTTCATCTCAAATGATGTGGCATGTGATGTGTCATTCATTAAGTGATTGATAATTTTTCAGAAGTTTCAAGTGAACTAATTACATTATCTCACATCCACTTGATGAATGACACATCATTTGGGATGAAATTTTGGGATGTCTGGCAATGCTCTTACTAAAATGGCTCAACATCTTCCGTGCTCCAAGCAATTTCCAGATTTCTTATGGCTGTGGATCATGATTTTGTGACAAAAAAATTTGGTAAATTTTGAGTCTAACATAAAATGAAATGGTGTTACATGAGTGTCTGTGTGCTTTGATACTAGTTGTCCTACTAATGTCTAGGTTCATATTTATTGGCTTTAGTCATATCTATATGTGGTATCTTCCATCCCAAATACGTTAATTGTTCAATTTATTGGCTTTAGTCATATCTATATGTGATATCTTCCATCCCAAATACGTTAATTGTTCAATTTATTGGCTTTAGTCATATCTATATGTGACATCTTCTGTCCCAAATATGTTAATTGGTGGACTGAACATTCATTAACGCCCTTGCAGGTTTCATTTCAATAAGAATTGTTTGGTTGTTCAGTGGTCAGGAGACAACCCCAACAGTTTGGCCGGTTAGATCCTCTGCCATATTGTTTAGCTAATTCTTCATCACTTATCCCTGATGTCATGCCATTACTTCAATTATGACTGATTCTCTTGGTAACATGCCAACTTTTATTATTGCTGTTGCTGTTGCTACATGACATCTTTGCTCATTTTCTTTCATGATCACTACCTTGGCTTTATGCAATTTCTGCTCAGAATATAATCAGATGTTACTTTATTATATAATGGAGATATATCGAGCAGTGAATGTATGATGAGTAATAACTAATGATTGTATTTCATTGAGTATTACCTGCATCACTTAGCGATTGAGAGAAAACTAAACAATCAATGTTTATATGTCAGTCCATTGCAAGTTTATTAATAGCTCTCAATTTGGATTATGTTATGTTAATGTAGGAAAAGCTAAAAGTGAAACATGAATGTAAAGCAAATCTTGTTCATCCTCTTCTTAAACCCCCAAGTGCCTGCTATTATGTTCAAAAATTTCAAAAGTGAAACTTTTTTTTCCCTCACTATCTTGTTCATCCTCTTCTTAAACCCCCAAGTGCCTGCTATTATGTTCAAAAATTTCGAAAGTGAAACTTTTTTTTCCTTCACTATCTTGTTCATCCTCTTCTTCCTCAAGTTTCAATGGTTCTGTGTTTTGATTTTTCATCAATTAAAAGCTTTTTATACTGGCAGGTTTGACACTCAGCACTTCTGGGGATCTGGCAATTAGTCTCGGCACCAGTGACACTGTAAGAATTTATCTGGCCTTCATCATAATCCCTTGAAATGTGATTGTCTTATTTTCTAGATCATGGGTTCAGCTCCATGCCTTGATATTGGATTTACTAAGATTTATTTATTTATAATCTTTTGTTTGAGAAATGCATGTGAAAGTAAAAGTGCTGGAAATGGTTTCTACATGAATAATTTTTAAAAGATGTGGACCACCTAGATATAACCATCATCTATTCATCTGTCTTCCAATATTATGTTGGTATATCAATTTCTGGCAAAGTCTCCATGATAGGTTAAGATTTCTAGTAACCTGACTTGGTGGATATGGGTATCACAATTTCATATCCATAATTGTCGTTCTAATTTTAATTATTAGTTTCGTTATTCTGAGTCTCACTTTTTTTTTTTAAGTTGGATGAGTTTATTCCACATTGAACCTTATTGTGGGTGTTGCAGGTCTTTGGAATCACTGATGATCCTGAACCAAGATTAGAAGGTCATGTATTTCCTAATCCTGTGGACACAAAAGGCTATATGATAATGCTGGTGTATAAAAATGCTTCTCTAACTCGCGAAGGTACAGCTGGTCCTTATTTCTTATGCATTTTAATGAAGCCAAATAGTATTTCCCCACTTTGATCACAATTTTCATTCCAGATGTGCGTAATCACTGTGCGGAGAAATCTTGGGATGTTTTCAATAAATATCTGCAACAAACACCACCTCTAAATGGTATGCCAGTTGCATTCTTTCAATTTCTGCACGCACGTATTTGCTGTTTATCTGTTTAACTCATTCCAAGTTCTGTAATAGGTGGAAAAATGGGTTTCTACTACAAAGAGCATGAAATTCTTCCTCCCCTCCCAGGTGTGTTATTTCATTATTTTCCCTTTCCTTGAGGTGATACACTGCGTAGAGTATGTTTTTCCTTTGTGGCTTTTTGTCCAAGGAATAGAAGGCCTCTATTGGTATCTACTATGTAAAGCAAAGTATTTTGCATTGTCAGCCCTATAAATTCTTTCATCAGCATAATTCACTTTTGTATATTCCAAACCCATGCATCAGACAATAAACTAACAGTACTGTACATTCAGTTGGCTTTCATCGCTATATTCTCGAGAATTTCGAGGGAGAAACTCTTGATGGTGTAAATGAAGTTGAAGTGAAGGAATTTGATCCTCCTTCTGAGGTTGCAATCAATCTTTCACAAATTGTTTATGTAGGTTAATCAGTTCTCATAAAATGTTTCTCAAGAAATTGAGATGTTCATTTGCAGGTCCGGGCATTGGTTGAGGGCCAATTTCTCTCTATGCGAGGTCATGCTGAAAGATTTGGTTTGCCTTCTCCACCCAGAAGAATCATAGCTACTGGTGGTGCATCAGCAAATCAGACTATTCTGAGCTGTTTGGCATCTATATACGGCTGTGATATCTATACAGTCCAGAGACCTGGTAAGCAGTTATTAGATTTACCGTTGAGTATCACTTGCATAGACTTTCAGTCTGGATTAAAACTGAATCCAACCTAACTCAGCTTGAATTGGTCCCGTGTTATAATTTTACAAAATAGGAAAAAAAAAACTGAAAAATGCTTCAATCATTGTTAAAGACAGCATTCTGAACTTTGGAGTATTCCTGCCCAAAATAGTGTTGCCTGTACAGCCTTCCAAGCTAGCGTGCATATTCTAATAGTTGTATCCTTGCCTTGTTTTACGATTTTGCTGCTTGCTTTACAGATTCGGCTTCCTTGGGAGCTGCATTGAGAGCAGCCCATGGTTACTTGTGCAGCAAAAAGGGAAGCTTTGTGCCAATCTCAAACATGTACAAGGACAAATTAGAAAAGACATCTCTGAGTTGCAAGCTTGCTGTGACTGCTGGAGACCAACAATTGGTGTCTAAATATGCTGTGATGATGAAGAAGAGATTGGAAATAGAGAATCGCCTTGTCGAGAAGCTGGGCCGATGTTAAAGTTAACAATTGAGGGAATTTATGTCCTGGTTTTCAATGCCTTGACAAATTTACAGTGATGCCTTGCACAGCCCGTATACAGAACATTTCTTTGGGTGGAAATATCTGGGAAATAACAGACACTTTTACAGATCTGAATATGAAGGCAAATAAGATCATCATATTCAAATAAGATCATATTTTTCAAGTTAATAATGAATGTAAATTAGGTTTCGGGTTAATTAACTGACATTTCTATTGATAAATTTCCAGTCGACATTTTGGTGAATAGCCGCCCCTCCAAAATGCCTGCTAGAAACTCGAGCCCGTGGGTTTTAGAATTTAATTATGTCGTACCATATTCTCGTTTCAATTATATCTTGCGCGATTATTTAACTTATCACACTGTTCTTTAGTGTGAGAATTTGTATAAAACAGGGTCGATCTTCTTCACGGTAGCACCTGTCAGCATAAATGTTATAGCCAGGGCACCAGACAAATTTTTTCAATACAACAAAAAGTTGCTCTTTGAGTACGTGCCAGAACGTCTAAAAAGATGAAATTCTTTTCAAAAAGTTGATTATCCATAATAACACCAAACAGCCTGGAAACTTTTTTCTAAAAAGCAATTTTATAAGCAAGAGCCATGGGCCACGGTTACCGATACCATAATCAACCAAGTCTTAAGAAATCAATTAAAATGTCAGTGCAAAGGCACTTAGAACACCCCCAACATTATTGGACAACATCATCCAGAACAACATAAGAAAGGAAAGATGGCACATCCCTTATCAGTGCACAAACACAATTAATATTCATCTCCTTCGTCGCCATCCTCCCCCTCAGCAGATTCTGCACCAACCTCTTCATAATCCTTCTCCAGGGCAGCAAGATCCTCACGGGCCTCAGAGAACTCTCCTTCCTCCATTCCCTCACCAACATACCAGTGCACAAAAGCACGCTTGGCATACATTAGGTCAAACTTGTGATCAATGCGAGAAAACACTTCAGCAACGCTGGTGGAGTTGGAAATCATGCAGACAGCCCTCTGCACCTTGGCAAGGTCACCGCCAGGGACCACAGTTGGTGGCTGATAGTTGATACCACACTTGAATCCAGTAGGGCACCAGTCAACAAACTGAATTGTGCGCTTGGTCTTGATGGTGGCCACAGCTGCATTCACATCCTTAGGCACAACATCACCACGATACATCAAACAGCAGGCCATATACTTGCCATGACGAGGGTCACATTTGGCCATCATGGATGATGGCTCAAAAGCACTGTTGGTGATCTCAGCAACTGAAAGTTGCTCATGGAATGCCTTCTCTGCAGAGATAACTGGGGCATAAGAGGAGAGCATGAAATGGATCCTTGGATAGGGAACCAAATTGGTCTGGAACTCAGTCACATCCACATTCAGAGCTCCATCAAACCTCAAAGAGGCAGTGAGGGATGAGATCACCTGAAAAACACATGCCAAAATAGACCACCCATTAACAACAAGAGTCATTTGACAAGAGCAGAGCAAAATACACAGTCAAAAATTAACAATTACCTGAGAGACAAGTCGGTTGAGATTGGTGTAAGTGGGGCGCTCAATGTCAAGAGAGCGCCTGCAGATATCATAGATGGCTTCATTATCAAGAAGCACAGCAACATCGGTGTGCTCAAGGAGGGAATGTGTTGAAAGAACACTGTTGTAAGGTTCCACAACTGATGTGGAAACCTGAGGTGAAGGATACACAGTGAAACCAAGCTTTGATTTCTTTCCATAGTCAACAGAGAGACGCTCCAAGAGAAGTGACCCAAGTCCAGAGCCAGTACCACCTCCAACAGCATTGAAAACCAGGAACCCTTGTAGCCCAGTGCAATTATCAGCAAGTTTTCTGATCCGGTCCAAGCATAGATCAACAATCTCCTTCCCAACTGATACATCATCACAACACAATTTTGAATATTCATACATATAGTTTATAAAAGATATAATAAAACAAATAGATAAGTTGTAGGCAATTAATTACTTGTATAGTGGCCACGAGCAAAATTGTTGGCAGCATCTTCCTTGCCGCTGATGAGTTGTTCAGGATGGAAGAGTTGGCGGTAAGTTCCAGTCCTAACTTCATCAATAACAGTGGGCTCCAGATCAACAAAAACAGCACGAGGAACATGCTTCCCTGCACCAGTTTCACTGAAAAAGGTGTTGAAAGCATCATCTCCTCCGCCTACGGTCGTATCACCCGGCATCTGGCCATCAGGCTGGAAGACAAATCATAAATTTCAATTAGGAAAAAGAATCATCTCAGTACGAAAAGAAATTGAAACAAAACTAGATAATAAAGTCATATATACTAATGCATTATATATATATACAGAGAACTGATCTGGTCTAGGATCTTGTGCTTTATCACAGTCGGAGGAAGCTATTAAGCCATATCATTTAGTGTAATGACATTACACTATTAAATCATATGGTTTAATAGCTTTTCGGCCACTATACTATTAAATGATATGGCTTAATAGCTTTATCGGACTTTAACAAAATCCAGATCATGGATTTGTACGCGCGCGTGTGTATCAAAGTAGTACAATTCAAGCACAATGATTCAGTGATCTTACAATGAGAAATAAAATTCATGAGGAAAATTGGACATTAATCAACAAGTCTCTAACATTCTTCTAGCCACATTTCAAATTCTCTAAGCGATAAAATAAAAACAGATGCTAGATCCAACGAAAAAGTAAAACCTAGGACGATGAACTGAATAGGACTTTTTTTTTTATAGAACCAAAACGCAGCATTTACAAGGAAGGAAGAAGATTGAGATTGAGATACCTGAATGCCATGCTCGAGGCAGTAAAGTTCCCAGCATGCATTTCCGACCTGGATACCGGCCTGACCGATGTGAACGCTAATGCACTCTCTCATTCTCCAAGATCGATTCTTGAATTTGAATTGAAAGCTATAACAAAATTTCTTAGTTCGATTTCGCAACACCGGCGTTTATGAAGACGCCTTTCAATGATTCGATGTGAAGCAGCATTGTGATCTATGGCTTTTTATAGGGACCGCTCGATGTTGATTTCTTTAACTACGGTTACTTTAACCGTGGTTGGTTGCCAGCGACCGATAGCGGAGAATGATTTGTCACCTTTTGCCCCCAGCCACAGGCAGCCAGCCTGGCAGGTGTCGTTAATTACTATTTAACCATGGTTAATTGCCCGCTCAAACTCATTTTTGATTTTTTGATTAGTGCAGGGCGGTCGTAGCCTTGTAGACTTGGATTTTGAATTAACTACATATATGCCATTGCCATGCTCGCTCTTCCTTGGAGGGCAAAATTGTAACATAGCATTGGAGAATGGTTGATTAGGCGCATGTGACATGCCGCGATATTGGTGGGCTATCAATTGGGAGTGGATCATATGTTTCTGTCGAGTGGCCCAAGAAAGATGATCGATCAGATTCAGATCAGATCTCACCCAATTAAATTACTTGACGATAATCTTTTTTCTTTTCTTTTCTTTTTTTAATTTTCCCTTAATTTTCTTCAGCGAATGAAAATATTCCGTAAACCACATTAATAATTTGAAATACCAGCCTCATGATAAAAACTTAATACTATTATCTCCAACGAATGCCGTCTCCCAGATCTCTCATCTTATTCTCACATTATACCCCAGGAGAAGATTATTAAAAAAAAAAAACAAACAACAACAAATTGACTGCTAGTTTAAAAATGAGTAAACAGACCATAGCACTCAGTGATGCCAACTGCATTTTTTCTCAAGAGATGCAAAACCAAAGGAGATCTAAAGAGAAATAAGGTGCATATTTCTAATAGTATCACTAGCAGAAGATAGCTTCTGAAGCACGCTAACGTCACGATGCGACTGTAAGAACACAAATTCAAGCAGTCCACATGATCATGACGTTTGGCCGGCTTTTGCACAAGACGTGTATGTCTTTCAAGTGGAGATGGTATCTATTTACCAGAGAGAGATTTCAGGGTAACCAACACAATGCCTTTGTTAATTCTTAAATTTAAAGAGTCCTTGGAAGATATTTGGCAAAACTGCAAAAATAAAAATACACAAGTGGGAAAATCAATGCAGCCTCAGGATACCAGAAGCTGTATAAAAATTCTAAATACATGAGGATGAAGTCATGGATGATTCAGAAATAGTACACAATTGAAAAGTTCATGATTTTGTACAGGTGTCAGTATCAGTCATCAACTGCTAGTCCCATCTCCTGAGCACAGAAATAAAGCTGAGTTCATGTACAAAAACAAAAGAGGGTGAGCTCAATCTTTTAGACATCATGTGGAGATTTCTCATAAAGCAGAAGGAATCAGCAAAGGGCAATGAGAGAAGTGAAAAAGAATTATTTAACTACAGTTGAAACTATTGTGAGGAAACAGAACATGCAATTTTCTCTAGACTGTGCATTGGATACAGAACAAGAATGACTGTGATATTGGACAACTTTCCTTGGCAAAATAAACAAGCTGATCTTGTCTTATAATTGAATTCAAGAAGCAAAACTGCCGAACAGTACATAGCAGAAATGAGAATGCAGACAACCATAAAAATATTGAAGACTGTATTTCAAGCAAAGAAGTGGCTTCCGCTCACAGTGTTCATAAACCATAAGCTAAGAAGAAAATAATGAATGCATTGTAACAGGGAGACATGAGATGCAGAAAAAAGAACTATTCAGATTCATTTGTCAATTTGATCGAACACATAAGACCATGCAAAAATGTAATAGTGTGAAGCCACTGCAACATCCACATTAAAAAGTATCTTAAATTATGTCTTATCTTGAAGTCAGAAAGAAAAAGGTCCGAATGAAAGGACTACGCACAATTTAATCCTGCATCAGGAGGATATGATGGGAACATGGTCATAAAATTGAGACACGACAAAGAAAGACAAAATCATAAGGAGCCACAAAGTCGGAACAAAAGTACTTCTACGAGCTCAGATAAATCACCTCTACACAAAACTATCATAATGCAAGCTATTTCTGAGGTTCCAAATGAAGACCAAAAAATCTTCCATGTGTGGAGTTATTAGCTAATGTTAAGCATAAGCACTATTGAAACCAGTAATCTATAAATGTAGGAATTTGACTCTTAATAAAAACCATTCTAAAGGATGTCTATTAGCTTATATCTCAGAATATGACATGACAAAGAAATCTACGAATTTTAAAACTAATTTTTCTACTTGATCAAGAATCAATTCCTTCTCACAAAGAAAAACAGAACCTTAGTGAACTGACTCAAACAAAGATAAATGTATAATTCTAACAGTCTCAAATACTACATAGAAGATAATCATGCTTTAGCAAGCATTTTCTCCAACAGAACCCAAAACATAATTTAAGTACAGAAACAATGAACATAACTATAGCTTAATTTTATGATTTTTATCATGATTTGCTAATATGAGCACATGCGAAACCATTGACTCATATTAGCAAATCATGTTAAAAAACTTAAAATTAATCTGCTAATTACTAATTTTTGTAAAACTAAAAATAAATAGGTATCACCGACATATTCAACATTTCTCAACTCAACTCAACTGGGAGCTCAGCTATCAATACAGTACTAAAAAATAAAAGGGAAAAAAGAGTAAAAATCACAGAAATGCAAAAACTATAGCTTGATAAATGACAAAAATTAACTAAATATATTGAAAATTGCCCCAAAAAACATACATCATCACCAGCATGAGACTGGAGGCATGAGCATTACACTGTCACATACATACATACATGCGAAAAATGAAAAATCATCTAAACGCTTCAACAAACCGGTCTGTTCTCTGCATTTCGATGTAGTAGAATAACCAGCGTCCATGACTGATGATGAATCATATGCTCCCCATCCTCCACTTTAAACGAAATCTTTTTTTTAAAAAAAAAAAACAGAACATAAAGCAAAAAAAAAAAAAAAAATCTTTTTTTTTAAGAAAAGGAAACTATATAGTAGATATATATATATATATATTGCCTGGCTCTATCCTGTCTGCCTTTTACCCACAAAACACAGAGGAAGAGAGAGTGAAGAGAGCTACATTGTGTTTGTTGACCCCGCTCTCGCTCAATCAGAAGACTCATCTGTGAATGCACCAAAATGGCCTCCAAATCCGACGGTGAACGAGGGTAGTTTGGTCATTGCAGAACAAAGACATGTCCTTTTCCTTCCTCTGAGGAAGCTCACACCCGAAGGCGAAGGGCATTGCCATTTCCATTTCTCTCGAGTGAACAAAGAGGTGTAAGACTAAAAGGCTGAGGTTGTCTGGCTTTTAGGAGGTAGCTTCTAAAGGGTGAGGTAAGGACTAAAAGTGGAAATTGATTGGCACTGGCTTACACTTTGTTATAAGAGAAGGAGAGAATCATTTGGGTGGTATTTTGGATTTGAAGAGGCCAGGCCAGGCCGGTGAAAAGCCATTTTCAACCCTTTTCCCTTTGTCCCTCTGTCCGGTAATACTCCCCGTTTTGTCTCTCCCTCTCACCCCACTTTCTATTCTTATTTCTGATGTGATTTGTAAGTTGCAACGCAACCCCTTTATTAGTCACTACTCGTACTGTCCAATTCCAAAAACATCTAATTACATATAATATTAATAATAATAATAATTAAAAAAAATAAATGCCTATTTTATAGGATAATTAAGGAATGCTAATGTAATGGTAAATTATGGAGTCATTAGCCCATCACAGTTTACGAGTAACACCAAGACAGATGTGGTTTTCGGAAAATAATTTTTTTTAATTATAATATATATATAATATATTTTAAAGTGACGTCAGATGTTTGTCACTAATGTTTTTGACTGAGTACGTCTAGTCAGATCAGATGGTTACGATATCTTCAATCCGTAAAATTTACCCACCATTGTTTTCACTTGTTTTTCGAATTTTTTTTTTCACTTTTTTACCATTGTAGTTCCCATTTACGGTGTAATTAATTGGAACTTGCATACGATAGACAATACTTGGAGGAAGATTGTAGGTGATTCAGGTGAAACTGAATCATCTGAGCCTCCCTACCCCCCCATCCCCAATAGGATTTTTTGGTCAAATTTGGATAACTCATTGCTTAGTGTATAATTTCTATGCATGTGTTGTCGGTAAGTCGTACTCAAATTTGCAGGTAATTTTGAGGTCTATCGCCTTGTTAACATATAATTAAAGGATTAAAATTCTCTCTTAATTTAAACTTCTCTTAAAATAAAAATTCATGTATTAATTGGTGGCTAATAAATAAAATATATGAAGAGAGTAAATCTCATCCATATATTATTACTCCACCTCACATACCATAAGATTATTAAAAATTCAAAAGAGCTCAAATGATATTTAATGGCAGGGTCAAATTAAGTTTTCCTCTCCTTTCATCTTCCCTTGTTCTTTTCTTAAAATAATTTAAAGACGCATTAAGTATTGTTTTGCCAATTTATATCTAATAAAGCTCTATTTTTATTATATGTATATTGATCTATGTATAATACATTGTCTATAAATCATTTTTATTTTTTTAAATTTATTGTTGTGTTGTAGTGAATATTTGGAGTGAAATTTCACAATATTGCGTTGTTATTTGTTAAAGACCTTATATATGATATAGATTTTCATTTTTTAACATAAATTTCAATCCACCAAAAGAAAAACATTACAATATCAAGTATGTGCATATGTATAAAAGAATTTCAGATCAATTTAGAATCAATCTACTATAATAAATAGTTAAATAAACTAATGACGAACAGTGATGAACTAATGTACCTAGATAAATAATGTCCAACAATACCTCCTATTTGACAAATCAGTTGTATATAACTTAAAATGTACAAAAAAAATTATTAATTTACACACACTCGCGCGCGCGCACACACACACACACACACATATATATATTTCCAATCAAGATTCTGAATTTAAACTGTGTAATTTAAAAGTATAATGATATTACACTATCAAACCGTATATTCTAATGACTTTCTTGCATTTTACGAAAATTCAGAATCCTAAACTTGATCAACACTAAATATATATATATATATATAACAGCACGAGTATCTCACAGAAAAGGAATAGATACAAACTACACACCGTTGAACGATACAACAAAAATTGACTGTTTTTATTTTGTTACATGTTTTCAGTATCATGGCAAAAAACACATGAAATAAATATAAGAGCTTTAGTAAAATGGGAAAACGCGTAGAGTGACGAAGAAGACCCCACAGAATTGTTGTCCCAAATGTGCAGATTGAACTGCTTTTGTTTGTAATTTTCCGATTTTGGCAGGCTCTTATTTATTGGCAACATGAGCATTATCAGTTCGCCAACTACGTGCATAAAGAAACAAAGAAAGAAACAATCAAGGAATCGATCGTAGATGCATGGGGTAGATGGACGGTGTTAAATATGGGTTTAATAAGAGTAAATGTTGCCGCCCTCACAGTCACAGAGAGGGGGCAAGTAAAAAGCTGTTTGTTGTGCCTTAAACGACATTGATTTCGGTTCTGGTTTTATACATAAAAAGATGCCCCCATTGGCATTTGAATTCAGCAGCCGTTTCTCAATTTAGCTCAGAAAAAAGGGACAAATCATTTTTGCCCTTTCCTTCTATAATGGAGACATATAACCCGACAATTCACTCATCTGCTACCCCATTCTCATGCAATCCTCTTTTTCATCTTTTTAGCACTTATGAGCCAGTCAGTTAAATTTCTCAAATAATTAAGCTAATTAATTACATTCTTAACATTTGAGACTTACGAATGTCAACCAAGCTAGTGAAAACCACGCGTTCTAATCTAAATATTTCATGGCTATGACTACCTTAGAGTTGCTTAACTCTAAAGTAGAGTACGAATCATAACCATATACGCAAAGTAATAAATGTTAAAAAATTAATTATAACTTTAATCGCATAGTTATAAAAATATATTATATCTTAGAGCGGTTTCAACATAACCATACCCATATTTAATTTTCTTCACATCAAGGCTTGCTGTGATTGTCACTTTATCGGGGCTTTGTATTTATTCATCTAATATGTTTGACTTTTTGACGTACATCGGAGAGACCATTAGCTCAACTTCTGTGACTATGGAAGTTCATTGGTTGTTTTGTTTCTTAGAATATTCTTTTTATGTCGAAAACAAAATTTATAATGAAATGATTGCGCTATAAGTTTATGGGCAGGACTATTTCAATCGGTTAAAGTAATCTTTAAATTCATTTACTTATTGTACCTATTATGAAAAATTAAAAATAAAATCTGTACTCTCCATACCCACCTAAATACCAAAACTAACCTTTTAAAAATAATTTCTTATGTTAATAATCATTTTTAAATAAATTCATTACAGTTATTCACTAACCCAATAATCAAAAACATGAAATTGAAATTTTATTTACGATCCATTGAACAAACTTGCTTGACTTGTACGATTATTATTTTAGCAGGCAAACAAAAATTAATTCAAATGTGCAAATAAAAATGGCTTAAAAAATTACAGTAAATTATAGAAATTAAAAAATATTAGAAATAAGACTTTCTCTCTCCAACATATCTCTGTCTCAAAAATACATAACTTTCTCTCTCGAGATTTTAATTTTTACCATTCAAATTACAAAAAAAAAAACAAAAATTGTATATAGAGATTTGATCTGTCATTTGTAGCCCGATTGCAATTCGCTTAGGGTTCATTTATGCAGACAAATTTCGTTGGAAAAAGGATAAAATATTTATTTAAATTCCCCAATTTCCATACAGAAATGTTGATAACTGATGCAGGATGCAAGATTAAAGTATATATATATTTTAACTTTCTTGCAATGTACTTAACAGTAAATAACAATTTGGGAAATATAATGAAATTTTTATTTAAAAAATGGGTGTATTGAGTATTTTGATGGGTTCAAATAGCTCAACTCTAAGTTTACATAGCATGACTTTCATTAAAAAAAATATAAATTTTCTGAATTGCCCCAACATTAATCCTTACGGTGGTTGTTAGCCTCCTATACAGAAGCGTAAGATAATGAAAAATTGAAAACTATACTGAGTGACGGTAAATGATCTAATCACTCATCACAATACTTAAATTACACATTCATTATAAATTTTGTTAAAATTTATCTTTTCTTATAGATAGTAGTAAAAATCATAATTCTCTTTTTTAATTCAATATTCAATTTAAAAACCTACCTTTTTAACTCATCTTTAAATTTCATGTTATTCCACCTTTTTTTCTTCAACGATAATTAACTTAATTTTTTTTTGCATTATTCACGCAGTCCCCCGTTGCCAAAGTTTTCCAACTTCCCCCGCGCGCACCTATATAAGGCCAACAACAAACTCTTTAAAGTGACGACGAATTGTAGCATTGCATCTCACAATATTTTAACATTTACGTTCATACAAGGATTAATGATAGTCTCGTGGTGTCAGGTTTATTTGATAAAACATTAAAATTTATTGGATTTAATGTAAGAGGTTTGGGGTAGTTGAGCCTTACTCATATGAATTAGGAAGAAAATTTTATTACTAGTAGCGTTGTGTTTATAAAACCGAAAAAAAAAATTAATGATAGTTTTATAACTACAAGCATAAAAATCAATGATTCGTGTTAAAAAGATGTTGTATCCGACACCATATAATGCAATTATTAACCCTCAGACGCGATCATGGGATTACGAACAATATGATTTAGGGTGCGTTTACGTTTGAGGTGTTGCATATTTTAAACTACAGTTGTTGTGAAAAAAAAATTGTAACTATAAGATAAAAGTTAATAATATGTAATAAATATAAATTTTAAATAATAATTTTAATAAAATTATTAAAGATATAATAGATTTTTCATCATACAAATGAAAAAATCATATTAATATAGTTTTCAAGTTACAACAGTTAGTGTTTATCAAATATTTTAGTGCTATAACTTTTAATCTACAGTTGTCCAACCTCAATACCAAACTCACTCTTAGGACTAGGCGACTAACCAACCAACCATTTAATAAAAAATAATTTTTGTTTACGTTATAATGTTTGATTGTTATGAACAGGGCAATATTTATTATCAAATATTCACTTATCGTGTGTTTATTTTAAAGGATCATAATAATATAAATATATATGTATATATACACACACACAAATGTGTCAAATTTTGACAGAAATTTTCATACAATCTAATGAAAAAAAAAATTTGGACATTTAAAATTTTTTTAACATCGCAAAACCTGTCGGTGTTTCTTTTTTTTTTTCCCCCTCTAAGCAAGGAGATTCAATTACAGAATTAATTATAAGTCTCTCTGGTCAAACGTAACAGTGGAAGAGATTAATTGCCCATTGAAAAAAGCAACTAGGGGACAATTGGATTTGAATCCCAAAATTGTCAATGCAAATCCCGGGATACGGCATAATTGATGTTAATTAAAAATTTGACATTTTTGCCTCGTAAATCTCTAAATCGTGGACATATGACGGCATTCCATGTGAACATAAATTGAATCCATAATTGTATTTGTATCGATATGAGTTGCCAGCTTAGTTTCAGCCCATAAATTGAACAGATATTGGGCCTAGAAACTAGAGGCCTGGCTCCATGATCTCGGCCGCGAATTTATTTGTCCTTAATACAATTTACTGCACATCATATGTTTGTCAAATTGCTTCAACCTTCAATCAAACACGGTGAGTGGCACCATTGTATTTTTCATCATAGGTAGCAGCCCACATTCACAGTTTCACTATATGCTTTTGTTAATTGCGTCAATGTTATGTCACTGAGAAAGGCCAAACATTCTTTATAAGAAAATTATTTTAGTTTTTACTTTTTCTCGCCATAGAATGGTGTTCTGCACAGTGCTTGTTAGGGCCTACATTTGTTGATTAATCTTTTATCCTTCTCCTTATTTTTTTGGACAAGAACTTAGGCAACCCAGTTATTTAGATTGGTTGGGCTGCGTTGGGATCCAACCCATATTGTTAAAATGGGCTTTCATGTACTAGGAGGCCCATCTGAATGATATGGTTGTCAGGCTCATGCTTCTGGAAGCGGAGCTCTTCAAACCCTTCCTTTTAGTACTATACTAATCCTTAACTTGGATTTTAAGGAACGATTGTTGGTCTGATTCCAATTTCCATTGCATATAATGGCCATTGACCTAAACGATAGTTCCAGAGTTGGTGTAAATCCAAACTTTCTGTGTCTGTATTTTGAATTTGGTAAATTAGCAATTAGTCACTGGTCCTTGTGATCCTGTTCGGAGCTCTGTTAACAGCTTCTAATGATTGATTCTGCTCTTCAACATCAATTAGGTGAAACAGCATAAAGCTATTGAGTAAAAATCTCTCTTTTTGGAATTTTTTTATTACTCGCATATTTGATCTTTATGAATATTTTCTTAAGCCGTAATGACAAGTTTTTGGTTAGCTTCAAGAACGGAAGAGCCTGTGGAACCATGTTGCGATACAGAAGAGCATCGCAATTCTATTCTATTGCATGTTTAGCTAATGGAAGCTTATTATCTCTTCCTGTGTATTTAATCCAAATTCAAAAGTCGCAAACATAAAAGACCACAGACTACAAATTTCAGCAAAAGCTAATACTTATACAAGGCATCCAAGACATTCATTTTACAGGGCACCACAAGTTATAAGCATGCAGAATGCTCCAAAAAATCTCCCCAGCCCAACTGGTCTATTCTGGCAAAGGTTTTAAGAATCCAAATTAATTTTCTCACTTTGCTTCCCTTCTATTTTCTTAGTGGCACCATCTTTGCTGATGACAATTCCAACTAAATTACATGGCTCAGCTTCCTCTAGCATCTGAACCACACTCCTCATTGTTGGTCTCAACGCAGGTTGCCTTGCCGTGCAGAGAACTGCAATCCTCAATATCTCGACAGCATTTTCCTTGAAAGTCTCCGGGATGCTGGAGTCCACGAGGGTTAATACACTCTCTTTACTATTGAAATGGCTGCATACCCATATCACAATGTCCTTGTTCTCTCCATACTCTGGCTCTATAGGCTTCTTTCCAGTCACTAGCTCCATTAACACCACCCCGAAACTATACACATCACTTTTCTCATCCACCTTGCTCGTGTACCCATATTCTGCAAAAATATTATAAAAATATATGTATTTATCAATATATGTTTACATTAATAAGACAATTATATGTTATCCCCATGTTCGCACCAAGAATCTCATGAACAAGAAAATTCAAGAAATGGATGAGAATTGAATAAGAGAAATTTGCTTACCAGGAGCAATGTAACCGGTGGTTCCAGCAATGACATGGGTGGTGTCCTTACCACCATTGGATTGAACAATCCTGGCAAGCCCAAAATCAGCAATCCTAGGCTTCAAGAACTCATCCAATAAAATGTTACTAGACTTGACATCCCTGTGAATAACAGGCCTCGCGCAACCGTGATGCAGATACTCTAAGCCCTTAGCCGCCCCAACTGCAATTTCATACCTCGTCTCCCAATCAAGTTCCAACTTCTTCAAAGTGTGCAGACGATCCCACAGACTGCCATTTGGCAAATACTCATAGACTAACAAGCTTGAGTCCTCGCTGGTGATGCTACAATACAGGTTAACAACATTTACGTGCCTAATTGAGCTCAAAGTTTGCACCTCAGCATCAAACTCCCGGGACCTCTGAGCACGTTTTCCAAGGATTGGAGTTGAACTTCGGATCCTTCTGTGGCCACCATGTGGATCAGCATTCCAAATGTGTTTGACTGCAAGTTCTTTACCGTTGGACAACACAACTTTGTATACATTTCCAGACCCTCCTTTTCCTATCACATTCTCTTGCTTTATCGAATCAAGAATCTCATCTTCAGTGAGGATTAACTCCCGGAAAGGATTTACGTTCCATGATTCTTTCTTTAATGAACGGTCACGATCATCTTTTTCTCTCCTCTTTAAGTAGAAGTAACATGGTATCGCAACAAGCAAGATTGCAGTACCCACAGCGAAACAAATGATTAGTGTGACGACATCTTTTGATATCCTTGATTTCTTGGAGCATCGCTGGAAGGAGTTAACAGTCTGACTGCAGAGGCCTGAATTGCCGGTGAAGCTACCATTGTATGCTTCAATGGAGAGAGAATCCGGTATGCGACCAGTTAGACCATTGTTGGAGAGATCAAGAATGACCAGCCTCAAAGATGACAAACTCTCCGGAATTTGACCAGAAAGCTTATTTTCTGATAAATTCAAAGAGTTCAGAGTCGGTAGCGACCCTAATGACGATGGAATTTGGCCGGAAAGTAAGTTATAAGCCATGTTTAGGTCACTGAGAGAATCACATGAGCCCATTGACTCTGGTATTGAGCCAGACAACATGTTGTTCTGCAACTTGAGACTGCTCAATTGCTTCAGCTCACCAATTGATGCTGGAATTTTGCCAGAGAACTGATTGTTATTCAGCTCAATAGCAACCAATGATGTAGCCTTGGAAATCTCTTCAGGTAATTCACCTGATAACCGATTGTATCCAGCAAACAACTGCGCAAGAGCCTTGGCGTTTTCAATATCCTTAGTAATAGACCCTTCAATCTGATTCAACGCGAGGTCTATAATAGTTACCTTGGGCAACCCCCATATTCCAGCCGGAACAGTCCCCTTTAGCGAGTTGTTACTAACTCTGAATCGCTCTAAAGTCAAGCAATTCGCATAACTCGCCGGAATTTCACCTGTGAATTTGTTCTGTAACACGAGCAGACTCTTCATGGTACCTCTCTTGCACATATCCGGTGGAATTGGCCCGGTGAACAAATTCTCCGAAACATCAATGAAATCAAAATCAGCCCACGAACCAAGTTCCTGAGGTAGAGCACCTGTCAATTTGTTGGTGTACAAAGAAAGATTCACCAACTTTTTAAACTTCCCCAACTCAGCCGGTACTTCGCCAGAAAACTGATTCTCAAACAGCTGCAGAGTCACCAAATTCGTCAAAAACCTCACTTCAGATAAATCACCTTCAAGAAAGTTGGCCGAGGCATCAAAATTTGCAAGATTGGTTAAGTTTCTCAATCCAACAGGAAGCTTTCCTGACAACTGATTATTGTAGAGCTCGAGCTGCCACAACTTTACAAGGTTACCAATTTCTGATGGTATTTTCCCAGAGATATTGTTATCAGAGAGCTCCAGGTTGATAAGCTCCGTTAAGTTTCCAATTTCAACAGGAATTTGACCTTCAATGGAGCAGTTTGCTAAATAGAGCCAACTCAGCTTGTTCAGCTTCACGACTTGGTTGGGAAACGGGGTGGGATGAAAAGGGTTATCGCCAACGCTCAGCGAAACAAGATTGGTCATGTTTCCAAGTGACGTCCATGGAAACACGCCGGAGAATCCGCTGAGGTTGAGATACAAGTGCTGTAATTCGCTGAGAGAGGATATGTCTGG
The DNA here is from genome assembly GCF_022201045.2 of Citrus sinensis. Classification (NCBI taxonomy): domain Eukaryota; kingdom Viridiplantae; phylum Streptophyta; class Magnoliopsida; order Sapindales; family Rutaceae; genus Citrus; species Citrus sinensis. The sequence goes on from NC_068560.1 coordinate 30,673,098, forward strand.
AAACGATCCACTGAAAAAGTTGTTGCCAAGATCCAAGTACTGTAGCTTGACACATTTGTTCAAGTCCTTTGAGATTGTACCGTACAAAGAATTCAAGCCAAGTGAGAGCTTGTTCAATGCCTGAAGCTGACATATTGAATCAAAAGGAACGGTTCCGGTCAGGTTTCGATTGGAAAGCTCGATTTCTTGAACAGAAGAACGGTTTGAGTTGCAAGTGATTCCTGTGAAGTTACAAAAGTGATTATTTGATACCCAGGAAGAGAATATATTGGATTTCGAATCTTTGAGGGAGGTTTTGAGATTTAGTAGAATCTGAAGCTCATCTGAATTGATGCAGGTGAAGAAGGAGAGACAAAGGAGGAGACACAGAGAAATCTTAGAGGTTGACATTTGCACTGGCCAACGAAAGAGACGATACCAATTTTAGAGAAGAGCCATTCTGAAAACAGGTGAAGAGATAAAGTCACTTATACTTACAGTTACAGCTAGCAAACTCTACAAGAAGCTTTACATGAAGAGTAATAATTATTAACGTGTCCTAAAAATTAACAAGTAAGATTACATAATCAATCTCGAAATGCATTAAATTACTCTTAAGGTAAAATCTTAAATTAATGGATTTTGTACTAAGTCAAACGTTAATTTCACGGGATATTTATTAATAATATCTTGGTAGAATAAAAAAAAATTATTAGGGGTGTCGGATTTACAACCTGATGGGATTTTAAAAAAGAAAAAAAAAAGAAAATGTACTTAAACAGCACTTCTTAAAACGATTTTGAATTTAAAAATAATATGATGTTTTTCTTATCCTCCTTTTTTTTAATTTTTTATATTTTTGGTTCAATATTAAATAAACCTACAGGTGCCACTATTTGCTTAAAGTTGGGTAGAGGCAGCCCCGGAGAACAGGCCATTGACCTGCAAGAATAAAATGAAAAACAAGAAACTTCAAAGACAAAACGATGTCCTTCTAGAAGGAAAGAACAAAAAAAATTATTTTTGTTGACAACATCATCAATCACTTCTAAACTGTTAAAAATCATTTTATATTCCATAACCCCGTGCATATCAACTAAATCAGTCGATAGAAAACTGTAAAAGTGGCAATTATTATATTTATAACTCATGTTGTTTTGTCGTGAAATTTAAAGAATTAAAAATTATAATTTTTGTGACAAAACAACATGAGTTATAAATATAATAATTGTTATTTTTAAATTATAATATAAAAATATTTAATAAATATTAATTATTATAATTTAAAAATTAAATTAAATTAATTTTATATTTATATAATAAAAAATATATTATATTTTTATTAATTTTATTAAAATTTTTATATTTACTACGTTGTCCTAATTTTTACAAATCTCCAAAGCAATATTTTGCCCCCGCATCCACCTTGATGTCTGCACATTTTATAAATCATTGTTGCAGTAAAACACATTGTGGGGCTGAGCATTAATTATTCAACTACCCATGCTACTTTCCAGTCAAAGACTAGGTATTGAACTGAAATGTAAGGTCTCGTGGATGGCTAAAGCCAAACCCTATAAAGCTAGAGGGCCACAACTTATCTCCTGCAACTGGACTACTTAAAAGTCCCCAAGACGACAAAGAAGAAAAGTCTCCGATGAGTAAAGTGTGATGCGAAAAATGACACATCGCATCTGAATGCAATCAAAAAAATGAGGTGGAAAAATTGTCCCCCATATAAGTTCGAATTCTTACATGATTCTTTCTATCGATCAGTTTTTTTTTTGTTTTGTTTTTTGAAAAGTCTAAGTGGGATTTTGTTGGTCCAAATCCAACAGTTTTTATAGATCGGATCTGGTAACTCCTGAACCGATTCAACTCATTCTTAGATTAAAATCTCATTCAATTAGAGCGATGATATTTGATCTTTTTTTTCTTTTTCATCTCATCAATCACCATTAATCAATGTTCACTTTGTCCTAGTGAAAAAAATTACTTAAGAAGATATATAATTTTTAAGTATGCCCAAATGATAATTAAATCAATTTTTAATAATAAATAGCTTTAAACAATTTGCTCCTACCTGTGTAATTTATTTTCATTGCATTCCATTTTTTGAAAAGAAAATTGCAATTAACAAGATGATGCAATCATAGATTAACTGGTACACTGAGGAAGAAGAGACGAATGAAGCATTTAGCCAAAAATAGAAACTACTTGACCCTTTTAGTTTATCTCATTAGCCCTTACTTCTCAGTTAATCTCATTAAATTTTTTTTAAAGTGTCTCTATCTCTCAACATACCTCATTCAATTAATTCAATCATTAGACAGCTTAAAAGTACGCATCAAGCTAGTAAACGTTAACGTCAAAATATACTTACTATTATGTAATCTGTAAATATCAAATGATATAATTAAAAACTTAACGACTATCAAAATTACTTAGGGGCACATTTGAGATTGTTTTTGTGAGGCTTAAAAGTGATTAAATTCATTTTAATAAAATCACCCCATTCTACAACATATTTCAAAAAGCCATAAAGAAATAGTATTTCAAAATATAATTTCGAGAATTAGTCTTATATTTTATACAATTCTATATATATCTTCATATAAATTATAAAAATATAAAATTATCTTTATTAGTTAGGAAATAAAATCATTAATATTAAAGAAGTTATTATCATTATTACCAATTATATTGAGATGAAAAAATAAAAAAAGTTAAAATTAATAATATGAAATATTTATTTTAGTTATCAGTTATTATATTACACAATAAAAATATTTTTATAAATGTCTATAAATTTGTAAAAAATTTATTTAATATTATGTCAAATTCAGTTATTTATATTCTTACAGTTGTTTAATGCTAGTATTTACTAAATACATGCAACTGTTTTAGAAAACTTAAAGCATTTTTAAAAATAATTTTTATCAAACATTTAATTGATTCTCTTTATAGTTAATTGTTTCTATAGCACAACAAACAATAATTATTTTAAAAGTTACAGTATTATCAAACTGGCAGTTAGCCACTCATGGAGTAAAGATGATAAAGGCACCTGATTTTTTTTCTTAATAATTGCTCATTTACTGAAGAAAGCTAAATAACTCAAAAAAAAAAACAAATAAAGAAAGTTAAATTAACAATTATTATCAGTAGGCTCATTTGAGATTGCTTTTGGAAGATTTAAAAGTAATTTTGAAAAGGTAAGAGCTAAGTCTTTTTAGAAATCACTTTTAATAAAATCACCTCTTCTTATAGTAGATTTTGAAAAACAAATGAGTGAATTTTCAAAATCTGATTTTGTAAATCACTTTTATACTTAAAATAATTTTTTATATATCCTCATATTATTATAAAAATTCAAATCATCCTTATTAATTAGGAAATCAAATCATTAAATTTAAAGAAATTAATAGTATTACAAATTATATTGAGATAAAAAAAATAAAAATAAAATTAATAATATAAAATATTTATTTTAGCTATCAATTATTATATGTACACAATAAAATATATTTTTATACATGTTTATAATATATATAAATAAATTTTATTCACTATTATGTTCAATTCAATCATTTCTATTCTTACAGTAGTGTAACAGTATGATTTATTAAACATATACGATTGCTTTTAAAACTTATAGCACTTTTAAAAAAATTTTGCCAAACGTTTAATTAATTCTCTTCATAGTTGATTGTTTCTATAACATAATTAACAATAATTATTTTAAAAGTTATAATATTACCAAACTGGCCCTTAGCCACTTCACTTAAGTATTTATTTATTTAAAAAAAATGAGAGTGTCATTGGATTTTTGTTTTTGTTTAATTAACGATTTTTTAAAAAAGTTTAACTAATTGTTAGATTGGTTTGCTTTGGGTTTGAAAAGTTAAATATATAATCCAACACACTATAATTGGATTATATAAATTATGATCCAATCTGATCTAAGGGTAAAACCTATTAAAATTTAATTGGTTCAGTTGGTTTGGATTATGAACACCTTGCAATAATTTATATATTTATAATATAGTCTAAATTATCACCAAGAGTAATTTTAAAATTTTACATCTATTAATATTTGAAGAGAAATCTACCTCCACTTATAATTACGTGAAAAAATATATTTGAGTCCCTAAAAAAGAAAAAAAAAAAAAAGAAACTTGATTCTACGCTCTTAGCAAAGTTGATGGAACAAGTCCACCATTAATCCAAAAGTTTAAAGGTCTATCAATTAGTTTTGAAAAATAATTAAAAAAAAAAAAAGGGGGTGAAATGAATCGGCCATGCTGAAATCTCAATCATTGTTTCTAAAATGTAAGGAAAATGATTTGAATTTAGACGAGGGCATTAAAAGGCCCAAATAAAGTAAGCCAAATCTTGGTTTTAAAAACGTTTCCGGGTTCCCCAGTGAGAACGAAATATTGCTGGGGGAATAAAAAGTGAAACACGTACTTGCTTCGAGCTGCCGATGTTGACTAAAACGATTGCCTCACTCGTTCACTGACTCGCTAGTTCAAATCAACGGGCGTGGATACTGGATAGCGCCACTGGAAAGCGATGTATCGAGAACGCTCCAACCCCGCGCGTGGAACTATCTCCATCACACAAGACAAGAGGATCGAGACGCTTTGTCGGTTCATTGTATCTTTTCTATTCGTGGCTCCAGTGCAGTGCAGTGAGGTTCAGCCCAACAGACAATTGACATCTGGCATAATATTTATTTTCGGAGTCATTTAATAAAAGAAACAATTGTCCAATCATTTTTAATTTCCAATCCCAAGACACACCGTGTATTGTAAGTCAAACACATGAAATGCATTCACCAACACGTGCGCCCATAATCATCTGTCTTCGATATTGTAAAATTCTTACCCCGGTAAGTGTGCTGCCACTTTTCTGAATTTGAGTTTTTTGTTACCATAATAAGAAAAAAGAAAATTACTTCTTTGTTTATTTGGTGAAATAAAAGGGCAGAACCGCAGAGGGTTCAAGGTTGGTGTACTTGGTAGAGCCATTGGTATTGGAGACGTTTTCTCTCTACGACAGGTCATGGACGGTTCCCGGCCTCTCCTATATAATTGAATAAATAAATAAGGGATGATTAAAAACACTTTGTATATATAAAAAAATAGTTGAAGGAGGAGACAAATTGTTAAGTGCTTAGCAACACATACTTCTAACAATATTGTTAGACTTTTATATGTAGAGAGAGGGGAAATTATTGAGATTCCATGACCAAAAGATGAGAAGAATAGTCGATGACAAGGTTTAATTAGGCTGTGGGCTAGCCACTTGAGGTGGGGCACCCGCCAAAGACTACTTACTTTAATGCCTCTGTTGAAATTTCGTACATGATTAAACAATGATTTTGGTGCTTCAGCTGAATGGACGAATTGACAAGAGAGCATTCGAAATCCGTGGACTGAAAATAATAGTGATTCAGACGTAACGTTGGAGGGTAGCCACAATACAACCCCCATTCTTTAACTTTTCAACTTTTTAACACTTTCAATATTTTTTAATGTTGATCTTTCGAGTTTCACTCTTTTATGTACATAATATAATGCATTATGTATGAAGTTAGCGGAAAAAGGAAAAATACCAGAGATGTAATGGAGAATTTGAGGTATTCAACCAAAAAATGGGAGCATTAGTTGTATTGTAAATACCCACTTCTAATTTTCTTCCGGTGGCTAAAACATTTCTCACTAGTTTCGGAAAATTAGAAAAACTTTTGACTGGGTTAAATTGTACTATCTGATCCTTCTTCTTCTACTTCTTTATCCCTGCCGTCCTGTAATGTCAAAACCATTGAGGATTAATCATCGCCCTTCATTTGATACGAAATAAAATAATGGGAAATATTGCGTCTGTCAACTCGCCCATGTCGCGTTCACAATTCATATGGTTTATGATTTTGTTTTATTTCAATCTAACTTCTCTATAAGGAAGTGAGTACTAAAAATGAATGATGGGTGTGATTAGCCCTGCATCATTAACATTGAAACTTAAGCGTGATTGATGCGATTTTCAAGTCTTGAGATACCTTTATTTTTTGGCCAGTGCTAAGTTACGAGTTTAATATAACTTACGTCACACACAGCAACAGTAATGGGTCCCACTAATATGGTACTGTTACTATGTGTGGCGTAAATTACATTAAACGTAATTTAGGGGGCTCTTTATTTTTTTATTATAATATACTCTATAAATCAGTAGTTAGTTAATTAGTTAATTTTTTGTTTTAGTTTAGGATTGTGGCTTCTATTCTTTAGTTCCAAGCTTTATTTGTAAGTTCTTATAAAAAAAAAAAAAATTATCTGTAAGTTAGTATTTAAACTAATATTAGTATTTAAACTAATATCAATGTCAATATTGGGAAGCTGCAATATATTATTCGACAATTGAAAAATTATATTAGGAGGTATTTAATCCCACGAAGTACCAAAAACATGTTTATAGATGTCTTAGTTTCCTCAAAATAACTAATTTGTCATTTGTTCTTTTTTATTTTGTTTGATTTTCTGTTACAGACAATTTATGTTTGTAACAATAACGCATGCTATTGTAGCTGAAGTTAAGGATACATATTCGAGTCCCATTTTATGGTTGAAACTCAATTATGTTTCAGATGGATAATGATATATAATTTCTTCTACAATCCAAATATTTCAAGAACAAACATTTAGACTATATCATTTTAGAACTGATCTAACTTAAATCTATTGGGTCCCAAATGGAGAAAATCTACGTACTGAAAACGAGCTACAAACAATCCAACATTAAATTTTTATGAAATAATGCCATCATATTTATTTGCTTATCAAATTTATAGATCGATAGCGCTATCTTATTCTATTTTTTTTCCCCCATCTAGCAGTGCAGTGCAGTGCTCAAGTCTTAATTTACAACCATTTTGTTCGGTGATAATGAGTTGTGGCCGCTGCTCCGTCGCTTTCTTCTTACATTTGCATGTATATCTTTTTGCTGTCTTCTTGTTGACAGCTTTAGTTTATTTAATTAAAGCTGCGTCTCAGGCACGGGCTGCTTCTAGATGAGCTAGACCTTCTAGATGCACATCATTACAGAATCAAAACTTAAATTTGCTTTTACCATCGAGAGTTTGTCTTATTAACCCAGTAAAACTAATAAATAAATACTGAGAAAGGCACATTTGGGCAATCAATTATTTATTTATATCAGCATATAGTTAGAGAATAAGAGAATGTTTTATGATGGGCAGATACTACTACAGATCTAAGTCCTAATAAGACATTCCCAGCATATTAGTGCTAGATTTATAGCAACAATTACATTGGATTCTTAAATTTTAATTTATTAACAATGGAAAAAGGAGGAAAGAAAGCACAAACAACAAAGCTGATCACACTCAGCTGGTTAATAATTGAAACCTTGTTGTTTAAAAGAGGAACACGAACAGCTCCGAGCCGCTTAAGAGTCTTGGGCATGCATGATACTTTCCATTCACATTCCACACACTTTCAAAAATGTCTTCTAGTCATATGATCCTCTTTTTCTGTCATCCATTAAAGCTCAAAAGCTAAAAAGGAATCAGAAAAGAAGACGTTTTGCAAGGCTTTTTCTTTCTTTCTTTCTTTCTTTCTTTCTCTCGCTCTTTTTTTTCCACTTTGATCGTGGCAAATAATAATCTGTCAGTGCATGTCCATTCATTGATTACCGGCTGTGTTAGTCTTTTGTTAATCAAATCGAATTTTGGCACTCACTGGACCCACTAGATTGATCATACAAACTTTGACCATTAATTCCCATTTCTAAATTTTGAAGCAATTTAATAATGCAATTAGAAAAGTCGGTCTTTCTTAGTGATCTATAATGTAGCCTTAAATTAATTAATGTTGTTTGGCATCTTTGGCCTCTAAGTTTCAATTCATATTCATGTTTTAGGATATGATTCTATATAAGGAATCGTATAATATAATCAAAATGGTGGATAATCTGGAAAGATGAATATAATGTGCATCTTTCTGTCCATTTCCCACTTTTTTATATTGGCGGCCCTTTGAGTCTTCAGTCTTCGAGTGCTTCAACCGTGGCATTAGCTTTTAGTCATTATCATGCTTCAATTGCTCAATTTTGTTGTTATTCTACATTTTCTTTTAAGTCATTATAATGATTTTATTGACCAAAGTTTAGCACGAACCGCAAGGATCACCAACTTTTCATTAATATATAACTTTGCCACTATAATTGTGTTAGTTTATGGAACGCAATGTCAGATTTATAATTAATTTTATCTGTAGTTCAAAACTACACAATATGATTATTATAAATTTTTTTGTTGCGGGGGTAAAAGACAGCCACTTGGCCTTACCCTCCTTGTTTTTATAAATTTTAATTTTCTGCAGTGGCACAATTAGGAAATTAATTCAGCGAGACTGAATTTTTTTACTAACATAAAATACAAAAAAAAGAAAAGAAAGAAAAATAAAATATCAAGATTCAATATAATACATACACATATGAACAAACCTTGTTGAATATTCGTGTGATTTTTAAAGTAAATTTTGAACCAAAATTTAATATGTTTAATTAGTCCGCGAGGCCAAATTCTTGATTTAAGAAAGCTATAAACAAAATTGTCTTCTATAGTTTTTGGACTGAGCCCATGAACAAACCTTGTTGCTTAGCTCGTCCGCCGCTGATTTTCCCGTGAAACACGAGCATACGACTTGACTGTCGAAACTTTTATGGAAAATATCAAAAAAGTACCTTAGTTTTTATTGTACTCTAAAATGTCCTGTTTAAATTATCAAACTATTGTTTCTAAACTAACATTAAAGACCCCTTTTCTTTTTATTTTTATAAAATACACCTTCTTCTTTTGCGCGTTCTAGTGATTTTTTAGGTTTAAATTGTTGTGCCCGCTCAAAGTCAATCTCTAAACATACACACCCTTTTCCAAAGTCAATCAAATTTTATATCGAAATAAAATCATTTGCACCAAATAAAATGGAACCAATTGTAATCCAAAAACTCGTCTACAATTAGGCTAATTAAATAAATAGATAAAATTTAGGAACATGATAACACAACCAATTCTTTGATTTCTCAACCAAAAAAATAAATAAATAAGTATTTGATTTGAAGTAAATATAATGAAAATTTTCAAAATAAAACCAAAATTGTTATCATAACATTTTTGTTGTTATTAAAATATGCTGTGGGTGTTTGTAATTATATATAAAAATATGATGATTGAATATCAAAATTTGTGAATCATGAATTCGAGCAACAATAGGAGGAAATGTTGATATTTAACTAATAAGATTTCTCATTCTCATAAAAACATTTTAAACAAAAAAAATTAATTTATTTTTATTGTATTCTCCAGAGTTGTCCCTCTCAAAGTTTGGTCGCTTGTAAAAAAAAACCTAATATTTAGAGCGAATTATGACCTTAACAAAAAGATTAACCAAAAAAAGTCCAAACAAAACTTAGAATTCTAAATTCAAAACATATACCTGAAAAGAAAATTAATAATAATAATAATCATGCAGGTTATGGGCTTCAGCTCCGTCTATGGGTGTTGACCCACCACCTGCCAAACGGGAGAACAAATAAATTATAAACGAATAAAAATATTCACATGCCGTTATATTTTATTTATCTTTTGACAAGTCACTGAGGAATGGGTAAACTTGGTTGTTTACTTTAGTAAGCTATTATTTGCACCCGTTAATTCTTCTTGTAATACCCATTTTATTCTCGTAATTACACTTAAGGACTCGTATATAATTGGAATTAAACTTATCCGCGGTTTCTCTTTTCACTTTTTCACATACCCACCACCGCTCGTTAATTCCTTGGATATGTCAATAATACTGCTTTTAAACTGAAATATAAGTAATTTTTATTAATTCTTTGAATATACTAACACCACTTACATGATTTAAATTGAGTAATTAAGGAATCTCATTCTCATAATTGATCTCATCTCTTGGGTATATATTTTGTCCAGAATGTTAAGACTTTTCAATACATCACTGATGCTAGACAACGTGGTGTATGTTCTTCAATTAACTAATCCCAAATTTTTAATCATCCAGATACCAAGTGATGATTGCTTGGTCAAATACAAATTGAGTCATCAACTAATTTACCTAACTTGACAAATTTATTACATATCTTTCTCTAGAAGCAAACGTCGAAAATTAATTTTGCGAGCGACAAGTCAACACCTAATGCATCTCCTCTTTACTAGTTTATTGACATTTTAATTTTAATTAATTTTGTTCTAGAATATCTAGTGCTTAAACATCGTCATTTACCAATTAAATTTAAATATCATTGTCATCCAGAAGGGAGTTTTTTTTCCTTTCTTTTGTGTGTATTATAATACTTAACAAAATTTAAAAAATCGTACTATGCAACCATTTGGCTCTTTGTAAAATTTTGCATTATTGTAACTTACAACTCAGGATATAGTTACTTGGACAAAACGTGACAAAAACAATTGTAATCTCAGGCAAATTAATTCACTTTATTTACATACACTATAACTCGAGATAATTCATTATTTTTATTGGCATTTAGTTTAGTTAACATTTTCTCGTGGATAATGCAACCTAACAAAAGATAAGAATCTTCTTATTGTTTTTTCTCTCCATTTGTCTCTCTTTGTTTTCATATTTAGTTTAAAAAGTTGGCTTAATTATAAATAAAGTGACAATTAAATTGGTTTGATTATTAATATCAAATTTGAAAATTTAATCTTGACCACTCATTTAACAACGGGAGAGGGAAAAAAAAGAAGAAAAGAAACAAAAACAAAAACAAAAACAAGGAGAGATGTAATCCTAGCCGAATGCCTTGTACTAAACCTAAATCTAGCCATCAGGAAATTCTAATGATTTCCAGTTGCTAGCTAAATCCACCGACCCAAAGAAAATGATCGACAGCCCAAAGCGTGGGCATAGCCACATAAGAGCAATGTCTTCCTTCATCCGCAATCTTCTAAATACGCTCCCATTTCACCATGAATACACCTGATATGTGGGTGCAATCAGCAGCACCCTCTTTTTGGACTGATTTCAGTGCTTATACTGCCCATAATTCATTGCAAGGAAAATCCTTCACGTTCATGGAGTCTACCTACGTTGCCACATGGTTAATAAAACCCGTTTTTTGGTCTTTTCCTAATCCATCGTTAAGATTTTAACTCAAAGTTAGCTCAATGTCTAAGATGTTTCTTCTAGGTTATTAACATAATAGTTACAATAGAAATATTGTATTGTATTATAGTATATTAGATAATTTAATATAGGAAAATTTACAATAATAATCTTTAATTTTTTAATTTTTTAAATTTAACCCCCTAACTTTTTCCTTATCATAACTAACTAAATAATTTTTTTTTGCCCCAAATTACCCTCCACATTTTATTCAGCCAACTTTTTCCTATCTCTCTAGCCACGTCCGAAACTTTTATCTCTTAAAGAGCGAACAATAAACGACAATGGCAACGTCGAACAACAATAACACTGGCAAACTAAAATCTAATCGAATCCACCGCAATCTATCTAAATTCAAAACAAGTCCAACAAATTGACAAGAGCCCCAACCCTAGGTAAACTAACGTCATCATTTTTTAATGATTTGAATGAATTTGATTGGGATTCTAGATGATTATAAGTTGTTAGAGGGATATAATGAAAAATATTTAATCAAAATGATGGGTTATAATTATTGCACATTAGGTGTTTGATGAAATTTCTCTTAGATATTTTGAGTTTAATTTTTGTATAATCAAGGTGCAATGGGGTGCTTGTTGAGTTATGTGGTGTGTTTTAAGTATACCAAGTGGGACAGAGAGAAAATTTGGTGATCGATGAAAGAACAAAACGCCCCACTGTCACACACATGCACAACGCGAATTCTCCTGTCGTACGGACATCGCTCATGCTCACTGCTTTCGCGTGCATGCAATAGGCACGCGCGTGCCTTGCTTGCTATGCGACAAGGTTCTTCTCGCACCATATTTGGTGCGACAGGCACCCCGTCACACTAAGTGTCAGTCCTTTTTTTGTTCTTGTTAATGTTATTAATTTATTGCATGTAATTGTATAACATAATAATTTAATTATGTAACTTATATCAGATACATGATGAAGGTACCTTATGGCTATCACTTCCTTGGGTGTATCACAAGCGTGTATAAACTAGACACAGATGTAAAAGCCATCCAGGAAAAATTAACAAAATGACAGTTGAAACTATTCAAATAAGATATATTTAATGATGGTATTAGATTGAAAATCATTGTAATCATTTGAGTGTTGATATATAATTTTGTTTTATTCTACTTAAATAAATATAATTTTTTGTTATATTGATATATTTAGTCATAAGTAATTATGGACCTATTTTATTAATTAGTATGCAATAATAAATAAAATAAAATATTTTATTATATATAATTGCACAACACAAAAAATAAGAGTAATATACATAATTACTTGGAATAATACAATTAGTTTGGATTCAATGCAATAAGATTTTTACATCTCTTGTGATTATGGTCTGGTACATTTCACAATCATCCAATTTACATCCTCATCGATATAAGGTACTCTTAACTCTGGACAACGACCAGGTGATGGTGCTTCTGGACAACGACCAGGTGGTGGTGCTTCTAATAATGGGTTAATCTTCATTTTTTAGATTTCCACTAGAACTTCCCAGATTATCACGTCACCAACAAGCTCTACTGATTGTGCATAATCTACTCAAACGGTTAGATAAGAAGTAATTGCATGAAAACAGATAAGCTAATCAAGTTAAAATACTTGATAAGGGTAAGTCTTATTACGTATGTCAACTATCTTTTCTTTGATACCACCACCCAAAACATGGAATTCCTACTGAGACATTGGATGGACAATCATTCTTTCAGTCAAAATTCTCATCTCATCGAATATTTCATTTGCCTACATTGTTAGATGAGTACTTATCGATTCAGCCATAATTTTTTTATAATAAAATCATTGCTGCAGTGTTTTTTTAAAGTGATCAACAAGATGAGTAATAGAAATTTTTTGCGATTCTCTCATGAAAGAATTCATGCTTTCTACGATGTTGGTGGTAAGTATATTGTACCTCTTACCTTCGAATTTAAACCTTGCCCAACTATACATACATACATTATTATCTTAATAATTAGCAACACCCAAATATATCATCCACAACCCCTTAAGTTATTTTTTAAATTCTCCATGTCCATATTCTTTTGTTGTCTTTATATAGGCAGATTCAAATTCATCATAAATAGCTTTGGACATCTTAAATTTTGTTTATGTTACCTTTAACATGATAAAAACAAACGTCATAGGCAGCAATGCGAAATACTTTCAAAACAACTCTCTTAATGGTAGTGCATCGGTCGACGATAATTACTAACTCTAGTCTATCACCAATCACTTCATGTAATTTCATTACAAACCATTCCTAAGTATCATTATTTTCTGAATTGATGACTCTAATGGCTAACAGATACAGTTGATTGTTTCCATCTAGGCATGTTACCACAAACATACTTTCACGATATGACCCATTTGGATGAGCACCATCTACAGCAATCATTAACATGATGCACATGCAACTCTTGATGAACGATCCAAGAGCTACAAAGTAGCATAAAAAATTATCATTTTTATCTTGTTTGAGGTAAGTAACTTTACCCTCATTTGCTTTAGTCAAAATGTGAGAGTATTTGAGAAGTAAGTTATATTTATTAGGATTTATTTATGAAATTTCATACTCTTTTGCCAGAAACTAATCGAACGTACAATCTTTTTTAACAAAAAAAAAACTGAACTTTGGTGTTCACGTACTTCATACAGCTATTCGCCAACATCTCCCACCAACTGTCGTAACACAATTAAAGCATAACTAAATGCATTATGCTTGAAAATTATTAAAAGAACAAAATAAATAAGATTACACACTACAAAATATGATAAAGTGAATATACTGCACATCATATATAAATGTCACACATACTGTGATTATGTGCAACAGTGTGATAGGTGCTTGTCGCACTTAGATTCAAGTAAATTTGATAGTTTCAATAGGTGATAGAATGACATAAATGATTTTGAATTTGATTTGTTTTGTCGCAAGCTTTGAAATGGTATATTATACTCTTAAAGCAGACACATGTAGCTTAAGTTATGACTTCCAGAAAGTGTCCGAAAATTTCATAGGACAGACTGATTATGTGCGATAGGTAGTGAAACATGTGACTATCACACATAAACATAAGGCTGATTTAATGCAATTAGCGCTTATCCCACTACATATTGCACGAAATTAGTCTGTCTCACTATTTCATATGACAAACACTTTTCAGAAGTCATAACTTAGGCTACATATGTCTTTTTTACAATGCAAGCGGACTTGGATTTGATTTATTTCTTCAAAAGCTTCGAAATGATATATTATATGCCCAAAATGGACACATGTAACTTAAGTTATGACTTTTAGAAAATATCTCGAAATTTCGTGGGACATACTAATTATGTGCGACAAACAGTGAGCCTATCGTTTATAATCAGCACATTATTTATGTACAATAAGTACTTGTCGCACTACCCTATCGCACATAAACACAATGCTGATTTAGTGTGATAGGCATCTGTCTCACTGTTTGTCGCACTAAATCAACCTATCCCACTAAATTTGGATTTCATTTTTATTTCGAATTTATATTGTTTTTAGTGATTTTTTTTTTTAATTTCTCAACTCAAACTAAGTACTTTAGCAAATAACAACATTGTTTTGTGAATGAAAAATAACAACATTAACAACAAAATCATATTAATTTCAAACCTAAACGTTAAACTTAATACATAAAATATTCATATTGTGCAATAACATATATTAACTTTATAAAGCTTCCCAATTGATGATTATATCTTTAGTTATATAATACTTGTTTGATGAAGTTTGGTGATTTGTTGTGAGTGATGAAGTTTGGTGATTTGTTGAGTTTGAGATGTTAGATTTTTCTTGGATTTTCAAGAGTGGCATTTGTGTTGTAAATTTGTTGAAAGTGATGAACACTACTTGGTCCAAAAAACTAGTATTTGACTAGTTATGATATGATAAAGTTAGGGGGTTAAATTCAAAAAATTAAAAAGTTCTAGGATTATTTTTGTAAATTTTCCTTTAATATAAGTCATATTGTATTAAGTTGTATAACATTAGAATTTTATTATATTGATGTTAACCAATATTTCATGCTTCACAATATCGTACTTACATGAAATTAATACTAAGTATATTTATTAATATTTTATACTTATTATTATATTAATTAATTCAAAAAAAATTACTAGCAACTGCGTCAAGCCATTTACCACTGCTGACGTAACATTTTGGTGTTATGTGACTTAATTTTTTATACATTAGAATCCTTATCGATAGAGCTTTGCAATAGTGCAAGTTTCACCCAAAACATATCTTCTATTTGCAGTATATTTACAGTCAAATTTTCAAATAACAATATTATTTTACTAATGAAAAATAAAAACATTTACAACAAAATCATATCAATTTCAAACCTAAACATTGAACTTAATACATAAAGATTCATATTGTGCAATAACATATACTAACCTTAAGAAACTTCCCAATTGGTAACATATAATATTTGTTTGATGAGATTTGGTGATTTGTTGAGAGTGATGGGGTTTGGTGATTTGTTGAGAGTGATGAGGCTTGGTGATTTGTTGAGATGTTAGATTTTTCTTGGATTTTCGAGAGTGGCATTTGTTTGTAAATTTGTTGAAAGTGATGAGGACTATTTGGTCCAAAAAAATATTATTTGACTAGTTATGATATAAAAAGTTAGGGGGTTAAATTCAAAAAATAAAAAGTTTTAGGGTTATTTTTGTAAAGTTCCCTTTAATATAAGCTATATTGTATAATTTGTATAGCATTAGCATGTTATTAAATTGATGTTAATATTTTATATTTATTATTATATTAATTAATTTAAAAAATTCACTAGCAACTGCGTCAAGCCATCAACCACTGCTGACATAACATTTTGGTGTTATTTGACTTAATTTTTTATACTATTGGAATCCTTATCGATAGAGCTTTGCAATAGTGCAAGTTTCACCAAAAGAAGATCTTTTATTTGCAATATATTTACAGTCAAATTTTCAAGTATCAAAACTTTTAAGCATAAATCTGTAGCAACAGAAGCTCCATTTTTAATGAAATTTGTAACATTGCAATGTTCAAGCAATGAGAATCCTAATGATACCAAAATGAACTCCAATTTCAGCCCCCAGTGACTGCAAAAACGGTTGTTAGGAGTGGCAGTGACAATTTAGAGCTATTATAATTGACTATTAATATTCAAAATAACAATTGATATAAAAAATTGAAATTAATGAAATAATCAATTAGAAGTTAATGTAATGCAGGTTATATCCCGTGAGGGGTTCACGATTATTTAATGCTGTAAAAACTTCATTAATTTGAATTACAATGTAATGCAACCTTCTCTCTCTTTTTAGACAAACTTATAAATTTGATACCATGTTCTTAATTTGTATTTTTTTTTGTTTCATAATACATATTCAATGTACAATCAACAATTTAAATATGTAATAAAAATATATTAATTTACCAATAATATTAAATAATGCATTAGGTTTTTTTTTTTTCTTTTTTTCTTTTTTGTTTTGAAGGTATGAAAAAGTGGTTGTAGTCGTGGAGGAGGGGGGAGCAACTTATCCTTCATTTATTCTTACAGCTTAATGAATAAGTTTAGAAGTCTTTTTGATAAACATTTTAGACAAAGTCATTTTATACTCAATGCTTATTTGGGAATTCTTTCGGCACGTTTGATAATTTTAAGTTAATAATAAAATTTAATTACTAATTACTAGAGATATTGAACTGAAGCTAATTGTCCATTTGACATTTAGGTAGATTCGTAGTGTGGATATCTTTTAAAAATTTTGATGATGGGTGTGCGAGTCAGTGAGTTGATAATTAAAAGGAAAATAACCACACCATTTTATCTAAGCTTAAATATTAAAACAAGGAAATACGGTGTCATTAACCCAGAAAAAAAGATAAAGGGATTATCGTATTGCTCATAAGCCTTGGTCTCGGTCCAGACACCACCTCCGGGTTGTCAAATGAAACTGCGCAACTGCCGCCAAAAACTTAACAGTCTGAATTGGGCGCAAAATCTGCAGAAGTTTCTGCTGCAGCCGTACTACGAAGCGCATCGGCCGCCTCTAAAACCGCAAGCATCCCTTTCTGAAGTTCTTTCATCGCCGCTTCCGCCTCTGGGACTTCCCTATCAACTAAATTCGCAGATCGTCTCGCCAAATTCATGAATGGCGCCGATGCCACGCTCTCTTGAACTCTCGCCATTGTCTGTCCAAGCTCCCTCTCTTCTCTTCGTGTCTCCGCTTTCACTTGCTGGACCTCACTCTCTTGCTCCGCTGTCAGATCCTGAACAGAGTTGGCGATTAGCTTGAAGATTAAGGAGGGCCGGAACCCGCCAATCCAGAGGAATGTTCTTTCGGGGAAGGTAAGCCAGGGAGGGGAAATGATTTGAAACACGTCTTCAGTGGCCGCCAGTGATTTCTCTAAGTAGTATTGTTGGTAATGAGATAAAACTTGATCGATCAAACATTGGTGTAGCTCGTTGTTGTGTATATTTTCTGGAGCGATGGCATCGAGGAGCTGATAAGATAAGTTTTCCTGCCGAATGAGCCAGTCTTTGAAGAATGCTTCGAAGTTCATCCCTCCAGCTGAACGAGCCAACGCAGAAAGAGCCAGTGAGAGTGAGAGGCAACAAGAGTCTTTATTTATGCACAGTCTTGCATATATCAGTTATTATTTTGTTGTCATCCAACTAAATATTGAAAGTTACTTCGTCGGAAAGGTATAAATTTTTAAATACGTTGTTATTTATTTATTTGAATTTTGCTTGGTGGATAAGCTCTGGACTGTGGTCGGTTGTGTGACATTTGCTTACAGAATAATGACTTTTCTGAGAACATAAAAAAAAAAAAGCAGCAAAAATAAAAGAAACGAGGTAAGAGTTTTGTCCGGTATTTGGCGGGGGCGGTGACTGAAATTAATTTTTTTTGTATTAATTTATAGGAACTATCAGCACTGTTGGATAAAAGAGGCCCATGATTTTCTTGGTCTTGAGGGGTGTAGAAATTTTGGATGGGCCTCTTGGGTTTGGTGGCTACTAGTTAAACTGGACATCGGCTGAAAAGTCCCTGTGATTTTAAATAGAGTAGGCCTTCCATACCCTTTAAAATTCTTTAAAAAACTCTTTTCTTTAGTTGAAATTAGTTAAATAATTTAAGATAAATTATTTATATTTATTTTTTGAATAAAAAATTAATTAAATAATTACATAAATTGATTTTTTTTAAAAAAAAAAATTCTATATCCACTTCAACTGGTAATTTATGTTTTAATTTTAATCAAAAATAGAAAATTATTAGAGTTTATATCTATGGAGATATAAAATTGTAATAAGATGAAAACAAATATTTTAGGATTTTTATATATTTTATAAATAAAAAAAATTGAAATTATTTTTTCTAGGGTGAAATTTATGGAAGGATGATTAATTTGAATATCTACGTTTGTATTTCATAAATTAGATTGGGTATGTTAGGAAATAAAATTCAAAAGGGGTGTTTTAAGAATTTTAGTGGATATTAAAAGCTCCAATCTTAAAAATAATGTCAGCAGAGCCTACATAACGAGTCAGTTGACAGTAGGGATGGCAAGGGGTAACGTTGGGTAGAGTGTGAGTTTGTCAACACCACACCTGCACAAAAAAAAAAATTAATAAATAAATTACCAAACTCGCACCATGCCCACTTACGGTTGACAATTAGCAGGCTTGGGTTGGGCTTTCTCAAGCACAGGCCCAAGCCCATATAATTGATATTAGGTCTATGACCTGTGAAAAGTCCGTCTAAATTGAGTGGGCATAGGGTTGGGCCGGGCTTGGGATTTTGTTAAATAAATTTTTAATTAAGCTATAAGTTAAAAAAATATTTAAATTTAGATGATTATTATTATTAAACAAAAAAAATATTAATTACTTCTCGAATGGGTCTAGACCGGTTATCTCTAAGCAAATATTTACATTTCTTTTTCTCTTCTTCTTATTATTTATTGTTGTAAATTAAAATTATTTATTTTTTAGATATTAATTATGTTTATGCGTTGTATTTTACGAAGAAGCTCAACACTCATGTTTATTAAAAAGAATGTTAATCCAAAATAGAACGAGGGATTTAACTCTTTCAATTAAAAAGAAATTTTCAATTTAATTTAATTTTTAATTTATAAATTAAAGTATGGGCTTGAGAGCGTTTTGCAAAAGTCCTTAACCAAGTCCATTTGGAGTGGGCTTTAAATTTTTTGGCCAATATCCGCAATTTTATGATATAGGCCTAGTCGGCCTGGATTTTTTTGTCAAATCTACGCCCACTATGAATTTCAATTTAAGGAAAAAAAAAAAAAAACTGCCCATTGCAGGTTTGGATAATTATCAAATTTGTATAGGCAGTCAATAGATTTTTTTTTACATAATTCAAAACGTAAATTTATCAAATTAGCCCAAAAAATACATATGAAATATTTCGATTTTAATTACTATCAATTTAAATAAGAAATTAAAGTTTATCAAATGAAGACTTTCAGATTTTGAATAGAATTAGAGCGCTCAAAGTAAAAAGACGGTGAAGAAAAGATTCAGTAATTGCAACCTTAGAGAATTCTAGGCTGATTTGGTTATATATTCTAAAATTTAAACTTCCTCACGTTGTGGTGGGTGTTGGACAAAAACTGGAGATTTCAGCCGACATCATTTATACGTGAGTACAGATTAGCTTTCATTTTCAATTCATAAGCAAATAAAGACAACAAAAATCCTCACCTCCATACACAAAATAGCTAACAATTGCAGTTTGGTTACTCAGTTGACCAGGGCAGCGGCAACGAGTTACGTTTAGGAAATGAGGATTGGGCCTAACATTTTCTAATTTTAACGGATATATTTTCATGTTGAAAATATTAAAAGTTATTGGCACCTCTCTTTTTTTTTTGATAAAATGGGGCTCTAAAAAGAGCTAAAGGACAACTTGGCGGGGATACGAGATCCCGTATGAATCATGAAGTAAAAAGGACCTAACCCCCAAAGGAGGCGTTGGGTACACAATGAGACCAAGAGGGATAGAAAAAGCGAGGTTCGCCATATAATCCGCAGCAAAATTAGCTTCTCTGTAGATATGCGAGAGGGAAACTTACCAATCCAAATTAAGGTAATCCTTAATAGCCCGAATCAAGTTATTGGCACCTCTTTATTGATCTTATAAAATTTCTGTAATATTATAATTATATTTAAAGACAAATATAAATAGAATTAATCTTATTTATATTTTCTTTCTCTGTTCCAATTTTATTTTGCTTGCACAATATAAATTTTTTTAATCATTAAATTAATCTAAATTTAAGAAGTAAATTTTTAAGCCAAAATAATACTCTTGTAATATATGTAGCAACAAAATTAGGATACAACATTGAGAGAAAATAAGTTAAATAAAATTTTATCTCACTACAAATAATTTGTTAAGGATTTTCAAACTAATTGTTGCACCCAAAGTTTATATGTACAATAAAATTATATTGGACCCATAAAATATTTAATATTTTATAAGGTTTTTCTTACTTTTTCTTTTAGATTTTTTTTAGAAATTAAATAATAAAGAAAGTTTGAAGAGAGGAATACAATTATTAAGACTAAAAGAGTGAGAAAGTTATTAGAAATTGTAAGATTTATAAATGAAAATAGTATTTATTTAGAAAAATGGTACTTTTGACATTAAATAGAATATAATAAAAAACGGGGTTTAAAAAAATTTTAGAGAGGTGCTAATAGTCCTACTCTAACTTAAAAAAAAAAAAATAATAATAATAATGCATGTTAGTGGATACCTGTTTGCGGTATCTATTAGATTTTTCTCTTTATTAAATTCATCCGTTACTTGAAAATAGTTTTGATTCGTATTATCAAAACTGTCATTATCTACAAAATTACCTACGGACATGTTTTAGCAGGTGGATAATTGCAGACTTATAGATTTGCGGGAAGAATTGTCATTCCTGTCAGCTTTTAGTATCACACATTATTATATTGGTGGATGAAATCTTGGGACAATCGCCATTCTAAGTAGTCCTATGTAAATGTTAAGACATTTGTAAAATGAAAATTTTGGTCAGCAAAATCACAGGCCAAATTTAAACAACAGACGGATATTATCATGTACCTGCATGCTTAAAACATATTGCATACATATATAACTTTAAGCTACCTGGCTGCCTATTTTCAGTGTCTTGTGTGAAACAGACAATAGTCGATAGGCCATTGAGTTTATTGATACTGAGGTCATTTGATGGTCTTGGTTCGAACCTAGAGCTCATGTGAGCTCATTTTTATATAATCATTTGTTATTTGAAGCATAGTCTAATGCCAGCCAACCAACCAAGTCCTCCTGCCATTTGATATATGAGCGGGATTCAAAAGCCAAAGCAATTGTAGCACACCACCGTGAGGTTTTTATCAGCTCAACTATGTAGCAACCACACTTAATTGAAATTTTAAAATGTGGTGTTTTGTATTTGTGTTCAGTTATGTCCTTTTAGTGGAGGCCGTATGCGTCTATTTCGCCATTCAGTCCATCTAAGTAATATCTGAAACCATATGGATAGTGTATGATGATATCCCCCTTTTGGCATCAGCGAGCGAATTCTTGCGAAAAATCAGAAACCAGACCCGCTTCCGTGAAAATTTTCATGTGCATGCACGTGAAATTCCTTTCTCAGCCTCGGCTTGCACCTTAAGTTAAGCCCAAGAAAACAACACTGGGGGCCCAATTAAACATGCAACCAGCTCACTAGTCATTAGTCATTACCATGCATTCCACTTTTTTTCTGTTTCACAGTAGCATACTTTATTAGAAAGAAAAGGATCCACAGAAACGGCGTTGACACGACTTGAGGGGCAAAAGCGAGATCATCATGAACCATACGGAGAGCCGTTTTATTATAGCTGTGCCAAACCTATGGGGCTGGACGCTGAGCCCCACCATTGCCAAAAATCAAAAACACGAATGATTATTATTAAATTATTACGTGCTTTTATGACCGCTCGCATATAATGGCAAGGCGGAAACCGCTAGCATACGTAACAGGACAGCTAAACTTTTGCAATTAGATCATAAACGACAAGCAAAGCATCCCGACGGTGTAGTTGTCCAAGACGTCTAAGCAACTCACGAATGGCTTAATTTCCCCAATTATTTGTTAATTAAGGGTGGTGCTAAAATAATAACAATAGATCAGAGACCCAATATGTATTTGTATAGAGAGAGAGACACAGAGAGACAGACATTTTCTTAAAAGTCAACCGAGCTCGGACACCTCAATGAGCCATATCCAAACATCATTAGACACACCAGCCTCGGCCTACTGTGCTCTTTTTAGTTGTCATTACCAATTTTAACCATCCCATTAGTGCCTTTTCGAGGGGCTGTTTAGTCATTTGAGTAAAATCCATTTCCCAACAATCAAGCTGGATTCTACAGACAAAAATCAGGTAACAAACTACTCCAGCATGGAACTCATTTTTTCCAAATCAGTCACTGGCCTAAATTCTCGCTTTTAACCACCACAGGTTTTTATTGTAAATAAGTCGAAAGCGGAGGTCTTATTTCCACTACTTCACATTCACACTCCGTCGTCTCCTCACTGATCATCGGAACCGCCACCTTTTTTTTATTCTGATACTCGAACTTTCAAACACATACACAAAAAAAAAGAAAAAATAATAATAATAATGCCTCAAGACGAGAGGCAACGATCCAAGAGCCGAGCGTCAACGTCTCGGGCGGTGGCCCGACCGCCGGCACGAGCCAAAGTTCCATTGCGAAAGCTACTGAAAGTAGCCTCCGTGGCCGGCGGCATACAATTCGGTTGGGCTCTACAGCTCTCTCTCCTAACTCCGTACGTGCAAGAGCTCGGAATTCCTCACGCTTGGGCCAGTATCATCTGGCTCTGTGGCCCGGTCTCCGGCCTCTTCGTCCAGCCTCTCGTTGGCCACTTCAGCGATCGCTGCACTAGCCGTTTTGGCCGTCGCAGACCGTTTATTGTCTGCGGTGCCATTTCGATTGCTGTCGCCGTTTTGCTAATTGGTCTTTCCGCCGATATCGGGTGGTTGCTCGGCGATAGAGGCGATTTTCGGCCGAGGGCGATCGCCGTGTTTGTGTTCGGGTTTTGGATTCTTGATGTCGCTAATAATATGACCCAAGGTCCTTGTAGAGCTCTTCTTGCTGATCTTACGGGTATGCGTATGCTAGTTTTATTTCTTAATTTATTTTAATTACTCCGAGTTTTAAGAATTAAATGAGCAAAAAATCCCAATTGATTGCAGTTCTTTTTTTGGTTGAAGTTTAGTAGATGCTGAAACAGTGAGAAAATATGAAATTTCACTTTCATCGGTATATTTTTTAAAGAATAAAAGCAATTATTGATCACGGAGTTACAATATTCTAAAGAGGATTTGATGCTGCTTTTTTAAAACTTTTCTTTGAAGGGTTTTATTATTGCACCACTAGTGCCTCACGGAACTTTAGTCGGCAGCATTGACTATTTTGACCCTGCTGATATTTTAAATTTTCATCCTAGGAATTATTTCCCCTTCTCTTCTGTGGGCTCTGATTTTGGTAGTGATTTAATTTTATTTCTGGCGAAATAATCATTAGCTTGTTAGGATTGATTCACAGTAGCAAGTGATTTTTTTTTTTTAACTTTTTCTTTTGAATAGAAGTAATAATGGCATTAAATTAGTGTATTGTCATTGTTGCATGGGCTACTTCGGCAATTGGCAGTTCTCTGGCCTAATTGAAATGTTTTTATATCAATGAATAATTTGTATTAAAACAGAAAACAGAAGTTGATAATTCAACTGACTTCTAGACTAATAAAATGACTTGGTGAAGATAGCTTTCCTTATCTTATTGTTGGAAGCACATTTCACTTTCTTGTAAAGGTCTGTGACATGATTATCTGTTTGTAGTCTGCTTAAATTTTGAATAAAGGTGTTGTTTAAAGATCCTTGTTATTTCCCCCTTAGTTTATGGCACACCACTAGTGGAGAAATGTCTTCCCTTTTAGTTGTAAATGGGAAACTAAATGAGGAATGTACTTAGAATTGGACATTCATTCCTTTTTAATTGTAAATAAAAATGGTATTAGTGCATCAGTTAGAGTCAGCTTCCGTGTAATCACATCCCAAATACGGATCACATCTATGCAGCAGGAAACGAAAAGATCAAATTTACAAAATCAGGCTACAAAATGACCCTTGGTTTCTGGTAATTTTCTGTCATGTTAGGGAAGGACCATCGAAGGACTCGAGTGGCGAATGCTTACTTCTCGCTATTCATGGCTGTTGGTAATATTCTTGGCTACGCTACTGGATCATTCAGTGGTTGGTTCAAGATTCTTCCTTTTACTCTTACCTCGGCATGTAATGTTGACTGCGCCAATCTCAAGTCTGCTTTCTTTCTTGATGTTATTTTTATTGTGATCACTACCTGTATAAGCACTTCCGCAGCTCATGAAGTTCCTCTAGGTTCACGTGACCAATCTGCTCCTTTTTCTGAAGAAGGGCATGAACAATCAAGCGATGTCCATGAAGCTTTCCTTTGGGAACTGTTTGGAACTTTCAGATATTTCTCAGGGACTATTTGGATAATCTTGATTGTCACTGCTCTAACATGGTTGGGATGGTTTCCATTTCTTCTATTTGATACTGATTGGATGGGTCGAGAGATCTACGGTGGTGAGCCAAATGAAGGGCAGAACTATGCTACTGGTGTCCGAATGGGTGCACTTGGTTTGATGTTAAATTCAGTTGTTCTAGGAATAACTTCCGTGCTCATGGAGAAGCTCTGCAGGAAATGGGGTGCTGGTTTTATATGGGGAATTTCAAACATTCTCATGGCTCTTTGCTTTCTTGCTATGCTCATACTCTACTATGTGGCAATCCACATGGACTATAGAGGACATGATCTACCGCCAAATGGCATTGTGATAGCTGCTCTGATAATCTTTACAATTCTCGGTGGTCCATTGGCGGTAAGTTGCTTAGTTCTACATAAAAGATGTGCATGTTCTCTATTCCTTTTCTCTCAAGATTAAAGGGATGAAAAAGGGTTTAGGATTGAGACTACTAGGTTGCATGTACTCTGCTTATGGTCTGTGTATTCACGGGATCAGCAGTTAATTGTTAAATCACCATTGCTAAACCTAATTTGACTAATTTAGTTTTTAGGAGAGGGAGGCCAATTTTGTTGGTATGCTGGCATTCTGATACAAGTTCGTTTTTACTTTTGCCAAATCTTATTTTATGCATGCAGTATGTAATTACACACCTTTAATTGCAGATAACTTACAGTGTTCCATATGCTTTGGTTTCCATACGCACAGAGTCTTTGGGACTTGGCCAAGGTGGGCATTTCTATGGCTTGTATGTTTACAAAATTTTCTTTTGAGATGTGGTCGTGGGGCATTGTGACTGCTTGTGATGATTGTTGATACATGCAGGTTTATCATTGGGTGTTTTGAATCTGGCAATTGTGATCCCACAGGTATCTTCATGCTCTTAGTTTCCTTTTTTAGAGTCGTTTACCAG
Organism: Citrus sinensis; assembly: GCF_022201045.2. Taxonomy (NCBI): domain Eukaryota; kingdom Viridiplantae; phylum Streptophyta; class Magnoliopsida; order Sapindales; family Rutaceae; genus Citrus; species Citrus sinensis. The sequence continues at coordinate 30,698,896 of NC_068560.1, forward strand.
TTACTCGTTTCTTTTCTTTTAGTGCAGTACTAAGAGAAATTGGGATAAGGTTCTGTTCCTAATAAGAAGTACTTGCATACTTTATTTAATTGTTGGCCAGTAATGAGAAAAACTTAGATATTACTGGTGCCCACGAATTTCGAGGTAGAGCTCCTTTTCTTGGTGAGCTTAATTGTGCTAATATTGTTTTCGTAAATGAATTGGGGAAAGATGTTACTTCAAATTAATTCTTGAAGAGATTTATTTAAATCAAGAACCCCTCACCTCTCCCTTTCTACTGCTTTCTCTTGCATGTATAAACTTTTATATGCCATCAAACTGTCATCCAAAAATTCGGCCTTTAGGAGTTCAAATTGCTAGATCCTCAACGGACAAAAGCAACCTTACATAATTGACATTAGATAATGGTGAGCATCAAGTAAGAATCCAGATATGTATAAACTCAGATGTTAGTAACATGTTAGTAAATGTATATAATTAAGTGTATATAATTAAATGGTATGATAAATGACAGTTCTCTTTAACTTCTCTTCCAACATATATTAGTGTGATACTAGGTTCTCTCACAAACAGTTGAAGTGTAATTATTTCATGAGCTGCAAGAGATTCAGTTGTATATTATATCCGATATCTGGTAAATGATGGCAAATGTTTGTAACTCTGATAGTTGAGTTTATATAGAATTTTAGTTTTCTGTAGTAGAATTTCCTACTTGCAGTTTCTTCTCTTTCATTAGTGAATTATTTTTTATATGAGGATTTTTATGCTTACGCATTTATAAATGAATATTCTATCTGAAGGTAAGTATTTTTATGGTCAAACAACATTGTTTTGATAAAATTCTTACTTCTCCTATTACAGAAAAGAAAAAAATGGATTTTTTTAATAAAACACTCATATGCTTTTCGTGAAAGCAGGTGGCTTAACTCTGGTTCCAATGAAAGTTCTGAAAGCATATGAATATGTTTAATATTTATATACCTGTCATGTAAATCGTGGAATACTGCTTTAGTTCACCACCATTTATATATATTTTCATTTTCGTTAGAGAGTCCCCCTTTGTGATGATGGGCTGTAATATGCTTCTGAATAAGATTTGTTCCCCACCATAAAGGACCTTATTCAGTTTATTGCCCTTGAAGCATGGAGGGACGGTTGCTACAGTTAGTATTTATTACAGAAACTATACATCAGTGGCTAAAGGACATCTAAGAGTTACCAGCATTCTGTGGAAGCTTTAGAAAAGTTGTAAAATTTTATTTCCGTATTAAATTTCATATTTAGATATCATGAAAGTAATGTTGCTTCTGGAGCCATTTGATGACTTCGGAGTTATTCTCTGATGGATGAGGCATTATTGATTGATTTCTAGATTCTAAATGTTTATGATCTCAACACCATGCTTAAACTCAAAATGTTGTTAAACGTCTTTTTAGCTACTTAGCAATGAGATTTTGGTTTTTGACAACAGATTGTGGTTTCCATGGGAAGCGGACCATGGGATCAACTCTTTGGTGGTGGAAACTCACCAGCATTTGCTGTTGGGGGAATTTCAGCCCTTGCTGGTGGACTCATAGCAATATTAGCTATTCCTCGATCTAGCGCTCAGAAGCCCAGGGCCCTCCCATGAGGTATTATGTTGTTCCCCTTTTTGTATGATGTTCAATCAGCACGGATGATTAAAATGCAGCAAGAATTTGTAAATAGTTATTGTTACTATTATTGATAAATTAAAGGTATTTGCTTCTTCTTTGAGCTGGAAAAGCACTTTCTTCTGAGGTTTCTCTTTATCTAGTTTTTTTGCTTTTCCAAATTTCTATTTTGTTTTCCAAACTGCTGGAGGGGATTGCTGTAGTTATGTTACATTTTTTTTTTCTTTTGTCTTGCAGCTGATCCTACTTTGGTTACCAAATGTGTGAGTGTCTAAATGCATCGAATTGCTTGGAAGTTTTTGAAGTTTTGAGGACACTATAGCCAAATAATAAATTAAACTGGAAACAGTGAGAAAGTTTCTGGGAATCAAGTCATAGGCTCAAAGGGACTCTATCAACAGTGGCGCTTGTGGACAAAGAGAAACAAGCAACATATGTGCATAACCATAATAGGAACTTAAATGTAACATTTAATTATCATTGCTACTCAATACTGCATGAGAGAGCTATCCAAAAGAGTCCAACATTTCTTTGATGAAATTCATTTTCACTTCTAGAATTGCTGCGTTGTGACTCCCAAGAGTACTTACTTACCACTCAAGAGAAGCCGCTGCCGATTTGGGATTTATTCCGCATGGAAACATCATATTTTCTGAAGGCAAAGTTGATTGACCCTATTGTGGTCCAATTGTGATGTGTTGGATTCTCATACATTTCGCGCCTGTAATTTGATGCATGAATGCGGTGAATTGTGCTTGGTGGCGAACTGTTACTGTGTGAGTTGCGCTGATTGAAACCCTGATGCTGACATACCTTTTATGCCCTGATTTTTTTTTTTTTTTGAAAAGCTGGATTGATTTTTTTACAAAGGCGCCCTTTATTATTGTTCTGTTTTCTTTTCTCCTCATTCTGGCTTGCACCTGAACCTTGGAATAAATTCTTGTGTTTATTGCACTTATCAGTATCTATGAAAGCCTGGTTTCATTAAATGCTTCGATGCATGCTTCCTACCAATGCCTGGGCTTCATTTAAATTCTATCACAGGTACAATTTGTATCAGCAACTTGCAGTTAAATATGAAGGGATAAATTTCTGCACGTGTAAGTAAACTCAATCTTAGACTAGTTTTATTGCACTATACTCATTCGCTTAATGTATGTGTGTTAGTGTGTGCATAAATTAAATATAATTAATAAATATATAATGATTTTTTTAAAAAATAAATGTCATACGCATTAAATAGATGTTGTACAGTAAAAGCACTTCAGAATCTCTCTAAAAAATAGATAGTACAAATGTGTATCATGTACGTGCATCACATGACCTAAGTGGGAGCACATAAACATTATAATGGGATCCATGGATGGAGAGGGAGAGGGGTAGAGAGAGAGAGAAGTTTCTGGGTATTCCTGTTGACAATTAGTTCTCCTGAAAACCAAGCATCAACCTTTTCCAGGAAAAAATAAAGGTGCGATAGATGCAATCAGTGAATTTGTTCGAGTTTCTAGAGAAGTATAAATCTTTTATCAAAAATCGAAAGGTCTTGTCATTGTTGCACGCCCCTTTTCCTCCATTGAAACTTGCATTTGGCATTGTAATTTGTTTATTATGATGCCAATAAAATTCTGTCTGAGTTCCACTACTCCTACAACTTGAGGCAACATGGCTTACTATTTTAGCTGATTTAATTAACTGTAGAAGCGAATGGCATCATCATGTGATCCTAGAACTTGTCAATTTCATTTACTACAATCTGGTTCGGATCTAACTTTAGTGATCCCCACTTCCCAAAATTAGGATGCTAAATTCGAAATGTCTTTTAAATCATCATCTGAATAATATTTATCTTCAACACTAATTTTTGTCCGTTGGCTTCGTTGCATGACACACACCTCTCATCTACAGCCACTTATCGAGCTGTATACACATGGAATCTGACATTGGGTGGGTATGAATTTCAGAGAAGTAATATCTTTATGCAAGGAAACAACGAAAAACTGATTCTTGAAGCAGCTCAGACTGTTGGATTGGGAATTTTTTTTTTTTTTTTGGAAAAATTGCAAATGTCAAAAACTGCATCAGTGTTTTTTTCTGATGGGGAGAGGACTGCTGCTGCTTCTGCTAGCTGCTTGCTTCTGTTGATTTACAGGCACAGGCACACAGCCAAAGGCTCTCTCCTACAATGAGACAGTCTCATATCTGTTGTGAGAAATGGGATACAAATTAAATGGTTGTAATTGGAGCACGTAATTGTCTCTCGGTGTTTCCTTTCTTCCATCTGCCGGGGCTCCATACAGCCATCTTCTGTCATCTCCATTAACACTCTTCAGTGGTCCCATTCATGACACAACACCTAACTCCACATACCCATGATGATCATAAATCATAATTAATTATTTTCTTGTATAAGGAAAAAGAGAGAGAGAGAGAGAGAGAGAGAGAGAGAGATCCACTAAAGAAGCTCACTAATACCACACATGTATCTTCAGCTCAAATTATCAAGTTACACAAACAATCCTGATATTGTTCCTCCAATCATCAAATGGGACACATTTTTTTAAAAGCTTATTTCATGTCTCAAATTCTGTGTTCTCTTCAACCGGCAATCTACTAACAGGGGTGCAATCAAAAGTTGCAGGTGGCTACTTTTTCAATTAATTATTACAATGGATGGCTCATTCTCGCCACTAAATATTGAAAAGAATGATTTTGGATTAGTTTTAGGTTCTTAAGAAACCTCCACCACAAGTATTTTTTTTATGATAATAAAATAAGAAATTCTACTGATCGTAATGCAAATGCCCACGATGTATCTTCACTTAACCCTTAGCGCTTTATTGTCAAAAAAAAAAAAAAAACCCTTAGCGCTTTGCCCAAACAACTAAAATGGAGAAAAGAAGGATGGGGCCTAAAATAGATTTTACAACAAGCTTTGTCACCTCTCATGTTGGGCAAGTAGTGAAGCTGATGTTTTGATGTTCAAGTTTTGGGACAGCAAAAACGTCGTGCTCGGAGTGGGTTTAGTCACATGGGTTGCACAAGAATAGAACATGCATGGCTGCCTTAGAACAGCCAAACATTTTTATCTTGCCTAACAACAAAGCTTTAGCGGTATAGCAGCAGCAGCTAAGGCCAGCCATTGATGCAAGAAAAGAAACGTACCCAATATGCCCTTTGTCATTTCACAAAGTAGGCGGATTCAATCTGCTTCCCCTCCACTTGGCAAATTAAGATAAACTTGTTTATCTGCTTTAATGTACAAATAAAAAGAAAACCTAAACGGTCAGGATCTTAAAGATTATCCACTAATCCCAAAAATTACTTTTAACTCCATGTAATATAATCCCACCATGAAGCTAAATGCCCGTAAAGGTTCCCCATTATATTTAAAACCAACAAATGATTTCATGGACAACACAGGTTAAGGCGGTGAAAAATTAATAAACCAGCCAATCAACTCTATTGCATTTCACTATCCATCTGCTATTAAAGGGATAAGATCAAAAGCTGCCTCCTTCCTATCTAGCTATTACACTCAACGGCGAGGCTTGCTCGACCTGCTACTCCACTCAAATTGCTTAAATAACATAATATATTAATATAATATGCAGATGAAGTGACAAACCTCATGCTCATGGGATTAAAAGAGAGAGGGAGAGAGAGGGGGAGAGATGAAGGGCGGCCCCCCCTACAACTTCCCAAAAGCATTTTTTTTTAACAAGCACTTTTCTTGGACTTGTCTTTGTTACATGAATTGACACGTTCCAAAGAACGAGAACCTTACATGTATGTATATATACCTACATCCTCTTACCTCTCCTTTCATACTTCAGCACTTGAAAACAAACAAACCGCACAGGCAAGCAACACCAGAATACAAAAACAAGGCTTTGCAATTTACATCACCATTAATTCCAACTCAACTCTTATATTAAACTATCTCTTTATTAAGCTAGCTCTCTATCCAGAAAGAGATTGCTATAGCTACTAAGGTGCTAGCTATGTGTAACCCGAAACCATCTTCTCCTTCATCATTTTTCTCTCCCAGAAAACCCCATTACACCAATCTCAACAAAACGGTGGATCTTCATACTGATGATCCGGAAGAACTGCACAGACGGCCAACCCCTTCTGAGGTAATTATTTAACTAAAATCACGCACCAAAACATTAGAATAATATATCATACATATGCATGTTTTTTTTTATTTTAAATTTTGTTTTTGCATTAATTCATTAATTCAGGCCTTGGAGGAAATGAAAGCCATTGGGAAGATCTCAGGGCCAACAGCAATGACAGGTCTAATACTATATTCAAGAGCCATGATCTCCATGCTGTTTCTTGGCTATCTCGGAGAGCTTGAGCTTGCTGGTGGCTCTCTTTCCATTGGTTTTGCCAACATCACCGGATACTCTGTACTCTCTGGTTTAGCCATGGGAATGGAACCCATTTGCGGACAAGCTTACGGCGCTAAACAATGGAAGCTTTTAGGCATAACTCTACAGAGAACTGTGCTTCTCCTTCTCTCAACTTCCCTTCCTATCTCCTTCATGTGGCTTAACATGAAAAGAATTCTTTTGTGGTGTGGCCAAGATGACGAAATATCATCTGTGGCCCAAACTTTCATTCTTTTCGCAATTCCTGACCTTTTTTTCTTATCATTGCTTCACCCGCTTCGCGTCTATCTTCGAAGTCAAGGCATTACATTACCATTAACATACTGCTCTGCTATCTCTGTCCTCTTGCATGTTCCATTAAATTTCCTTCTTGTCGTTCATTTCAAGATGGGCATTGCAGGGGTGGCCATTGCTATGGTTTGGACCAATCTAAATCTCTTCCTCTTGTTGTCTTCATTTGTTTATTTCTCCGGTGTGCATAAAGATTCTTGGGTTTCTCCAAGCATGGATTGTGTTAGAGGTTGGTCTTCTTTGCTCGCGCTTGCCATTCCAAATTGTATATCAGTATGTCTTGAGTGGTGGTGGTACGAGTTAATGATAATGATTTGCGGACTCCTTATTAACCCAAAAGCCGCCATTGCTTCAATGGGAATCCTAATCCAAATAACATCTCTAATCTATGTCTTCCCTTCGTCCTTAAGTCTTGGAGTTTCTACAAGAGTTGGGAATGAACTAGGCGCCAACCGGCCTTCAAAAGCCCGCATTTCCATGATTGTCTCACTTTTTTGTGCGGTTGCATTAGGCCTCATGGCCGTCTTGTTCACAACATTAATGAGGCACAAATGGGGCAGGTTTTTCACCAATGATGCCGAAATCTTAGAGCTTACAGCAATTGCATTGCCAATTATAGGGCTTTGTGAACTTGGAAATTGCCCTCAAACAACTGGTTGTGGGGTGTTAAGAGGAAGTGCTAGGCCTAAGACTGGGGCAAGTATCAATTTGGGATCGTTTTACTTGGTGGGTATGCCAGTGGCTATCCTGATGGGTTTTGTAGCCAAAATGGGGTTTCCAGGGCTCTGGCTTGGCCTGCTAGCAGCTCAAGCTTCTTGTGCTTTGGTTATGCTACATGTTCTATGCAGAACAGATTGGATGGTTCAAGCAGAAAGAGCGAAAGAGCTTACACAAACAAATGCAACATGTCTACTGATATTGCCGGTACTATCAAAACCAGAAGACACTATTGTCACCAAACAGCCTAACATTAAGGATATTAATCTTGAAGCGATATTGTCCATTAATGATGATGAGCTTGTGAAGTCAGCATCACTTGAAACAGACCCTCTCATATCTACAGCTGCACCATCTGCCACATGAAGTACTGTGCATTTATTAGAGTTAATAACTTTCCCTCATTTTTAAATATTTTTTTCTCCACTCTTGAGGTGCTGATACGTGAAAATTATTTTAGCAGCTTACTGTAAGGTTGAAGATTACCCTTTTTTTCAATGTTTCTTTTAATTTTAGTTTTGTATGTTGTATTATTGTGTTAATTAATAACCTTTGTAGAATAGAACAAATATACCTAAATTAATATCACTTCTCCATACTTATTATTATTATTATTACATACACTGTGTCATGGGTCATGAGATGAAAGAGAAAAGGGTTAAGCTGTCGGCTGTTTAGAGGCTTGTGAAAAAAAAAAAAAAAATGATCTTCATCTGCCTAACTTTATCGTTGGTCCCTTTCATATGAGGCAACAAGCTTCACTGCCTAAAATGGAAAATGGTCATAATATACCCAGTATCTTTGGCCATTGTTATTCTAACCTTATATATATCTCTCAATGCATGTTCTTGATTATACTAACAACAACTATATATATATATATATATATATATATAATCATTGTATATATGCTCCAAGTTTCAATGCATTCACTACACACACACGCACACACGTATATACAAGATTCCCACATATCTTATTCTCTATATTTCTTCGTTCTTTAATCAAAGCTATCTTCTCTTTTTATAAATTATTTAGATTACCATATGAAAAAAAATTCAAATAACTAAAAACCGGGGGGAAAGTGAGCAAAGGAAGCAGTAAAAAAAGAATGATGATAATCGGTAATAGATGAGACTGGCGATAGGAGAAGGGATGAGGGGGGGGCCTGCGCTTCAAACTGAAGAAACAAAATCCAGCTATTATTGCTTATGTCTGCTTCTAATATGACAAAAACTAGCAGCAGTGCCTCTGCAAATTTTAGCAGTTCAATTCTCTCCCCTTCCCCACCTTAGCCTACTTCCAATATTTGTTCTCAATTATACTAACACACAGTCACACACACACACCAATCTCCAACCAAAAAAAAAAAAAAACACACACACACACACACATTTTATTTTTCTTTTAATTTTATTTTTTGGAAAGAAAAGAAGAAAAACTAACATCATATATAAAAAGAATTGTTTATGGGATTTTCTTTATGCATACATACTGTGGTTCATTTCTAAAAACACACAGCATGACAAAATGATAACATGGTAATGGCCCCATTCACTTCCTCTTTCTGAGTGGTACACGTAAGGCCATATAATTATTTATCATTACTTTTTTCCCCTTCCTGAACTTGGGTTTTTGCAGCAGATAGTGCCTCAAAGCCACCCTAATATCAAAAATTTATTTTCCCCTTATCTTCTTTCTCAAATTTAATTTAAAATATGTGTACATACGAATATGAATACGAATATGAATATGCCCATCTCTATCTATCCAGCTATCATCACTCTCTTGTAATTGTGGCAAAGGTACTCCTTTCATAAAACTTGTGGTAGAGCCAGTCAGCCCCAGCAACATCAACACTCGTTTCATCTTTTTTAATTATCCAAGAATTCAACACCATGAATTCGGTCATGTACATGATCTTCCAAATCTTGTATCACCATGCACAACTATTTATTTTATAGTTTCATCACATCTAAAAGTTCTATCTTTTGGTCACTAATTTTTTATTATAATAGTCTGACTCTTACCCCATCACCATAGTTTATATGATTTTATAAATTTTACCTAATAGCAAAGCCATGTCGAACGTGAATGACATAGAGTTTACCGATACGATACAATCATATTTTTTGTGATCAAAAGAAACTGAATTATATACAAAATCCTATCCACTAAAAAATTGGACCACATATTTTTATCTATTTTAAATTTTTAAAACTTTCATTGTCACTAATATAAACATGTTAACCTAATTTGATCCAACAAAATGAGATCGTGGCAAAAAGTTTTAAAAATAAATTATTAATTAAGCACCATTACGTTTCTTTGTTTGTAATTATAGGTGGCAAATTTTGACACGATCAATCAATCCGACATAATACAAACATTGATGGGTTTAGATCTAACAAGAATCAAAACAAAGATGGAGAGAAAAATTAGAACAGTAATCCATTAGCTCAATCTTTGTTAATCAATCATATTTTTCAAATAATCATAATTGTATCATTTTCCTTTTCACCTTTTTAATCACGTATACATTGAGCATTTGTAATTTTGAATAATGATTAGTATAAAAAATCTCTTTTGTACTTTTGAATGATAATAAATGTACTACCTTCTTTGTACCTATTATCTTTTTTTTTTTTTCTAAGTTCAACCAAATATGACACAATTATTTATCATGTCGTGTTTGCTTATTATTCTTTTAAGAATTTTAATGTGTGACATATTTGTATTCATGACATGTGAATTTGTTTATAGCATGTCTTGTTGACTCATTTATGATAATAAACTAACAATAATATTCTTGACATTGATTAATTTATCTATAAAAAAGGTTTATTAACAAATTAAACCATAATTATTTATTAGCAAATTAACAATTATTAGTATGAAAGAACTATTATTTTTGTATCTTTACAGCAATCTTGCCATTAATTATTTATAAATAAATTAATATCAGCCAACTTAAGGTAATGTTTAAAATTCTTGCAACAATCTTACTAATAATTTTATCTAAAATTTTGATTTACCAAATTAATCCTAAAAGTAAAATAATAGTATAAAAATTTACATTAATGTTTATTTTATTTTTAAGGCTAACTTGATGAATTAACATTTTTTTCATTAATATCACAAAGAATATTGTTATACGGGTATTATTGTAAAAAGAAATAAAAATTAAGGGTAAAAATGTAATATAATTAACAATATGAACGTCTTAATAATTTTTTTAAATATAAAAATTACATAGACTCTTTAAATCAAAATATAAGAACTAAATAAATATTTATCCGTCAATTTAAATTACTACTCTTAAAACCTTGTAAAAAACAAAAACAAAAAGAGCGAGAGAGACTTTCGAAAATTTGTGTCCGTAATTAATGACTTCACTAGATAATTGCCAAGTATTTGGACGATAGTGGTTGACAAACAAGGGATTGACAGCATAGCTTCTTTTGAATCATAAAAGCTTAAAGATGCTTTCAAGTTGTGCTAATATAGAAAATAAAAAATAAAAAAAAAATCAACTTTTCGCTCCTTCCAAAATTTAATCGCACTCTTCTATTTTCTAATTCTTTATAATTGTATTGTATGTAGACATGTTGATATTTTAAACTCATAATTTTTAAAAAGTTTATAAACCTAACTCATACCCAAACGTTAGATTATAAATATTAAAAATTTGTCTCAAATTTATATTATTATCTCAATATATAAATATATCTATTCTCAACTAGTGAAAAGATATCTTTCCTATCAAACAGTTACATGGCACACTTTTTGCACTAAAAATTTGGTAATCTTAATGGTTAATAATTATGCACCAATATCATTTACATGTAAATTCATATCCTATTCTTGATGTCATCTTCCATCCAATACGTATACGCGTGTGTACATGTATTTATGCATACATATGAAGGCATAAACTATGTAATAAATTAAAGAATTATGATCCTTGCGCCACACCCCCAAGCCGTTCTTCCGATTGGAATCTCCTCAAAATGCCTCCCATAATGAAATTGTCAATCGAAACCATCATTTTCCAGCACAAATTATCATCCTTTTAACTTTGCACCGAATAAGAATACGCCGCGTGTCAGAGCACAAAAATTTGTCCGATAAGCGAGCACTGATGAGTCGATACGTGTCTTGCAATCTCAATCCACCTTTTCCTTAACTAAGTAGCCCACTTCTAAAAGAACTAAAAATAATAATAAAACAAAACAAAATTAAACAACTAAGTAGCCCACCAATGGCATCACATCATGCGCCACAATAAAATGTTTTCCTTTATGTAATTTTAAAAACAAAACCGGAAAAAAACACAACAAATCAAACCGCCCCAATTGTGGTAGGGTTTTAATGCTCCGAAAAGAAAGCAAAAAAAAAAAAAAAAGTAATAAATAAACAAAAGGTGTAAAGAAACGCTTCAAACAATTGGTAATTAAAATAAAATAAAATTAATCGAGCCCTTTTGATCCAAACACCTAGAACTAGTAATGGAATATGTGCTTTTGCCCTATAAACGTCATATCAAGAACCACCCCTCGGCCCCGTCCATTTTTTTATTTTTGGAGTGAAGTTAAAGGAAGCTTGGCTGTGGCCAACACTTGTTTTATCATCACAACGAATGTTAAGGGAACTTGTATTCTTGGCAAACTGAGTGTCAAAAAACAAATTCATATTTTGAAAACATTGCCGAAAGTGGAATTTTATAATAGGCCTAATATGATATTTAAAGCCTATAATTAAACTAAAAGTGGAAGACATGAATCGTTATTCTCTTTTAAGTTTTAAGGGAGAGAGCCCATATTGATGCCTGGAAAAGTTTCTTATAAAGTCTCATTGCAGCCTTAAATTATTATATTGTATGTATATATATATATCTGTATAGCCACAATAAATCCCTAGTCGTCATAGCCACCTCAGATGCATGCATCCTCATTCATTGTAGCCCTGCGCTTGATATGCATGATTCTTTACTTGTCTCTTTTAAGTACATACACAAATAAGAGTCCCACTACGGTGTAATTGTGGTACCGTACCACAGATTTTTCTCATAAATAAACATAATGCTATAGCTACAACATATAAAATTATTATCATCATGGTTACACTTACACACACATAAATGTTTCAATTCAAGATCTTTGATTTCTTAAAGTCCATAAAAGCTATTAAGCTGTATGAATTAATAGTACAATAACATTATATTATTAAACTATATGACTTAATAGTTTTTTAAACTTTAAAAAAAATCTAGAATCCTAGATCAAATCAGTACTCTCTCTCTCTCTCTCTCTCTCTCTCTCTCTCTCTCTCTCTCTCTCTCTCTCTCTCTCTCTCTCTCTATATATATATATATATATATAGTTTCAACAGACGTGTCAAATGTATACAAATAAGAAAGACAAACATATATGTGTACGTAGTTAATTATATAAAGTGCTTGAACTTGTTCAAAGTTAAGTTGTATACGCACATCTAAATCGGTGTCGATGCGTGACACTTAATTGAAGAACAACAACACAGGTAATTTTGTTAGCTTGCAAATAAATAAAACGGGGGTCAATGGTGGGATCAATCTTTAATTGGTGAAAAAAGTTTGAAGCTTGCAAATGTATGACCAGGTCTTCTTAGCTACGAGTTAGCATCCGTGCTGACTGACCCTATATATTGTGAAAGGAAAGGATATATGCATAGTGGGGAGATACATGATCCACTCATCATATTCAAAGATGCCAATCGTGTGGCAACAGAATAGTCACAAGCAAAGGACGACCAGTGCCGTAATGCCTTTCAAAAAAGGGACCTCTAGTCCTATCACCTATCATGAAGAGCAAACTGATCGATGCTGAACCATTTTGTATTTCAGTAGCTATCTCATGCAATAAGGAGCTAACACGTGCTAATAACTTTTACATATTGTTGATTGTCCTTTTCTGGAGGCATGGGTACCACTTCAGAGGGAACAAATGTATTGTCGTTTCCAGGGCAGAAGGTGTGAATTTTAGGTAGCCTTTTTTTTTTTGAAGGTTTGAACAAATTATGATTGAGGGCACTTCTTGTCTCATCTATAGGTTCTGTTCGTTTCTCCACTAATGAGTAATGAGAACCGACCTCCATTTTGGAATGTCTCAAAAACACTTAGAAAAATTGTGGGTTTGGCCCACTTTGTGTTTTCTCACTCACCCATTTACATATTTTTTTTAGTTAACAGTCCCACAGAAAGTCAAAAAATATATATATTTATTCATTCCAAAACAGTAAGTAACAAAAGAAAGTCAATTTATATATAAAGCTATGAGAAGCACCCTCCACGATAGAAGATGAGCCACGCTTTTGCCACTACCTTAAGGATGAAAAGCAAATGAAGGATAATCAATTAAACATGTTAGTTTATAAGAAAAGAACAGAGACAATACAGCAACATGGCTTTGATACAAAAACACGTGTGTGATAGGGCTAAAAAGGGTACAAGAACTAAGTTTAATAGATTTGTTCTTATTAAGAGATGACAACAAGTACTTTGCTTTGAAGTGAAAGCAAAGCCAGCAAAACAAAAAGATGCATGCAATTGCCAACCTCTCCGACTTAGTGGATTTGACATTTTGTTTGTTGTTTAATATTCAGTGTTTGACCCATTAATTTGCACTCGCCCTCTGGTTTTGACCATCTGGTTTTGGTCTTCAAGTGGATTTCTAATTAATTCTTAACTGAACAGCCAAGAGCCAACTAACAAGGAAAGAGAGAATTAAAGAAGTGGAGAAAGAGTCCAATAAGCTATATACTCTTAGCATAAGAGGATAAAGATTCTAAAAACTACTTAAGTATCAATTGCTTTATGGGTGGGGTTTCCCAAAAAAAAAAAAAAACAAAAACATAAAATAAAATAAAGGACAAAGGTCAAAGCTTCTCTAAAGCTACTATGGAAATTGAATCAGCTTGATGATAACGATTTTGAACATTTGAACGCTTGTTCCGATTCAAAAGGACTATAGGCAGGGAAAGATTTTGGTCTTGGCATTACGTCTACCTAAGTAGTCTTAGTAATTTATAATACGGAACGCATTCGACAAGTCCAAGTTCAACTTTAACTTCGTTGCCAACAACACAAATATCTTTGCTTACAGCATTAGTAGAACTCTCCAAAACAATTAAGTGAGTTTCCTTCTGTTTCTTCTAAGCAATGTGTAAATAATGACAATATTGAATCAAGGTCCTAGAGCTTAGTGTTTGAAAACAGCAATGTACGTCGGAAGCGTGCATGTTGCATTCCCATTACATTGTGGTTATTGATTAAGATTTGAAGAACACTCAAATTACATATAGAGACAAGTCAAAGTTTCTATCTTAGAAGTCAAGATATAGACGGCCATAATTCATGCGCAACCATATAGTACAAGGCTCAATATTATTGCATATCATTGATCACATTTGATAGTTATATGATAAATTTTTATATATGTTCTCTTTAGTGTATATTATTTATAGGCAAGTCTTATGTAAGGATGACAAAATTACTACAAATCTGTCCAAACCCGCCGGTATGAGTAATTTTGCGGGTTGTGAGCGGATTTGATATTTCAAACTTTAACTCACTCCGGGTGGTTGGTGAATTTGGTTTTAAGGAAAAATCCAACATGTTGTATTCGCCAACTTGTGTTCTTTATTTTAATTATTTATATTTTTAATTTTACTCATAATTTTTATATTTAAAAAAATTTAATCATAAATATTTATAAGTTGAAGTTTGCAAAATTTTATAATTTTTCAAGTTTAATATTATTGATATTTTATTTTAATTTGATTGATTTTTTTTTTGTTTTGCTTTAATGACTTGAACCTAAAGATTATTTATTAAAATTAGGTTTTTATTTGTTTAATTTATTGTTGACGGTAGTTGTACAAAATTTACTTGTTAGCATTATTGATAATACTTATATATTGATTAAAAGATAGAATAAGGCA
The DNA here is from genome assembly GCF_022201045.2 of Citrus sinensis. Classification (NCBI taxonomy): domain Eukaryota; kingdom Viridiplantae; phylum Streptophyta; class Magnoliopsida; order Sapindales; family Rutaceae; genus Citrus; species Citrus sinensis. The sequence goes on from NC_068560.1 coordinate 30,713,933, forward strand.
TTGATATTAGTGATGGCGATTTACGTACCACAGAAATATCTTATGTTAGATTAATAGATTTTGTGTATTTATTTTAATGTTGAAATTTCAATTTGTTATTTACATTGATAAAATCTAGAATTGATTATTGTGCAGGGAATTTTAAGCTATTGTTATAAATTTATAGCTTGAATTGTATAATTTAATTAAGTTTTTATGTATTATTAAAAGTATTTTTTATTTTAAATAAGAAAACCTGTAAAAAATCTACTATTGGTTGTGGGTGAGTATGGTAATTGATAAAACCCATAACGGATGATACCTATTGCCATACCTAAGAACTACCCACATTAGTCGATAATGACTTTTCAATTAAGTATATAAACTTGAGGCAACTACCCTTAATTCATAAGTTTTTTCTTTTTTAATCATGAGTATAGGTTCATGAGTTTTTATTTGAATAAGAGCCAAAATCATTCATGAGTGAGCACACATAACTTTATCACTTGACAAGGGCATATGACATGGGATCTAATGGACTCTGTCCCGCATCAATTGAGACTGAATATTCGCTTACACATATATATTTAAGGTAACCCTTAATTTATGAGTTAGTTTAATTTTTCGTATGAGTGAGAGCGAGACTATCTCACATCGATTGAGAATGAATTTTTGGTTAAACATATAAAATTGAGACAACAATCAACTCGTTAACTAACTTTTGAGTACAAGTGAGATCTGTTGGTTTCTATATATATCAATTGAGAATCAATCCTCAATTAAGTATGTGAGCTTAAGGCAATCCCATTTTATGAGATAGGTTCTGAGTATGAGTGACGTCGCTAGCTTCTATAAACAAAAACATGAAAAATGTATAAGATCTAGATAACGTATGTTAGAATAAATGAAAGTTCACCGTCATTATTAATTTGGCAATTACATGGTCATAGACGCTAGCTTGTATTTAATACTTGGCTAAAATGCATAGCCAAGCAGAGATCCACGGAGGCCCCATACAACGTACACCGTTAACTCTTCTCACTTCTCAGGAATCACACGCAAGTCCTTAAATGAGTGGTCCCCTACCTAACAAAAGACCAGGAGTAATAATTATTATGTACTCTTATGTTATATTGATTTCATAACCAAAGACTCAGACACAATAATTGATCAGTTGTTTGTTTCATTGACTAGGCATAGCTACGGTAACTAAAAACACAAGGCTACGCAAACAGCACAAGAGAGACAAACCCAAAACCAAAAGTATCCATGCATGCACCTGCTCTCTCTCTCTCTCTCTCTCTCTCTCTCTCTCTCTCGCTCTCTATCTCTCCGTCTGAAGCACGAAAACACACGCATGTATAGGATGCACTCATATTCTTTTTTTCATCTGATATGCATATTCTTCTTTTCTTCACGACATTAAAGAAACAAGAACATATCATATACAAAAGAATTCCTACATATATTAGAATCTGTCTCTACAAACTAGACAATCATGCAAAAATGAGTTCATTGTATAATTACATATATTGGGCCAATCCAGCAGTGAAGCCTTGGCCCACACAAAGCGGGACTTTTATGCGAATGAGACGAATGTATTTGCGTAACAGGAACAGTAGTTCCACTGTTGTTTTTCCCTTATCAAGTTCCGAGAAAGAAGGAATACTAGCCTTGATTTGTCAAACCAAGTTCACATGCTCTCATTGATTAATTGCCAGCAAACTTTCGGCACCATGCAACGGTGTGTATAAAGAGTGGGTCTCCTCCTAGGCCCCAGCTAAAAAGGCAGTGACTCAACTAAACGCAAATACTTTTGTTCTTTCTTGTGTGTTAAAAAAAAATAATAATAATAAAAGCAAAAGAAAAGAAAAATGGGGGGACAATGTAATGTAACACAACTGAAATATAGCAAGTAGCAAATAACTACAGTGCAACATAGATACAGCAGCAACCACGATCAATAAATGTAAGAGTAAGACACCGGTGTTTATTTACGTGGTGGAAACTGTAAATAATGGGATTTACACCACTAGCGGTCGGTGGAAGCTTCATGGCATCGCGTGCGAAAACATCCTGCTTGGATCACCACAATGCATGCAATAAATCGCTTCGGTCCAAATATCAGATGCAGATATAGTTTGAGCCTTCATTTCTCGGTGTTGGGATTCTACACGAGGATGGGCTCCTTTGCTAATTGCCAGCGTTGGGTTTCATGAACAATCTTCATCGACTAAGCCCAATCATTTTTTAAAAAGCCGTTGATGGTTTTGGGCTTTATCCGTTTCTTCTTTTTCTTGTTTTAACAGTGGGACTATTGGCACCCCTGACAATCCTTATGTGCCCCCCTTTTATTTTCTATTTTTTAATTTTGAGCAAAATTACATGTAAAGATGAAAATTCACAACCAACTAAACTTGCACCTGAAATATTTTGCTTTTCACACTTTATGCACCCCATTTTACTTTTAAATCATATTTTGAATAATCATTTTTATGTTGGTAATAAAGGAATGAGGAATCGCAAATTCAATGTTTAAATCGTAATTTAAATAATCATTTTTATTTTGATAACTAAGGAGTGAGGAATTGCAAATTCAATATTTTTGGATACAGATGAATCATTTCCGATTTTCCCTCATATTCATCAAGCCTGCTATCTTTAAAATAATTCTTTTACGTGTTTTTTTTTTTGCGGAGCCTCTATTTATTTTGTAATTTTAATATTCAGAGAAAAATAAAGGGACTCAAAAAATCATTTCATCTTTAATTCTTGAAATTTTAACATTACTAAAAAAAGATCTTGAAAATTTTCAAAAACAAAACCTAAAAAAAAAATAGTGAAGAAGATATCTTTTTCAATTCCATTAGAATTATTACAAAAATAAACAAACAAATAAATAAGAAAAATATTTATTTTCAAATAAAATATTTAGAATGGCAGCACATAAAAAGTTAAGATGATGAATTGATTATCAAATAATAGATATGGACTTTATATTTTAAGAAACTATTTTTTTTTTAAATGAATCAATGGATGTAATAATTTTCTTCGTGGAGAAAGGAATAAGAAATTTTTTTATCTACTGATTTTTTATATTATAAGGTTTCAATAGAAATTAAAAGGAATATTAAAAAAAATAATGTTAAATAATCAAATTTTTTTAGGAAACTAAAAAGTTAAAGAATTTATTTTTTTCTTGGGAAAACTAATAATGAATGAATTAATATTTAAACAAAATTATTAAATATATCTTTTTAACATTAAGGTTACTAAATATTGATTTTCTATTAAAAAATAATCTTAATTGTAGGACAATTGTTAATTATAAAGATGTCTAATAGACTTTTCTACAACACATTTTTTTTTTAAAAAAAAAGATTTTTATTAATTAGAGAATTATAAGAAAATTCTAAAAAAATAAGTCTTTTGAAAAATATTAAATTTTAAGTGACCGCCTTATTTGCCTATATTTAAAGTAACTCCTCAGCAAATGAGGCCTGATAACACTAGTCAAATCATCAAAATTCTTGTCTTATTATTATTTTTTTTGTCTCATCCAGTAATGTATCCATGTTCCTTTTCTTCAACTGTAAATTTAGCCAATGGGCCTTTAGCCCAGCGGTGAACATCTACTCTCACAGTTAATAAGGATTGTGAGGGTAGGGGTTCGAGTCCTGATGAACTCAAATATAGACTCAAAACTTTCTTAATTAAGCATTATGTATAATTGTGCGGAGTTTATTTATAAGTTTTTCTCCCTTGCGAAATGCGAGTGGAGTAGAGACATCCCTCGTCTGTGAGGGTTACTTGTCTGGGCACGTACTTTATAAATTTAATGTAACAATTTAAGTTTCAGTTATGTATGCTATAATTGCAGTTGTAAATATTTATGTAATATAATAATCTGATGTGTAATTAGTATTAAACAATTTAAGTTCTAGTTATGTATGTTATAATAACAGTTGTAAATATTTGTGTAGTACAATAAAAAATTGTAATTTTAAAATCATCAAAATCTCTCTCTCTCTCTCTCTTAGTCTCTCTCTCTAGCACAGTAAATCCTTCAACAAATCATCGTTTGGGATAATCGCATTAACAATATCTTAATATTCGGTGTGCCACTTTAATATCTTCATTGAACTCCATATTGCAATTGAAAATTTTAAATTTTGTAAAATTACTTGATTTTTTTTTTTTAAAAAAAGAAGAAGTCTATAATTCTCCGGCATCACTTCGAAGGCTTCTAACTTAGTTCAACTACCATAGCAAAATAAGTGATTGAATTTAGTACGCAGATTTGTTAACTAAGGTTATTTTTGGGATTAGTTGTTGCCTTTAGCGAATAATGTATTTTTAAAAACATTTAATATGATATATTTAAAATAAGAGTTATTAAGTGGATATTTGAGGTGTGCCAATTGCCCAACTCTTGTTTTAAAAATATTAGTAAATTTCATTCATCTTCTAAAAAATAATAATGTGAGACTATTTGAACCCACTAAAATACTTTACAAACCCATTTTTTTATAAAATATTTGTTACTCAAATACCCACAATGTAAATTACAAATATAGACAAACTAATACAATTTACTAAAAAAATTTTACTCTCTAAATTCATTTTAAACTACAAAATATCTATCAATAATCAACTATCTATTTTCTTAAGTCTTATAGTATGCGTGTGTGTGTGTGTAATGGAATATCAAACGTATTTACTTTGTGTTTACTTTCAATCACAATTTTAAAATTCTTCAATTCGATTAAACTAATACCAAGCATGAAAACCAAACAATTAAAGGCCTATATACAACACAATATTGTGTCAAGTCTGCAGGAATCAGACTTTACTACATGCTGAAAAGCTCTACTAGACTGCGAACTCAATCTTGCCTGCAAACTATGCCTCAAGAGTAAAATTCTCTTCTCGGATACTCCAAAACAAAATCAAGTCTCTTTGGCATAATTAGTTTTTGAGTTTATTTAGTAGAATAATCTAATGTGAGATAATTTAGTTATGTGGAGGGTATAATTAGTATTTAGATGGGTGTGTGTCATAAAATCTTAATTTTTAAATTTTAATAGTTGGTGTTGTTGCCATCTAAACTTCGGCAGGACTCCCTCCTCAGTCCTAACCATCACTTAGATTCAATATACGATCGGACAAAAATATATGAGAGGCAAAAGTAGATGAGAGGATAAACTAAAATGTTTTACTAACACAATTGTATTAAATATTCAAACTCTAAATTCTTTTGGTTAAAAAAAAAAACAAATCGTATTTTTCTTAGCTTAGGCTAAATGGGAGGTTAGTACCGTCCGAAATTGAGGTCAATGGTTTGAATGTTGGGAGTCAAAACGAATACTCTTTTACAAATGAGAGTTGGTTATACATTCTTAGACTCTTAAACCTTAATTAATAGATCTTAATTTGTTATATCCGTACTATATGGCAAGAGGTTTTTTTTTTTAAAGAAAAGAAATCACAAATGATTAGTGTTTTTTTTTTTATTTTGACTACGAGGTATTCTGGGGAGAACCCCAATTGTGGGAGACACTTTTAAGTCCGTACCACAACTCAGACTAGAAATTTCCGCTCGAACCGAGAGGCACAGGTTCTCCCAACAAAGGCGACTTCCATGCGACTCGAACTGGGGAGCAAACCCAATCAAACCACTTAAGGGGACTCCATTATCAGTGGAGCCAACACTTTATTAGTGATTAGTGTTTTTTTTTTAATGGTGGAAGAATTAGTTAAATAAGCTGAGCTGGCAAATGACTAGACGAGTGGAAGCAGCAATTAATAATATTCCAACAAAGAAGATAACAGTAACAGGCGACTTGGCCGTCTAGCTGGAGCGTACTGCGCACCTCCCTCTCCCCCCCGCGGTAAAATTAAAATTAAATTAAAATCCCCAAAACTCAGAGCAGAATGTGAACTCCCAATAATAATAAATATATTTATTTATTTTTGCTAGTAGATCTTATCGTAACTGCCTATTGAAGTGAGTAAGTGAAATACATATTAGAATTAGAGCGCTAAAAATGGGAACGCGATCAGAACCATCCCTAAAATTCTGTTTCAGCCAATAGAATCTGGAGAAGTGTCTATTGATCATCTTGTTGCTGGGTATCTCTGTCTAGTCTCTAGTGTAGTGCTAGGGTTTTGAAAATCCGGTGATGTGATTGTGAGAAGCAGGTGAAATCAATCAGAATCAGATGGCTTCGATCCGCCGAACTTTATCTCCAGCGTATCACGACCGTCAATATCAAAACGGAGCTAACTCTCCATTTTCGCCGTCTCATCATAAGCTTTTCACTAGCGGTAAATACACTTCGTCGTTACTGGCCGTCAATCTCCGTCGAAAGGCATGGCGAAAATCTCTCTACCGCTGTCTCGTCTTCTTCGCGTTAGGTCTCCTGCTAGGCATGACGCCGTTCGGCCACGTCACCACCGACATCGAGAACCGCGACGTCTTCTTCGAGATCAAGCCGCCGCACGTCAACGTCCAATTGGACAGCGACAACAGGAGTGATCGCATGAGCAAGCGCGACGAAATCTTGTTGGACGCGGTGAGTTTGGGCGTGGACTTCCGGAACGAAATCAATACCGTCGAAAGTTACAGATACGATTTTGAGCCGAGGAAGCAGTTGATTGTGATCACGCCGACGTACAACCGCGCAATGCAGGCCTATTTTTTGAACAGGCTAGCGCAGGTGTTGAGGCTTGTACAGCCGCCGCTGCTTTGGATAGTGGTGGAGGAGAATGCGGCGTCGTATGAGACGGCCGAGTTGTTGAGGAAAACAGGGGTTATGTACAGGCATTTGGTCAGTCAAAAGAATTCTAGCAGTGTGAAAGATAGAGGGGTTCACCAGAGGAATTTGGCTTTGGAGCATATTGAGAGGCACAGGCTTGATGGGATTGTCTACTTCGCCGACGATGATAATATCTATACTATGGACTTGTTTGACAGTTTGAGAGAAATCAGGTATATTTCTTAGAGTTATTCAGCAGGAACTTTCATTTCTGGTATCTTCATTTATTTTTATTTGTTTGAATGTGCAACATTTGCGGAAATATAACAAAACCGGCTTATTATATATAGCAATGTGTTTCTATAAGATTAAATAGATCGGGTTAATGTAAGTTATATATTATTTATGGCGTACAACGTTAGAAATGCATATAGATTCGTTTACTTGATAATTCCTGCTCATTGGTTTGTAGCTTTAATTAGTTCTCAAGTTGTAAATATCCTTTCACCTTTTCTGTAACACCTTCTTCCCCCTTGTTTTTCCATTCATGTTGTTATCTATTAGCTCTTGTTTTGATTACTATGAAGCAATGATATTGGCAATGGGTATCAGATAACTTTTTCTGTTTATTGTTAGCCTATTTGTTATCTTAAAAATGCCTTTACAAATACCTTTTGGTTACGTTTTCTCACCTTTGGCTATCTATGCTTTTGCTTTTTCTTCTGATTTTTGTATGAGACTCTGAGTGTGCTTGTTTTTTACTTTTAATTTTTTGTTTTTTATTCTTGTGCAAAGCTGTATTCTTTCTATTTGCTCTAGAAAATGCTTGTGACACAATGTATTGTCAGCATGGTGGTTGCTTACTGATCATCAGATTATGAAAACAAGTATCCTTTAGGCCCCACTGTTGTGAATTTTACACGTTGATATCACTTGTAACGGGATTTGTCTGATTTGACTTTTCAAGTAATCAATTCCAGCATCTGAGCTTTCGCCTTAAATTTGTTGGTTTTTTTGGATTGCATAACAGCCTTCAGATTTTATAATATCATGCGGGCTTGATCGCTCTCTTTCTTTTCAGTACACTCCTCCTATATTGACCAAACTTGTTGAACTGATTGGTTTGATTTTGTGTCTCATGTTTTTCTTTTAGATAAATATCTTTCCTATCTTAGGTGATCCAGTATGAGGAGATGATCTATAAATATTGAAATTCAAATAATCGGAGTTACTGAGTTTTGTAAAAATTTGTAATGTTGCTTTCTCTTATGTGCAGCCGATTTGGCACTTGGCCTGTTGCCATGCTTGCACAAAGCAAAAACAAGGCAATCATAGAAGGTCCTGTATGTAATGGAAGTCAGGTTATTGGGTGGCACACTAATGAGAAAAGTAAAAGACTTCGAAGGTTTCATGTTGATATGTCAGGATTTGCTTTTAACAGCACTATCTTGTGGGATCCAAAGAGATGGCAACGCCCCTTCTCAAATTCAATTCGGCAGTTAGACACAGTGAAGGAGGGTTTCCAAGTACATCTCTCATCACTGTTTTTTGAATATGTATTTTTGCTGCATAGCTTAAAGTCACAATGTGCTTAATTACATGTAATGACTGGATTCGTGCTCTTAACATATTTTATTAAACAGGAGACCACATTTATAGAACAAGTGGTGGAAGATGAAAACCAAATGGAAGGTACTCCACCTAGTTGTTCAAGGATATTGAACTGGCATCTTCATTTGGACGCTCATAATCTTCCTTATCCTAGAGGCTGGCTGCTTCCGAGAAATCTTGAAGTTGTGCTCCCTGTCGAGTGATGTAACTTCCTGCCAATTTTGATGCTAAGAGCTTCGTATGGGTATGATTTCATGACTTGTGCTCTAACAGTACTTTGAATTTAAGCATTTGTGAATTTTTTAGGTTTGAAATAGTTTTCTTGAAATTTTTTTTTTCAATATTTTTATTAAAAAAAAAAGAGGGAAAACTTTTTTGGCAGCTCAGATCACCAAATCCTCTTAAAATTGGGGAAAAAAAGAAAAAAAAGGAGAAAATTTAAAGGCATTTAGGATTTTATAGTATTGGCCGTGTGCTGGAAGATTTCTCATTGTCTTTTTTGGCAGGTCTGACCGTTTTGTCTCGGATGCCAACCTGCCCTGTGCAGCTGTAACTTAATCAGCTGCCTCTATCAGACTCAGGCGGCAATGACAGCGAAATTGGAGATTTACAATATTACTTGTACAATTTTTCTTGCTTGATATTCTTTAACAGGAAAAAGATTTTGTTTTCGTTGTAGAGCTGTGGTTTTTTAAGTCCGTTAATTTCAGAAAAATACATACATGAGACCAACGGCGCCCACAGACCTCCAAAAATGGAAGGTGTTGACCAGATGTGAATTTGTGATCTAGCCCCACATGCATTCAAATGAAAGGAAGGCAACGTGGCATGGAATTTGAAATTTTCAAATATTACTGCGATCTCTCTTGGTATTCTGCTTCTTGCTTCTCTTCTAATTGTTTTATCCGACTTGGTAAACTTTAATAGCTGTCTTTTCACTGGTTTCATACTGCATCCCATAAAGATAAGATTGGTCAAGATTTTGGTTCGGACACAATACCTCTTATTGAGCCTTCTTTTTTTCTTTTTTTTGGTTGGGGCTATTATCAGTAATTGATTGTGATTCTTCAGTCTTGACAATCTTTACACCTTCAATCAGATATGGTAATGAATTCATCCATAAGGACGGATTAAAACAGGTAACGTTAGTATGAAGGGTGTGAAACCAAGGATACCAGAGCAGATGAAACATATTTACTCTTCGTTTGCCATAAATGTAAAATGGAAAGTGAAAACACAAAAGTTCACCTCACTTGCCCTTCTTGCTCAAGATAAACAGACTCGAAAAAAGGCTGTCAGAACTTCTTAAAGAGTGAACTTTGCGTGCAATTTTTTTCACCAATCTTACTTTTCCAGGGAAAAAAATGACTTGAAATTTTGCACCATTTTTATTTTACAAGATCGTTCAACCTAACTAAGAAGGGGCACCACGACACCGCCATTTCCTTCTCCAGGATCAGACCCTCAACCAAAATACGGGACCTGTTGGTAGCTTCAACAATATTTCCAGCGGCTACCAACCCAACATATTTTAATTAAACATGCCCCATATTAGACAGAAAGTGAAATCAAAATTCAAATAATAACAATAAAAAAAAAATTCATTTACAGCTATGTTACATTTCCACAAGCTGATGGAAGGGGGAGCCTATTTTTCCTTGATGGTTGCAGTCCCTGGCTTGAAAAAGCTATTCCGCTGTGCCTAGTACTGACTTGGAGTCATCTGGGTTCCAATTGATCAGTATTCAAACAATGAAGAGATCGGATGCCGTACAAGCAGTTGACTTCAGCTGAATTGTATCTCCCTTGATGAGAACAAGAACAATATCATGGAGCGACATTCACATTCATGATGGACCTAAATTAGCAGGTCACTTTGAAAGCTCCAAGGTCTTTTATAGTCACGTCGGTGTTGCTCCATGCTCTGAAGAACCTGTATCTGATGGGTTCAAAGATGAAATATGCAGCTGCTGCATATGTGATTCATTTGCAAGACCAAGAACTGCAAGGATTGATCTGCAAAATATAATTGCAATTTAACCCAAAAAAATAAGATAAGGAAACAAGAAATCACTGTAAAGATAGATGGTTGAAGAAATTATTCTTCCTACAACAAAAAAAATCCAATGACCCTCTTGATTTGATTGTGCATACTCAACAGCATACAATGATTGCATTAAATCAACATATATTGTAACTTACATGAAAGAATATTTAGTATCTCCACAAAATTGTATATAACAACTATTTGCAAGTCCACCACATTACTTATTTTCTATTTTAACTTCCCAAGTCTTAACATCTGCCCTTGGCCACACATTATTAGCACAACCCAACACATAAAAATTGAAGTTAAAACAGTAGGCAAGAAGTAGAATAGCATCATATCAAGAAAAAAAGTACCTAGGTATCGAACTTTTCAAGCTTGGTTGGCTGGCGTAGGTGGCTAGGGGACCTCTAAGGTTAGCATATTTATTCAGAGCACTCTCAAGTTGTGGAGGTGGCAACTGCAGTCAGAAAGAAAAGAAAGCGGGTGTTTCAAAAAACCCATGAAAGAAGGGTTAATTTCTCACCATTGAAGAAAATATACTACCTTCAACAGTACAGGAAAAGAATGTGGGCGTGTCTGAGACACGCATTTCAAGAAGCCAACCCACAACTTTGGCATTCTCCACACCTGCTTTGAGAGCAAGTAAAATAAATCAGTTACCACACGAACGCACTAGTAAAGGCATTTGAGTGAAGAAGTTACTGATTTATAAATTATAGTTTGACCTGTCATACCTGTTTACTCACAAGTTTGGAAAGTATTTCCATGACAAAATCAACCTGAAAGCAAGGCATGAAAAGAATAAATCACTAATCAATCTTCTCCATATCATGCTTCTGTTTGATATATAACTAACAGCTGATGCCATGCTCATGCAAATTCATCAAAATAAATAAATGACAAGGCATGACAAACCCTATGTGGGCTTTAGGGATAGTATACAGCCAGCTGACATCCAGCAGAAACGTCAACAAAAGAGTGAAAAATAACAGGGAATGCAGAAGCTGCTTCAGAAATTGCAAATCCTGGATTTGAACTTAGTGTGATACAATTTTTAAGGTTCAGCATGGTTAAAGTCTTTTTTTTCCCTCCTAAAAGAAAGTAGTTAAAATTATTCTATGTTAATTTTCTAAACCTCAGGGTTGACTGCAATTAAAGGTGATGACTTACTTCAATGGACGTGCTATCAAGGCAAAATTCAATTTCTGTTTTCTTTTCCCTTAAGCTTTTCAGATCTTACACACAGTGATTCATAATTAACCTGTCAGATTTTTTCCTACTTTTAAAAAAGGAAAAATGAAACTCATCAACATACTGAACAGCAGATACAGCTTTGAATCGGCAATCTATCAGATGCCAGCTTCTTTGTACATATTTCACATTGAATTTAAATCTTTAACAACAGAAAAGCAGTAGCAGAAAAGAATACAATTACCAGAGTAGGAAAAGCATCAATTGCCTGAATTACTGTTCTCATAAAGAGTAGTGGCAGTGGAGTTTGATCAACCTAAAAGGGAGAAACAGTTACTATATATAGAACTAAAAGTGTCCATGGATTATTGATTCACTTTACATACCATTTGATTCAAAGCCTTCGCTAAAACCTGTTGTGTGAAAACTGTACGCTGCTCAAAACAAGCTGAGCAAGCATCTGTTATCTGGAAACATGAAACTTAACAATTATAAGCATAACAAACATTCATATTGATATAAGCTTAAGTTTTAGGAAAGGTATCCACACCTTTATTTCTTAATCACATATGCCCATATGAATGTTAAGTCTACCTTACTTTCTTTTCTTTATTTTTATCTCGTATTAATAAGATATTAATAACTCAATTAAAATAAAATTATCTCCAAGTGTATGTACTCTAAAACACCCTCACATGCAAAGCCAAGTGTATGGGGGAAAATTGAATAATTTTTAGGTGGACTCTCTTCTGTAAGATAAACTTATATTACTCAATTATCATCGAGACATGGTATGACACCAACAAAAGTGAAAATAACTGTATCATGTGACTGGCATCTTATGTATCAATACCAAGATCTTGTTAGTGAAGCCCAATAAGTAATTATTTATTTTGTAACATAGAAATCCCACCAGCCAGCTTAACAAACTAAAGTCTGAAACTATTGTCCTGCAGTACCTTCAATCTTTTGGAAGCAAGAAAATCAACCCTTTTTTACCTTGGGGCCGGTGGGTTAACCAGAAGAATTGGACCCCCTGATCACTTTGCCAACTCCCTAATATGGTAACTTTATTAATTAGCAAAGTCTAAGGTCCAGTAGATCTGCAGAAACTTACACAGATAAGCTGGACAATGCAAGTAAGTTTGAAAGGCTGGAATAATTTGTACACAAATTATCCAGAAAAATGGGTGAGAAAGCCAGCCAAGAAAAGAATTTAAAGCTAGTAAGGGGGAATTATGTCAAGGCTTGAACAAACAGGCCTTTTCCGAAACGGAAAATATTTGGAATCTAAAGATAAATGAGTCTTGAAGGGAGCTTCACTAATGCATTTTGAGGAAGAAACATATGATTTAAGTTGAAGGATGTATCTCCTGGTAAAGATGAATATCAACCATGCAAGGATGTATCCCTTGGTAGAGATAAATATGAACCATGCATTGATTCAAAATTAATAAAATTTTACTATTGCAAGCCGTTTGCGACATATTCCACTAATATCTGGTGTTCCTAAATATGCCTGGTACTCAAGTGATAATTGCACAGGCAAAGAAGGTTATATTCAACCAGACTAGAACAACCTAAAGTAATGCCCATCCTGCCTGGGATCGAAGTTTGGCTCACTTGAGCAGCCCTATCAGAGACATTGTTTTGAAGTTGGACAACTTGCTCAAAACCTAAAGCTGCACTAAACTACTCTGTCAAGCCCATCCTGCCCAACTGAATTGACCCCTGTGCAGAATTTCTGTATTTGATACATCTTATTACAGCAACCACTCCCTTTAATGTTGGTGGAATATGAGATGGAAGAGCAGACAGCATAATTACAATTTGAAATTACAGTCCAGAGAGAATTCAAACAAGCACTAAACTAAGAATTCCTTGATAAGCAAAACAATCAAATCAGAATGATAGAAGACATGCCTTTTTAAGTGCAAGGCCCTCTCTCTCAGGAACAATGTCGTGTATGGCAACTAAAACTTCTACAGGTGTTAAAGCAGGACCTGTATGAGCTGAACCCTGCAATTAACAGTTGCAATCTCTTAAGATTATTTTTCATGTCAAGTCAATGGAAAAGGAACAGCATGATACTCCTGTAGCACTACAACTGAATATATATGTTCAAAGAAACTTGAAAGTTCACAAATAATTAACAAATGCAATTTCACTCATCAAGTAATTTTAGTGTACAAATGATCTTATATTTAATGTGAATCTGTGACTTCAATCAACAAATGATTTAACTTGCACCAGAACAACAGAACTTCTGTGTTTAATTTAAGAACTAAATAACACAAAAATATAATGGCCCACATACAGCATGTAAAGAAAAAGGTTACCAATATCCTAACAGAACCTATAAACGTATAAGTCCGAATACTAAGTTAGAAGTCCCAATATTTGATATGTTGCTATTTTGCATCACTCAAGGTAAACCAAAAAGATGACAAAATGTAATATGGCACAATTCACAAAGTCACATTCAGAAAATCCATTTATACCTGTAGTATGTGAGCAAGCGCCATCTGGAACTTCTCTAGGGGAAGATCAACGAGGCGAGGGAAAATAGGTAATACCTATAATCATAAAATGATAAAATTATAACTTACAAGAAATCATTTATATGAAGGAACAAAAGGAATAACTTCAATAAGCCATTTTACAAAAGAGAACTTCAAAATTGGAGGGGCTGATATCTTGTCAAGAAGCAATAGCAACATGGAACCTTTTCTTTTGCCATACGATCTTTATTTATTGTTCACCTCCTCATGATGGTAATATAAACAATTAAGTTATATTTATGAGTCAAATGGGTCACTGGCTTGACTTTTTTTAAGGCTTCAATTTCCAGTTGCAACTTGATTTTTTTTTTGCCCCCCTCATGCAAAATTGCCCAACATAAAAGTGAAGTTAGAGATAATATCGTGAGGAAAACAAAAAAAATTATAAATATATATAGCTGAAAATCTATCATTTTAGTGACATATACAGTGATTTAATGGGATCTTAGTGCTTTTATTGTGAAAAAGGTAGAGTTTCTTAAGAAATCTTCAAGGCAAAAGCTTTTCTCTTAATAGCATGCGTGTTGGTACTAGATAAAACTGTAAACTCAAACAATTTCTTAGTGCTCAATGCCCCTTAATCTCCAGGAATTAATCACTTCTCTAGTCTTCAATGGTTATGGGGGGTATCCATAGTAAGAATGAGATGGAAGTTTATTATCCCGATCCCCCTAAGGAAAGGGGGCAGTTCATAACAAAGTTTCATGTTGCTGATTCCCAGACGTAGCGTCTCTTCCCCTATGCCACCTATTGGTATTGGTGTAGTACGGATGACTGGCAATACAGAACCCATAGGTGTTTGAAGCATCTGAGATGTTTCAAAAAATATTCATTTTTCATTCTAACTCATGCAAGATATCTAGATTTCATGTGAGATAAAACTCTTTCGGCCACTTGCATAACTTCACATGAGATCATCTCCCGTAATTAGGCAGCCCATGCAGATCAACTCCACAGTCACTACAGTTTTCTATAATCTATCTGTTTAATGTTTTTCATAATTACTATCTAGTGCATGCCAAATCACTTTTTAATATGAGTAATCTACAAACTTAAAATCAATTACTCACACTCCCTCATGAAAAGTAATTGTACAGAAGTGATTAATAATGTTTATATTCAAATTGACTAGAGCTAAATTTGAAGGCACAAACACTGATATAAAATCAAAATTAACAGGAAAATATATTCTTATCTATTATACAAGGGGTGCTTTGGTAATTATAAACCTATGGAGGGCCAATAAATATCTGGCAGAACACGTACTGATACAGTATAAGCCTATAAAGTCTAGTAACTCTGAACTTCTAGACATTCAAGCTCGAACTGTAAATATATAATCCTTATTAGCAATATCTTGCCATGATGTTTTGCATCTTGATATTCAATGATACAATCACACAAACAACAAAAACTAAAAAAATGAAATAATAAAAGAGAGGAGAGAAATTCAGGAAGCAAACCTCATTCTTCGTAAGTGAAGAAAGCATTGGTATAAGAATGGTAGCATCCTAAATATTAAAAAAAAAAAAAAAGGTTTACATTAGACTTGTGACATTCAAATTTAACTATGTCCGAGAGAAGGGGGGGGGGTGAAATTATGTTTCAGGTATGTGAAATACCTTTAACTTTGTTTCATATAAATGCTTAACAGTGGCTATTAGATCGGAGGAAGGTGTGGTTTCTTGGGTCAATATTTGCAGCACCTGGTAAGAAAAGAAAACCACTATCAACAAAAAAAAATTTAAAAGATGAAATAGATTTACAATTGAAAAAAATAATAATGACTCACAAGAGTTAAAAGATTTTCACTTCCTTGAGGTGGATCGGATATTATGTGCAGTAATTCAGAACAAGATGAACCCAACGCCCTTATAAGAATTGGGATATGGCGATGAAAAGCCTATATCATTCAAAAAGTGTGCAATAAAAGTTGGGCAAACTCTCAATAGAAACAGAAAAGATAAAAAATAATAATAACGTTAGGCATATTCAAAATAAAAACACATTAATGATCATAGCCTCCAACGCACAGATACTTTATTTCACCTAGGAAACCCATGTCAGATATCACATCATGAGCACTAGTAAGGCTGCTGGACAATCCATTTTAAAGACCAGGTATACCAAGCCAGGTGCCATGAAATACTTCACACTGCACTATAGTCCTCATAGCCTAGGATAAAATAAATAAAGGTGTCTTACCATTTGAGAATTTGAGAACTGACCAATATGGACTGATAACCTAGCAGGATTTGTTACAACCACAATAGTTAACATAACTTTAGCAACAATTAAAAATACCTGCTTTACAGATTTTGGAGCTTGAACATATTTGTCAAAAATAAGTTGAAGAAGACGAGGTTTCTGGAACAAAAGAAAAGTCTCATCAGGATTACCAAAATAATGAAAGCTAAAATCTTCAAATTTATCAGTATCAGAGAAGTCATTGACAAACCTTTGTACATAAAGCAAAAAACAAGGAAGTCAGACGTTGAGCCTCAGGAAATGAAATAGTTGAAAGGCTATGAGAAATTGGTTGTCCACCCTTCACTGAGTCCATTTCAAAGGTTCCAGGCTCCGAAACTTGGGAGCCACTAATGGATGTTTCCTGGCTTCCAACCTGAAATGATTTTTCAGCAAGAATAATCAAAAGCAATTCTAAGATCTCGTTTGACAAAGGAGAATGCTGGAGTGCAGAGGTTCCCCCCCCCCCCCCCCCCCCCTCTCCTCCTCCCAAGATTTTACTTTAGTTGTCCTGAAAGGTTTATGTTTCCCAAAATGGAGAAAGTGCAGGTGCATCGGTGTATCCTTTCTGCTCTCATGAAGGAAAAGCACCTACTGCTCATCTACCACAATCCATGTGATGAATCGTTGATTGAAATGCTTAAGAGCTTGGTAACAAAGATATTAAGTAATATGAGCACTAAACAACTTATATGAGTGTGACTAGATAATACCACCTAAATTAAATTACAATCTACTGTTTACATAGGATAGACAATCCTAGCTCCTAATATGGGTTTTTGGTTTTTATTTTTTGGAGAAGAAACTGAAATTTGTATTAAAAGATGAAGATTACAATGAACTGGACCAGCTGTCCGCTACGCTGAAAAAACGAGACTCTGTGGAGACTGAAGCCAAAGCAAAGGTAAAATATGAACTCCATCCCACAATTCTTTAATGTTATCCGCTCTTTTTGCCTGAAAAATGCCAGTATTTCTTTCTTTCCATATTACCCGAAATGAAGCTGCCACTCCATAATCTAGTCTAACATGGAACTTAACAAGATAATATGGGTGTACAAAATGGCTGCTGGCAATACCATCAACCACCACACCCAGAGAAGGAAAAAGAAAAAAAAAAATGCAACCCTTAATTTAACTTTGATCTCTCTCTGAATAATCCAAAAAGATTTTATAAAAAATGGAACCACTGACTTAATTTTAATCTCTCCAAACACTCCCTAACATAAAAATCCAGTTCATTCTCTCCAAACACTCCAAAAGGTAAAAACCCAGTTCACTTTCCACAAGACCAAGAATTTGAACATTTGGCATGCTAAAGGAACAAAGCGAATGAAAATACATAAAGGGAACCACAAAGTGGAATAGGAAAAAGTTTCATACCTCCCCCTCAGCTTTGAGATCAGCAGAATCAGACTGTGAACACTCTAAGTTTGAAGAATGCTGATTCACAGCAGACAGCATCATATTTGTTGCATATTGTTCTATATTTTCTGTTATGTAGCTTAACTGATAGAGTTTGTTCGACACCTGTCCATTATAAACAGAAGAAAATTAATACATTGTTAGCACAACAAGAACTGAAATACAGCCCAGATAAAAATTAATTCTTTTTTTCCTTTTTCCCTCCACAATGGTAATGTCAGGACGTTTCTATACCAGCCGAATAGCTTTCGCTCGAATTTCATCTTGTGAATGAGCAGCAGACTGCAAACAGAAAACAAATATATAAGCAAAACATAGCTCATATCCACCTAGTTTTCACACAGGCACACGGTTGCACTCTAGGCTATGAGATTTTCATAAGCAAGTTACCTTCAAAGCTATGTCTAGGCAGGCTTGGCGATAATATGGACGACCCAAAATCAGACTCCACACTGCACCGAGGCCCTGAGTCACACGCTCACCATCGCGGACCTCTTTCCCATGGAGATCAAAAACAGCAGAAGAGCAGAGGTTGCCTAACAGTTGTAAGACAGAGTCAGGCAAAACAGGAACCTCACCCAGAAGCCTACTAAAAGACTTGTCTGAAGCCGGAAAAGTGTCCAACAAAGATTTCGCCTACAACAACGACAGTTAGATAATTCTGATTCTCAAGGAAACAAAAATGAGGTTGAGATAGCAGAATCTGTACCCACCACTGCCAAGAGGAGTTTTTCATACACGGCAGCAGCATATGAAGAGTTTTCATTGGAACTAGAGATCATGAGCGATTGTAGATGATAGAGAATATGCAGCACAAGTTCATGTCCCTGACACAGCAATGAAAAATATAACTTAAGAACTGAAATATAAAGGTCTAAAAACAATCCTAAAAGAATACCAATAAACAAATAAATCAACAAAGTAGCCAAGGACACAAGTTAAAGGTATCCACTCATAACAACTGATGGACTCCATAAACTTCGCTATCGTCTGAGAGAAACAGGTACAAATGCTGGCTAGAACAATAGTTGATCAATAGGGCCCATCAAAACACAAGTCAATAACAAACAAGAAAACATTGTGCATAATAGAAGTGACAACAGATAACGTCCCCATAATGCAGACACAAGACTCTACAAATGGAGTCAAGCAATGAAAAAATCAAAAGCCAGGAAGTTATGATAGTTCAAGAGAAGCACCAGAAAAGAACAGCTACTCGTAAGGAACCACATTTTGAAACCAATAGTAGCAGAACATGTGATTTTGACCAGAATTGCAGAATTCATAGGATCAGCGTTCCAACTTGCTGAATTTCAGCACAGCAACTTTCACCAGTTAAGTCTTATGCTGATTTTATTAGAGGGTTACATTTTTTTTGTCAAAATTAATCTTATATCTATGAGGACCATCGGATTTCACTCTTTAGTTGAAAATGTATTGGATACAGTAAAAAAGAAAAAAATTAAAATACAAAACAGAAGCGATTCCTCAAAGTTACACGGCATAGATTTTTGTAATTTTTTTAATATTAGTTGATTCAAGAGTTGCCTACTCATTTTTTGATTTCCCCCCCCCCCCCCCCAACCCCCAAACGAGGTTCGAATCCAGAACCTTGGCATTATAGGGTTACAAGTTATCACAAAGAGAATACCTTTTGCTCTTGGTAATTTGCAACAACATATTTTTGCAGCATCATAACAATGTCTTCATCTGCATCAATCTGCAAAAAGAGAGAGAGAATTAACATTAATGCAATTTTGCCAAATGTTAATTTACAGAGATTGGGATAACAAAAAAGTAGTAAACAATAGAACATAAGGCCAAGCTCTGAAATTATTTTAATAATCCAATGTAAATTCAAGCTGAAGAAAAAGTTTGTAGAGCATTTCCCAAGCCCTAAGCAATAATAATGTACTTGCCTGAGCGATCAATCGAGCAAGCAATCCCATCCGGGTCTGGCTGCACTCTGTCCCCTGAAGATGTTTGTAAGATTCAAAAATACGTTCAACAGCAAATGTTCTAACACTTTTCTGCTCTTCTTCAGTTAGCTCAACAAAAAGTGGAAGAGGAGGTAAATCTTTACAGGTCTCCTCCCATGCAGATGCATTGGATACAGCTGAAGTATGCTGGTCAGATTCCACCAAAGATGATGTACTGGTCCCGTATACTTCAACATCAGATAATTCTACTACTGCAGAATCCTCGTCAACAGCACGAGAAGAAATTCTATGATCTGAAGAAGCACAGACCTCAGGAAGGGTGACAATTTCTTCAGATCTAGAGAGTCCTTCCTCAGCATTAGGTTGATCCATTTTACAAACAGATGGACTTTCAAATGTCATATCGTCACTTTTGGCACTGGTCATCAGAGGAGCTGGAAGATTTTCAGCAGATGTCGTAATGTCTAGTGAGGGAGGCCTAGTTATAGAACTAGAATCATCAAACTCAGATTGCACAGGACCAGCATCCTCTGTGGTAGATATGGATGGCACTCCAACAGGGGTTGCTACACGCCGGGGATCCAGACGACGGGGATCCTGAATAAGCCACCAGTAGCTTATTATAAAGAAGAGATATTTTCAACATCCTAAGACTAGACAGATTGCATAATATCCAAAAGTAATAGTTAGTAAATATAGAGAAATACAAACCCTTCTGGGATCACGTTTAGAATCAGTAGCAGAAGTATTGCCAGTTGCTGTATCAGACAAAGAAGAACTGATTGCAGCAACTGAAGAAGGTAGTTGTACTTGTGCAGTGAGAAGAGAAGACTGCATCGTATTTATTTGAGATGGCAGCACGACAACCTGAGCTGGACTACTTAGAGAGCCAATTTGTCGAGTCACAGGTAAGTTCCCAAGCCTTGTCAGAGGTGGGGGTGTTTTATGCAAATGCTTCATATTAGATATGACAATATCAGCCAACAGATCAGGGTGAATATTTGAAATAAGTAGCTCAAGCGATTCAGCTCCTCTTTCTCCTTCGGCAAGCAAAGCAGCAATCATAGCAATCATTTGCTCCACAGGATTCAAATCACTATCTAAAAGAGGAACACTAGGGGATACTCCATTTACAGAAACAGAATCCTGCCAAGACTCATTCATTTGAGCAGACATAGCCAAATGATTGTTAGGACCATATCGAACCCGCTTGGAAGCCACATCAAGACCATTATTTCGCTCTTCATTATCCTGAGGCATAGACCTTTTTTTCAACAGATCTCCTAAAAGGGGCAGCTGGGTTGATGGCTGATCATTCTGATAATTGAAAAATAAATTCGGTATGAGGCAACAAAAACTTGAAGTTTATTGACTAGATTCTAGTGAGGAAAGGAAAAAGTATTCACTACCCGGTCAACCCGATTTTCACGTGCACGCTCAGAATTTCTAATCATTTTATCAACTTGTCGAACTACTTGATCCGCAGTATCCCCGGCATTTATTGCTCGTAGAGCTTTAAGCAACCTGTCTCTTGACTGCAAATGAAAGATAGGAGACGAAAAAATTAAAAAAAAAAAATCAGGCACAAGACTTGGCAAGCAGATTAAGAATTTAGAGCTTATGTTCAAATATTAGGGATCTAATGGGCAAGCTTCCTTTTTGTGTCTAGTTAGTGAGAAATTGTCCTCTAAGAGCCTACTTATGCAACCTATTCAAGCCATCTGACATTTGGGAGCTTCTTTCAGCAAAAAGAAATGTTTTAATCAGCCAAAATGAAAGACAAAGGAAGCAGGGACATGCCGGATGGAAGTGCTAATGTTGAAGCAGAAATTAGGTAAAATACAACACAAAACTTAAGTATGGGATATTCTTGTTGTCCTGTAGGAATGTGGAGTGGAAAGAAGCTTCAGGGCCGTTAATCTAGAAATTCACAAAGAAAATCATAATAATACAGAATCTAAAGATGACAACCAAACCCACCTGTTGAATTGAGTTCCAATGACCTCATCGAGGAAAGCCTGGAAAATTATCATTGGAAGATAATTTAACCTAAAGGATGCTAAATGAGAATTCCACTAAAAATATCCATGAAAGCATAAAATGGAGAAATCAAGCCTGAAAGTATCCATTTCATCTAAAATTGTTGCTTGACAGTCTTTATCAACTTATTTCAGCTAGAAGAAAGGATGAGAGCACCGAGCAAGCACAGACAGAGAAACACAAACTATACAAAAAGATTTCAAAGAAAATAAAAGCGTCAAATTTCGAACAACTTTACCTCTAAGATTGTTGGATTAGTACACCTTAGGAATCCCAAAAAGGCAGTCCTTAAGGAATACTGAACACTGGCAGCATGGCATCCCCTTCCTGTCTCAAAGTTTGGATTGAAGTCAAGCAGTGCAGAAAGAATTGTATTATAGTGAAGAGGCCTTTTCCTTCCTATAGCTGCAAGACTACCAAACAAATAGAAAAATTGTTAGATATAATTTAACAAAACTAATCATAATAGTTACACTAGCAAGGCAGAGAAATTAACATTGCAAGCAGTACAACTCGATGTAAGTGTGAAATGACAAACAAAACATTAAGATATAATAAGGAAATGAAAGAAGAACCAA
This sequence comes from Citrus sinensis, assembly GCF_022201045.2. Lineage (NCBI taxonomy): Eukaryota > Viridiplantae > Streptophyta > Magnoliopsida > Sapindales > Rutaceae > Citrus > Citrus sinensis. Next base: position 30,736,312 of record NC_068560.1, read on the forward strand.
AATGATCTAAAACAACTTCCTAAAATTTAATTGTCATCTTCATTATCATCATCATCATAGGCCCCACCATCTTCGGAACCAATTCCTTCCAACACCTCCAACAACTTCTCACCATTGTATCTACCACGACCGTCACTACCCTCATCAACTTATTACCAAAATAACAATCTCAATAGTAGTAATTCCAATACAGTAGAGGTTTCCGTAACTCAGCAGATTTACGCATTCCTTTTACATATCTTCACACAAGATATAGTATAGCTTCTGATGAGTTAAGAAATAACTAAACATAAAAGGTTTTAATGAGATTCACAAATGAGCAAACAAGTCAGTCGTGTCTTACAAGATATTCTTCTCTCCATTTCACAATTATTTAAGTCCGTCAAAAGCCCAACAAAAAATCCTTGTATTGACATGAAGCTATGGGCAAGTTATTCTAGGCATTTTATAAATACACTAATCTATCATGCAGCTCAACTCTGTCTGCCTGCAGCAGAAAACCATACCCATAAGACTACAGCAACCTTTATTGGAATTGCTATCTGGAATTCTTTTATTTGGACTTCTATCCTGATAAAAAAAGGCAAATAACTTATAGGAAAAGAACAGTGCATGTAACAAGCTAAACACAAACTTCCTTAAAATTCTATGATTTTCTTTAACAGAATTGGTGAAAATAAGAAATCAATGGCACTTTGACCCGGTATGCACAACTACAAGGCATGACACTGTTTATTGTTTACATTTCAGCATGAATTTTCAGAGATATTGAGACAATATCTGCTTGAAAATGATCTGTTGACAGTCATATCTTTGGTAAATAAGTTTTCCCAGTCTTCTTTACAAAATATAGGATGGACTTTACAATATTTCCTCTTTTTGACGGGAAACAAATGATTGAAGAAACAAGGAGGAAAGGAGAGCAAAAATGGACCAAAGGTCCACAAATAAAAATATTCCCAACTGTCAAGATAACCCAAAACTACATAAGTTAAATCTCTATATAAAGGATAGCCCTTAATCATGAAACAAAGATGGAAAGGAAAAACCCCAGATAACCCAAACTAACCAAAGGCAATATCACAATCCTCATTAAACAAAGCCAATTTAATAATAAACAAATCCTGTCCTTAAACCATCAGGATATTCCTCTTTTTCCTCTACAAAAAAGCAACTATTTCTTTCTTCTCAAATCACCCACAAGAAAGCTAGGACTCCAAACTTCCACAAAGCATGCACTTTATCATGTAATCAAATCATATTCAATCAACATTACAATGAACTCTTAATAAAATTACCCAAAAAAAAAAAATCTTCTTGTCCCCTTTAATTCCTGACAAAATCGACATCAATATCAAAATCACCAACAAATCCCATCTCCTCAAGTTGCTACGTATCCACACAGAAACAAAGTAAAATCTCAAATCTCATGACAACATAATGCTTTCGGTAGTTCATTCACATACTTTCTATATATCCATCAGTAGCTTATGTTAACCAGCTCGACATACACAAAAATGAAATCTGAAATAAAAAAATGCTCAAAACCCTAGCACAACACAAATATTTACATTGCTATCTCAAGAAATAATAAGTTAACAATTTCAGCTTAACAGATATGATAACTAAAAGGCCATCTTAAAAAAATTTTCAGAGCATAATTCAGTTTAGAACATTCTTCACAAATTGCAAATCCTTTGCAGCAGACTTTCTGCATCTACTCTCATTTACAAATCTCTTATTGGTAAAACATACAATATAACTTCAAGGATCAAGAAATTCAGCCACAGTCCATGACAACATAAACAGCCTGTATAGCAATTCTGTTAATTGCTAGATCAAAGATTTCCTGATGACAGTTAAAATTAATGATAAAGACAGCTGTAATAATGTGACTGTGGACTTTATCTTTCAAAACAAAGAAAATCAAGGACTTACAAAGTAAATCAAGGACTTGAATACTAATCATGATACAAAACAAATTTATCAAAAATATTTCTTTCAACATAACTTAGCAATTGCTTCTACTTAAATATAAAGGCAGTAAATGGATTGTCCAAACAGTTAAGCTCGACTGGATGAGCAACAACTCCCACTATCATGTTTAAATTGCTTTACCTGAAATGTTAATGAGTAAGACTCATAGTGAGGACTTTAAACAAAGTATTGATTTGAGTAATTTCCAATGTTTCTTATATGCCTTTATCACATATCAACTGCCTGATACAAGGCTATGATTGACTTGGCCACTTAACCTGTTTTTACATGGTGCTTCCTTTCAGGTCAAGGGTTTATGACTTTGTGGTAGAATCCTTATTTCCAAAAGGACCAAATTGATCACATGCGAAGGGAGAACTATCAGAACAAAAATGTATCTTGTTATTCCATACCTCAAAAGTTCGTGAAGCATAACCTTTTATTATGTTGATTGTGAAGTCAAAATATGAAATAAGCAAAAGCAAAAGTGATTGAACATTGGGAACCACAACAAATAAAGAAGAGTAGAATTAGCAGGGAAATTCCCAGTTAAATAGAACTTTTAATTATTAGAGGTATTTAATGTGCATCAACTGCTATGATGTAATTGATACATTTTAAAATAGCTCACGGATAATTAGCTGTACACACAAATATCATAAACTCAAACAATAGTTAAATGGTATAACAGTTAACAAAGCATAAACTGTGTTGCTTGACCAGCAAGTTTCTCTCAGAACAAGTTGACCAAGTTATCCACCGCTTTAACCATTATATCACTGGATAATGCTGCTCCTTAGGACCATAAAAGTCGACACTGTTTAGCCCTGAAACTCCCAAAATCTGAACCACCATGCAGCAGTATCCAAGGCCATCAACTCCTCAAAAGAGAGCAGATCAGCATGCTGCTATGATATCAGAAACAAGCAGTTGAACTTGTACTACAACCTGTTTCCAAGCTTCAGAGATCCCTCCAAAATTCTCAAAAATTAAAACTGAGGGCAAAATGCAGTTTACTCCCTACACAAACTATTAAGGCTACCAATACAAATTAATGGATCAGTAACAATTGAAAGTCTCACATTTGCATGACAGACTGCAATTAAATATTCATACTTGACTGTACGTCCCTAGGATTACTATTATCTAAATTACCTTCTTGCAAGGATGAATTTCAAATCCACCAGAGCATTGTACATTCAGAGTTCAATAAAGAAAAAAAATACATACAATTAAGCTGCAAGTAGACACAGCATATTATCAACGCGAAGAAAACAGGACTCTTATACAACTATTTATATACATATTAAGATTATTGAAGTAGGAAATTTGGCATACATATCAGTGAGTACACATCATTGTCATCCATCTATGTCATAAAGCAAAGGCACCCTAGAGTAACCTTGTAAAACCACTACTCTGCACTGGTTCATACAAATTACTGAACTTCCTAAAACTACTAAAAATAATAATAATAAAGACAACTTATTTTGTACTTGTAATTCACCATAAGTACACAACTATATATATATGCATGTACACCCCTGCCTTTAAAAAACGTTTTTCTCTTTCTCTATTTAATTTTTTTCCCCCTTTCGTATGAGAAACAGGAAACAATTTCATTAATGAAGAGGAAAAATGACAAAGGAGATGAATCACTAGAACATCCGAAATATGGGTGCGTGCCCATTTGTGTGCACGACATATAGAAGTGCAATAAAATGATATAACTAGAGGCACTATTCAATTTATTAGTCCTAGCAACTTCAATATTGATACCCAATACACGGCCAAATTCACCCAGCAGAAAAGATACAAGGGAACAAAATTCAGATGCTGGCACCCGTTTCAAGTATAATGAAGATATCTTCTTTTTGAAGGAAAAATTTATTTTTCCAACTGCATTCATGTATAACCAATGAATTAACAGGTGCGACTTTAAATTTTTTATAAATTGATTAACATACTAGTATGTAGTATCAACCAGAATCCAAATAGGAAAGTCCAACAAATAACTTTTCTTTCATCTCTAGACTTTACAAAGCAAAGATATAGCTGCCACAACCCTAGTGCACAGGTAGTATACTAGAGCCACACTTAGGGCATACCTTAAATTGATCGGTTTATTAAGAGAGAAGGTGACAATATGACCACTAATAAGACAAATCTACAACTCTTAATAATATAACCCCCTATATGAGACCAGCAACCAAAAACCGGAAGGCCACAAGAGCTATGGCTACAGTTTCAGCAAAGCTTGATATAATCCACTAATATTTCCACCATTCCTTAAGAATCAATGCCTATGGTGGAATAACAGCAGGCAATAGAGGGTTGCTCTTAATTAAACAGAGATCAGAATCTTGATGAAATCTTACTGATCTAACCCACAAGCAGCAAAATATAAATTCAAACCACAACAAATACAGTCTAAAAATTTTTGAGTAAGTGAGCAAGAGAGAGAGAACTCCTATCAGCAACAGACATGAACCCAAGTCATCTGCATAAGCAATATACTTCAATCAAAGAATATAACCCACCACTAAGTAACAAAATCTGTTCTCAACTAAAAGTTTATGAATCACAAACACAGAGACAGGCAGTATGAAACCACAGAATGCAAGCTCACAATTAACTTATTTATTTATTAATTAATATTTTTTAATTAACTGTTTGAACTGTAAGTACTTGCATCATATTTATAGATGAGGTTTGGCATACCAAAGTTTATACATACACATATGTACATATTATGTATGTATGTATATTGATGATCTTCTTAAGTATACTATCCTCATAGTTGATATTTTTCTATATCATCTATCCGAGATGACATACATTGGAAACGGAAGAGGGGGAGTGGGGAACCAGCTGGCCACTAGACCATGCAAAATGAGAAATTAACAGGTAAAATTGACAAAAATCAGTAAATGAGTAGACGATAATAATTGACAAATGATAAGAGAAAACTCACCAATTGACAACAGTAATAATCACTGAACCAGGGAGATTACAAGCTGATTGCAACAAATCCATTAAGGTGCCAAGCATTCTATTTGCTTCTGACGTGAGTGAAACTGGATCTAGGAAAGGATGTCCTCCCGACAGCCATGATATATTAAAAGTTTGTTTACTTCCTATTGTAGATAAAGTCAGAACGGTATCCAAAGAATTGAATACAAATCAGATTGTGTAAAGATTAAAGAGTAAAGGCAACTCCATAACTCAAAAGTACTTCAAGGAAATGGCCATTACAAACAAGAAAGCAATACCTTCCTTGGTAAAATTTTCAAAATCATTTGAGTCAGACGTAAAAAGTAAAACATGTGTTTCCAAAAATTTCAGTGCCAACAACTTCGTGCCAACTAAACCAGGCTGCATTATCAAGAAAAGAATAAAATTAGCAGAATGTGTGAAACTAATAACAGGTAGGGAAAATCAATTTAGTTAAAATTACAAGAACTTTTGATGTTTATCTAGTGGCACATGTAACAGGAGGCAGAGAACAAGCGCGATGCAAGTGAAAACTATAATCACACTCAAGCACTGACTTTAACTAAAATCATTAGAAAAGAAAAGAAGGAAATTATACACAAAAATTGATAGAAGAATTTACGCAGATGCTAGAGGGGAAGGCAATGATTTCAACTATGATTTCCTTTGCAACACAAACACACATACACATACATAAATCGATATCCCCTTCCCACCTCCATCCAAGTGGCAGACAAAAAGAAAGTCCATATGGGCCCAAGCGGCCAAAGGGAACAGAAATATAGGCCAATGAATCACTGCTTTAAATAATTAAGTTCCAATATAGTGTTAAATCTTAAAAATTTCAATCAGCATTTTGTAATAATTCAACAAAAGAGGAGGAATTACTCCATACCTCCAATGCAATTGCAAAGACAGCATCTTTGAACCTAACCATCCATGTCCAAAGTTCTTCAAGCCACCGCTCAACTTTACCATGCCAGCGAAACTAAAATTTTCCAAAATAAGCATTAGAGTTGCATAATTTCATTATTTTTTATAAGAATATAACTCAGCGTTACAGTTGCATAATTTACTAAAAATAGGAACAAATCCATAATTTGTAAAATTTATTTACAGATGCAAATAAGCTGCATACACGCTTTCCGTATTTTGATTCCCATTTTTCTTTTATATTATTATTATCTTCCATGCTATAATTTTGTTACATTCCCATTTGGTAACAAATTTATTTTAATACAGTAGTTGAAAGTTGATCCTTACACACACCCCCGCATAATAAGAAACAGAGACAATCACAAAATGAAGCAAGAGAATCTTAAACCAACTAAACATATTATAGACCTTGCACTTGACATCAACAAATTTATTCATCAAGCTAATGAAGAAAACTAAATTATTTTCATGGCCGTTACTCAGACATACTTAAAATCAACTTATAAGCATAAAACCTATGTAAGATTCATTAATACGACATAGAAAATCTACAATATTTCAAGCTTCAATAACTCTAAACACATTGTGTTAAAAGATGAATTCCAACTAGCAAATGGCAAAATTGATGTTTAGAATATTAACCATTCCCACTTAAGAAGTGTCTCTCCAAAGAAGGATGTAGACAGAGAAGGCGAAATACCTGCATTGTTATCTCTTCTAGAACACGGCAAAAGAAATTTGTGCCACAAACAATAGATTTCCCTGCAACACGAGAGTCGCCATCCCTCAAAAATGCCAATAAGACAGGCACGAGTATAGAAGAATGCTCCATCGCTTTCAAACCAATATCTTCAATAGTCCTGACAGCCACATGTTATGGACCACAAATGAACACAAGTTATTAGACAAGGGCAGTAGCACTTGTAGCAAACAACCTGGGATATTTACCACAATAAACATTGAATACCTCATAAATAGAGCCCACATTTCTTAAAGAATGGTGATTATGAAGGGAAGATCAGTCAATGTCAGAACCATGCCAATATAGACATGTCCACTGTTTAAGACAAGCATGAAAAAACAAAAGAAAGCAAGAATAGCAGTTCTGTTACATGATGATTAGACTATAAAACAGAACATTATGCATAGAACCATGTTTTCAAAGTGTCATTAAAACACTCCAGCATATCTCCCTGAGTGGAAGACATTGCACAGGAAACATACCTTATTTAATCTTTTTCTTTAACTTTAATTGAATTATGACTATTTGCTGTGATCGAATCAAGAAAGTAGTGCCCATTCTAGTAAAATTTAATCATCAGAATCCAAGAAATTCTTAGTACTTATGAATAGTTTTACTAAAATTACCAAATCTTTACACCTTTTACTCAGCAATGCATTTAACCTATGATTCAATTCACTAGCTAGATTAATATTCAGAATATGCCACGCACAACAGAATCCACTGTTAAGAAAAGGCCAAGACAAATAGATAAAGATGTCCTTGTAAGCATAGAACGAGTCTTTCCACATTAAATTTAACAATGTATGGCAAAAAACGAATAAATAAGTGTAAAAGCAAAATAGAAGAAGAAACAAATAACCAAACAAGAAAGCAAATTAGGGTTTTGGAACTCACTCGATTAGCGATTTTCGAACGAGACTTTCGGGAGAAGACTGGAGCTCGACCAAGTAAGGGAAGAGTTCAGCCGCCAAAGACGGGTCAGCGGATGATAAAATACCTCTCACCTGCTTCAAGGAAGAGAGCTTTACAGCCAAATCGCCATGGTTGTTGGCGGCGGCGAGGAGCGAGAGTGCTTGGTCTCTGGACGCAGCGGCCATTTCGTGTGATTTTGGTGGTTAGGGTTTTGAATCCAAGTGTAAGGGTTTTATTGGATTGAGCATATGGAATTGGAGGTTAAACTGAGTAATGGATGGAACAAAGATTTTTTAAAAATTATAAGGTTTGTGTTTCTCGGAGTGAGCGAGCGAGCGCGTCAGTTATGCAGATGGGATGGGTTCGAAAATGTGGGCTTTGTGATTTTGGACGAGGTGAAAGGTGCCGATGACAAATTGACAATCCTCCGCTTCATTTATTGGTTCAATTTATCATTTTAAAAACTCAGTTTTAATTAATATTTTTATGTGTAAACTTATAATTTTATTATTATTATTATTTTCTTTTCTTTTTTGTGAAAAACTATCTCTGTTACGAAGATTCGGTTTTATAAATCATCACGAGTGTATCTTTTTTATTTTTTGCTAGAGGATAATGTGAAAAGGGATTTATTTATTTTTATGAACTTTTATCTTTAAATATGAGATTTTAAATATTATAATTCTCCATTAAACTTTAGCCCTCACCTTCTATTATTTCTTGAACTTAAATGAGTGTGAGCATCAAGTTCATTTACGAGCAATTGAGCTATGCAGACTTAGGCTAATTTGGAATTGTAGTAATTAATTAAATAAATTGTTTCTATTATGATGATGAAATAAGCTACTGAATAGAAAAGTAGTTTGATGTTCAGTAAAATGTGTTGTTGTCATTATTATGAATTTAAAAAGAATAATATATGTGTTTGATAAATTTAAATACGAAAAATATTATTTTATTATATACTGGCTAAAATTAAATTACCTTTTATTTTTTATAACACGTTTAATAAATTATTTAAATATGCCTTTTCATTTAAAACACCAAAGATTACATGATTAAAAAAACTCAATTAAACAAAATATAATGAACTTTATAATATATTGTATAAAATATGGTAAAAATTCATATTAATACATAATTCAAGTAAAATAAAAGGTAATATGCAATACATTCACATTAAACTTGTTGTATTGTGATATAGAGCTATTAGTATTATGATACTCTTTTTAAGCATCATTGTCTCTTTCTATTTTATCATTAAAAATGGAACTAGGATTATTTTTAATATTGTCAAAATGAAGATCATGTTGTGTATGCCTCCTTATATAATTATGCAATGCCATGGTTGTAATTACATACTTGTTATTAAGGTAAATTGAATGTTGTGGTAATATGATATGATGGTTTATATATTATAGTTGTCAAAAATTAAGGTTATTATATGAACTTTAAAAATGTGTGGTATCTTGTTTAATAAGCTGCTCTAAAAAATAATCTTGACCTGCTTTTAAAAGTTGGTGTCAAAATTGAGAAACGTATGAAATAACAATTTTAAAAAAATTTATCAAATACTATTTTTGTCCAACTTATCAAATGAGCAACTTATTGAGTTTCAATATTTTTATCAAACGGGGCATTAGAGTTTTTTAGTTATTGTTAGACATGTTTGTCTAGAAAATATTAGAACAAATAACAATATAGAAGTTCTTTCAAATAAATAAAAAATAATATCATTTTATTTTCACTTGATTTGATAATACTAGGTGATAAGAAAAAAAAAATATATGTGTAAGCTTGTTAAAAATGATGCCATTTAAATTAAATATTCCAACAAAATAAGTATAGGATTATCAAATTGTTAATTAAAAAATTGAGTTAGAGTTTGCAGAAAATTATTTAATTTATTTTAATTAATTTCTATTGAATTGATAACTGACCTAATTTCTTTTTTATTGTATTAAAATAAGCTAATTAACTTTAAAAGAAAATAATAAACAAAAAATAATCTAATGCAAAAATTATATGGAAGGTATCATGATTCATGAATGGCAATAACTCGAGCCGATCCTCGGTATGGCAGTGCCCGAATTCCTCCAGGCATGTTTTTTAACGTCAGAGCTGGGTTTTTTAGTCTGTATTTATAAAAAATAAGTTTTATATTTTATAATATTATATATGTATATTTTTTAATTTGTTTTAAAATTTATGATTTTATTTTGTTTCAATAAAATTGAGCTTAAAAATATGAATTTTAAATATTTAAAGTTTTAAACATGTATAATAGATGGATTAAATAAATATAATTATGTTTTATAATATATATATATATATATATATATATATAAAGCTGAGACTTGAGGAGGTGATGTGGCATCACCATTTTTCATCTTTTTATATTCTCTATTATCTAATAAATAGAGAAATTTTCTTTTATATCTGGCTTTTCATCTTCTTATAATTAATTTGATTGTTATTACACAATAACAATTATGTAAAGATTTTAATGAGGTATATTCTTTGTAATGAACATCCAAGGGGGAGTGTTATGAATTTATTAAAATAAATGTAGATGTTCATAACATATATCTCTTAGTCTCCTCACTATCTCCCATTAGCAACCTTTAATTTCCTTATAACTCTCACTATCTTATAAGGAATTATGATCCATAATTTTTCATTAATTTCATGGAATGATTATGTAACTATAAAAGGAGAGCTCATCTTTTTGTTTTGTACACACAGAATTGGAATGAATAAAATCACTATATAATATATTCTCTCATTTTATTTTTTATCTTGCGTTGCTTCTTTATCTGTATTGCTGACTAATAGTTTTTTTTTTTTGTGTTTTTATAAGGCTGCCTCATCTTAAAAAAAAAATCAATTCATATTTTTTATCAGTTTCATTAAGTGTAAAGTAAGAAAAATGAATAACACTATTTTTTTTTTCAAAACCGCGTGAAGTGCGATTCTATTTTCTAATTTTTTAATAAAATTTAGGTTTTGAACTGACTTCAAACTTATCAAGTGAAGTCCGAAGCTTAACACGGATCCTGAATTATTTCAAAAAATATTATAAAATATAAATAACTTTTTATAATTATATTCGGTCTGATTTCAGACCGAGCTGATATTGTTAACATCCCTAAAAGGAAAATAAATAGACATCAGCATTCAGCAGTATCCGTGCATGTCCATTGTTTTGGGAAATTTACACCAATAACTATAAAAGTTTTGGCTTTTTTCATCTTAACCCCCCAAACAAACTTCTATCAACATTAGGCATAAAAAAACCTTTGAGACCAAAATACCCCTCTCTCTCTTCTCTCCCCCAACAATCTCTCTTTTACCCATCTCTCCCAAACCGAAGAAACTCTCATTGTCGGCGGCACTAATGATCTTTTTCTCAAGCAAATGATATGTTAATTCACAAGCGATTCCACTAAAATAATATATTTATTTTTGTAAATACATTAAAGCATTATAATTTTTTTTTAAAAAAAAAAATCAATTTCTGTAGATATCTAGTATTTCAATGTGCTTTTGGTCTATTGATGATATGCTGGTTATAATTTATCATCTTGAATTACCCGTAACTGAAGTTTGCATATCTAAGAGTTGAATTCTGCGAAATTTAAACGAATTTGGATAGATAAATAGGATTCTTCATCATTTGAAGTCAATCCCTGCGTAAGAACAAGCTACTGAGGAGAGCTAGTGTAGAAAGTTGTAGAACAGGAGTTTGAAGGCAAAACTAGAAAAAGAGTGAACGAAGGTGAAAGAAACTAAGAAAGATATAGAAACAAATATATATATATTTTAAGAAAAAGAAAGAAGGTGGAATGGTGCAGGGCTTTCTGCACAGAATCCGAGAAAAGCAAAAATGTTTCCCTCTTTCTTATCTTCTATTCTCTTCAACGAGATTTATTCAAATCATTTGGTTATTTAGCCCTGTATAATATTATTTAATGCAGTAGCCATTTGAGAGAGGAGAGAAAGAAAGAGATGGATCGATCTGTTGAAATTTGTTAATCATGTTGAAAGTTACAAGCAACTTCGCGCTTTTTTTTTTTTAAAGCTTGTGGGCACTTCATAAAACCAAAATCCGATAATCCATAATCAGTTTACAATCCCTCTTGGTGCAACAGGCGCCTGTCGCACATAGCTTTGTGCGACAGGCAGCCTGTCGCTAGATTCATCCGCGACTGCAGTTCTCTGAAACTCTCGAGTAACTTCAGAAAATAACTCATACCACTAACTAATGCCGATTAGTGTTGGATCCGGATAGATTATAATCGAATTTCACTTTTATTGTTTATCATCGTCGTTTATCGTTGTCTTTTATCGTCACCAGTGATGATTCAAGAGTGGAAAGCTGTCTTTGGTTTAACGAAATGAGAGAAAGAAAGTTGCTTTTGACTTTTAAACAATGGTAATTTGGGGAGAAAAGCGTGTGTTTGGCTAATATTGATAGAAAAAAATTTAAAGAATTAGTGAAAACAGTAAAACTTTTATGGTTATGGTTATTTTTGTAAATTTCTCCATTGTTTTAAACCGGAAACCATCTAAAGTTCGTGAAGGCCAAGGGCAAAGACTAATGAGTAGGAATGACTGACATGATGGCTAGTAATTATTTCCATAATTTGGCTAGAATTAATAATACTCCATGTACAGAACAAAGGAAATAAAAAAATGCAATTTTTTTTTTTGTTGTGGGTCTGCCTCTGCCACTATCAAAGTGAAAAATCGGTCTTTTCCATGCGAGATTCACCATATTATTAATAGCAGTATCATAATTCAAGTTGCGCACCTTATCCAACAGTGATTATATACATCATTCAAATCTGAAAATGGACTTAGACAAGTGAAATGAAACCTATTAAGAATATGAATTACTATGATTAATCTTCAACATAATGAGCTGCTTGCATTAGTCTTGTCTGGGTTCAGTTGTGATCCAATGTAAGTATGTGGAATGTGAGCTACTTTCAGCCAATCCTCACCAACATATTTCTTGCAGCGACTTTCAAGCCTTGGACATTCCCTGATAGACAGATGCTGGAGAGTTGTGAGATGTTGCAGGTTTGCTGGCAGTGAAATGATGGTATGACAGTCGGATATGGTTAAAGATGTAAGAGAAGAAAGGTTCCCAATCCATTCAGGCAAGTCTTTGAAAGCGGGACAGCTATGGATTTCCAAGCTTTGCAGTGTTGTGACATGTTGTAGCTCATCCGGCAGAGATGCCAGCTCTGGACAGCTCAAAATACACAAACTCTTTAGCATGGTGAGGTTTCTGAAGTTTTCAGGAAGAAAGGCCAGGCTTGGGCAATACATTATTGTTAAATGCTCCAGAGCTATGAGATGTCCCAGCCCTCTCGGAATGTATGCTAAGTTCTCACAGTTCTCAATAGACAGTGATCGAAGTGAAGTCAAACCTTCAATACCTTCTGGCAAGACTGTAAGGCTGTGGCACTCACTGATCTCCAAAGATTCCAACAAGGAGAGATTTTGAATTTCTTGGGGCAAAGCGATGAGTTCCTGGCACCAGCGAATTGTTAATGATTTAAGAGCAACCAGGCATCCTAACTTCGAGGATATCGAGCGAAGGTTGGGACATGAGCTAATTGTCAGAGATGTGAGACAAGGATTATTTTCAAGCAATCTCTCAAAAATAACCAATTGTCCTGTGAAGCCATCAATTAGAAGGGTTAAGAGTGTGGAAAAGTTTGTAGCTGATTTCATTATCATTTCATTGCAGTTTCGGAACTCCAGATGCTGAAGAGATGGAAACCATGGCATGTTTTTCAATCTTTCACACTTGTTGATGAACAACTTGACTAGGGAAGGAAATTCTTCTTTTGTGTTCATGCTCCACCAGAATTCCAAACTGGGGAAGTCTATCAAGGATAGCTCTTGCAATGACTGAAATGGTCTTCCCGAGCCTCTACCGTAGAACCCACTATCAATACTCTTTACTGAATGCATTCCGTGCATGTAAATGACCCTCAAGAAAGGAAGTTGGCCCAATGCAGGGAGATTCTCACATCTTTTGCAGTTAATCAACACTATATTAGTTAGATTTGGGAGTCCAGGAAAGCCAATCCATGTGGGAAAACGGTCACCTGAGTACCCTTCAACAGACAATCTTTTCAGATTTTGGTGAGGTTGTAGGCTATCGAGCACTTCTTCTGCCTGTCTATTTCTGTCATCAGTTTCCTTCATCAAAGCATCATGATTATTTCTCCATGATAGGCCTAGTGAATGAAGCTTTGGCTTTCTTCTCAGGCTTGCAAATGCTGCATCACTTCCCGATTTTACATTTTCCAATTTTCTAATGTTTAGCTCACCTGCCAGCGGCAGTGAGTGCAGTTGCTTGAGCCCTTGGGAGATTTCAGTGCCTACAATGAATACTGGCAATGTTTGCAGCTGAATTAATCTTCCAATATGATCTGGAAACTGAGACAGTCTACAACAACCATATATCATCAAATGCCTTAGTTGGAATATGGATGCTAATCTCTTAGGTAGTTCAATTAGATCATGGCAGTCTGAGAGGTTCAACACCTGCAGATAAACAAGGTCACAAATACTTTCGGGTAATCTCTCAATGAGGGTGTTTGACATGTTGAGATACCTCAAAGATATCAAGCAGGATATTGAGCTGTGGAGCTTTTTAATGCCACTGCCACTCAAATTTAAGGTACGCAAATATCTGAAACTTGAAAACAATTTGGGAGGGGCCTCTCCTAGGTCACCTTTAGAAAACAGCAGATTAAGGGTTCGTAACTTCTTTGCTTCATACAAGGATTCTGGAATAGTCTGCAAATCAGAATCACACACCACAGATGAGTGACGAGTTTGAGCTAGATGTCTCGGTATATGGCCATGTTCCAGTACAACAAATTCACCTCCAACAACAGATTGTGCAAGATCATGAATAAGATCATGCATCTTGCAATCTAACACATTACCATCACTATCTTTATTCACATCTTGGAAAAAGGACATCCACGTCAAGTCATTGAAGTAGTCATTGGCTATATCCTCAAGTGCTTTTCTTTCATCCTTTGACCGTATTAATCCTTCTGCAATCCAGAGATGAGTTAAATTGTCCTTCTTGATCACAAAATTTTTAGGAAATACCGAGCAGAATGTGAAACAACATTTCAGATGTGATGGCAAATGACTGTAACTCAGCCTCAAGGCCGGTAGTATTCTATTCTCACCTTCACATGCATTCCAAAGATCACTCTCCTGAACATATAACCAATCACCTTCCTCTCTCTTGAAGCGCATGAGACTTCCCAATGCTTTTGCTGCTAACGGTATGCCTCCACACTTCTTCACAATTTCTTTTCCAACAGGCAGAAAATTTAAATATTCCTCCCCAGGAGCAAAAGCTCTTTGCTTGAACAATGTCCAGCAATCATCGTGAGATAAACCCTTCAAATAATAAGGAGGAATTGTCCCCACTATCGTAGCAACCTTCGCACTGCGAGTAGTGACTATGACCCGGCTTCCTTCAGCTCCATCACTTAAAGAAACCCTTAATTTATCCCATTCCTCATGGTCTTCGTTCCAGACATCATCCAAGACAAGCAAGTATCTTCTCCCACGCAATAAGCGTCGAAGCTGAGACTGAAGAACATCCATGCCTAAGAAATCACACTTATTAAGTGTCACAGATTCTATAATCAATTTCATGATCTTCCTCACATTGAAGTCTTCATTAACACAAACCCATATCTTCAATTCAAAACTCTTTGTCACCCTTTCATCATTATAAGCAAGTTGAGCAAGGGTAGTCTTACCAACGCCACCTAAACCGACAATGGGAATAACCGATATCTTTCTACTGAACCCACTTGCCCCATTTGATGCTAAAAGATCTATCATGGCTTCCTTATCTTCCTCTCTTCCAACAACTTCAGATTCAATTACAAAAGACCCAGTTTGTCTCCTACTTTCAAAATCAGACCCTATTTTAACAACCCCCTCCTTCAAGCTCCTTTCAGCAGCCAAAACATCTAATCGTTTTCTAATTTCCCTTAGTTTTGGAAACAATTCAAGATAAACTGCAACTGGTTTGAAAGAAGGAAGGAGGTCCCTAAGTACCTTTTGATAGTAAAATCCTTGTGTTCTAGCTGTTATGGCATCCAAGCAGAACTCATCAAGTAAATTGTCCACATCATAAGCGACCTCTTTAAGGTCTTCCAACCAAATTTTCAAGGCTTTCTCCCTTACTTGTCGCTCTTCTGCATCTTCAACAACTGCCCGAATGAGGTTTATCGTGTGCCGAAGTTTGTCGATCTCCTCCTCGTAGCCAAATTTAAGTGCAATACTTTTCAGAAGCCCAGAAGCTACTTTGTCAAAAATCACTTGCAGTAGTGGGCACAAAACAATCTCTGCCATTTGCAGAATTTCAAGCGAACAAGAAGAAAATTTTGTTTGGATCAGCTGTGTTAATTATTGAACAAAGCAATTTCACTACTTCCACACGCAGCAACAGTTCCCATGGTGGAACCCGCAACTGTTGCTGTGTGTGGCGTACATTGCGTAACGTAGCACCAGTCTCTAATTTATTTTGTTTGATTTAGGCTCCGTTTGTTATAAATTATTAAATAAAATTTATAACAGTATAATTTATATCAATAAAGTTTTTTTAAAAAAAATTATTGGATATTTAATTGTTAATAAAAAATATTTTTAAACTATTAAACTGTGTGATATTTTTTATATTATATATTTTTAAAAAAAGTTCTCCAACCTCTATTGCGAAAAGTTTAAATTTTAAGCTTTTACTAATATAGGTAAATTAACTTATTTAAATTAAAAAAATTCTACTAAAAAAAAATCAAACACCGTAAAAAATTTTAAAAAGTACTTATGAGATTAAATAAATACTTATAACTCTTAAATAAGTCATATCAAATAGGTACTTAGTCAAGAATAAATCAGCTTATTTAAATTAAAATAAGTCAAGTCAAAGACGGTTAGTAGAGTAGCCACCCACCTTGCTGATTTTTCTACTTAATTGTTCCTAGTTGTCTTCCTGGCAGTTGTATTGCACCCGTAAATAAACATTCTTTGACATGAATAGAAGGGTATCAAGTAAATTTATTCACTTTTTTTTAATTACATGACATTAATGTTCAGATTACAACTCATATTATATAATATTTACAACTAATATTTACAATAAGATAATTATTGAGATTAATTTACAGTAATTCTTATATAACACTGTTCAGATTTTACATTATTAAATATTTGAGAGTATTTACTTCACTCACATTTCGAAATGAAGAATATTATTTGCACTTAATTATATATCATAATTAAGAAATGAAATAAATTCCTACATGCATCGCGAGGCTTGAACCGCTGATTCCCTTTTAATTGAGCAATTGGAGGTGCTAACCCCTCAAAGAGTTAGCAAATTGTGTTTGAGTCTTATTTTTCCTTAAACAAATAACTGTGTGAATTTTTGGTCCAGTGGTTACAATTTATTCACTTTTAATTGAGCAATTGGAGGTGTTAACCGCTCGAAGAGTTAGCAAATTGTGCTTGAGTCTTATTTTTCCTTAAACAAACAGCTGTGTGAGTGACACCATATAGCTTAAACTCTGATTATTATGATGAATAATAATGTTATGCTGCTGTTTTTACATTTTATCTTGATGCAATCAGGGGCACTCTCGTCGTTACAGAAGAAAAACCGATTCTGTAATTCCAACTATACCCCCACTTCGCGCCACATGTCGCAGCACCATTTTCCTGGAAGATGAAGGGAAAAGCGCCATTAGCAGTTCAACCATACAAATAAACAAACGATCTATCAATCGGAATTCACAATTGGCAAAATCTAGGGTTAGGGTTAGCAAAGATGGAGGGATGGGACCCGAACACGAAATCGACGCTGACCCAGATCCCGCTTTTGTCAACGAAAGCCGGTCCCAGAGACGGTGCGGCGTGGACGCAGCGGCTTAAAGAGGAGTACAAGGCTTTGATCGCCTATACACAGATGAATAAGTCCAACGACAACGATTGGTTCCGCATCTCAGCGGCCAATCCGGAGGGGACACGTTGGACGGGCAAGTGCTGGTACGTTCACAACCTCTTAAAGTACGAATTCGATCTCCAGTTTGATATTCCGGTTACGTACCCCGCCACGGCCCCCGAGCTTGAGCTCCCCCAACTCGATGGCAAGACCCAGAAGGTTTGATGATTCTTTCTTTACCCATTTCCCCCGAATTTTTAATTGTTTTAAATTGTTTATATTTTGTTTTTGTGGCGTTTGTAGATGTACAGAGGAGGGAAGATTTGCTTGACCGTACATTTCAAGCCACTTTGGGCTAAAAACTGGTACTTTTGCTTTACATTTGTTGATTATTTTGTGTATTTTCGGTTTTGATTGAGTTGACAATGGAATTTATAATTTCTGTGATATGCTTTTGGCTGTCCAGAATTTATCAAATGAAAAATGAAATTAAAATTTTCAATTGTGGGTGGTATTGTTATGGGAGCAGTGTAAGTATTTGCAGAATTGTGTTACGAAACATCACCGGTTTTGTTATCCTTTTTTGGTTTTCTGGCAAACTGTTCCCCTGTTTTAATTTTAGATCACCTCAGCTTCTTCTGAGTTAAAGGAATTTTATGTGGGAAAGAGGTTGGAGGTCAGGAAGGAATGTTTGAGTGCTGTTGGAAGTTGTAAACTCAAGTTCTAATTTGATGGCCAAATAGGAAAAGGGGAATCATTTTCACCAATTTTTTTGAAGATTCTTATATCTGCTCAAATTGTTTTCTTTTTTGGCAGTAACATTCTCAATAACCAAGCTATTCTTTGTGTGCCGTGGTTTCACTCATTTGCAATGTTAATTTGATTTTCATTTTACATTTTTCTTTTCTTTTTCATTTGGGCTTTCTTTACATAGTAAAATCATTAACTTAACTGATTGGCTTTGTTCTACGTCTTTTCTTGTTGTGTTTTGCCAGTCCTAGGTTTGGTATAGCACATGCACTTTGTCTTGGTCTTGCTCCATGGCTTGCAGCAGAGATTCCCATTCTTGTTGATTCCGGAATGATTAAGCACAGAGATGATGTGAGCGGATCTAGTGAGTCTTAGTTCGTTAATGTAACATTAAGACTGTAAAAGGAATGATGATTTTGCAAATATTTTGTTTGTGGGCTATCAATGACTAATGATTTTGACCTGCCTTGCAAAAGATTTGCTCCATGTTTACTGCTTCTATTTGAGAATCATTTGTAGAGTTTCTGCTGCAATTGAAATGCTTTTTTCGAATTGAATGCCACTTAAATGAATGTATGGATCAACATTCAAGTTTTATCCTGCACTATTTAGACAAATCTAATTTTTTTGAAAGATGGAAAACTCTGATCTGATAGAAAGCTGGTAAGAGGACTTGAATTGATCATGCTGCCCAATATACTAGTATAGAATGGTTACGCAGAGCACTCACTGGTTACGAGGATCCCAGCAAGTGCTCGCCACACGTATTATGTTTTTCATTTAGTTTAGGTGTTTATGCCGAGCATGAGATGTTACTTGCCATGTAAGATAATCAATCTGATCTCATAGCTAAAAATCCAAAAACTAAATGAATCCTTCTTGAGTTGTAGTACGAGTGAAGTAAATAGTAGAAGCTCAACGTAGAGAAGCATATGGAGCTTTATAAATTTAACAAACATATGACTACATTGCAAATTAAGTTATATCTTATTTCTTGGTGTCCCATAGGCACCAGATCGATCTTAAAGACTGATTAGAAAAGAGGGCCGGCTGCAAGAATCTCGTCAGTAAGCTTGTTGTCCTCTCCAATCTTGTGATTCACAAAGCCCTCAAAATTCTTTTTGAAAAGGGTTCCTAGCTTCAAGAGTGTATCCTTGTAGGCCTTCATGTCCGACCACTATAGTTTACATTTACACATATCAGTAAATAGAAAAAGAGAGGCTCAAATTTTGACAAAGGTTATGAAAGATTTTTAATTAGTGATTAAATGAAGGAAAGCGGGCTTACTGTATTTTCTGGATCCAGGATTTCTGAGGGCACTCCCTCTATCTCAGTTGGGATCTCAAGCCCAAAAACTGGAGTCTTTGTGTAGCTTGCCTCCAAAAGAGTCCCACAATGTATTGCATCAATGATTCTTCTCGTAAAAGCTAATTTAATACGATTTCCTGACCCATAGCTGCCAAAGGATCACAGGGATTAAAATTTAACATCGAAGAAAGTATACTTTTATATTGCCGAGGGTACAAATAATAAGAGCATCACTTAAGATATGACATTGTGCTGTAGTTGCATACCTTCCACCTGACCAGCCAGTGTTAACCAACCATCCAGTAGCCCCATGCTTCTGCATTTTTTCAGCCAGCATGGCAGCATACTTTGTAGGGTGTAGCATTATAAATGCGGCACCAAAACAGGCTGAGAATGTTGCCCGTGGCTCCTTCACACCTTCCTCTGTTCCAGCAACCTGTTTTCCATCAAGAGGTTGACATATTTTAAATCAACTTTTTTCCGTTTTACATATTTTCTATAAAAAAATGTACATTTTCACTTTGAAAAAAAAAAAAAAATCAATGACTGTGACGGACAGGTCTCTCTAAATTACCAGAGCAGTGTAGCCACTGATGAAGTGGTACATGGTCTGTTCCAAGCTCAACTTGCTCACAGGTGGGAGTACACCAAATGCATCACAAGCCAAAAGGATTATATTCTTTGGATGAGGGCCAACACAAGGTATCTTTGCATTTGGGATATACTCTATGGGATACGCGGCACGAGTGTTCTCTGCAGCAGTAAAATCCCAGTAAGCATGATGATAAGCTTCCAAATAATATGTAAAGTTCAAAACCTTTATTAACATTGAGAAACAGAGAATTAAAAGAACAAAAATAATTCACGTGATATTTAAACATTCAGATGAATGGATAGATCTTTCTGCTTATTTAAACAGGAAGATGCATCTTTACCCGTGACAGATTTGTCCAAGTAGTCCACTTCTCGTGTATGCTCATCAAACACAATGTTTTCTAGCACTGCCACAAACAAACAGCCAAACAAACTCCAATGACCGTTTATTCAAGAGTGGAGTCATTTGTTAAGAATTTTGTCATATCCAATTGAAAGAAATATGGTTAAGAGTCTGTTACCAGTCCCGAATTTGATGGCATTCCAGATATCAGGCTCCTTCTCCCTTGAAAGATCAATGCATTTGGCATAGCACCCGCCTTCAATGTTTGATACTCCATTATCACTCCAGCAGTGCTCATCATCTCCAATTAAGTACCGGTTATGATCAGTAGACAGAGTTGTCTTCCCAGTACCTGAACAAAACCAAAATATGAATAATAAGAAATCTCATCAATAACAAAATGAAGGGCCAGCTGGGGAAAATCACAGTCACATTGTCACAAATCAGAGGGAAAGTGATCAAATGAAAATGCACCGGATAGTCCGAAGAAAAGGGCAACATCCCCATCTTTTCCCATATTGCAGCCAGAGTGGAGGGAGAGGATTTGACGTTTAGGCATTAGGTAATGCATTAAGCTGAATAGACCTTTCTTCATTTCTCCGGCATACTGGGTGCCAAGAATGACCATTTCTTTCCTAGCAAGATTTATGTCAATGCTAGTAGAGGAAGTCATATAGTGGGTGTAACGGTTGCAAGGAAACTGCCCAGCATTGTATATTGTGAAGTCCGGAGTACCAAAATCTTCTAATTCTTCTGACGTGGGTCGGATGCACCTGTCACCAGACACCACCCAAAGAATGCAAAAAAATACATGTCATGGGAAATCAAAAAACTTCCCCCTTTTCTTTCGTGATCTCTCAATAGACAGAAATGAAATTCGGGTAATGTTGCATACATGTTGTGCATGAACAAGGAATGGTAAGCTCTGGCAGAAACAATTCGGACTTTGATCCGGTGTTCTGGGTCCCAATTGAGAAATTGGTCGTTCACAAAGACCTGAAATACAGTTTTAGATAATTAGATATCTCGGCAATTTCATGTTCGTGTTATACTCGTTGAAGATAATGTAGCCACTTTTTAGCGTCTATCTTCACAAACTGGCCCTACGCGAAGGTAGTCCAGCGGGGAAATTTACCTATCTAACTATTTTTTATAAAATCATTATTAAAATTAAATATTTAATAAAATTTCATAGTATAATAGTCACTTATACTTATTTTAGACAAAATTACTCTCAAAAGCAATACAGTCATTCCTTAGTCCGCAAGATACCATCGCCCATGAGAACGGCCACGGTGTACCCTAACACCCATGTGAATGGAGCCCAACGCCCTGATTGGAATGCTTTGATTTCTTTCACGCACACTTAACAATATAATTGAGTATGTTTTGCATACTTAACAACAAAATTGAAATAATATTTTCTAAAGCATTTTAACGCCAACTTCTTTTTTTTTTTTTTTTTTTACCACGAGGTATTTTGGGGAGGACCTCAATTATAGGAGGTATCTTTAAGTTCATACCACAATTTAGATTAGAAATCTTCGCTCGAATCGAGAGGCACAAGCTCTCCCAACAAATGCGACTTTCCTGCGACTCGAACTGAGGAGCAAACTCAATCAAATCATTTAAGGAGACTTCATTGCCAATAGAGCCAACACTTTATTGGTCCAATTTCTTATATCTAGCAAAGCTGATGTAAATGGAACTGTCAGCAAATTAACACGTCCTAGTGTCTCCATACCCCTTTATTTATTTATGTATTTATTTGGCTAAATTGATATTAAGCATCGAGGTAGGAAAATTTGGAAGCTTGCAAGCAAACGGTTACTATTATTGTATGGAAATATTTTATTATATAGATTGCAAAGTCAGAAAATCATAAGAAAATAAATTACCTTATCCAATGAGTTTAAGTAATCAACGGCCCGTTCTCTGTTCACTAAGAAAGTGTGCTCGTCCATTTCAATATTGGGTGAGCCCCTATGTATAAATAATATGCATACAATTAACGTAGAACATGTCAAACGTTAATAAAAAAAAAACAGGAAATGAGTTATTTATCAATAAATAAACAAAAAAGTTTACTTATATTGGAAGAGAAGAGAAGAGAATAGAAGAGATAAAATAATAAAGAATTAACTTACTTTCCCCACCAGAGCTCGCGTTCGGTGGTCTCGTCCTTAACCACCCGCTTGTCTCTCGGGGAGCGTCCCGTCTTTGCACCTGATAGCGTCGCTAAAGCTCCAGATGACGTAATAAAGGATCCCTTCTCGTACTTAACGGCTTGCTCGTAAAGCTCTGTTCCAAATATCTAACTATCAAATACAGAAACCACCGGGGGTTTCATTTGAATCACATAATTAATTTTGTGTGGATAGAGAGATACCAGCAGGGGAAAGATTGTAAAGGACGTGCGTAAACTTGAGTGCACTGTCGCTAATATTGTCGTCAAACGTTGGAGTCGATGTATAATGAAATGAGTGCGCGGACGGCTGGCCATCTACCTTCCTAGGCGTTGCCGGGTCCCCTTTCACCACCTTTGGCCCTGTCTCCCTCGTCAAAGATGCCAACGAAGCACTGAAATTAAATAGAAAATTGAAAAAAAACACGGGTTGATGATGAAACGGCATCGATCGTTTCTAATTAATTAACTCGTGTCTATGTTATCACGTGCCTTATGGACTGGAGCTGCTGCCTTTGGCGTTCCTCTTCGGAGATGACGGCAAATGAACCGTCGGGTGCAGTCGCCGTGGCGAGAGGGGATTTGATGGGAGTGCTGGGTGTCGATCTCTTCTTCTGAAGAGAGTGAAGCTCGTCGATCGTCTTTGCCTTTATCGGCGTTGCGCTGTCATCGTGACACACCAACGTTTCTTTATTATTATTATTTGTTTGGATTCTCGGTAGCCCGTTTCGTCCTGTGCTTCTAGCCCTGCTCGTAAAACTGAACTCTCCGTTCTCAGCCATTTCTTCAGTTTCTCTTTCTCTCTATATATAGGACAAGGCACATGTACACACATTCAGTACGAATTAAATTAATTACACTTGTATGCTGTGAAATTAGAAAGAGACTGAGAAACACAATACACGAAAAGCTACAGAAACGAAAATGAAACCTGAAAACGAGGATAAGGATGAACGAACAAAATTTCCTAGTCTTATGTTGAGATATATTTATATATCTGGGGCAAAGAACATTCGCTACTTATAGGCAAGGTCGCCGAGGAAAGCTTAACCTTGGTTACTTAACTATGGTTCTGGAGTTTTAACTTGATCTTTGTGATAAATATGGCAACGCGGATCATATCCTCTGAAGCCGCCACCAAACGGTCGCATGTCACCAAACGGTCGCATGTTTATGCATGATTGGGAGTTTCATATTACCTGAGAACTTCGAACCAATAACGGCACATCAATTTAGTTGTACATAAAAAATTTCTTTAAATTATTAAAGATAGATCCAGTTTTTTCGGATGTGAAAATATTTGAACTGGGCTTCAACAAAATACCGTCAATTTTAGTCAGGCTGAAGCTGAACTGTGCTTTAACAAGATAATTTTTACAGGTTGTGATAAATTTTTAATTGTAACATCACTGTATTATTTATTAAAAAAAATAAGAGTGTGAGATAAGAGAAATTTTAGAATACATCTGTTGTACTATGTCAGTTATATAAGAGCATCTCCAATAAACTCTTCAAATAAAATTTTACTTCTTACTTGAAGAGCCATATCAATATTAAACACTTCAAAAGACACGTTAATTTAGATTCTTCAAATAAGATTTGTTTCTAAGAGCATCACCAAAATACTCTTCAAATAAGATTTTATTACTTATTTGAAGAGCCACATCAATATTTAAAGCTTCAAAAGACATTTCAATTAAGATTTTCTTCAAATAAGAATTAATTATCTCTCTTCAAATTTGGAGAGTTAATTTCTCCCTCTTCAATTTATATTTTATTACTTTTCATTGAAGAAAGTGAGAGAAGTGCTTTAATTGCTATTGACTTTTCCTTTAAAAAACTAATTATATGATTAAAATAATATTAATTTATTTCCATTTAAAGAGTCTTTTGGAGAATATCATATTTTTTCACCCTTCTATTTGCCACATAGGTAAGCAAATATGTATTTAAATAGTAAAATTTATATAGCCTTTTGGCGATGCTCTTACTCTTTGATATTAACGAGTGAGTTTCTCCCTCTTCTATTAATATTTTATTATTATTTATTAAAAAGATAAGACTGCAATAATTATTATTTATGTTTCTTTTAAAAATATAATAACAATTCAATTTGATAGTAGGAAAGATTTAATTAAAATAATATTATTGTATTCTTATTTAATGAGTCTTTTGGAGGGGATTATATTTTTCTATACACTTATTTAGCACATCAATAAGCAAATTAAAATTTGAAAAGTAAAATTTAAAGACTCTTTTGGAGATGTTCTAACAAATAAATAATGTCATGACATGTGTGTATTTATTTTGTAAATCATTATACAAGTAGTGATTGTATTAAACATAATTATACATGTCATATATGCATCAATTAATTGTAATATAACAAATGTATTATAGAATTTTTCAATCATATAGATGTGGTTATACAGATGAGATGAACATGAAAGTTCAGTTGACCAAATGGAGTAAAAGTAAAAGCGAAAAAAAAAAAAGTTTCGGCTTACGCGACTCTAAAGGCCGTACAAGTTTTAAAATTGAAAGGAAATTTAAGCAGGAGCTTGAGCCTTTTTTTTTTTATTTATTGGAAAGTCAAATGAGCTTGAGCCCGCTGGATTTGGATAATTTGCCATCAAGTCTACACGTCATAACCAGTTAATTTAGGTTTGGGATTAGAATCCACTCCTAATATTTTTCTCTCTTATTCTCTCCTAATCTTTCAAATTTAATAGAAAAAGTTGGTTTAATTGTAATTACTGTGAAGATATGCTTGTCTGATTTCGGAACTAAAAGAAATCAAACGAAAACTTTGTGGGTCGTCATACAGATTGCATTCAGTTGAGGGGTGCTTTTGAAAATTTCTACTGACGTGGTCTGGGTTGTTAATGGTAGTGATATGATATTTGGAAATTTTCCGGAAGCGCGATGCTGGTTTGCAGCACCTGTTATATAAACCCTTTCTCGCTCATTTCTTCTCCATTCAGAATAATTCTTTTTTCTGTGTGAATCTTGTAATCTCTTCATTAAAAGTAATCTGTTTGTATTCAGTTTTGATTAATGAAAGAGTGTGAATTTTTCCTTCAAACATAGTAGCTTGTTCTTAGGAATCAGTTCTATTTCTTTGTTCGTTGTTCTGATTTCTTGTCAATCTTGATTCCAATTTAATCTTGATTGATTAAAGCTTGAAGTGTTGTGTTAGTTCTTGTGATTAGCCATCACAAATTACAACAAATACAATAGATGAAGATGGTTTAATTGTCAAAATTAAAATTTAAAATTCAATCTTAACTACTTATTTCACTAGGAGAGAAAAAAATACTAGAAGAGAATCCTTGTCCATTTAAGAGCCGAGTTAAAATATATACATATACTCATCATTTTTTGAGCTAATAATATGAGCGGTAGCTAGCCAGTTAATTTTACACATGAAAGATTATTAGGCATCTACACTCAAAAGTTACTACATTATCAAAAATTTCACAAAAATTTTAACTTATTTAATTTTGTACTCATTGTTTATTTTGTGTATCATCTATCCACTAAAAAGATAAAATTATTCTCGCAAAATGACAATATTATAATTTGTGTTTACTTTTGTGTATTATTTTGTAAGGGTAATTTTATTTTTTGGTAGACGGTTGATACAAACTAGGTGCATTAGATATAAAATCAAATAAATTTAAGTTTTTATAATATTTTTTGTAATGGGATAAACTTGAGTAGATAGCTAATAATTTTTCTTTTACCCACATATTCGTCTATAGCTCCATATTAGACATTATCAAGTATTCATATAAAGTATAAACTGCAATCATTGTTGTATACAGGATGTGTTATTCAATAATTAGTTTTAGACTATTTCTACTTTTATGTAGTAGTTGAGATATTAATCTATTTTTATCTCAAGAGAAATGTCACGTTAATCTTACACTGCCTATTAATAAAATGCATATTAAATAACACCTTATTGTTGTGTGCGGAATACAGAATCAAGTACACCAAATAATCACAGAAAAATAAATGACACAAAATTTACGTGATTTGCCAATATGCATACGTCCATGAGAGTAAGAGAAAAATAATTGTATTACTAACAATTATTAAAGTGCAATATTTGAGTAAAAAACTTCACTTCCCAAAACTCAAATACACCAATACTCTCACACACTTAAAACCACAAACCTATGAAATACACACTTTCCAAATTACTCACTATCTTAACAATTATATAATTGAATTGTTATTCTCCCAATTTAGAATTCTCTCAAATCTTGGGATGCTTTAGCCGTCCCAATGAAGTTCTATTTATAGTTGAGCTTCACTGCAAAAAGTCTTAAAAGTAGTTGTCAAAAGTCTTGCAATTTGGCGCGGAATTGAAAGAAAAACAGAAGAAATGCATGCGACTCCTCCTTCAATTTGCCAATTTTTGTCAAGAAAAGCAAGCGGATTCAATTTATTCCAAATCCAACATGTGAGCCCGCCCCATTTACTTTTGACTTTTCGAACAATTACCTTATTTGAAAAACGTATGCATTATATGTCTTAATTATGTAACTATAATATTGCTCTAATGTTTAACAACTGTCTAAATAAAAAAGAAAAATGATTTTCTACTCATCTTGTTTTTATTTATCCTTTGAAGATTTTACGACACATGTAATGTACAGTATTACTCATGTATACTTACAAATGCATCGATCTATTATTTTTGTTTATACCAACCGGCAAACTAAAGATAAGAATAGTAAAGAATTTGAATCCGTGAAAAATGGTTCATTTTTTTGGTAATTAATCCAAATATTAGTTTACTAACTAAGTTAAAAAAAAAAAAAAAAACAAATCAGTATAATAAAACGCATATATTAGATGGCATTTGCAGGTGTATGAATTGTGACGGTGCGTGTAGAGAATTAATTATATGCCACCCAAATTTTACAAGCAACTTGGGTACGACGAACTTGCAGATAAATAGAGAACAAATGACTTCTTCAACAAACTCAAGTGGCATGCACTAGATGTATATGAGTATGACTCAGTGTTCATATTTTATTTTTATTTTTACTTTTAGATTGAATTGAGAACATCTCAATTTTCCTATTTAGGCAGCAAATTAAAACTTCTGACTTCGGACGCGTTTACGAAATGTCTGAGTTATATTGCCTTTAAAAAAATGTTATTAGGCTAAGAAAACCACGTCAGATCCAAGCTTGTTCGCTTACTATTTACAAGTGAAGTGCATGAAACTTGTAATTAAGAGAGCGAGGATAAGATTGCAAAAAAGTTGATTTAATAAGATATACATGTGATTCTCATACAATTCGCGCCACGTGGTAAATGACATAATTACTTAATAATATATGAGAGGTTAGAAATAATATTATTATTTTAGTTTGGATGCAAACTTAATTTCCATTCAATCTTCGTAAGTAATCTATCATTATTGATTGTTTAGGGGTGAGCGACCGAGCTAAGACTAATGCTACACTTATATATTATTAACATAAACATTTGTATTATAATTAATATTACAAACACATGTCACATGTCACGAATATAATTCATCATATGCCATATTAATTAGCTAAGAAAGAGAGTTGAATTATTGGCACCCCTCTATAATTTTTATGAATTATAATTACATTAAATGATAAAAAAAATCTAATTAAACTCTCATATTTCTCTCTAACTCGTTGCACTACACAGCTAGAGGAAGTTTTTCATATTTTTTTTATTTCCACTGCATTCTAAACTTTTTTTTTCTTATTGTTTTCTTGCTTATCTTTTTTTTTTTAAATTTAAAAAGAATTGCATAATAGCAGTTTGATTCCACTTTTAATTCTATTTAATTCTTACATATGTATGTTTCTTGGGAGTTAAATAAATATATCATTTAATCATTCAAAAACTTGTTAAAAAAAACTGTAATTGGAGTTTTTTTTTTTTTAATCAACTATAATTCGAGTTGAGTGGAAGAAATATAATTTGTTTTTAATCAGAAAGAAACTGAAAATTTTTTTAAAAAAAGATATTTTAGGAATCAAAGTAGGTTTTGAGGGAAGAAGATTTTGGGAAAAGAATTTCAAAGATACTAATAATCCCACTCCAAGAAAAATCTGTAAGCGCAAGTGCACAGCATAAAGTTTAATTTGTATACGTCAATAATGCCAGCCTAAAAGTTGGACTGTTTTTGGTCCAAGTTCAATGTGGCCCAAGCCCGATTGATTGAGTTTTATGGGCTGTTACGGGCCATTGGAAATTCACGAATAGCACATTTTTCCTTTCTCAATCACCAACCCATTTATAATAAAATAACAATAATGTTTTTTTTTTTTAAACATGATCGGACGTTCCCTGTGAAATAATAATTGATAAATTTTGAAAGGTGCCATGCCATCCGAAGGGAATATAATGGGATAATATTTTACCTTTATTTTATGTTATTTTATTTTTTTTTAGTGTTTCACATATTATCTCCGTAAATAGGTAGAATGACACTTTTTCTCCTATAATTTATAGAATGATAATGTATATACAGTAAACAATTTGTATATTATTGTGTTACTTTTCTTTGTCAAAGTTTTTACAGAAAAGCTCTTCTCAATCAGAAAACAATCAACTTTTTTTTTTAAAAAAAAAATTTGGATGTCTCTGGATAATTAGATACAATTCAAAATTAGAGATGATGAATGGTAAAATTGAATTAAGTATTATATTTTGCGTTAAAGAGCTTGACTGAATGGTTTTCAAGCAATATTCTTTATTTGACAATTCATTAATATTTGAGATGGAGGCTTAAATTAAGGAAAAATTGTAAATTAAATAATTGTGTACAGTAATGATATTTGACCCCCTCCTACTTTTCAATTAATCAAGTCATTTTCAAAATTACACTTGTTTCAAACAATAAGAGTTAATTTAAACTTACACCCGTAAAAAGTAACATTCATCAAATTAAATCCATGAATTTAAAAGTTAATCATATTGCACCCATTCCATTAAATCCGCCAATTGAAAAAGAAAAAGAAAACCTAATTTCCAATTCTGCTGCGTCAAAAATATAGTATGGACTCACACCCAAACACAATAACAGAAGCCCTAATTAACCGACTTCACGATAATTCAAATCAAGATCATATCTCATCAAATCACTCTTTAATTATTTTACAGCCCCCCAAAAAAAAAATTGTACAGAGGTGAACCCAGTTACCACAACCAGGAGTGGCGTATACAAACACTGCGTTCAATTAAGTAGAATGGACATTGAGAGCATAATCCTGGTGCAAAGCAGTTATTCAGCTTCAAGCACAGACATTGAGGACACCTAGATTTTTTGCTATTGGTCAAGTTTTAACGGAATGGGAGCAATTTGATTAAAGTTGAAATTCATGGGTTCAATTTGAATGTTGTTTTTTATGTCTGCAAATTGAAAATAACTCTTATTATTTAAGGAATGGTAATCTTTGAAAATAAATGAAATTATTTGAAAAATGGGAAGTGGTGGGAGGTTAAATATCATTACTCGATTGTGCATTGGACTCATCCTTTGACAAGTGGGTGCTCGGGCCCTTAAGGACTCGGGCTCAGTCTCAGAGAAAACTGAAAAAATCGTTGTCCACATCCTGAAGTTAGTATTTCAATCACACGGACAGCCATTTGCCTGCACAAATTTAATAAATTATAAGAGATATGCAACAGAATATGGTACAAGCATTACTGTCACGCCAATTCATGTACTAAAATGAAAAGAAGCTAAATTGAAGCTAAAGATATTTCTCTATTAGTTTAGTGTCAACTAATTAATATGCAAGGCTGAATACTAAAGCGAATGAAAGGACCTGCTGGACATCTGTTCTGGCTTTGATTTGTTGTTACTTAGTAAAACACAATACAAGTACAATTTGCCTCATCATTTTGCAGATATTAAAAAAAATGCATTGAAGTCTCGTAATGATCTCTTTGTAAACATCCTTTGGCGCTAAGGTAAAGACTGTCTTGGATCCAATAAGATATTGGGTTGGTACTGTGATTATTTCATTATTCCACAAGTATTTCTTTGATGATGAAACTTGAAATGGCCATTCCATTGATAAACTAAGTGTAATATGATTAATTAATTTATCAGATTATGTAAAAATAGTTAATTGTCCCCAAAAAAAAAAAGAGCTAGATAGGATAGCCTGCATGCATGCGAATCCTGAAATGTGAGTGTAGATCCTCTCCACGACATTGCCATCGAATTGGTGGCAAATGGAGAGGCTGAAATCTTAAAAACGAATACCCATCACATACTGCCGCTTCCCATCTTATCTCTTTCCTTGTATCTATCTGCTTTAGACCTTCACATGAAATCATCAAATACCATTGGTTCATATCATGGGATAATCAATCTGATGGATGAGAGAGTGACACGTTACCAATCTCGAATCTCTTGATGTTAATTTTTGAATAATTATATCATGACTGGCAAATGGCTTGTGGACAAATTAAAGAATCAGAAGAACATTGATGCTTTCAAACTCCCCTTTTCTACCCGTTCTAATCATAGTCATTACGCGGTTTTTTCCACATCTACACTAAGAATTTCAACCGAGCCCGCGGTCAACTTATTTGAAAGAGAGGGGAAAAAAAAAGAATACGTTTAACAGTTTAAGCAAAAATTAATTAAAGAAAAGTGCCAAAATTATTTAATTTGGAAAGGTAAAGGTTGGGTAGGGGAAAAACACCCCCTCTTTCCTTCTGTTTATCAAAGATTTTATGAAGAAGAAGTATAAACTTTTTTAATAGAAGGAGTTTGATTTAGGGTTGGTAGAAATTTCTAAATCTTGATCGATATTAGAGATTTTAGCCAATTCGAAATGAAATTCGGAATAAAATTTTATTCTTATTTATTATTCGGGGTTAGGATTTGGAATGTTTGAAAATCTTCAAATGGTTTGAAGTGTGGATTTTTAGATATGTATGATAAGTTGGTTTAATGAATCACATATATATATATGATGTATGACTTGTTAATTATAGCATATGACTTGATCTTTGTTGTGTAATCTACGGTATATAATAAAAAACTCATGTTATTGGAAATAATTTAAGATCCCAATCAAAATTTAAAATCCTAATCGAAAATAAAATTAAAACACATTTTTCTTTCTATTTATTATTTAAAACAAGTTTAAAATTTACAAATTCCAACTCATCATATCCCGTTCCGAGACCCTTTATAGAGCGTGACCGTGACCGTGCGCCTATATCAATTCACCAAACAGAATACTAAAAAGTCCTAAAATTCAATGGGCGGGCCAGAAGAGAGAAGATAGGGAGGAGTGTGGATAAAACGTGTAATCCACCCGCCAATCAGAGTTAAGAAATCAAAGTAGAGAAATCGCGAAGTCCCAATTCCCTCTTTTGCCCCCATAAAAGAGGAAAAAAAAAGTCAATAATTTCGCACCGACCCATAAGTCCCACATTTTTGCAGTCGCCAAAGACACCAAATCAAACCAAATACGAAAAAGCTCCACGGAGATTTGTTCAACAGCCCATAAAACCTCTGTATACCCTCCCATCCGGCGTCAATTTTTTTGAGGGGTCTGGGGGTTTTATCATTATTATCATTAGGGCACAAGATAATTTTTGAACGAAGATTCAGAATCATGTCGTTTTCAAGTGGATTTGCCACCGCTTTGGCCGGTTCAAAGATGGAAACAACTTTGTTATTCAATCTTTCTTCTTCCTCTTCTTCTTCTTCAGCGTTGTTTATGAAGGGTGTTCAAAGTCAACTCGGTCAACAAATACGGGTGGCTTGTAAACCAAATCGGAACGAGAGAAATTTGCAGCAGAGCCGGAGAGGCGTTGTTAGATGCGAAGTCGCAGTTGATCCCTCCTCCGCTTCCGCCCTCGAGCAGCTCAAGGCCTCTGCCCCTGACCGTACGTGAATGTCCGTTTATTTGATTATTTTGATGAATGCCGGTGGTTAATTTTCATTAGGGCTTGTTTTGTTTTTCCCTAAGCAGATGATTGAGGCTCTCTTATTACAATGACTAATTAATTTTTTTATTTCAATTCCTGTGACTTTGTTCCTTTTCTATAATATACATGTATGTCTGTGCACATGTGTTAATTAATTGTCCACCATTATGTGGAATTCTAATAATGAGAAAAGAAAATCTATTTCCGGTGGTGATCAGTTGAGTTATAGATTGACCAGGTCATTGTAGAATTAATTAAACGCCTGACATATCTACGATACCTTACTAACAAGTAAGGTCATTTTGAGTCTTTTGACCTGAGGAAGTGCTGTGATTACTGGAATTTCTGGAGTGTTTTTGTGCTTTTGGCAAACTATTCAATCGCCAATTACCTAGTTTTTCACATTTTATATCTGTCAGGATACACGAAGGAAAGGAGCAGCATTGTGGTCATTGGGCTCAGTGTTCACACTGCACCTGTTGAGATGCGAGAAAAACTTGCCATTCCTGAGGCTGAATGGCCACGGGCCATCGGAGAGTTGTGTAACTTAAATCATATAGAGGAGGCCGCTGTCCTTAGCACCTGCAACAGAATGGAGATATATGTTGTAGCTCTCTCTCAGCATCGTGGAGTCAAAGAAGTGACTGAGTGGATGTCAAAGGTGCTTTTGTTCTCCTATTGTACCATTTCTGCTTCATTAACTCGCCTAAGATTTCTGGCATTAACCCATTTTACCCTCTTTTTTTTTTTAATGGCATCTGTCTATCAGAGCCATAGTGGATTGATTTTATTTGTTTTTATCAAATTTAGTTGCTGAATTAATTTTAGTATGAGAATTTGAGATTGCCAATAGATCTAGACTAATAGTGTTTCCATTTGCAGACAAGTGGGATCCCCGTTGCAGAGCTTTGTGAGCACCGGTTTTTGCTGTATAACAAAGATGCTACACAGCATCTCTTTGAAGTATCAGCGGGTCTTGATTCCCTTGTGCTGGGAGAAGGGCAAATTCTTGCTCAAGTTAAACAAGTTGTCAAAGTTGGTCAAGGAGTTGTTGGATTTGGAAGGAACATTAGCGGACTGTTCAAGCATGCAATCAGTGTTGGTAAGCGGGTTAGAACCGAGACAAATATTGCTGCTGGGGCTGTTTCCGTCAGCTCTGCTGCTGTTGAACTGGCTTTGATGAAGCTTCCTGAATCTTCACATGCCACTGCCCGGATGTTGGTTATTGGAGCAGGCAAGATGGGGAAGCTTGTGATAAAACACTTGGTAGCCAAAGGATGCACTAAGATGGTGGTTGTAAACAGATCAGAAGAGAGAGTTGCAGCCATCCGCGAGGAGCTCAACGGTGTTGAGATAATTTATAAACCTCTCTCAGAAATGTTGTCCTGTGCTGCTGATGCAGATGTGGTCTTCACCAGCACAGCATCTGAAGCTCCATTATTCTTGAAGGATCATGTTCAGGACCTTCCTCCCGTTGAGGCTGCAGTTGGGGGTGTGAGGCTCTTTATTGATATCTCCGTTCCTCGTAATGTGGGCTCTTGTGTTGCAGATGTTGAAACTGCACGGGTTTACAATGTTGATGACCTTAAGGAGGTAGTGGCTGCTAATAAAGAGGACAGGCTCCGAAAAGCAATGGAAGCTCAGGCTATTATTTCTGAGGAATCAAAACAGTTTGCAGCTTGGAGGGATTCATTGGAGACTGTTCCTACTATTAAGAAATTGAGAGCTTATGCTGAGAGAATCAGGGTGGCAGAGTTAGATAAATGCCTATCAAAGATGGGTGATGATATCTCAAAGAAAACAAGGAGGGCTGTCGATGACCTTAGCCGTGGTATCGTGAATAAGCTTCTTCATGGTCCAATGCAGCACTTGAGATGTGATGGGAGTGACAGCAGGACTCTAGACGAGACCCTTGAGAACATGCATGCTCTAAACAGAATGTTTGGCCTTGAAACAGATACATCTCTTTTCGAGCAAAAGGTTCGAGCCAAGATAGAACAAAACCAGAAGTGAGCTTTTTGAATACCAGTTTGTCAATGGCACTTCATTCACTTCCTCAATTGAATAAGAGGAAAACGTCCTCACCTTGTTGTGAGTCTCGGCATTGCTGTATTCTTCATTTGAATAGTATAACAGTGTAGATCCCTATGTGGGATCATTCAATTCGTCAAGTGTTGTTATAAGACACTTTTTTCCTAACTCTCATTTGGGTGCCTTCCAACCTCCTAGGATAGAGGTGAGCCTGATCCTTGTACCGATGAAACCACTATAAATCCATGTAATTAATGTACTTCATTATATAGAGACACGCTTGTGTAAATGTCTTTGTTGGGGATTTCTTCCCTTTCGGTCTCCATGAAAGAACTTCTGCAGTATCACGATTTTTTAATTAGTCCTTCATGCTTTTGATAATTGATTTGCTGCGGAGATGCTAGTGAGTTATGCAGATGCTTCATTAATATCGCAAAGCTACAAGTGCCTCGTTCACAGAGAAGGTCCACTCAAACCCAATGGGAGGTTCAGAATCCAACCCAGGTTCAATTGAACTATGCCCTCCAGGATGTTTGTCTTCTTAGCGACGGATTTGGCATCATCCATCAACGCTGCAATAGGGGATGGCGTGCTTCTGGGCCTCTGAGGGATGTCGCAGGCTTACCAGCCCATGGGTCGAAGAAGACTAGGCCGAAAAGCTCATAGATTCGGTCTGCTTAGCATTTTTCTACTTTAGTTATGTAGCTGAGGAGCACAACCAGACCAATACTAGACTAATGCTGCGTTTACTTGTCAGTAATTGGAATGGACTGGAATCGGAATGAAAAATGAGAATTATAATAAATTAGAAAATAGAACCGCGCTTCACACAGCTTTGAAAAAAGAATTTAGTATTATCTTTTTTTTTTTATTTTACACTTGATGAAACTGATAAAAAATATGAATTGATTTTTTTTTATCAATGAGCCAGCCTTATAAAAAACAAAAAAATATATTAGCCAGCAATACAAATAAAGAAGCAACGTAAGATAAAGAATAAAATGAGAGAATATATTATAGAGTGATTTTATTTATTCCAATTGTGTGTATACAAAACAAAAAGATGAACTCACCTTATATAATTACATAATCACTCCATGAAATTAATGAAAAATTATATATCATAATTTCTTGTGAGATATTAGAAGTTATAGGGAAGCTAAAGGTCGCTAATGGGAGATAATGGGGAGACTAAGAGATATATGTTATGAACATCCACATTTATTTTAATAAATGTATAACATTACAAAGAATATGCCTCATTAAAACCTTTACATAATTGTTATTTTATAATAACAATTAAATTAATTATAAGAAGATGAAAGGCCAAATCTAAAAGAAATTTTCTCAATTTATTAGATAATAGAAAATATAAAAAGATGAGAAATGGTGATGCCACATCACCTCTTGTAGTCCCAGCTTTATATATATATATAGAAGCTATTAGCCAGCAACAAAAATAAAGAAGAAACACAAGATAAAGAAGAAACGTAAGATAAAGAATAAAATGAGATATATATTATAGAGTGATTTTGTTCATTCCAATTGTGTGTGTACAAAACAAAAAGATGAGCTCTCATTTTATAGTTACATAATCACTCCATAAAATTAATGAAAAATTATGGATCATAATTCATTGTGAGATAGTGGGAGTTATAGGGAAGCTAAAGGTTACTACTGAGAGATAGTGGGGAGACTAAGAGATATATGTTATGAATATCTACATTTATTTTAATAAATTCATAACACTCCCCCTTGGATGTTCATTACAAAGAATATGCCTCATTAAAAACTTTACATAATTATTATTGTGTAATAACAATCAAATTAATTATGAGAAGATGAAAAGTCAAATCTAAAAGAAAATTTCTCTATTTATTAGATAATAGAGAATATGCAAAGATGAGAAATAGTGATGCTACATCACCTCCTCAAGTCCCAACTTTATATATATATATATATATTGTTTACTTAAGCGGTAGGAATCGAAATCGGAATGAGCTTAATTATTTCAAATTACTAAAATACCCTTAATTAATTATAATAATAACAATTATTATTATTATTGTTGTTGTTGTTGTTACTATATTAATTAATTATATTCATATTTTCTTAGATTATTAATTAATTATAATAATCAAAATAAAAGATTATCATTAGCAAAATAATAATCCATTTAAAAATAATAATAATCATAATCAGATTCATCATCATCATCAACTAAATAATTTATTTCCAAAAAAACAATAATCCTCAAATTAATCCATTTCCCAAATAATCATCCTCAACAAAATAATCAATTTCTCAAAAAAAAAATTAACAGAAATAATCAAAATCAGAATCGTCATCGTCAGAACAACAAATCATCACCGTTAGCAGCAGCAGCAGCATCAAATCGGAACCGCGGCTATCAGAGACAAATCGAAGACGAAATTAGATGGGGACGAAACTGAAACGGTGACGAAATTGACACGGCCCAACGGAGACGAAACCGGCCACTAGCTGGTGTCCACAACGGAGACGAACAGTGATGACAAATATGTTGGATGAGTTTGGGCGCGACGGTGATGGAAGCTGCTTCGATGGCATTTGATTGGGAGGCTTGTGCGAGAGAGAGAGTTTAGGTTTTTAGGTTTTTTTTTTTTTTAATTTTTTGCTATTTATATTTTTATCTGAAGTGGGGGTATTTTCGAAATAATTAAAAATTTATGGGGATAGAATGAAAAAAGTCGGGAATGAGAGACTTGGGAATCAAGTTTCCATTCTTAATTCTCAAATTATTGTGGGGCGTACAAAAATGATTCTCATTCCCCTCCTTATTTTATCAAGTAAAGGCATGAATCATTCAAATTTCGGATTCCTATTCTTGAATTCGTCGAGTAAACGCAGCCTAAGACTTTGACGCTTTAACTTCGACAAGTATTGTGGTTACTCGTACCACTGTTGTTCGTCCGTGACATGATAGACATAGACCAGAGTAATTACACCACACCTTTGAGATTATTTGTCTCCGCAGCTCCCACTGGTACATAAAAAGCTATATAGAACCAGGACTCCAAAGACAGCAAGTACACGTACGTTATCGGGTTTTTATGGAGAACAGCTTGGCTTGTGGGTCACTGACGCTATAGTTTGCTTTATTATACAGCTTGTTACTTCTTGTCCTCCAGCCTAAGTAACACATATTGCAATGTACACATATGTACACTGTGTTTCACGGTGATTTTAGCTTTTCTACTATGAGATTTTCCCAAATAGTGGCACATTGAACTTTACAATAATCTACTGGGAGTACCTAACTGGCCTGAAACAGAGATGAGAACATGAGAACCTTTTTTTGGATCTACCTTTTTTCCACTTTCCCTAGAAAGTGTAATCTTCTAATTATTATGGCTATATAATATCCAAAAGCAATATATCCCTTTTTCTACTTCTTGATTTCAACAAAATCACCGCTCCTATAAAGATCATATCCTAATGTTATGCGCCATCACACAATATTTAATGGAAAACAAACTTGTTGTTCAAGTCGTAGAAACGTGGAGCTGCGGCTTCCCACATGTAGAAGAACGTAACTCAAGTGTCCCATTGTACGCGCATGCTCAATTTTGCTCTTCTTTCTAGTACCAAAAGAGGAGCCGACGGATGACGTGCGGTCCCCCCCTCCCATTTCGTCACATGATCACTAGCGTATCTGTGCCGTTATGTTTGATGTACTGGCCGCTCCATCCCCGCCGTTGGTAGGTGAGTCACGATTTCTGCTGATTGACGACTGCAGTGGACCATGAAATGCTAACACTCACTCAGAAAAGGACCAGACAACGGAAAACTGCTACAGTAAAATACAATGCCAACGCCAATGCCAATACATGCACACAGGACGAACAGTTTAAATCCGTAAGCTTTCAAAGAATGAATTAAAATGGGCTCTGTTTGGATACAGGACCAGTACAGTGGACAGGCAGATTCTGGTTGATTCCAACCTTGTAAATTGGTTTAAAACGGCGCACTCATACATATGCAACAGCAAAATAAGAGATAGGCGTATGGTCTCACATAGTCATTTGACAAGTAGCCCATGATTGCCCTCGCAAGAGTTACAAGATTAGCTGTAGTTATAAGAATCAAAGGCAGTATGCTAACAACATTACTCAATCATCATCATGTATACAATCATTATGTCCTAGGCTACTAGACCATTCCTACTCCCCCTATCAGGACTTGAATATATAACACAAAAGCAAAAGCAAAAAGGTTTTAAGAAAGGGAAAAAAAATAAAAATAAAAAAAGCTCCATTACGCCAGCATTCACAGCTTTTTAAAATTTAAGTTGGTGATCATCATCATCAAGATCATGATCAATCACTACAAACAAACGGAGCCTCTCTTATCCCTTTGGGCTGTGACAACGGACAAGCTCAAAATTATACAAGCAACCCAATCAAATCGATGTGGGCCATTTTTATCAGCCTATGTAGAAAGGCCCCCGCGCCGTCTGCTATCAGCTTGTCCCTAATATATATATTATATTCCTGCTCCATTTTTTTTTAAAGTTTTTTTCTTTCTCCAAATAATAGCTGTTTTGTTTTCTTGGTTATGCAATATCTAATTAAATTAAAATCTTGCGTTTTCGAAGCCGTGCAAATCGCTAACTCTATTCAACGACTTTTTCATCATAGCCACTTTAGCCAGCTTCTCAGCCGCTCTCCAAGCCGACGTAGGCGTAAGCGGCTCCCCGTTCTCATCAGTCACAACCATCACTTCCTTATCGCTCACTCTTCGACGTTGCATCATCATCATCTGCTGCTGTTGTTGCTGTTGCTGCTCCAACAGATATTGCCTTCTCCAATGCAATTCTGCCAGCTCAATCTCCAAACTTCTCACATGCTCTTCAGCCGATTCTGAGCTGGAGTGGATTAACAGAGCTCGAGCCGATGCAAGCAAATGATGCGCGCTGGTAAAATCATTGTGCTCTATCAATCTTCGCGACTCGGCTATTGCTCGTGTACTGATAAACAAACTTCTCAACCGTTCGATCTTTGGTGCGGATGATCTAACCGTATGTGGACATGGAACCAAAAGCGGCTGATCCGCGCCGTATACGACCTCTTGAGTTGCGGGGTCCTTGTATAGACACTTCACTGACATCACGTGGCGGGCCTGGGACCCAACCGCCGGTGTAGGGACCCTCAACTCTACGAGTAACTCCCTTTCTTCCTCGGCGTATAAATCGCCCAGCCGCACTGAGCCGGAGCTGAGCAATGCGGGCCGTCCATTGCATGAATAAACAGCTGAGATCTCAGCTGGCGCGGATCCGGGCGCGAAGCTAAGCTGGATTCTTAAATCTTGCACCACAACACTTAGTAGTCCGCCAACACATTTGGCAAAAGCGTCCTCAGCTGGCTCGTGGCTGTAGCCGCCGCTCCGTCCAAACCCAAACGAATGAACAGGGATCTCAATGTGCGCGAAACGAGTTGAAGACCCGTGGCTTACTCCATACCTATGATTAGCTGAACTAGGCTGGACCCGCTCATCCTGACCGTCCGATAATAACATGATACTCGCGACGGGATTTCTCTCCCTCCGATCTTCAAGCACCTTAGTAGCTTTTCTCAAAGCATCACCCACACTAGTCCCTTGGCCACACGCCAGCCGATCAATAATGCGCCGAGCGGCGCGCTGACCCTGAGCCGTCATTCTCCTCAGAGGCAACAATCTCTTGGAGCACGCGGAGAAAGTGACAATAGAAAGGCGGTCAGCCGAGCCGAGAGACGATATCACCAAACGCATGGCGCGTTTTAACATTTGTAACTTGGCTCCGGTCATGCTTCCACTCACATCTAGTACAGTCACCAAATCGACAGGCGCACGATGCGAGGCCGTATTGTTGCTGTTAACGGGAGGTGCCGGTAGCGGTGCTTTAACTCTCAATGCCACCGCATAAGTCTCGTAATTTTTACCAACCGAGATAACGGCAGATTCTGGAAGCAATCTGAGCTGAACTGTTCTTGATTGTCTTCCGTTGAATTCTAGTTGAACTTGATCGGATTTGATTGAAGACGAAGGATTAGGATTAACGAAAAATCCTTGAAACTCTTCGACGTCGTATCCATCGCCTTCGACATTCTCGTCTGCTTCAGGTATTGGATTGAAACGAGCAGCAGCAGCGGCTGTTGGAGATAACAAAGGCTCGTCGTCATCGTAAGATCTAGATTCCGATGGAGCTACTCTTGGTTCTTGTTTCGGAGTTTTAACGAGTCTCGGCGAAGGTTCAATCATTTTCTTCTCTTCAACTTTGGTCTTTGTGGTGGTGCTGTTGGGTGAATCGTCGTCGTTTCGGTTAAGGTTCTCTTGATTGAGATTCTTATGAGCGGCGAGTAAAGGAACGTCTTTCCAGGTGGTGTTGCAGACGGGGCACACGAGGTTTCCATGTTTCCTCACGTGCGAAGCTATGCAAGGGAAATGAAACGCGTGTGAACACTCTGCAGTGTAAATGGCTGTGCCCTGACCTCTCTTCACGCTGTTCAAGCAGATCCCGCAGCTAGTCTGGAAATAGCAATAATAACAACAAGTACAATTAATTTCTATAAAAAATAACTAAAATTGAAAGTCAAAACACTTTGAGATATATTAGCACGGCGTTCAAATTCTTACTCTGAACTTGAAGCTGTTCCTGAAAAGAGAGAGCTTGAGAGGAGATCTTGGAGAAGATGGATTTGAGCCGAGAGATTGTTTGAGTGTTTTAGTCGCTTTGGGGGTGGTTTTGCATTGGAGTCTGGGGCTCTCATTTGTTGAAGGTGCCTCGGGAGTTGCAGTCCGGCAACGCATGCCTGGGCTTGACACTGGCTGAGACTGCAATCGAGGAGTAGAAGGGTTGCTAAAAAACCCTAGCTTTGTACAGCTTCTGGGGCTTGGACTCGGACTCGGACTTGCACTCTGTTGCTGCTGCTTCTCTGAAACTGCTGCAATTTCTGGATCTCTAGGGATCGTCGTGCAAAAAGCTCTTCTCCAACCGGTAGCCATCGTCACAAATCCAAAAGGTAACAACACTTTTTTTCTTTTTTCTTTTCTTTTTTCCAATGTATTCTTCGTTTCGAAGGGAAGGAAGAAAAAGAAAAAGAGATTTTGTTTTGATCTATCTAAGAGTTGTGCGAACGAAGACAAAATGGTAAGATCGAGTTTAGCGATACGAGCATGGGATCAAATGAAATAATAAAAGTAAAAGAGACAAACGAGAATGTGATAATGAAGATAGAAAGAAATCCCAGGTCATTTCCCTCTCTCTTTAAAACTCTAGCTCTATTTTTATTTTTCTTTAAATATCCCCAAAAAGATCCAGGAAACCAAAAGCCTTTTGATCTACTTCCTCTCTCTCTCTCTCTCTCTCTCTACTTGTTCTATCCAGCTTTCTTTCTCTCTGCGTATGCGATAGGTTAATATTTATATTCATTGGAAAAGGTAATTTCTGGGTTTAACCGCGTAACCGGCACGTGTTGGGTTTAAATATTTTACGTAACCAGTCAAACGGCCGGGACTCTTTCTGTTTAGAGCACGTTATGGCCACCGACCTGTTAACTGAAGAGTTGGCATCTCTTACATGCTCCGTGCACTTTGTATTAAGTCCCCCTTTCACGCGCCATTGTAAAAAAATTGTATCACGAACGCAACGCAACTTCCATTTCACTATCCATGTGGCACGTGCTCTTCACTCATAGAAACCGCAAGTGATTCAGACATTGCTTAGTTGGACTTCTCTGTTATTCATGCATGATCCGCATACAGTAGGCGTCTAAGGTCATGATCCTATACGACGAAACACAAAACAACGCAATAGAAGTTTCATTTTAATCATGGATAATAGCCGTCGATTAGGTTTGAATCGTTCGAACATGATTGTGATGCGGGAGGGACCGCAAGAGCTGGTCTAGTACGGAACTGCTGGGCAATGGCTCATAGGTAGTTAATTACTAGTTACCACATACCATCATTCATGATATCAAGTTTCCGTGCATGCACTCGTAAAATTAAAAAGGCCTAGGAACCTAGGATGCAGGCTATTATAATGATGCAGTACGTAGAAATTTTTTCATTGCATATCTTGGTGCATTAAACACCCAAACACTGTGAGAAGAAAAAAAAAGAATAATTTTTAAAAAATTTTCCTGAGCTTTAGGATTGTTGCAAGTAGATGGTGAAAATTTATTTATTTATAAAAAATTTTCTACCGTCAGTTAATTTTAATATTGACCGTTAGTTGACTATGCAAAGATAATATTACCTTTAACAACAGTTTGTAGACGGAAATAACTAAAAAATAATTAAAATTATTGGCTATTTTATCCTCTTTAAATTATTGATATTTTCTTAAAATTCCTAAAAAAAATAAAATTAAAAATTTGAAAAATTCTCTTTAAATTATTAATATTTTCTTAAAGCTCCTATAAAAAAGATAAAATAAAAAACTTGAAAATGAAATAGTTATAATCTTTACCTATGATATTATAAATCTTTAGAAT
This sequence comes from Citrus sinensis, assembly GCF_022201045.2. NCBI lineage: Eukaryota > Viridiplantae > Streptophyta > Magnoliopsida > Sapindales > Rutaceae > Citrus > Citrus sinensis. The sequence continues at coordinate 30,779,569 of NC_068560.1, forward strand.
TGACAAGGATAAAATTGTCAAAAAATAGGGTTTGTGCTTTTCGCGCCAACAATTTTAATTTTTTTTTAGTTATTTTCGTCTACAAATTATTGTTAAGGGTAATATTGTCTTTGCACAGTCAACTAACGGTTAATGTTAAAGTTAACTGACGATAGAAAATTTTTTATAAATAAATAAATTATCGCCATCTACTTACAACAAACACAAACCTAAGGAGAAATTTTTAAAAATTACCCAAAAAAAAAATTAATAGCGATTAAGATTTAAGAGTAGTTTCAAAAGAAAAAGGCAATGGTACTCAATCGAATTGCAAAATAGGGCTCAGACACCCACATGTTGGGTCGTTCGTTTCTAGGAGTGTCAGTAGTTCGGAGACCATGAATTGGGCATACGCTGAAGCTACCTTTAGGGTCTGGTGTTTTTTGTCCTATCATTTTTGTTGAGCCGTGTCCATTTTTTTTTTAACCGAATGGTAATTGGTAAATGAAGCAAGTACTGCTGACAAGAATTAAGAAATCACGGATATTATTTCCGCAAGTTGGTCCCACCATTGTATTGAATCGACCGCTCATATGCAGACGATATCTTTATTACCCTTACATCGCCTTCCCTTTCACATACAGTACTTTCAAATTTTGCTTCCATTAGTCGTTCGTAGTAAATTTCAGTAACTTTGATCTCATCTAAGTAAATTTCTATTTTAAATACATGATTTGCATTACATGGAACGTGCGTGTATCTTGACCTGCGAGTGCTGAGCAAAAATGAGGGCGCGCAAGCAAGAGTCCCGAAGTAATAAATATTTTGTACCTTCCCGGAGAGAAAGCATCTTACGGATGGCAGAGAGACTTGACAGCGAGGAGAAGCAATGTCACCCACAGTCAATAATTCCGACACTCACGTGGGGCCCGAATTTTCTAGGTCTATCTAAAAAAGCCCGCATGGGCTTAACGCCGTTTACCTATTTGTTGACGTTTATTCAGCACATGGGGAACCTCAACTGATGAACTGCGTTACCAATTGTCAACTCCTTTACCCGGGAACACGAGTCCTGAAATGAAATCAATCAACCATCCGTCACACAGTACCAGTGCCTCTCGAGTCTTTTAAGTCATGGAAAAAAACTAATCATTTTTTAATCACAATGTCTATTTAACCCTGTTTTTTAATCCGAGTTAGGCAAACTAAATCCACTTTTAATGATTCCCTTTTTAACTTGCGTGTTGAAATTAACTAGGGAGGGAGCAGGTTTTAATTAACTCTTCTTTTCTGGGGGCCAGCTGCAACGCCTAGTATATTAGGTTTAGCGATGTTTTTAACCAATTTCTTGCAGTGCTTGTGTTCTAGGAGACAAAACTCAAACTCCTTGAAGGAATTCACAGCAGTCCCCGCAAATTTTCATCAAATCGGCGCATCAGTGTGCTCTTTAATGCCCTTTAATATCATTTTCTATTGTTATCATTGGCATATCCAATTAACTGTCTAATCGACATTTAAGAGCTGGAATTTGATCCTTTGGCGCCGAAATTTCATCTAGAATGTGTTCAGATAAACTCCCCCCACTCCCCTCCAATACTACAACACAGTTATGATAATAATAAATCTATCAGTATGAGTAGAGTCACGCTAATATCATGAAATAGGACAAATACGCTAATTAGGTTCTGAAATTTTTTTGATGTATAATATCAAAACAACTCTTGTGGTCTTAACATTTTGAAAATACTCCTAACACTTATAAAATTTGAGGACCATTCCTTGTGAAGTTCATTATTACACTTATAATTTTGAACTTGCATTATTTAGGTTAAATTCTAGACTACGTTTATTGTGAGATGCAGTGAGTAGGGATGGCAGAGGTCCCCATGGGGACGGGAGACTTTGGGGATTTTTCCCATTTGAGAAGGGTATGAGGATGATTTTATATCCAATTTCTTATTCGGAGAAGGGAAAAGGATGAGGTGAAATCCTTATCCCCTCCTCATTTCTCTATTTTAATTTTTAATTTATTTTTCTAGAATTATTAGTGAATAAATAATATATTTTAAATTGTAAAATATTAAAGATTGGTGTAAATATCAAAATATTTATACAAATAATATAAATATTAGTTAATATAAAATGTTTAATATAATTTAGACTTAATTACAACCAAAAGCACAAAATCCCACAAGCTCATAACTTACAAATCAAACTCTAAATCACTCCCTCACAGTCTTGCACATCCTTTCCAAATTATTCGCTCAATAGCAAGCACCCAACCCGTCTTCATCTCATCATAGCTCAATAGTGCGTCGCGTTGTCAGTGACCGAGTAGCCTAACTCATCGCAACGTCAACTAACATCCACACATGTGACTTTATTGTGCCACAGTCGGTGATCAGCATGTATCATCATTCATGGACAAAATCATGTCAATATTGTATAAAAATCACATTATTTAAAGTTTGTTTTGAAAATCATTATTTGAATATTATATATACTAAAAGCTTGAAGGAGTAGAATGAAATAAAGGCCATTCATAATCACTCTCATTTTATTTTATATATTTTCAGGTTAATATGATTAAACTAAGTTCAAAAATTAAAAATATATCAGTTATTCGAGGATCAGGAATTCTAGGGGATCCCCTATTATTATTTGAGGAGGGGGCGAGAATCCCTTCAAGCAATTCTGATGGGACAAAGAGGGGATGTAAATATATGCAGAATATCGGGGATGGATACGGGGGTGTTGACCTCCTCCCCTCCCCATTGCCATCCCTAGCATACTTAAGAGACTTAATTAAGAGAGACTCACATAGAATATGTACAACATGTCATTCGTGCATCTATCTAATAGTATTTTGACACATGCATTCATTTTGAGATTAGCTAGTAACAGTATTGAGAGAGTATAATTTAAATCACATAATTTACATCTTTTCCATGGTCCCAAAAGACTACACCATCTATTTTTCTCGTTATTAGCTTAACTCATTGAAATGTCACTACCAATCAATTTGGCCGATATCATAATAAGGAATTACTCAAAGGTTTTGAAGCTCAACGAAAATTAATTTTTTCGAGGAGATTAAGCTTAATTGTTATGATGAGTCGTATCGAACATTTCAAAAGAGATTCTCCTGATATAAGCCACTCGCAAGATGTTACATTACACGTAAGATGGGACAACTCATTGGAATCGAACGTACAAGTAAAAAGCGAAAATTGTGGTGAGATAATAAATATCGATCACCATTAATATACATGCCCGTCCCGTCCATTTGGATATCTAGCTAGTAGCAATACTAAAATAGAAATTTCCCGTTTCTTGGGTTTCTTGTTGAGTAACAAATTCCAATTTCTTTGGCTAAAAACTTTACTTGAACGATGAAATAAAAACCCTAGTAAAATATTTAATGCATTATGGTGTGTCAGGTTTCTTTTCACGGTCCAATTGAAGCTTAATTTTCACCGAAGTGGACACTTGCGTATGTATGTTTAATGCTTCAACACATTTAATGCATCATGCATGCAAAGTGTCTGCATATTAATAATTGTGCGAACACCGAGGTAGCATTGCACTTTGCATTTGCATGGCAATTGCGCGTTTTAAAGCTTTCTGCGTGTGGGCCCGCTTTACGCGCCAACGTGGCCCGAAACACACCATATGGGATGCCCATGTCGTCATCGTCCTCATTATCTCCCTCGTCCTGCTTCCACGTGGCACCACGCCTATTTTTCGGTCAAATTTGTTGACTGCTTTAAACGGTCCCGATACTCGGAACTCAAAAGGAATCATCGCGACATACAAAGATGTAATAATCTCAAAGATTTTATGTTTCAAATTTCATGTTCGGCATTGCAGCTGGATCCCCTACTTTTTCAAATAATAACAAAAAATTAATAATACAACACCAGTCTATAAAAGCATCCAATGCAAAAATTTTATTTTATTTTTTAAAAAAAAAATCCACCGTCCACTCATTTTTTTAACTTTTTCAAAAATAAATATTTTACCCCCAAAACAAAAATTATAATTTCAACCTAAAAAATATCAAAAATAATTAGATTTAATGATTAATATCATTATTAGTACATTAATGAAGTACAAAAAAATCTTAACTACTAGAGATTATAACTCAACAAATAATAAAATTCTACTTATCTTAAATTCAATTAATGGTTTGCGAGATTGGGTTATTTTTAATACTACTGTTATAATTTAACATTCTAATTACAGACGGGTTTAAAAAAAACCTGCATTTGATGGTTGTGGAATTAATTTCTTTATTGGCCGATGAGAAAAATATTTAGATTTAATCTTATTATTTTTGATAATTTTTAGGGTGAAATTGTTATTTTCGTTTTAGGGGGTAAAATTGTCATTTTCTAAAGTTTCCGTTAGTGTTCTTAACGGATTCCAAACAGAAGTGGAAAAGTGAAAAAAAAATGTAACTTTAGGTGGATTCCAGTAAAAAAAAAATTATGTATTTTTAAAAAAGTAAAAAAAACAGGTGGACCGTGGATATTTTTTCTTTTTTCTTTTTAATTCATGAGATGATTATAAAAGTGATGTAATTTCTTGTGATTCGGATTGGTCCGTTAGGGACCCACCTACCATTTGGTAATAGACCCATCTCTAACAAACACTCATAATGGCCAAAAATCTTAATAATTCAATCAATTCGACCATACCGTTGTGATATATTTAGAGAGAGATTCATGAAAATACGTTATTATATATCTCAATATAAATATAAAAATAGCTACTGTAGAAGAGGACAATAAGTAATGATTGATCTATATAGTCATATATTTTCATTTTCTTTTTTGGCCTTTGAGAAAGAAATTCCAAAGCTTTTATTTTATTTAAATCTTTGTTCATAGAAAAAAAAAAAAAGTAATTTAAAGTTTAGAAGGGACAGATGCATCTGTTTTAGACAACTTACATATCATCATGTACTTGCCAATTAAATGGTTTGAATATCAAGTTATGAGTCTAATGACATTAATAGTATAAAAAATAAATAAATAATAAAAAAAATCAACTAAACTGACCAAACCCCACAAACAACAATAATATATTTTGGATGGCATATGATAGAATAGAATGAAGCACCTGCTGGTTATTTATTAATCATTAGAGATTAGTTAAAGATTTAGAAATAAGGAAAATGCCCATAAATCACATGACATAACCGGACATCCCATATGGGCATATGGAAGAAATCCCATTATTTTGCTAACTCCCAAATTGCTGTTGTTAATTAATTCATTCTAGCAATTGGACTACTTAATTAATTGCAAAAATTACAACAATAAAGCATCATTATAGAAGAACCTTTTTTTGACCACGAAACACACCATTTATTCTGCAATCACCATGTGTATTGATCAAATCCCTTTCTAGTCTAAATTATTTCTAACTTTAATTTTTAATTATGTTTGTACTGTAAGCGTTCATTATTTAATGAAAGTTTTTTGTTTTTTTTGATTTGGGATCCCCCAATCGCATAACCCCATTTATAATTAATAAGATTACTTAGATTTGGTTGTCATTAATTCGGATTACAAAAATATGACATTCCCTTTTGTTCACCTACCATTCTGAAAATTAACGTAACCCATGCGCTGGCCACAGCATTACTCTCTTTTTTTTTTTAATAAATATTCAAACCCGATTATGGTACGTATTATCGTTAATAAGTAAAAAAAAAAAAATATTGTTTCTATTTTTCCCTTTCGGCTATGACATTTTTTTTTAAAAAAAAAATCACTCTTAACTTAACTTAAATTAGAGGTTTTTGGTGAGATGGGATCAATTACAATGGAATTTGTTTCTATCGTTAAGTTTAGTAGCATTAATGGGTTGGTGAAGAGTCAGTCATGTGGATCACAATTGGTGTAGGTATGAGAAGGGAATATCCTTAATTAAAAGTTTAAATTGAATTACTGAATTGAAAATGAAATTATGAAAGCTTCATTCACTGGAGGGTGGTTGTTGAGATGAGATGCTGCCATTAATGGAGCACATGTCCTGAAGGTACAACTACTAGAATCTTTTAACAACCCTTTATTTTTTACGTATTAATATTTGCATGACCAATGTGGGCGATGTATATGATCAAACCCTACTTGCTATTTTTTTAAATTATTCATTTTAATCACTTAACATATAATCCCAAAAAAAAAAAAAAAAGAAGTTTACGTTCAATATATACATACTAGGGAGAAACATAAATAAGATTATAGTCATCATATATATTAACATAGTATCTAATTATTTGTCACTTTGGCTTTTGTCTCTATCATAAAGACTGTAAGTATTTATAGATAAACTATCAAATTATCAATGGAGACTCCTCCAATGTTGTGGATATTTATTTATAAGCTTGAAATAGCATACGATTTAAACTTTATAATACCTGTGATTTTAACATACATTATAATATAATTTTAAAGTGTAATTTAATATAAAAGATAAGTAGTGTTGGTAAGTTATTATAATGTTATGGTTTAACATTTAAATTATAATATTACATGAGACTGTTCTATTTTAACCAAAGTTCTGAGTTCGAGACTTGAGAATACAGCTGCGTTAAATACTTGTTGAGAGAGTTTTGTCACCCTAATGATCTTACATAACTCGAATATGAATTAGTTAGGGTCCAATATAATTTTTAGATACCAAATGATTTAATATATTAAAAAAATGATGAATTATTATTATAAATAATTGTTATACAATGTTGTAAATGAATGCTGCATAAATTGAGAAACAAATTTGTCGCGTATTCATATACATTCGTAAATTTTGGTGGTGGATTTGGCGATGGTAATTTTTTTTTGAAATGGGCGATGGTAATTGATAATGCAAATTACGACGACACCATGCATATGATTCGGAGCTACAAAACTTAGAAGTCGCCAGATTTGACAGCTGGCATGATGTTAGTTTCTTAGTTTTGATTGAGATTGCAATAGTCTTTGATCTGTGTAGGCCCAGTGAGATTCTCGCAGGTGGGCCCAATCAAGTCATGATAGGACACTGCAATGACTCTGTGATCAATGGTAGAGATTCCATTAGCTAAGCTGCCATTTTTTTTTTTCGTATTTATAAAATGAGCAATCGTTTTGATTCACTGGGCTTTATAAAACCAGCTAGGCTAACGTGTAATGAGACTTTGAGCCCCCAGTTTAATGGGTCCTACAATTTTTCGCAAGCGTTCTTACAACCGTACAAGAAGAACACGCATACGCTGTCATTTATCATAATTCAACATTAAAGATCACTAGGTTGAAATCCAAATAGAAACCCGATCGTTGCCCAAAAAAGAGTTAAAAACACCACCAGAAACGCATATGGTTATTATCACATCGGCTTCATTCTGTAATTTTCTTCATCATTTCATGCCTTTTTGTTTTTAGATACACGAGACTAATACTTATATTACAATGAGACTATTACTAATATATTTATAAGCAAACAATTATTAAGATTAGTCTTATATTAAATCTTTCTTGTTTTGAAAATGACATTATTACTGATATATCTTACATTAAAATGAGACAATTACTAATATATTGGACAGTAAGTTTTACTCAGACTATTACTAATATAATTACAATCAGACAATTACTGATACTAGTCTCACGTTATATCTTACTCATTTTAAAAATGAGACTATTACTGATATATTTGTAATTAAACAATTACTGCGATTAGTGTCTTCACTCAATTATTATCCATAATAGATTGTGAGGGCTTGAATCGCTAGCCTCACAATTGTGAGAACAACGGTTCTGCTATGCCACCAAACGCGGAATTCATTTAATGCGATTTTGGTTGTATCTCTAGTTAGGCCATGGCTTTGAGAAAAAGGGACCAACACAATAGCAAAATTACGTATAATGAGATAACTTTTGCCTACTTAACTATTTATCCTTGTTTACAAATTATGAGATTTTGATTGCTGTCATAATCTTCTAGACAGTCTAAGTGGGCTAAGAAAGTTATCACAAGCTATTAGTTGAGATGGGTTAAAGTTTGTTGCTTTATGGAAACAAAAAAATAATTAATTAAGTCTTTGTTTGATTTTGTGGTTTGTAATTTTTATCGCACAATTGTTGTGATGTGAAATAGAAGTTCTAATTATTAAAAGAAAGTTAATAGATATTTAGCAAAAATTACTAGCTATTAAGTAAACTTATTTATTAATATTTTTAGAAACTTTTAATAAATTATTGTGAGATATATAACTAGATGTATCACCAAAATTAATGAAGTTGTAAATGCATGGTTACCAAAAATTTTAGTAGCTTAAATCAAATGGAGCCCATGTATTGCTTTAAATAAAGTTGAATGCAAAGAATGTATGAGATTGAGATAATCTAAATTATCTTTACCATAGTGGATAGAGATTACTTCAATTAAAGCAAAGGAAGAAATTTGTGTACAAAGAAGTGCTTTTTCACCTAAAACTATACTTTTTCGGCCACGGAGCGGAATCTAAATCTCTTGATGTTGCCAGATATTAGTTTAAAAACTCTTATGTTTTGCTTTCCCTGTTGCGTCTTGGCTCTGCTAGATTTGGACTTGTTAGGATCTCAACGTACCCTTATTTTTCTTTTTCTTTTTTTTCCCCTCAAGTTCATGAGTCTGTCCAAGATTGGCATTAGTAGAATTGTGGTATATGAAACCAAGCCATGTGGGGTGTTGCTATACTAATTGAATTGTTGCGTGTATTATTATAATGGGATTAGTTATTTATTGACAATTATCCCCTTTATGTCAACCCATGAGTTATAAAATATAGATAGTGGGAATTTAACAATCGTGATTACGCTCATAATTTCTCAAATCGATCTCTCGTCTTCATGGACTTTTGAGTTCAATTTTAACAACTACTCCAAGTCCATTTCAATCATCGAGTACTTTACATGGAATATATAAAAATGAGCTTGCACTGGACAGAAACAACTAGACTATTGATCTAACTAGTGACTAGTGGGTGTATTATTGTAGTAAGAATAAAGAATACTCCAGATATGTAAATGGAAATTCAGACTCGACTTGTGTGCCTTCAGTGTACGCCCATATTATGTTCATACTGTTCAATGAGGACTGTATCACATATTCACGTACGTGTCAAAGACCGAAGAGTTGTTGTCAGTTGTAACAGTTACTGAACTCTCTTGAGTCCGAGATGCCATCTTTCACCCCTTCCTGTTTACTTATTTCCCAGCAGTGAGTGGGAGTTTCTAAGTTAGGCCATTCCCTGGCCCTGCTTGCGACTATGTTTGCTGCACGCTCTAGCTATGTATCTGATGCATTGAATTAATGGGCGAGCATATCCTTTGTCCCCCTATTCAGCCACAGAATGTGGAGAACTCACCCGATATTTATTTATGGTGAAAACTCGATCGCCACCATCAACAATCCTCTCATTCATTTGCGCTTCCATCGGTTTTACTAGATTGAATCCCATATTTTTACCATGTGCTTTCCTTCTGAGGGGCCAGATATTTTTGGAGGATAAGGAAAACAAGATCTGTGCAAATATATATATATATATATATATATATATATATATAAAATCAATGGGCATGAGACTGATTGAAAATAGGTTTTCAAAAGGACCTCCGCCATGCCACGTGTTCAATTTATGCTGAAATTAAAATAATGATCAATGGGCATGAGACTGATTGAAAAGGGGATCTGTCTCCAGAATTGTGAGCATTCTACAGATAAGATTCATCTTCTTTTTTCACATACATTAATTCTAAGAGGGAAGCCGACTTAGAGTATTGGAATATCTTTTACAGGTACCCCTGATTGCGCTTCGGAATTTAACAAGCTCGAAGAAGTTCCCTCTTCATCTGAAGGCAAGAAGCTCATTTACCAACAAAGTAACTTACTAACACAATACTATTTTTCACCCACAAACGCATACACCATGCGTCCTTGAAATTGATCCTTGCCTTCAAGACATAATGCGGATAAGGTTCAAGCAGCTCTATCACTCACTTCCAATCATACTGCACTTGTTCCAAGCCCCATCCCCAACACAAATTTACAAGATGATGGATTTATCTATGGCCTCACTTGGGCAATTCATAGCCTCATACTAATCTTCCACGTGCAACACGAGTATGAGAAACTACAACCCAGCCAATAGGTACACCCAGTTAGAGAATAGAAGGCCACCAGCTTCTCTCGAGATGCATGGCTTACATTATTTCTGTGCCCCTTAATAACACCTAATGCTTGGTGCAGAGAAAAATTATTCAGCGGCAAGCATAAACTTCAACTATGAATAAACTTCAACAAGGTTAGCAACAAATCAGAGATTTGGTGGACTATAGCAGAAATTCATAGCAGCAAGTTAGATTTTCACGGTGCTAGTGGACTCCACCAATCCAAGTGCATCCAGTCCAAGTGCATCATGCAACTGCACCGTAGCCTGATCCTTAAAATAATTGCCCAACTAATGGTCATATTTAACTATCCTTGGAAAATGATTTTGCCCACATGAAGTTTGCAGTGCATGATTGCAGCTCCAATTGCAGTTGACTAAATGCTTCTATAGATATAATAATTAACAGGCGTCATATATTAATTAACAGACAGAGCAACATGAAAGTATGGCACAGACAGACAGGTAATGGAGACAGGGTTACAAATTAATGACATGGATGATGTCTTTTTTTTTTCACCATACAAGCACGCATAACAAAGTAGTTCAACAAACAACGCACTTTACAAACTAAGGCACCTGTTGGGAACAGGAACTTGTCAGAACTCCTTGAGGAGATCCAATCTCAGAGGTTCACTCCAAAATACAAGGTCTACGAGAGTTTTATAATTTTAATAACAGGACAACAATCACAGCTTACAGAACATGAAAATCCATCACAGTAAACGTAGTAATGTGGTAACACAGAAAAGCAGATGCCCTCCAACACCCCCAAGCATGAATTTGGATCATGTTATTTTCTGTCATCTGCCAGAATTTTATCACCGAGAATTGCTGGATGAATACCAACAATATGTTGAACAGTAGCTAGTTTCTGTTCCTGCATTTCTCCACAGCCCTTGGCGCTGCACGAAACAAAATCGCCCAAAAAAATGAGCCTAATTAAATTAATTTTAAGGCAGATATAATGGTGGACACAATTCATTGGTTCACGACCATGAATTGCAGAACAAATCAGACTGATATGCAGAAGCAATGGCAGAACTTATGCAACGGACTTCATCAAAAGATAATAGTTAATAAAGGACACATCAGGGACACCTAAGTTCTCAGAATACCATATAAGCTTCTCACTGGATTACGTAAAATAACAGTAAATAAATATCAATACTTCAGAATCCCATGATAAAAGTTGAGAGAACACCCCACACAAAGCAATCGGAATTTTGATCATGTTGCACATTGATCTAAAAGGTTCAGTTAAGAATATAGTAACAAAAATTAGATTACATGTAGAATTATAATTTTTTTTCTAGTTGAATAGCTCATGCAGTGAGTGCAGTGTTTGATTGACCATACATACCTAGGCCAATGGCATCAGTGCTCTTCATAATCCTCAACCTCTTGCATGTACCAATAAACATCCTGAAATGAATCAATGCATAGATTAGGCTACAATGCATGCCCAGGGATTTATACAACAATTTGTGATAAAAAGTTGCGAATCAGATGTGAGGGCACAGAGTTGCAGCATAAATTCAACTTCTATCTTATAAACAATAATAACAAATGCAGCAGTTAACGTCAATAAGCAGTCCTTATTCCCCATTCCCCATTCCCCATTCCCCCCCAACAAAAAAAAAATCATATCAATAAACAGTCTTTTCTGATTCTTGAGTTAACTAGTCTATCCACTAATCAAACTAGAGTAGCATCTTGAAACAAAATATTCATATATTCTTTTAGGAAATAAGAGCAGAACCCACAGTGATCAGGCTGATTGGACTAGATAAATTTACCAGATGCATGATATACATCCATTTACACAAATCTATAGAGACTGGAAAAAAGTGTTACAACATAGTTGTGTCCAGAATAACATAAAAAATTAGCCCTGGGTTATCTTCTAAGAGCTTTGGTACTGATATAATCTTCCTCCCTGCTTTAGTTGAAAGTCAGCCTTGAAAGATGAAACAGTGCCAAAGAATCATTCTTATATTCCGTTCATAAAGCTCTACAAATAATAATTGATGATTGACACAAAGTTGATTTGATGAAAGCTAAGGTCATATGTTTGAATAACTTCAATGTTATCAGCCTTCTGCATAGCTTGGATGTTACTCATTGCTATGCTACATCCATTTGGCATATTCACATCGACTTCAGATATTCTACTACCTATAACTACATCATCAAGCATCATATTTGATATGGAACTTCTTAAAATCTCTCCCACTACAATGACTGCACCGTTCTTATATAATAACTCAAGATTCTAAATAAGATCAATGGCAATGGAAATGTAAGTTATTCATGCAACATGCAGGAAAAAAATCAAGCAATAAGCAAAACAAAAGAAATTAGAACTTACTCCCAGGGGACATCACCCACAAGCATCCAATCCCCATCTTTGTCTTCATAAGTGAGAACGAATTCTGAGCCATGTAGCAGATCCTTCAACTTGCTTTCACTCAGCATCTCCCTGCCCAGAGCCCCATGAGATCCATATTGCCCTGATAACAAATGAAAACAGCAGCAACTGAATCCATACAAACCAGAATGTGCGTCTTCAAAGAAATATTGGCTCAGCACAAATTGCATAAATATATACAATACACTGATCAAAATCTAAAATTCAAACAGACTGTTAAAAAAGGCTCACCAATTGTAAAACAGCTGAACATCTTCTCAAGGGCAGAAGATAGTTCCTGATATTTAGAGTAATTTTTCAAGTCCACTTTTCTTAAATAAGGAGCACCATCCATGCTGACCTTAACAAACAGAGCACTGGAACCTGCTTTTCCATCTACTTCATCATTATTCTTAGACGAAGTGGCCAATGAATTCTTCCTAAATGATCTAATTGGTGGCCAACCCACAACCTGTGCCCTGTCACCGAATAAGGAAGATTGTAATTTTTCTATCTTACTGAATCCGAGATTTAACGCAAAACCAACTTTGGACTTACTTGGCAGCAGGTGCACTGCTACTGTTATTTGCAGAACCATTATGGTTTGTTATGGTCTCATTGTTAACATGAGGCCTTTCCTGCACTGCTTTTTGGTTGGCCATCTCTTTGCCTTTAGCGGTTTGAGGCCCAAGGTTCTCTTGAATAGAACCTGACTTCAGCCCCAAGTTTGGAGCAGCCCTGGGTGACAATAGCTCAGAACTAGAAAGATATTTCCCCTGCACCAAAGATTGGGTAATTTCCAAGTTAGATCGTGATAGAGAAAATAACTTCCAAGCATCTTCAGCCAGAGTAGTAACTTTACCTCTAAGAACCCATCCATAGCATCAGAGAACCCCCTTTTATTTCCAGAAACAACATTCTTCTGTGATGGGTAGTGGCTATCACTTGTTGGATGCAAAGGGAACAATGGCTTCTCATCCAGTTGCGCAGGACCTAGGAGGCAGAGTTCCGAACCTCTCTCTGGAGACTGGGACCCAGGAAGTCCGAGCCTCAGCTCTGTAGCCTTGAGATTCAGACTGCTCTTGCTACTCTCACCGGAGACACTGGAGACCACTGAGCTGTCCATTGAAGAAGAGTCTGATAATCCCATGTAGTTACGCTCTTTTATTACCGAGCTTTTTTGGCATACGCTGCCCATGGAGGCTGGAGAAGCCAGTAAATTGACATTGCCAGGACCCCTCTTCTCCTCACCAACACCAGGTGGTGGAGACATCAAAATCTAAAATCTGATACTTTAATTCCGTACAACCTGTTTAACATAAGAAGATCTACCACACTTGGACGTTCAAAGAATTTTATCTAAACACAAACACCCAGAATTTAAAATGAAAGACAGAGAAATAAAGAGCAATTTGATCCTTTAGGAAATATTTTACTCAAAAAGAGTTTTCCATTCAATAACAGCTGTCTATTCTTGTAAAGCAATCAATGGAACGTAGACTAAATGAATGATCAATATTGAAATTTCCAACACAATCAAACAATCTTTATATAACAAATTATGCTGCATATGATTCCAAACAGAATATGCCAAAAGCAACTAAGTCACAAGAAGAGATTCTACCAGTACAAAACTAACAGATCCATCATCCATGGGCAGAAAGGATAACTGAAGCACATGTGATGTGAACTAAGGTCTAACTTAGTCCTGCTTTGCTTTAAAAAGAATTCAAAATCCAACAAATTATATATCTAAATGTGTTTCAAAAGAATAGTGGTAGGGTTGAACATGATCGTTATGCATTAACTGTGCTGATTAATAACAAAGAAAAACAAGAGATTCATAAATTACAAAGCTTTAAAAAGTCAAACCTCAGCTTAAAAATGGAGCTCTGAAAAACTAAGCAATACGCCAGTATACGTGCATATTTACAACCCAAGAGATCCAAATCCCATTTTGTTAAATAAGTTTCTACACACTACAAACAGAGATTGCACGTAACTAAAAGACAAATCAAACAATTTATTGAAACTAAAATTAAAAATTACGAACAGAGTTGAACTCGACAGGTAACTGCAACCAATAATGCTGAGAAAAATAAATGCATGCAGAAAAGAAAAGAAAAGAAAAGAAAAGAGAAGGTCCAATATTAGGTTCCTGAATAATACAAAAATCTTATTTTTGAAAGGATGAAACAGCAGCGTTGAGCATTTTCACTGTTATCTGTACGGAAGCTAACTACAGAAATCATTTACACAAGACTTGCACATTTTCTTTGCTTTAATTTTCTTTACAAGCAAACAGCAGCAAAGCAAGGCACAGAAATTTAAATTAAAAAAAAAAATTAAAGCACCAACACTAACAAGAAATCCACCAGAAATAGAAAAATCAAAGAAAAAATAAAAGAAATCACTCAGTTACAGTAATCATAGACCAACGAGACGGGAGCAACTGAAAAAAATTTAAAAAAATTAAAAGCTGACCTCACCTGGTTGGTTTTGTTGATCACTTGCCGGAGAAGAAGTAGAAGATTTGCAAAGCTGAGACTTCAGACTTGAGAGAGAAGAGAAAGAGAGAGAAAGAGCTAAGGACCCTCCATTTGGCACAGAGCAACAAAAGCTTATTTGCCGTCCGATGTGAAACTCTATGCATTTAAAAAACAATATTTATGTCTTTTCTTAAAAAAAAAAAAAAAAGGTAAAAAAACACTCTTCTTTCTTTCCTTTGTATTTTGTTTTCTGTTTTCTTTTTAATAATTCTTTTTGTTTTAATCTTTTTTATAATCCGCCGAACGATAGACAGAGGGAACGCTTCTCAATGGCTGATGGGTCCCTGATTGTTTTTATTTTTTTGATTTTTTTTTATGAGGTGTCCCTGATTGTTAAATGCCAGCCGTCGATGCGATTTTAATTTCACAATTTTGGGATTAATTCTTTTTGATGATGAAAAAAAGGGCTTTAGTGTAAAGTTCATTCATAAAATCTCTGTGATGGGTGGGACTTGGGAGACTGGAGCAAGGCATAACTTTGTACACAAACAATGTACTTTGTACACTGTGCTTACACACACGCTTCAACTTTTTACTCTGTATTTTTCTTTTGTTTTTATACTACACCTTATATTCTCTTAAAAGATATTACAAAGTTGGTATTTTAAATGTCAAACCAAAAATTGGGAAGGAAAGTCCCATTTGTCAAAACATTTTCATGCATGCAAATTACTTTAAAGCGGATGAAATGACCGGACCAGGTGACGAAATGAGATTTGACAGAGAGAAATTTACAAGCAATTGGGCCCACGGGCTATGATTTCATGCACATCAACGAGTAAGCATGGGTTACATGTTGCGCCACCGCAATCATGTAATGTGTGCCTGGATCTGCGAAGTGTTAAGGCCTAACATCTTGAATCCCTAATATGCCCTTGTAGCGGCAAATTTGTCTTTTAACATTTCGTCTCATGACGTGTCAAAATCACTGCCCTTGGATGTCGTTTTCCCAATTGAGCTTAGTTCAAGCCGATTAGATTCGAAAGATGTCCTAAACTTTTTGGGCAGCGATTCCTATTCCCTCATAAGAATGTGGGCACCCCCAAGCGAAGCGAAGGAGACCCTTTTACCTCCAACTAAACCATATTCTGTTGACTTTATTGCCAAAATATTTATCATATCTGTATAATCATGATGCTTTCCAATTGCCTATGTACCCAACACCAGCGGCTACTCTTTTCAAATTTCTCTACCCATTTTGCAAAGAAAGAGAGCCTCGCGATAACAATGAGAAGCAAAGAAAAACAAGACTTGCTTAGCTGAATATAACAAAATTCAACCACCCCACTCATTGCTCTCGTATTTTTATCATCAAGATTCCTCTGCCCCTTTGCCCCATGTTACATACAAATTACTAATTTAATCTCTCACAAATACCCTCCACTCACATGAAATCACTCAAAATGGGTCCCGCCCACTTAGTGTCACATGGTTTGTTAGAGCCCAGTCTAGGGGTCCACAGCCTGCACAGAAAAGGGACATATTAGTAATTATACCAACGTAGTTTTTCTGCAAATAGCCGAAAAATTATTCGATGCCTTCTACGTAGGGACTTTGGCATAAGTCATACCATAATAGAATGGGGGCAGAAATGGAATTTTGAATAAAGTGGACGGGAGGATAGAGATGGAGTGTAAGTTACGCAGAGGGCAATAAAAGTGTGTATGAGAGAGAGAGAGAGAGAGATGAGGGTGGAATTCGGATTGAGAGAGAGAAGGGGACAGAGAGAAACAGGGTAAAGAAGTATGATTGATATATTGGGGGACAAGAAAGCGGCTTTTAAATTTGTTTTGCCGGGAGCAGATTGCGACATTTAACTTCCTTCACTATCCCCCTTTTTTCACGCGATGCCTCCCTCGCTTGTGTGTCACGCTCTTTCCATTAACCATTTTCCTTCCTATTCTTTTTATTTTTATTTTTATTTTAAAAAAAGCATCATGCTTGTCATGACCTTTTTTTTTTTTTTCTCTAATAACTATTTGGATATACAGTCACGGGAAATAATATTATTACCATAGTTTACATCTGTGGTTGTGGGTGAGAAGTTACGACGCACGCGCGTCGGTTTGAAATGTGGGTGTGGAGTTTTAGTAGGATATTTTATTTTATATTGTTTCCTGAAGGCGAGAGATTTCGTAACCATCATTAACTGCCTACGGTAATGCACGCGTTGCCCTGGAGCCATGCATACATGTAGTGATTGAGCATCATGAACATGCCGCAGCTTCTGCATCCTCCATCATCAATTCATCCTCCACGTCATCTAGTTATCATCAGGATGAATTAGGCCCGTCATTCTTTTCGGCGCTCTTGCGCCAATGACAATGCGCCAGGCCCAAAAATTGGGCCTCTTTAAGAATTAGCGGATTGGCTTTGCTTGGCTCCGAAAAGTGAAAAAAGTTGTCAAAAATGGTTGTTGCGAGTGAGTGAGAGAGTGCACTGAAAAATTGAAGGTATGCTCACATATATATAATAGAAGTATTATTTGGAGAAAAATCAGAATTAAAGAGCATTGTGAGTTACTTTTAGTTTGATTTTTCAAAGAGCAGATATTGTGGGATTATGCCTCGGAAACTGGAAGCTCTATTGTGTTGACTATCTCAATGATAGTGACAGTTTAGGTCCGATAAGATTATAATTTCATTGTCAATTCGTGGGCAGAAAAGAAAAAAAAAAAAAAAGGAGTGTTGTGCTGGGTCTATCAACAAAGACTTTGCTGCCTTGCTGGAAAGTAATATTCATAATTAATTTACGTGTTATTTCAATATTTATTGAGCATATGAGAAATGGTCAAGGATATGACATGGTTGATTCATAAATGAGAATTCAGAACGATAGGCACTTGGCCAGTCATAATATAGACTTTTTCACAAGCAAGCGCACGGGTGCACAATTTATAAATATTGTGAAGAAAGCTACACTTGAACCAAAATGAGAAAAGGATGGCCGCTTTCTGATTTAATATTATTATTTCTTGAATAAATTCTGTAAGTTTTTGAGTCTTGACAATGCTGTGCTTTTTTCGCCTGATCTAACACGGCCTTCCCTTACACGGCTGCACTCTTTCTCAACTCTTTGGGCCAAACTATCAAATGGACTGGATATAGCCCTTTAAATTCCTTATAACACCACTTTTGAATTTTTATTTCAAAAGTACCCCTATATCCTAAAAATTAACCATCTTGCCATGAAACTTCACCTTAAAGAGTGTATTTCTTTTAAGTTTTTATATAGAAAATGTGTACAAGTCCTAAAATCTTAAATTATTTTCTTCAAATTGCATAGTTTTAGTTTTCATGACTTATAAGTTTCTCAAATAAATTTTTTAATATTATATACAATGCAATTTACATACAAGTCAGTAAAAATACTCAACAGACAAAATCAAATGGGCTTATATGTAAATCCGCTGTCATTGGGAAGACTCCAATCTTTACAATGCGTTTCACATTTAAGTCCACATGTATATTCAACTAAAGCCTAACAAAGATTAAGCCCAAGAGGCCTAACAAATATTAAGCCCAAGAAGCCCAACAAAGAAAATCAAAGAATTCAACTCGGATTTGTCACCATCCAGACCCGAATCCTAAACAAGAAAATTTATGTATAAGCCTACAGAAATACTCAACTAAAGCCCAACAAGGATAAGTCCAAGAATCCTGACAACGCGAAAATAATAATAATAATAATAATAATAAAACAACAGAGATAAGCTCAACAATTCCAACATGGAAAATAAAGAAATGAACTCCGTGTTGTTACTGGGGGAGACTTGAATACTTCACCTCAGGAACTTAAAATAAACCAAATAAACAATTATCCCAACTTAACCAAAATTTGAAGGAAATCCGACAAAGTTTTATATAAATGCGAGATCTCAAACAAAATTAACACAGCATTAGTTTTTCATTCCCAAGCTAAATAAAACAATTTCACAAGAAATAGCTCGGTTTAGATACAAGTTATTTTCAGAATATACAAAATAGTTAATTTAGTGTAAATATCTTTTTGTGCCATTTCCTGTAGATTCCGCAAATCTGAAGGCAGTTTTAATTAAATTCAAATTCGTATGAGTATAAAACAAAGATTAATTAGGAGGGTTGTGCACAGACGTCACTGTGACGTCCTTCTCCATGCATGGCCAGTGTAGGAGGCTTGCATGGACATGCCATTGCTACAAACTTCGGTACCTGATCCCCGGGCATCGACACTAGCAAGCTTTGGAATTGATTTTGCTCCGGCGCCTGGAACTACAAGCATTACTAGCAAACTAATATCAGTTTATGATGCGCCGAAATATATGGAAAATACAAACAGATAGTAATCAATTAATTTTGCGCGAGAGAGGCAGATAGTTAATTACCGTGTGCAGATGGTGGCTATTGGTTTGAATATTATCATTATCAGCGTGAATGAGGAGGGATCGAACTTTATGCCAATTGAGGCAACAAGTGAGGACGCCACTCATGCAAAACAACATCATCAAAAGCAGGGCTAAACCGAGAGGGAAACCTATGGATGGCCGATTTGATGATGACGCTTCTTCATCATTCCCCATTATTTATTTTACTTCTCGCTACGTACGTAGTACTCTAAGCTACCTTTCTTGCTTCCTTCAAGTGTACATTTAATTGAAAACAATCGTGTTAGTAGTATTATAGGAATTCAATTTTCGAATCATCAAATCGAGTATCTTCCGTGGTTTTAATTTTGCTTCCCAGGGTTTGATGGTGGTGGTGGAATTGGTTGCTATTTATTGCTTTTTTTAAGCGACTCTTTGGTGGATGGTGGGTTAGGCACTTATAATCCTTCACGTACAATTCAAGGCCAGTACGGAAGAAGAGAAGTATTGGCGGGGTCCTAGACTCCCACTCGCATTTGGCTCTATCACATCAGTTGGTGCTTTCACCATTCACTTCTCAAAATTTTCTTCTTCGATCTCTATATACGATAGTATTTTGTAAACAAGGAATTAATAAGAAAATTAAGTCCCAAGCTCAGCTCTTTTCTTTACCCGTATGGCTTGGCTTTAAGTTCAACTTAATTTGCATATCAATTACATTTCAAACTACGTATATTCACTTAAACAATCACATAGTGAAGGCAATATAGTACATGTGATATGTTTGAGATTGCAGGGATTCTATTGTATCTTTGATAATCACTTACATATTAATTTGATAGTTGCTTTTGCATTGGGTCCAAAAGAAACAAATCAAATAAACAATTTAGTCAAATATATTGTAATTATTTGGTGGATGGTCCTTATAGATCTAAGTCGCAAATTGATCTAGTTATATAGTATCTCATTACCATTAAAGGGTAAATATTTGTTTACTCTCTATATTTTGAATTAAATACTTGTTTATTAAAAAAAATTAAAACTCAAAATACCCTTACATTTAATAATTTAAATATGTTTCATCTATACCTACCTTTATTCTTAACTTTTACAATGATATCCTTACAACAATATACTTGAAATTAACTAGTTTATCTTTTAAAAAAGTTAATTTTAACAAATTGACCAATAAATATTAGTATGAAAGAACTAGTACTTTTTTTTTTTTTTACGTGTGCAACAATCTTATTAATAATTATCTATAAATAAGTTAGTGTATTTGAATTTAAAGCAATGTTTAAGATCTTTGCAATAATCTTACTAATAATTATTTTATAAAAAAATAATTTACAAAAATTAATCCTAAAAGTAAAATAATGATATAAAAATTTGGATAACTTTTTAAATTACTTTTGAGGCTCATTTGATAAATTATCATTTTTTTTTCTTTTCATTAACATTCTCAATAATATTGTTACAAGAGAATTATTGTAAAAGGAAATAAAAAGTAAAGACAGCATTATTGTAACATATTTAACAATATAAGTGTTTAAAAGTATTTTTTTAAAATATACAGTTTAATCGAATGTCTAAATCCAAATAAAGAGATTAAAAGAGCATTTGCACTCATCTCAATCACATATCAAACAACTGTTTGACCAACGTGATTTCATCTATGCGTTTTAATTACACCATCATAAATGGTTGACCCCCCAACCCATCATAAATTCTTGCACTTAGTATATTAATGATGTTGCAATTGTCACGTAGTGATTGTTCCATTTCACTGTTCTTATAAATATTCTTCTATACTAATCATGACGTTAAGCACGGGTGCTTATAAAGTTCTTTACGGAACTAATTCGCTCTTAATTTGCCAAATCCTGAGACCTACACATGTATCATTCATATCATTACAAGCAACGAATTATATATGCCCATCATTACGTTATGCGTGCATGGATCTTGCTTCTCCATCTTCACATATTTTCATTATCACAGCTAATTTCAAAGGTTAATTTTGGATTACCCCTCATAAAATCATAATCTTTAAATTATTTTCTTTATTTTTAAAAACATCACGTCGTTATTGTTTATTATTTTTAATGGTCAAAAGGGTAAAACAATATTTGTATAATCTCTTCATAGTTAGTTAATAATAAAAAAAATCAACCTCTATGTAAGCTAATTTTCATGGCCTAAATCCATGGCTACACGCGATCAAGTCAACCAAATCATGCCAACTATTTGAAATAATGTGATAAATTAGGAATATAATCCTCTCCTGATATGAGTTTTACTGAACTTTTAAAAATTTTCTGCCATGTGTCTTTTAGTGGTAGTGTATCAGTAAAATTTAAATTCTTTTATTTTTTATTTATTAACAGCCAATCAACAATTGAGTTATTTGCTCAAGATATGATCAGATCAGGAGAGAATCCTGATCCGATAAATTATGGGTACTTTTGTTAGAATTTAGTGTGATTCTGATTTGGTAGAGGTGAAATTGAAAAGATTTTTTAAACTTTAAGGATTTCGTCTATTTTATTTGTTATTTTATTAATTAAAATAGTATTTTTTTAATGTTAAAATAGTTAGTTAATAAAACTGTCAAAAAAGAATATTTTCCTACTTTAACAAATCAATGCCGTCAATCGTTAAAGTTAACTATTTTTAGGGATAATTTAATGTTTTCAAAAATAAAGAAAGCAATTTGAAGATTATTAATTCAAAGAGGACTAAGTTGAAATTTACCCATGATTCAAATGATCTAATTATCAGTTTACTGCCTGAAGCGCCTTCTTGTGAAAAGGGTTCTCCACTGAGGAGGGTGCGCTATAAATGTTTTCCATTCATGGCCTTATCCCTTAAAGATAATTTACATTATATATATAGATGCGTCATTGGGGTGCATGTAACATCTATCAAGTTCCCCAATAAAATAAGTCCAAATATTTTAGGTCATGATCGTTTCAATATTCAATTATATATCAATTCTCTTTCAAAATATAAGTGGAAAACATTATGATTTCTTATCCACTATTTATATGCAACAAGGAAATTATTGGTGGATATACAAATGTTGCTTTCATTAGCGGCAGAGCTATACTTTTAAATTAGTTGATGAGAATTTAATTTACTTAAGTTAATTTAACTATTCTTTTTTAAAGTACTTTCATTCTACTCTGAACCTAATTTACTTATGTTGAAGTGATTTTGGTGATTAAAATGTAACTTTTGTCTTCATTTTCGTATTTTATTCAAATTAAAAAGGGGTAAATAAAAATTTAATTGAGATTGGAAAATGATTTTTTTCTGAAAAAAAAAAAACCCAGCTTAGTTGGGGCAGGTACCAAGCTGTCCCAATGTGACTCGACTTCACCACCTTTTCACGGCCACTACAATAAAACAAAAACCTAGCTAGCTAGTGCTTTGCTTTTTATCCATATCGGAAAGAAAAATAAGATGCCCAGCTCAGTCTGCTCAGACATGGCTGATTGCTTTTATGCTTGCGTTGCATCAATGATGAAATAAAGGTAAAAGAAATTGTTAAAATGGGCCGTTGATATCAGCAAAAGGGCCAAATCTTTCTTCGGTCCATTGACCTTGCGTTCAAAAATTCTTTTATGTACTAAGAAAACCCAACGTCCAAGGTCTAGTGAGTGTTTCCCGATCACATTACTCCTCCTTTTGGGCGAGTCCATGTTCAATTGTTCATTGCACAATAGTATATGCCATTGAGTTTAATTTTCATGAAACCTAGGATTGATCCGAGGGAAGTGCAATAAATTTGATCTGGGTAATTTACTAACAAGTTTATTATCCCAACATCCACATAATGTTTTGAATGACTCCTTGCTTTGCTGGTAAAGAGTCATAGAGAGAGATTATAAAGGCAGCAAGCACAAGGTAATCATTTTCTCCGAAAGGAAAACACAGTGCTGCGGACCCTGCAAAGGTAAAATTTGTGCCATGAAAAGATGTGTGGAAATGTCTCAACTTCTTCCTGCAGCTGCTTTTGGAATTGGATTTGGGGGGCTTCATTTAAAATTATGTCGAGTAAATATATATGCATAATTTTACCTTTTCCCAAAAGCACGGCCCCTTCTTTACATCATGTATTTAATAATATCAGAGACGGCAAAGTGAGTTTCACTTAAAGGGTCATGCCAAGCGTACCAGTGAAAGCATAAATTAAAGATCAAAAGCGATCAAAGACAAGACTGGAGCGACTTAATCAATCAGGACTGCTTTGCTTTTTTATTTGTTTATATGCATTAACACATCACATAATAATTGAGCTTTTTATTCTTATCTGATGCAGAATTATTCATTTGGAGTGATATGCTTGTAGAGCTTTTGATTCCTTAACAAAACAATACGCCTCATTTGTCTTCATGGAAATGATTGTTGTATTGTGGGGACATTAGATTAATCAAGTTTCCGATAATTTATCTTTTTTGCATTTGTTAAATCAGCTCGCCGAGCTTACACTGCAGGATCCAATTGGGCTTCATTTTTAACTTTGTTTCCGAAACAAAAGGATTGATCAGCGTATTTACACACAACAACGTAGGATATTAATTATTGATATGAGGAATAATTCTCCAATGATGATTTTAACAACAAAGTAAGGATATTACTAATAGATAAAAAAATTACATTTTTTTATATACTAATAAATGTATTAAAATTTGTATTTTTTAATATTTTAATGACAAGTGAGAATGTCCGAAGTAGAGAAAAACTATTGATATGAAATCTTATTTCATTGCAAGTTAAATGTCCAGTCTTAAGTCTAAATACTAATGCTGTTCAGCATTTTTAGCTGCATATAATGAACTCTGTTTTGAACTTCTGATTAACAAGTTAATTACAATCTCAAGAAGGCTCAGTAATTTCTAGTTATATATGTGCCAGGGTTCAGGTGGCGGCGAGTGCTCATTGGCTGTCCTGTTCTCTTTAGGCGTACAGAGGTTTAACCTTAAGAATTCTAGTATTTGAATTCCAAAGTACTTGGGAGAACAAATTAAAACAAATTTTTTGCAATCATAATCATCTTCAATCAAAACGGATATTACATTGCCCTGAGAAGTAAACATATCTTATTCAACAATTAAACAGCTCAATGAATTCATGGAGAGATCACTGATGAGGAATCCTCTTATCCCAAAACTTCCCTCTCTTAGTGTTTCTACAAACATTTTCCTCCATATCCTGCATTCCTAAATAATGCCTGCTTTATGTCTTCACAACTCAAAGTTTCTCTCTGCTCCACTCCCTGTCACCATCACCATAAATGATGAATACAATAATTAGGCCTAATTAAACAACAGGACATAAAGTTGATGGACCTGAAACCAGAACTTAATTGTACCTACCTCTGAGCAAGAAGCTTGCATTGCAAAGTCATTGAAGCAACTAATAACACACTGCTGAATCTCAAGACCGAGTGCTTCAAGACTCGTTACCGTCGACAGCAACAATCCTGGCTTCCCTGCGCAGCAAATCTCAACCCGGGTATCCATATTTGTTCTTTCCACATCAAACTGCAATGCAATTACATTTATTCAGTGTCAGAATTCCATTAATTAATTACTTAATTAATGAAGTTCAGTGCATGCGTGTCTCATTTTAATTTTTAATCAAGGAATGACTCCATGCATACCTTTGGTGAATTTCTTACTACGATTTCATTTGGCTTCACATCCTTAAAAATGCCAGTCTCCAAATTATTTGAACCTGCTTGAATTTCTTGCTGCAAGCTACTGATTTTGTCAAGCAGCTCTTTCATGTAGTCTATTGTATCTGCAAGTATAGATGTTCTGTCCATCTATCGAACAAACCCAACAAGACAATTAATTAGCTTAATTAAACCATTTTCTAGAAAACGAAAAATTCACAAGTACACAATGAACAATGGAATAGAGTTTATTAAAAACATTATTTACCTTGCTTATCTTAGGAACTATTGATCTGAGCATTGAGAGCCTGTCATTTAATCTCTTCCTTCGCCGCCTCTCAGCCATTAGATTCTTTGATGGCTGCCCACCCAACTTCTTGTTTCTACTCTTCCTTTCCAGGCAATCAGTCCCCATGTTAAAAACAGGGAGCGTTTCCGGAGACTCATGAACAGGCTCTACTTTGAAACAATTTTGCAGCATCTCCAAATTCTGGAACTCATCAGCGAGTAAATTGTTAGGCTCTTCGCCATCCAACTCCATCATGGACAATGGAGCCTCTTCTTGAATTGGAAATGAAGGCGGCGTATGCGTGTGCGAATCGAGCGTGTTCATGGATGATGAATCCGTAAGCTGCGGAGCTGACAACTGATCGTCACCATATGGACAATAGGCAGCCTCATTGAAGAAGTTATTGTAATTGAAGTGATCTTGTTGATGAATTGGAGCTGAGAAAGAATTTGGAGAAAAGGCAGCTGGGTTCTCATCAAAACAATCATAAATCCAATTACCATCAGAAAAAATCTGATTCATTTCCGCAGGAATACTAGTATCCCAAGTGTAAGCGTCTCTTCTCAGAGCTAACAATTCCTCTAAGAAGCCATGCTCACTAAACTCCATTTTTCTCTCGAAAATGAAGTTAAAATTGCTAATTGCAGGTGCAGGCAGTACGTTGAGAATAAAAGAAGTTGCACCTAGTGGAAGAATATATATATAGCTGGGAACAGAACAAGAACAACCATGAAATGATATTAAATTTTTTAATTAAATTAATCATAACAATGGATTAAATTAGAGTGCGTATTAGAAAATGGGGCATATAAGCTAAGATTGAAATGGAATCTGCCTTTTTTTTTAATCCCCTCTTTACTGTTTCCATGGTCTTTTTCACCGAAATCTGCAATCAAACAAATTAATATTAAAATCTTTTGTTACTCTGAAAATTTTGACCCACATATCTGTCTCAAACGAAGGGTGGCCAGCCTTAGCATCATAGACCCTGTCAGGTTCTTTGTATGGTTAATTAAAATTTAAAAACTTTTTAAAATTTGGTGATGTTATTTTCGGCCATCAATTCAACACAACACAAAACAAACACCCCCATCTCTTTCTCTCACTGAAAAATTTGCTGATTTGGGTCCCATTTTCATTACCTCTTTGCCTCTAGAATTTTTGAAATTTTTGGCCGAGCTCGCAATATCAAATCAATTGGCGGGCCTTTTCTTGTTCTTTCTTCACTTTTATTATTTCATAAACTCGGAATTTTCTGCCCATCAAATGAATTTATTAATTTTCTAAAATTCTATCAACTAAATTAACTACGCAACCTGGCTAATTTCATTTTCTTTTCTCTAATTTAGAATCAAGGAACGATGGCATAGTTAGCCGATCATGCATAACTATAAAAATTAAGATGGTATATATAAGTATTTTTTAACGGTAGCTTTCGGCAGGACTGTACACTACGATCAGTGGCGTTACCATATGATATCGGAGGAATTTTTGTCTATTCCCAAGTGTTGGCCTCATTCTCTCAAGACGTTAATTTCATAATTTAACAAAGTGACACACATAAGTGTTTATAATCATAATTATTCTTGCTATTATACATTACAGTCGCTTGTCCTCTATTATTATTAATCATGCATGGTGGGTAAGCAAGCTCGATTTCGAATAAAAATCTCAAATTGAAGGTGGCGACATTGAGTCGCATCCAAATAGAGGAACCTTTTTTTTTTTTTTTTTTACTACTCATAGTTTATGATAATAGTACAGGATAATCAATAATTATAAATATGGATTAGAGAGAGATAATAATGGAATACAAAATTCGCAGATGTAAAATCATTGTTTTGCCCAGAGAAGAGAAAAAAAAAATGTAATAATAAACAATATACATTCACTGCAGTCTGCAGATCTAATTATTTGCAAAATGCATGTCTGCATGCAAAATTTTTAATTAGGTCATTCATAGTCATGGTGACATACATAATCAACGTAAACCGCAGAGACTAATAATATTATTTTTGTTAATTGTTTCCTTTGGAAATTGGAATCCAATGTCCCAAGCGACCGCGGTACTATTTTGCCGGATGTTACAAATCTGTCTTCACACTAAGAACTATTCGATGTCACAACTTGTAAATCACAGTGTGTGATAATTAGAAGTGTGAGATAAAATTAAAATAATTTTCAAGCCAAGACAATAAGTGTTTATTAACTACTTTAGTATTGTAGCTTTTAAACTACAATTACCCACCCATAATATTAAATATGGTCTAAATACTTAGTGTATATGTCTATTGATTTCATGATATATTTATTTCACTCAATTTTACGAGAGAATTTTTTTAAATAGATCATCCAATGAAAGAAATTTTAACTGCTCCAATCCACCACTTAAGGAATTGTAAAATTGTGAAACAAGTAAATGACAACCTATTAATTATATAGGTTTTGATGGTGATTGATATATCGACTCATTTTATATTAACCCAATCAATAAAACCTATGAAGAACATGAGCCTAAGTAAGAAGAAACTCTTGGTGTGGTAGACGAGATGTCTCTATCAGATGTCCAGTAAAATTCCATCACTTACTTCAAATCTTCTACCATATCTTTAATAACAGTTACAATTGATTTATTATAAGATAAATGTATATGTGAAACAATTCAACGTGAGTATATGAATAACGAAAATGTAAGCGAAATAACATGGAAAAAATTTATATAGATTCAGTCAATTTGGGGTTCATTTGATAAGATTATTAGGAGATTTAGAAATGATTTTGAAAAGATAAAAAAATAATTTTGGTGTTTAATAATTTTGTTTAAAAAATGATTTTTGGCAAAATCATCACATGACATATCTTGAAAAGTAAAACTGAGTAGTTTTTCAATATTTGATTTTAAGA
The DNA here is from genome assembly GCF_022201045.2 of Citrus sinensis. Taxonomy (NCBI): domain Eukaryota; kingdom Viridiplantae; phylum Streptophyta; class Magnoliopsida; order Sapindales; family Rutaceae; genus Citrus; species Citrus sinensis. The sequence continues at coordinate 30,807,926 of NC_068560.1, forward strand.
TTGAGTTTTATATCTCACATATATTACATAAAGCCAAAACTATCCTTATTGAATGAGAAAGTAAAATCAGAAGATTATTATAATGACTTTTTTAAGAAATAAAATTAAGAAAGTAAAAACATTATTTTTTTAAAGAAGATCATTATTATTGTTAAAATATTTTAAGAAATAAAATTAATGAAGTATAAATATTATAATTTTAGTTACTAGTTATTATATATAAATGTTAAATTCATGTAAGTAAATTTCAGTTAAGCACACGATATTCATTTTAGTAGTTTGCATAATTATATCAGTTTGCTAATAAGATTTATCATACTTCTAGAGTTGCTTTTAAAATTAACTGCAATTTAAAAAATAAATTGATCTACCGAACTGCCCTTACTTAATGTAATAAGTGGTCGGTCGTGCTCTGTTAATAATCTTTTCGATTCTTCGAACAACTTAAAAAAGTTGTAATGATTTGGTGCTAACTTCTCACGAAAAGTTTTGAAATTCTAAAGAGGAAATGATTTGGAGCAAGCAAGTTTCTAAAGGCAATTAACTTTCGGAAATTTCCCACGTTATTGTCCTCAAAATATTATTAATTAATTAGTATTATCGCTTCTTAATCGACAGCCAGCTAGTGAGCATTTCATCTATGAATGATGATGATAAACTTCAACGTTTATTATATTAATTGAAGAGATATAAAAAAAACAAGTGTAATAATTGTTATAGAAGAAACTGATATTAACGGCTAAAATACCATTCTGACAAATATTTTTACATTTACTTGACTCTGTGATCTCCTTTCCAAGCTTGGTGCTTTGCTGCTTTTCGATAGTTTCCTCCAATAAAATCAAAAGAAAAACAAATAAAAACAACATTTGGACGAGTGCACGAACGTCGAGGAGAATAATGCTCTCTATGGGCACGTGAATTTCTACAATCGAACGTGTCATTTTTATGTCTTTTCACGTGTCAAGTGAATAAAATCCATTAGAAGTTGCGAGTTGCTTTACATGCACAGACATTCATGACAAAATTACTAGGCAAACTCTTTCTTACATGTAAGATACATGCCTCTCACATGAATAGTGTATATGTAGGACCCACACACTATTCATGTGAGAGGCATGTATCTTACATGCATGTAAGATAGGGGATCCCAAATTACTAACCCTGATTACTAGCCAATTGAGTTAAAACTTGATTAAAGATTCATTGATATGTAAAGAACTTAGTAACCAAAGTTGGTTGGTGTAAGTGGTTCAACACTCTTACTCTTTAAGAGAGGACATGGGTTTAAGTACCGCTCTTGTATAGAGTCACTACTTTAACCAGCACTTTACCCCTTACGGGCTGACCCGGTGCGAGTAGAGATTAGTTTAAATTGTGATACGGGCTTAAAGGTGTCTCCCACAGTCGAGACCCACTCAGGACCACCTCGTGGTTCAGACAAATATATATATATATAACTGAATCAACAAGTATTACCTGGATCGTCTTAACTAATGTTACAGCTTATCATTATCTGTATCGTCTCGACTAATGTTATGAATAAATTAAAATTCAAATTGGTCGTTGAACTAATACATGTATCTTCTTAATCAATTTTAAAATATCTATGAGTCACTTTTATATTGATTCTGTATCATTTGGACCAATCTCATTTAAGTTTTAATATTTGATTAGTGCGATAACAATTTGGTAGTATATATTACCCCATCCTCAACGGGTATTATTAATTGGATATAAATCTCAAAGGTAGAAAGCGACAAAAGATTGAGAGCCCAAACAATTACAAGATTATTAAGAAAGGATTTGGATTGGTATTAAGAAGGAGATTAGAGACAAATGACAAATATATATTTAAAAATAAAAAAATGACAATGACACAAGGTAACACACCACGAGAAGCACAGGGCCTTCAACGGTGGTGTGAGAAAACCGCGGGCAGTTTCTCCCCACCACCCCGACACTAAGCGGTTTTGGAAACCTTACTACTTTGACAGCCCACAATATCTTATTTTAGGGTTTTAGCTTCCTTCTCAAAACCACTAGTCTTTCCATTTCTTCAATTCTTATTAATAATTTGTCTGTTTTTGTTTTGTTTGTTTGTGACTTGTGGTGCCCTAGCTCTAGCCCTAGTGGGGGTCCAATACTAATACCAATACTGCTGCTAGCTACAGTGTCAAAAATGACCTTTATTGTTGAAGACTAGATCGTCTTTTAATCTTTTGCCTGCAGCTTAAAGACAGTTCTTGCTCGTGTGTTCAATTGTCTGCAAGAAAGATACAAAGAAAGAAAGTATTAAGTACGATTCTTTTCTTCTTTCTTCTTTGGTGAACACATATTTGGTATTGGCATTTTGTGTATGTCTTTGAAGATTGTGTATCATGATGTATGTGCAGGAAAAGTGAGTCATTATTAGATTTAGAGTCCAAAAGTGAAAAGGGACGTCCGTCACGAGTACTCTTTTCTTCCCTAGAAAATGAGCTAACCCCACAATATCGCAACAACTACTCATCAAAAGCTGTGTAATGTGAAATAATTACGACCAAAACATGTGTTAAAAAAAAATAAAAATCCTGTAAATTTCATGATCGTTTTCCAGCCATTAACGATTATAACATTAAACAGTTTACTCAGGACTGAACATGTGACATGTAAAATACTTTGAAAATTTGGTGATTTTTATATTATATATACAATGATAAGGTGATTCGTTGTCAGTCAGTCAGTCAGTCGTCCTTTGAAATAAATTGATGCCCTTGTAGCTTGGCGTATAGGGTTAGTAACCCGTTAACAAAGCCTTGTGTCTAGCTTGCCTCAAAAATCTTAATATGTGGGGGCATAGTTGGCAGTCGAATATGTTGAATTAAGTCTAGCTAATTAATGAGAGGGAGGGCATGGCATGTACAAGAGGCAACAAAATGCCACACACACAATTGATTTAAGTATAGCCAGCTAGCTAGCTAATTGCAACTTCAGTATTCTAAATGTAGGTCATTTACGGTATATACACAAGTGATTTGGCATTAGAATTAAATTTGCAAGTTTTCATTTGAAGTAAAGTACCTAAAAGTTAGTAGAGAGACTGTATCATATGTACACTGGATCTGCCTATGCGTTTTGCATGATGACAATATTCGCCCCCCACTTTAACTCTCTTGAGTTTTTCAAGTGTACATTGTTGACCATGCATACTTGTCAAGATTGATTCATTAATTGTTTTCATTTAGATTGACTTTTTATCATGCATGTGTTTTGATTTACTTGCTAAGGTGAAGGAAAGTTCAAATAACCAGACCTAGGATCCTGATTTAATGAGGAAATTATAGCATGCAAGATTGACAAAATTTTAGTTAAAACGATGCCATAATTATTAGTTAGAGACAAATGAATCAGTGTCCAGTTCACAGTACACCAATTATTGATCTTCTTGCCCTAGTTCTCACTTTTCGATAATTAATTAATAAATTAATGCTTTTAGCTAAATTTAACAGATAATTGTAAAAAAAGAAGAAGAAGAAAATGCTGGATCAAGGTTATTGAGTTGAATTAATAAGCACTGGGGATTGGTTTGAGATCATTCTTTGTTGACTGCTCAACGTACGTACGTGGTGGGTCCTTAACTTACACGTGTATGGCGTGATCTCATCAATCTATCAAATTGCAACATTAATTCTAATGCAGCACACAATCAAATGATATTCAACTCTAATTAATTGTTTGTTTCCTAAACTAGGAATATATAAATCTAAGCTAGCCAGCAGCACTTTGGTACACCTAATAATTTCTTATCATGCATTGTTTATAGCTAACGTATATTCGAACAAGATTGCATTATCATCTCAACCGCTTATATAGCAACAAAGAACGCTTTCTAATCTTCCGTGCCACAGCAAAAAATTAATTAATTAAGATCAATCCATCTGGTGGTCCTTGAACTACTTTATAATTAGAAGTTTAGTTGTTATTATTTGGACAATTATTTTCCATAACCTAAGATATTCTTGAAGACCAGTCACGGTCTCCTCAAAGATCAATTAGACGCCACATCAATTCAACAATATTAATTCAATCACAATCTAGTGATAATGTGTCCATTTTAAGGATCTCCTTTCATGAAATTTGAACGAATTATCCAAGAATTAAGCAGCTTCCTGTTAGGAAGTCTCACTACAATCAAATCCAATCTCTGTCTTGTCAAAGATTGATCATGCAAAATGATGATTAAATAGTGGGACAAGTGGTTTTCGTACGCTCTTATAATCATCTCCAGAAGATTTGTTGTTTCCTGGTTGTTATACATTCATACAAAACAGTTCTTTTAATATAGCAAAATAAATATATAAACGTATATATCAGTATATATTGTGCTACAAGTTGTCTTCTAAATTAACCTTCAAATAATAATAGGATCGCGCAACTTCTAGATATGCAGCAGTTCAATCATTATTGCACAAGCACAACTGGCCGGTGCAAGTTTGGAAAGCTATCCTAAAGTCAATTAATTAATACCTTCACATACGCGTGAGAATGAAGATAGCCAGGATACAAATTACGTATCAGAACTATATAGTATATGTAAAATTAAAGGTTTGAACTATTGTCATTTTAGTTCATATACTTAATTATTCACCTTAATTACTTTTTCAAGTTTGTGATTTGGTATATGGAACAGATGAAAGCAATTTTGTTTTTTAGGCCAACATTGGCGGCATGAAGGAAATTTTATCGAAAAGAGAAGAAAAAAATTACTCCTCGTGGCATAATGAGCATTAACCCAGAGCATAACTAGGAAGCGAGAAACATAAAAACAAAATTAAAAAAAAACCAAAGAAACTGAAACTAGAAAGACCATGAGCATCTTAATGACAACAAAAGGATCGGACCACCAAATAAAATAAAAAATTGTAGTGCCAATAATATTAGCATCTTAATGCATTGATCACATCTGTCGAATTATGAAAATTACACTATATTTGTACAAAAATGGCCGGGACAAAATTGGAGACAAGACCAATTGAATAAAGACCCGTACATAAATGATAAAAATTTATTTAAACAAACGATTTGTTTCTTAGGTTAAATGTTTTTAATCTTTTACTGCTTTTATTTTTATCCCCATTTTCGCGATTGTTGGTACATGTGTCAAATCATAGGTGGAAGCCTCTAAAAAATATAAATTAACCAAAAAATCAATTAAGAGATTACGGTTTAATTAAGGATCCATATAGAGTTAGTTAGCAGAACCAGCTGGAAAATGTTTGTCTGAACCTGTTGCAGAAAATTAACACTTGCTGGCGTTTTTGATTAATTAATTTAGTTATGAATATACAAACTTAAAAAGTCATGAATGAGACGTGTTTGAACTTGCTTTAGTTTTCATCAATAGTTGATTAATTGGTTTAAGGTACGCTATTAGCTGTTGTTTGGAGTGATTATGAGACATCATATCTCCTTGTTAATTGGAGGAACATTAATTTAGTTGAACTTAACTACAAATTATTGACCAGATAGGATTTCTTTAACAGAACAATGCCCATTAATTGTCCAATGCGAAAGATTATAGACGTATCATTCTACTGTTAAAGAACTGAATATTTCAAATAAGATTATGTTGGTGGAAACTGGATGGCGAATCAAATCTTTGAAACTGATGAATTTTTTAATTAAAAAAAAAAACTGCCCATTATATTAATTTGTTTCCTTGTACGTTCTTCTTTTGTTTGTGATATTACTTGATTCCTAATATTATTAAAGGAATTAGAAGATTCTCTACAACTAGATGTCGCATAATAATTCTTCATTCAAAAGAAGAAAGGAGGGAAAAAAAAAAGTCTCATAATATATATAACCCTACATGTATATTTGTAACCGCGATCGATGCCATGCCATGCATATATGCCCTAAAATTTAAAAGGAATGGTACAGGATTTACTATTGAGTTCCTGAGGGAGGATTAAGATTTTAGAGTAAAAATTAAAATATCTGAGTCCGTATTAATTCTCAGTTCTCTTATCTCGATTGAAACTGAAAACTGATTTTACTAAATCTAAACACGTTGAAAATATAACCTGCTGCATGCCCCCATCGTACGTTTCTGCTGTGATTGCTGAAAGAGAATCCAAAACTATTTAGAAGCATTACAGATACAATGAACCACTACTGCTCATCTCCCTCAGTTGCAGGGAACTTCGGCACTTACAGGATATGATGCTATTCTTACCTAACATTGAAACAAACTGGTTTTCTTACCTAATATGTATATCATTTGTATCGGAATGCTAACTTAATTTTACAGTCTCATCGCATATGCACATGTAGATCCAGGGTTAGAATACGAACGTAACTATCAACTTTATATATATGAAATAAGGATATTAGTTATGGCATCCCAACGATAATACACTAAGTTAATTTACCGTTGTCGTCGAGTAAATGATTTGATCCCACGATTGCTCATTGCATGACAGAACAACTTCACATCGATATAAGTATAAACTCATTATTCAATGTAAAAATCCTCTTGTTTTCTACCTAAAACTTTTATTTATAACATCTTAATCAATACTATCCTTTTCTTCTGCTTTTGACCCCCTTCTCCTTCTTTTCCTTTTTCTTTTTGTATTATTTATGGAATATTTTTATTATTATGTTCTCATTGCAATTTATTTTGGGTGTAAAATCCAATATTAACATAAATATAAAAAAATTAATAACTAAAACTATACTAAATAATTTATTTACACTTGGCTTGATTAATATTGTTGTGAGCATGTGTTAAATCTCTTAAAATTGGGTACGTTGAATAGTTTTATTGGTGTTTTAAGTACGTAAGGAATTTTTCTTTTCTGAATTTTTAAGATTGTATAAAGTAAAATTTCAAAATTAGTATATGAAAATACAAAGTAATAGAGTATTCCAGGTAAGTTGTAGAATGCAAATAGTCACGTCCTACTTTAAATTATAATCGGCATGTGGATCTTCTATAACTCATCATTTATAGTTTTATTTACAGATGACATATCATTCATATGATGAGCATACAGATGACATGGTGTTCAGTGCATTTGACATGTGTAAAGCCGTAAATAGTATGTGTTGATGCATATCTAGGTAACTTATCATTTGTATTTTGTTCTCAAACGATATGTCATTTCCGTTGCAAACATCTTGATTATATGACTTCTATCTTCTTAATTGACAAATGATGCCTCATCAATTAAATTGAATTCTACATGATTTTAATAAAAGTAAGATATTGTTCTTTTTTTAACAATTACAAAAAAAAAATCATTACAATTGTAATTGTAAAAAAATGCTTGTGGCTTATGCTATAGGTCCTTTGGAAGCCCCTCCTTCGAAGGGATTTTGATAGTTGTTTGTTTTATTTGTATTTAGGTACGCACACATGTGTTGCATTGTCAAAACACGACAAGATGTAGCAACTATAATTATCAAATTACTAAGTGCTTATTTAATCGCATAAGTTATTTTCAAATTATTTCTTGTTATTTGGTAATTTTTTTTAGTTGAGGGTTTGAAGATTAATTAAGCTATTCTGCTTTTACTAGGAAAAACTCAAATTTTGGGCTTGGGAATAGAGGTTAAAAATCTTTTTTAGAATGTGAAATTATCTGAAATATCTTTTACATATTTTATAATTTTAATTCACTATTTTCATAACATAACTTTAAAAAACTTGTTTATTAAGATAATTTTATAATTTTTAATAAAAACTCTCATTGATGACTAAACAACTACTTTTTTTTTTCTTTTCTATGAAAGCTCTACTAACAAAAATTATACTTAAATAAACTCTATTTGAAAAGTTATATTAAATGGAGCCTAATATAGTAAAATGAACTAACAAATGATCATTTTTACATAGAAGTAAAATAAAGTTACAATGCAAAATATTCAAGAAACCCCACACATAGTAGTTATTGAAAGAATAGTGACGTTTGATCTCCTATAGTTCTTTTACCAGCCTTCACTTTTCAATTATTCTCATTTATTTCCAAAATTACCCTTATTGAATAACAAAAATGTTAAACAAAAATGAAATTATAAAAATACTAGCCATTTTCCACCACCATTGTCATCAGTTCAAGCCACTGCACCATTAGCCACTTGTCACCAATTGATCATACCAAAAAAATTTATCAACGACTACCAACTAAAACCCCCTTTTTTTTAAAAAAAAGAAAATTGATTTTGGCAAGATTGATGCAATATTGTCAAAATCAAAATAATATCACATGAAAAGACAGAGAGAATAATTTAAGTATTGGAATCAAGAAATTAGAAATTAAGTTGAATGAATGGCAAAGAAGAAAATGAGAAGGCGAATAATTAAGCGGCTGAGATTAGAATGAATGATAAATAATGGTTGCTTGAGGTAGTAACAATGATAGTAGAAGGTGGCTGGGGTTTCTAAAATTTTTGTTTTAATTACATTCTTATTTTTTAATAAGGATAATTTAAAAAATTAAGAAAGTTAATGACATAATGAAAATTAGTGTGAAAAATTAAAAGGATTATATATCACCATTCTTATTTAAAACAAGTGAAAGATTGCAATTAGGCCCATCTGTCGATTCACGTACTAGAGAAAAATATGATTTCCTTGTTAAATACACCCGGTTGTACATGGCACATATTAGGGATGGGGTGTATATAGTATTAATATTCAAGTAAAGTACAGTTCCTGTTGCAAAGAAACTTGTCCAAGCCTAAAAATAAACTTCGTTCAACCCAAAGCCTTTTTGATGCCATTTGGCCCAAATTAACGTGCTCTGGTCATGATTCACGCAGGGAGATGTCGACACCCCTGCTTTTATTGTCAGGAACTGGGATAGAATCGTAACTTTTGACTTTTTGTCATGAATTAACGAAAAAAAAATGGAAATATTCAAATAAATTTGATAAGGAGCTGAAATTGCCTAACAATGAGTTGTTTTTCGGATACAATGAACCTCGCAATTTGATATCAGCGCGCACATTTATCTTATGGGAAATTTACGTTGTCAAAACCATCATAGTCGCAAGTCATTTTTATTATTAAGGTATTGTAAATTTTAAGTCAAAATTAATGTGAAAAAATTATAATTATAAAATAAATATTGATAGTATTTAATAAATATATTTTTAATAATAATTTTGATAAATAATAAAAATATTATTAATTTTTAATCATGTAAATATTACATCAATTTAATTTAATTTTTAAATTATAGCCGTTAGTATTTATTAAATAACTTTAATTAAATAACTTTTAAGTCATAATCTTAAGCGTAAGTACACATTTTAATTTTTAACAAATAACGATCCTTTTGTTTTAGAAACCAATTTCATTTTTAACTGCGGAGACATTGTGAAAAGTCCATTTCAGCTGGAGCCACGTGTGCATTTTATTATTTAATGGGATAGAATAGATCATCGAACCGACCTCTGAGTGTATTATATTGTATTGAAGGAAGAAGTTGACGTTTCTTTCTATGGAGTTATAATAAATATCTTTCTTCTTATGTTGTCTGTGACGAAATCAAAGAGAGGGAAATATGAAGACGGAAGCGGTAAAGAGTGTATGGTCCCCAAAAAACAGGGGGGGCTAGTGTCAACTAATAAAATAAAATAAAATTTAATTTTGCTTGGGTACGGAATTGCGGGTGGCGCTTGGCTTTGTCCTGCACCCACTTGTTTCAATATTTTTTATTACGCACCCATATATTTTAAAAATACTCACTCTATACTTAATTCTGTTAATTTGACCGTTTATTCTAACGGTTAAAGGATAAATTTAGAAATTCATATCCTAAATATTATTTGATGATGATAAATTAAATTTATTTGATAATTTAATTAATAAAATTATTATTAATTACTTTTAAATAAAATTTTTTAATGTAAACATTAATTATTAAATTAATATTTTATCTCATTTTATTTTTTTTTAATTCAAGATAAGGGGTATTTCGGATATTTACTTAAATTTTAAATAGTTCCGTTAAACATAACGGTCAAATTAACGGAATTAGGTGTGGAGTGAATATTTTCGAAACACATGGGTGCGTGGTGAAAAATGTTGAAACAGTTGGGGGCAGGACAAAATTAACCCTAAAATAAAATAAAATTTAATTTTGCTTGGGTACGGAATTGCGGGTGGCGCTTGGCCTTGGCAGCATTTTGGCATATGCTGAGGATAACATAAAACACAGCGCCAACTAAAACGGACTTATCGCGTTTTTTCCTGGGACCGAATCACCGGGGGAGGGAGAGGGGGAGCTTATTTATCCAACTCACGTAACGCTTATTCGCTGAACACCGACCAAAATAAATAAAAATAAAAAATAAAAAAACAAATTTGGAAAAAAAGAATCATGACCATTATATTCTTAAGTAATTATAATATTCCCAATTTACATTTTACTTCTTCTTCATTTGTTGCTCCTCCTTTTACGAGTTTTCAAAAATATCCAACTCCACCGCCGCTCAAACGCTTTTCTCTGATTCGTGATCCTCCTAACCGGTTTTCTGTCATTTGCTTCTCTTCTGTTCCAGGTTACTCTTCTTTTCCCTTGATCTTTCTTTATTTTATTTAATATTTGGGAATTAATTTGTTTGATTAATGGTTAATGGGCGCTTAAAGCTTTTTTTTTTAAAAAAAAAATCTTACATTGTAATGTTTTGATTATGTTGTGGTGGTGGGCATTGTTGTGTTTTACTAACCTGGGCCTCCATGCCCCCAGATGGGATCTAGTTGCTTGTCTAGTGGAACCAGTAAGTTTTATCTTATTTTTATTTTCTGCTCTTAATAAACACACGCTGCGCGTCCATTTTTATCAGGCTTTAATTAATTGCTTGTCGCACATCTTATGCTGTTGAGTTTTGATCTTGTTTGTTTGTTGGTATGCAGACGGTATGGATACTGCAGCAAGTACAAGTCTATACCCATTTCACAGAAGTAAAACCATTCACCTGGTTTGTGCCAACTCTGCCCCTTGTGTTTATAATATTGTAGAAATTTGCGTGCACTTGAAACTTGGACGAAGCATGCTTGATGGGATCTATGTCAAATTTCAAATTTTGAATACAGGTGAGGCATGCTCAGGGTATTCACAATGTAGAAGGAGAGAAGAACCATGATGCTTACTTGTCCTATGATCTTTTTGATGCACATCTTACCCCACTTGGCTGGCAGCAGGTACTTTACTGATTCTATGTTGTTTCATTATAAGTTTATCTTCTTGAGAAGTTTCGATTAATGAAAACTAGAATGTAGAACGTTATTCCTAATCATATTCTGATAGGAATAGATTATGTGTTGTGTGGAGTTTTAGAACAAAGGGAATCATAAATCTTTAGTTTGTCTGAATTTTGAAAATTTTAATGGTATAGTCTAGGTTGGTCCTTAATGACAAGTTATGGACTATCAAGTGTCACTTACAATTCGCATCAGAAAACTTCTCTCAGAATTTATTTCGATAAGATGTATTTCCTTTTTATGGAAGGATGATGCTTTATATTATTCTTTGTACAATAACAGGTCAGTAATCTGCACAAGCATGTTCATGAAACTGGGCTTGCTAAGAAAATTGAGTTGGTCATCACTTCCCCTTTGTTAAGGTAATACCTTAAAAAATAGAGTTTTGATTTTGTATTTTTTAATTATTGCTTAGCAATTTAACATTGCATAGTTGACTTAAATTCTTGCGTGCATTTCATCATTATTCATGTAGTCTTATTCTTTTGGGTTATGATTTTTCATCACTTGGATTGTAGGACCATGCAAACAGCAGTAGGAGTCTTTGGTGGTGAAGGGTATGCAGATGGGATAGATGCACCTCCGTTGATGGTGGCTGATGCAGGGAACAGCAACCATGCTGCAATATCAAGTCTAAATTCTCCACCATTTATTGCAGTTGAGCTTTGTCGTGAACACTTGGTATGTATCGCATGTAACAGATTTTAGTCATGTAGCATAAACAAAAGAAAAACTGTGTTCTACTGCTTGAGTTGGGAGCCTAGAATGTGCGACATCATTGGTTTTCTTGTTTTAGTTCCTTAAGACTCTTTAATTTCAGGGTAATTTTAAATCCCCATAGGGTTAGTTATAGGAGGGCCCTTTTTTTTTTTTCATGTTTGTAGGCTGAGAAATCTAAGCCGTTTAACACTACCGTGGAATTGGGACATATTTCTGGTTTTTCTTCCACTTTTTACTTGATTAAATGTTTCAGAAATAAAGAGAATTTAATTTTGTATTACTTTACTCATGTTTAACTTTCACCACTACAGGGAGTTCATCCGTGTGATAAGAGAAGAAGCATCACTGAGTATAAGTCTCTTTTTCCTGCTATTAACTTTTCACTGGCAAGTAATTGGTTATAATTGGTTTTTGTTTTGCTGATGGCAGTAACTAATTTTTCTGCTGACAATCGAATTTGGCTTAGTTTGATTAATAGTCTCTTTTTTCAATTGTTGTTATAGATAGAGAGCAATGATGACATTTTGTGGACGGCTGATGTCAGAGAGGCTAATGAAGAAGTTGCAAAGAGGGGTATGAAGTTCGTAAACTGGTGAGTTCCCTTTTGCCTGTATTTAAGATTTTAATATTTCAAACAACATGTGAAAATAACAAAGTACTGAAAGTTTATGCATGAATATGGAGAATAAGGCCCACAAAGGGTCAGCCCAGTTGGTTGAGGGCTTGAGATCTGGTGCTTATAATTCCACCCTTTGTTGTTTCATGGGTCATGGGGTTGGGGCGCCCGACTTACCACCGAGGGCCTGGCTGGGCCAAACCAGCCAGGCCGAGTTGTGCAAGACTCTGGATTATCAAAAAAAAAAAAAAAATGGAAAATGGGGTATGCGCCTGAAATTGGTTAGAAACTATTGATATAAAATAAATTAGCCTGATGCAGGGGGAAGTAGTCTGTAGCAGGAAGCTATCTTACTACCGACTGGTGAGGCCTATTTTGGGTTTTCTTGCACTAGTCTATGTTTTACAAGACTTCAGGCTTCAAGATGTCATTGTCCTGTAGTAAATTCAAATTACCACAGTTTGTCTTCCATCAAATGGTGGTCGCATGTTTGTCCTAAGTGAATGGTTATTAGTTGCCTTTTACTTGGCATTCTTAATACTTGGTGTCTGAACTTTGTGTTTTTATCTCATTTTGAATCTATTTATAGTAGTTATGTGAGAACTTTATCATGTCCGAGTCTGTTGTACCTCTCAATGCCACTTTTATTAGAGGAATTTGGATGACATTTTTTTTTGGGGGGGGGGGGGGTTGAAATTCTAGCAAAATTGTAAATGCTCCTCTTTGATTGGTGAGGGTATTGCATAGTTCTTATATTTCCCACCAATTTTGTTTTCTTGTTGAATAAAATGTATATGGACATCTAATGCACACATTGGTAAGCAGCTTCTGCAGATTTTATATCAAATCTACTCCTTACAATTTCCTGGCCTTTGTGCATTTCAATTGTTCCAGGTTGTGGACACGGAAAGAGAAGGAGATTGCAGTTGTTACTCATAGTGGGTTCTTATATCATACCCTAAGTGCTTTTGGAAATGATTGCCATCCATCTATAAAGAGTGAAATATGCACACAGTAAGTGTTACCCATTTGTTCACCTGCAATTGTCTGTAAACGGCTTGAAACATGGGTTACCATTTATATATATATATATATATATTGTTTTGAAGGAATTTTATTAAACCTGAGTGTTGAACTTCGTGCTTGATGTGCTATTTTAAGCCATTTGGTTGGTGACTGACTCTCCTCCATTCTGCTGATTCCTCATTTACTTTTCTAAGCCATCTGCTAATAATTTCTCGCTGCAAGATATCGTTTTGAAACTGCTGGTTCATTTCGTAAGACTGGTAGCTGGATATGACTTTCTTTGCTTTTCGTTATGTGCCTGTTTTCTGTTGAGCTCAAAGTTTTTCATTCATAGTTTTGTAAAATTTGTATGGTAAATAATGGTAGCTTGTGAATTAAGCAGATGTTCAGTTTCTGTATTTAAGTATTCTTCTGAGGTACAGTTTTTATCTTAAATTAGTCATCTGGGGTAGTAAAATTAGATGGTTCTGTTCCTGGCCTGGGTTCTAGTCTCCCGAGGAGATTGAATAACCTCTTCCATGTTCTTACATGTAGCAATTACCTGCTGAAAAATTGATAGAAGGAGAAATTTAAATTTGCGGCAAAAATTAAACATATCTCGCTGGTTTTATACACAAATATATGTTGATTTGGCCCAACTACTTGCTAAAATGCTTTCTGCTATCTGTCTGCAGCTTTGCTAATTGCGAACTTCGCTCAATGGTTATTGTTGATAGAAGGTGAGCATGTTAAGAATATAATTTCCTGAGAACTTGCTGCCCAGCCTTTGCACAACTCATGTTTTCGAACTGTTGTTGCAAAATAATAAACTTATCTTTTTTGTTGCAGCATGATTGGCTCAGATGCGCCAACAACAAACTACCCAGGAAAGATTCCCAGCGGTCTTGATCTTCCTAGTGATGTTGCTGCTGAGAAGCATCCGAAGCAAGGAGCATCTCAGTAATCATAGCCTGGGCATGGGGTGATACATTGATCGAACTGGATTATGAATATGATGATATCAAGAATTTCAAGTGAATCACTGAAATAGCAATATTATCAAACTAAAAAGATTTTATGAGCTTGCAAGCTCAGTTACCCATTGTCAAGATTCTTTCTTGGTATAGGCGATGCCTTAAGTTTTTAAGACTAGGCGCCTATTCTTAATAGGATGTATGAAAATGAATTATATGTTAACTCAAAGAGACAAGAACCTTAGATCATTCTTCTGATTATTTTGCTCGTGAAGAATAATTCCATCAAGATTTGCATCATCTTGACGTTTCCTTTTTATATGCACTTATTTATTTATTTCCATCTTTCCCTATTACCTCGATTTTAATCGGTCATTTCGTACATTCTTATATATATTGTGAGTACCATTGGGAACAGTTGCTGCTAAGTCTTGAGTACCATTAGGCATGGGGTAGAAATAAACATGAATAAATCAATTGATCTACGTAATTGCCAAGAATAATCATTTCAAGTTTCAAGTTCAAAGTCCAAGGAAATATCTTTCTTTTGAATCTGTTCAAACTTCAAACCAACCAAAGATGGTGAGAGTCACAAAGGAAGAAAAAAAGCAATGGAGACCCCGATTTAAATATATGTTAATTGAGACTATGGGGAATAGAGGTTTGTCTGTTGCATGAATTAAGATGCAGAAAATATTAAACACGCTTTCAGAAAATTCTCAATATAGGTCTCAGGAATTTGGTCCAGCGATTACGTTGAAGGCACAAAATAACGAATCAAAGCTGATAAAAGTAAAAATCAAAGTAAACCCACCCATCTCACACTTCATTTATTATATATATGTTGCTCACAGCATTTATTGTCCTCCCATACTCAATTGTGTCGTAAAACATTTTCCCAATTCCATTTCAATACTACTAGTACGAATCTTTAACTTGTTTCTAGCCAACGCTCTTTTCATTTCTCATCAATTTTTGACACACGACTTTGCAGAAATGGTGACTGCCCAGGCTCAGTTTCTGTACTCACCGAACAATTGCAAAATTCTACACATGGTGAGGCACGGTCAAGGGGTTCACAATGTAGAAGCAGAGAAGAATATTGATGCATTATTGTCTCCAGAGCTGTTTGATTCACCAATCTCAGCATTGGGTTGGCAGCAGGTTGCTGATCTCCGCAAGTACGTTCATGCAACCGGACTCTTAAAGCGGATTGACTTGGTCGTCACTTCCCCTTTGTTAAGGTCGAATCATTATCATCACATACATCGCCCCAATTTCATTTTTTAATCGCATGCCTCACCCAAGTGTTTGAACTCCCGCGTGGTCAGCTAAGTAATGCTGCTTCAAAACCACGCAGGCGAAATATAATGGCTTAACTAACAATTGTATATTTGGAATTTGGCAGGACCATGCAAACAGCAGTTGGAGTGTTTGGTAGCGAAGGAGCAGATGCAGGATTCAATTCAAATTGCCCACCCATTGTAGCTCACGAGCTTTGTCGAGATCGTTTGGTATTAATTGTTTACTTGCATTACAATTAATTAACAAAAGGCTAGCTTATATATATATATATATTACACGTGCGTGCGTGTACATACACACACCAATTTTGTTCTGATTTTAATTAATTAATTGATTAATTTTGTTCATCAGGGCCTTCGTCCATGTGATCAAAGGAGAAGCGTGAGTGAGTGTCGGTCTCTTTTCCCAGAAATCGACTTTTCACTGGCAAGTGTATTATACTTTACCGATGAATTAATCAATTAATGTTGTTATGTTTTGAATATCATCCACGTTAATTAATTATAAAATTATCAATTAATCCGTAACTTTTATTATTTATTTATTTATTAATGCAGATGGAGAGTGAAGAAGATGATATGTGGTATCCTGAAGCCAGAGAGCCTTATGAAGATATCGAAGCCAGGGGAATTGAGTTTCTCAAATGGTGATTGAATTTGAACATCATCACATGCATATGCATATATGCATTAATTTTTCTTTTTTTTTCATCAATTAATTAATTAATATTAAGAATGAAATTAGTTAACAAATTTAAGCTGGGCCGGTTATTAATTAATTTACATGTACAGGCTGTGGACACGGCCAGAAAAGGAAATTGCAATTGTGAGCCATGGGGTAGTGTTGCAACATTTTCTCTATGTTTTAGAAAATGACAGTGCTGACCCGTCCGTGAAAACTGGTTTGTGCAGACGGTAGGTACAACTACGGGTACCAGCACTCATTCATATTGGCTTCCTCTGCTTTAGCCTTTTGGCTTGACTTTATAACTTTGACCAAATCCAAAAATCACGTGTATTTTTTTATCTAGCTAAGCTACTTTCCACATTGGTGGCTGACTGCATATGCTTAATTAATGTTGTTAATTAATTAATTAATTCTGTAAGCATGAATAATCTTTTCTTTCTTTTTTGATGTGCATGCACTCAGCTTTAACAATTGTGAGCTTCGTTCTGTTGTCGTCGTCAACAAAGGGTACGTCAGCTTGTCATTTGCAACAAATATGAATCACTGCTCTGAAATCTATCCGTCTAATTATACCCAAAAGGCTCACCCTTTACTTAATTAAATTTGCAGGATGATGGACTCAGATTATATTTCCTCGGCAACTAATTAAGTAATAATCTACTTTGCATCAACTCCTTCTTGCGTTTAAGTGGTCCGCCAGCTTCCCAACTCAACGATGACGTGACTATAAATTGTTTCATTTTTTCATTTTTTTTCCTTTTTTTCATTGGGATTCTCTCTCACTCTCCGTCCAACCCAAGGATACCCAAGGATAGATGATATGACGACCAGATATAAATTGCTTCATTTATTCATTCGTTTTATTATTTTTCATAAGGACTTTGTATCCAATTGAATACTTTATTTGTTGTTAATAAGATGGCGTCATACCCTTTACGTAATGAATCCCGTCAAAATTTTATAAGCGCTTGCTAGCTTTGTCTTTCTTTTTCTCAAAGCGTTTATATATATTCCTTTACATCTCTCCATAAACTTAGGGATCTAGAACTGATATTAAATTTGTTGTGAAGATTCTCAACAAGGGGGAAAAAAGGCGAAGTTTTTGCTCAAATATTGATTACTTGGTCATGCCACATAATATATCTTGTTGATGCAAATTTTTGCTCAATGTACAGTGATTGATTTGTGTTTCAAACTTTCTTCTAAATCGAGCTCTGTGGTTTATTTTTTTTCTTGAGGCGAGTATTTCAAATCACACGTTTCCTTGTGGTTAATTGTTCTACAAAAAAAAAAAAAAACAATTATCAAAGGGTGCTGGGGTTGCTGGCGATAACTCTTCAGCTTTCAAGTTAGCCTTTTAAATTTGATTGTAGACAGAGAATTTAAAGAGAGAATGACAACATTTCTTTACCTTTTTTCTCTTACCTCCAAATGGGGAGTCTTGGTATTTATATAGGCAATTTGATCCATGAGATGGAGGTGTCATCATGACACGTGACATTGTCTTAGTGACAAGTGTCTACAAAACTCTTGCATAAAGACACCTGTCATAATGTGTCAAGCTTGTTCATGACAAGTAATCTTTGGACCTTTGTCATGTTTTTGGGCTGTTAACCTTTAATGAACTTTAACTTAAATTCGGCACTTATATTGATTCCTTACAAAGTGGATTGATTTTACAACATTTTGTCTGTAAGCGCATTCTGCCCGTAGGCGCATTCTGTAGAATGTGTATAAGCCCGGAGGCACATTCCGTAGAATGTGTATTTGCCCGTAGGCCCATTCCTTAGAATGTGTATTTGCCCATAAGCCCATTACGTAGAATGTGTATTTGCCCGTAGACCCTTTACTTAGAATGTGTATTTGCTCGTAGACGCTTTACTTAGAATGTGTATTTGCCCGTAGACCCATTCCGTAGAATGTGTATTTACCCGTAAGCTCATTTTGTAGAATGTGTATTTATTGAGAAATATTTTCGAAGTGTCTAGGCCATGAATGGACCTAGGTCATTCTTTGTGAGGAATGGACCTAGGTAGTTCTTTGTAAAAAATGGACTCATGTCATTCTTTATAAATAGTGGACCTAGGTCGTTCTTTATAAAGAATAGACCTATGTTCTTCTTTTTTGAATCATGCCTTTAGCATTTTGTCGAAAACTCGCCTTTTGGATGTTTTACTTAGAAATATTTTCTAAGTTCCTACGTCATTCTTCGTAAGGAATGAATTTAGGTCATTATTCGTAAGGAATGAACTTAGGTCATTCTTCGTAAGGAATGAACTTAGGTCATTCTTCAAGATTTATGTCTTTTTTTGATGAATCGCGCTTTTGACTTTTTGTCGTATCTTGCATGTAGACACTTTAGTTAGAATTGTAAGTATTTTGGTCATTCTTATAGAGAACAGGCCTGGGTTATTTTATTAAAATAATTTTATTGGACCTATATTTTCGTGAGTTTTGAGCTTTTCATAATTTGGTCCAACATATCTCAATAGAAATTTATCATGTAATGGATAGATGACATATCATTTATCATTACGAGCAAAGCAAGAATTTTTTTCAATCAGGTTAGGTTGAAATTAATTTTATTTAAGGTACTAATAATTTATATATAAATTTTACAATTTTCATTAAGGTTTGATGTAGTTCGCATTTAGTTAAACATTTTATTGAGAGAATTATGAAAGAAAGAATAACAAAAAACTCTCATGAATAGCATTACATTAAATCATAATATTAGATTGAAAATTCAACTTGAGATAATTATATTATAAATAAAAATATTTAATGTAGAGAAGAAAAAAATTCAAGCATATACTGCGTGTTAATTAATTTTCTCCTCATTAAAGTTAGAATGTAAATATATCTACTTAGGAGGACATAATTATAATTTAGATAAAAATTAGGACGGGCTACAATCCGGCCCAATCAACAAATAGCTTTGCCGCAGGGCCGCACATTATGATGAAATCTTTTGGAAAATTAGTAAACACTTTTTTTTTTTTTTGAGACCGATATTACAATAAGACTATAACTTATATTGCATGAGACTATTACCAATATTTAAAAATCAAACTATTATCGAAACAAGTTTATATTAAATTTTATGAAGCACTGCTAAATTTTTTTGACCTTTCTAATATTCGAGAATATTTACTTAACGCATATTCAGACTATTATTGAGATAAGTTTACATTAAATCCTATGAAGCACTGTCAAGATTTTTATCATTTCTAATATTTGAGAAGCGTCTACTCTACTTATATTTAGTAAGAGAGAAGACTATTTTCACTCAATTATTTAATGATTGAGGAAGAACTGTAACCCACATAATGCTTTTATGGAGGGGTCGAACTGTGAGAACAGCTACTCTAGCTATTTGGCATTGGCTTGCAAACACTTACCTACTAACATTAAATAATTATTTTTTTAAATGACTGTGTGTATGTGTGTGCGTTCGTGCTTGTGTGTGTGTGTTTAGTTTTAAATTAGATAATTACTAATTTATATAATAAGCGGGTCTTTTAAAAAATAATGAATTTTTTAAAATAAATTATTATCTTATAAATTTATCGAATTATTAATTTATCATGTTGGCCTTAAGTCACGACTAATAAAAATTATTATTTGATCGAGATAATTATTTTATTGTATATTAATTTATACGGTAGAACTTCAATAAATTAATATTTAATAAATTATGATAAAGACTTAAAAGCAAGTAACCTTGGTATCAGACAATTGGAAGACTTAAAACCAAGTAACGGAAAGAAATTGGTGTAGTGTCAATTCCAATTCCCATTTTAAGACGTGGAAATTAATAGGATCATGCGATTAGCACAAAAAAAAAGTCCAGCAAAAGCTCTTTCCACGCAATTACAGGAATTTGGGTTGGAAATTTAGTATGTGTTTACAATTCCATGCTTACGAATGATGCACGAACGTTACAGCTGGCGGCTGGATTTTGATTCTTCTGTTGAGTACTGTTTACAAGACTCATTCCAATTAGGAAATTAATTCACAAGTCAAGCTGCGGAAGCCAAGCAGTTGCAATAGAAATGATGAACATAATGATGATGAAGCCATTCATTAATCATTTATATTTCATTCAATGTATATTTTTATTTGCTGAGAAAATCCCTCCCTGCCAAATCCATTTGCATTGGCGTTAAATTGACTTACTGCTAACTAAAATAATACAATAATAGCACACTGACGAATTAATAATTACAAAATGCAAAGTTGGAAATGAGTTGAAAATTGGAATAATACTATTCGAAGTTGCCTCTCCGGCGAGCTAGCTAGCAGTGTCATGCCAATGTCGCAGAAGCAGACAGACGCTTTCATAGCAGCTTCTCTATGGAAGTACTTTTCGTCTAATGCATGGAATTTTATCAGAGTTTTCGTCACTGACTAAAGCTCTATAATTCCAAAGAAAAGTCAATGGATTTGCAAATATAAAATCAAACTATATGTATATATAGATATACATCACATGCCACACAACACCACCGCCATTCACGTCGATCCTTACCAGCTTGCCTTTCCATCTGACATATATATATATATATATATATACCCAATAATACTAATAATAATCCAATATAAAATTCTATTCCTGTTGCCTTCCTGTCCCAGCTCCCTGTCCAGCTCATTTCGTCTGTATTATTATTATTAATTTTCCAAATCTAATATCAGGAAAAAAAAATGGACGCTTTTGCTGCTTTGTTTCGAGGCAAGACTTTCGTTGTTTCTCCTCTCTCTGGTATGTTAGTCATCTCCTATTTCTTCTGTGGCCAAGTTGGGAACGGTGTAATTGTTACGTTGCTTCTTGTGATTAGCTGTCTGTTGCATGTTACTTTTGGAAAAGTAAAAACTGAACGCTTCGTGCTTTTGCAGTTCTTGCTTCATTAATTAATTAAGTTATGGACATTCACCGTCTAGATTGATTCGGTATTGGTTTGATCTCTTCCACGCTGATTTTTAAAATGTTGTGACCGAGGACTGTTTGGTATGAGCGTATTGCAATTGGGGCTACAACTTTTAAGTTACTATAAATATTTGATAAAATTTCATTTAAATTATATTTATATTTGTGGAAATAGTACTATAAAAAATTCACGTAATTGTCAAGTTGGATCATGAATTATAAAGAAAAATGCCAAATAATTCATCCATGGATGTATTCCATCATGAATAAGAAATCTCTGGTGATATGATCTTTTATACAATCAAATAAATACAACAATGTAATTGATAATTGATAAATAAGAATATAATAAATAAGTAAATTTTAGATAAAATATATGCCGGTTAAGAGATCATTTAAATCTACTAACTTTTCCACTTTGAATGTATGCATATTAAAATCCACAACTTTTATACATGATAAATTTTTTTTGGACGAATTTACAAGTTACAACAGCATCGATAGATCACCCTATATATTATTTATGGGAACCTGTAAAACACAAATATTAGAAGCATATATATGCTGAATCATTGAGAAGGATATATGCTGTAAATTACCTCTAGCTAGTAATTCCATTTTGTATTTGCCTAATTACTTAGTTGCATGCGATTCTCTTGTACTCTCCATGCATTTTTTCTCAGTTGTATCATTTGCAGATTTGGATGCTGCTATAGCCAAACATCTATATTCATTGCAACATTGCAAAATTCTTCACCTGGTTTGCAACACTTTGACCTTTAATTTTGATATTTAATTAATTGATTTCACCTAGGCTACTTTACTTAGATAGTAACTAATTTCAGGTAAGGCACGGACAAGGGGTCCACAATATGGAAGGAAATAATGGCCCAGAAGCCTTATTATCTCAAGAATTTTTTGATGCACAGCTTTCACCTCTAGGGTGGCGGCAGGTGGATAATTTGCGGAAACGAGTTGAAGCAAGTGGACTTGCCCGAAAGATTGATTTAGTCATCACATCCCCATTGTTAAGGTTATTATTGATTTAAGTTATATTATGACTTGAAACAAAAGATCAGCAGTCAGCAGCTAGCACTGGATTGTGTCTTGTGGTTAGCTAGCTTATATATGGTTTGTTAATAATGGGGGTTGCAGAACTTTGCAAACAGCGGTTGGAGTTTTCGGTGGGGATGGTCAAAGCCAGACGGATGGGATCGATGCGCATCCATCTCTGACGGCAACAACAACTGTTAACTGCCCACCAATTGTAGGGGTTGAGCTTTGCCGAGAACGTTTGGTGCGTACGTTAGCTTTAAATTGGTATGTGCACTAGAATCAACTTCCATCACACATGTATAATTCTGCTCACAGCCGCGTCATCTGCTGCATGCAGGGGGTTCATCCATGTGACAAGAGAAGAAGCATCAGTGAGTATCGGTCTCTTTTCCGAGCAATCGACTTTAAATTGGCAAGTACCTGAGCTGTTATCATCCAATTCTCCAATCCATAGAATTGAGTTAAGAAGAATCTCTTAGTCGGTATCACAAGTTTGTTCCTTACAAGTAAATTTTGTTTTCTATTGTTTTGTTCAGATAGAAAGTGAAGATGACAAGTTGTGGAAAGCTGACACAAGAGAGCCCTTCGAAGAGGTTGCAGCAAGGGGAATAGAGTTCATGAAATGGTGGCTTACTTTTTTTTTATGTTTATTTTTGTTTTTTTTTTAATTTTTAAGTAACATGATCAAGGGCGCCATGAAACTAATAGCTCTCCTATCATACGTATAGGTTGTGGACTCGACAAGAGAAGGAGATTGCAGTTGTCAGCCATGGGATATTCTTGCAGCAAACTCTGAATGCACTTCTAAACGATTGTCAAGCATCATTCAACCAAGAACTATGCCCACGGTCAGTCAGCTGTAACTGTATTTTCGATAATTTTTTTTTTGCTCCTATTGCAACTTCAATAAAAAGACAATTATTTTTTTAACCCTCAACTGTTGTTTGTATAATATGTGCTTTAGGTTTACAAATTGTGAAATACGGTCGGTGGTCATCATCGACAGGAGGTGAGCATTAGATTCACACGACACATTCATTCTAACATGACACATGCATTCTATTCTTACTATAAACTATGCTCAACATTTTTATTTTTATTTTTTTTATTTTTTTCCTAAATCTGCAGCATAACGGGTTCATGTTATCCTGAAACTATATCCGGCGAGCTTCGTCTTCATGGGGATGCAAATATTCCGAGTGAAGAAGTATCCAATTAATTGGCTACTAATATCGATTTGAAACCACAATGTTTTTAACTACGTACGACTCCACGAGCTACTAATATCCATCAATATGCGCGTGCGGCTTCCCACAAAAAGACAAGACTACTCCTAATCAAGAATTCTACAATATTTTTAACTCTTCAAATGACTAAATGAGGGGTTTTTTGTTAGTGTTGCAAATAATAAAATATACCTACCTTACCGCACATTGTGTTCTTCCACCACAATTCAACAAAATTTCTAAGTCAAAAAACAATTAAATGTTCTGATTTTTTTTTATACTTAAAAAAAAATGAACCATTTGATTACTGAAAAAGATTTTGCTTAGTGAGCTAGTGTTTCTTAGCAATAAGCACAAATACTACCAGAATAGAAAGCAGCAGAAAAAAACAGCTGCCATGATGTTGAAATTAGCAGCCTTTACGAGTCTTTTCCTTTCTTCTTTCAATTCCCTTCCTCTCTTGCGAAGAGCTAGATCTGAAATTGAAAAGGACTACTACATCCCAAAAAGTTTTGCTAATTATCGAGGGTGCTTTTATTTCAGTGTCCAAGTTTAATGAGGAGTCATTAAGAGCTTCCATGGACATTAACTCAACACAATGTTCTCTAAGAGCCTAACGTAGCATGAAAAACGCAAATCGAAAAAAGCACTTAAAGCAATGAATAAGAACAAGTCTTTATTATTTTAATTATTTTAAAATTTAAAAAAGATTTGGATAAGGATGGGAAACCTCAACCCCCAAACACCAACTCTTGTCCTTTCATCGTACCAGAAATTATTGAAGTTAGTTTTTGAAAGAAGAGAGAAATAGAGTTCATATTATTATTTTAGAAATACAAAGCTCAAGTGTTTCGGATGGTTGAAGGTAGTCATATAAATATGTATCTGCCAACCAAGGCACAAAAACTCTTCATGGAAATGAAAGACGACATGTTTTATAATATTAACAATGTAGTTAATGATAAAGTTGATAATCTCAAAATAGTTGAAGGCTTCAACCAACAAAAAGAATTACATGATTCAAAATTTGCAAGCACACCTTCTACAGATGTATCATTTAAGAATGGTAGAAGCAACTCAACTTCATGCAAACCATCTATTGAGCAGGGCTCATCATTAACAACCTAAAATTACATACAATGTAAAGGAAACTCCTCATTGTAAGTCAGTATGGAAAGAATGCAGTGTAAGACAATTCTCATTGAAATTATTGGGAATTATTAACTAAATTGAATACAAATTGTAAAAATTTCTCGTAATATGGATGCATTTTATAAGCCTTAATTTGAATTCTTTACGAGATTGTAGAAAATGATTTCTAGTAGTTCCTAGAGTTATTCTTTCATAGTGAACATGAATTAGGCTCACCACAACAAATTAGAATGAATAGTAGAAAGTAAACTGCTTACAAAATTTCCACTACAATAGCTTTTGCACCTCTGAGCTCATTAGCATGAACTAAAATTCTTTGGTGGAGAATGTCACTAAATGTTTGGACATTTGATGCACCCACAAGCCTTATCGGTAGTCTACTAGAATGTGGGAAACATCAAATTACTATTAATTCAAAGATTAATGAACTCTCAAAACTCAATTGGTGCACCAAACATGACTATATTTATGTCAATTATGATGAAAGCTCTTAAGCGCCAATGCAAATACAGTAAAACCTCTTTATAGTTATAATGTTAGGACTAAACTAATTTTATTACTATGCGAAAGTTACAACAAACTAGAGATATAGTTTAAAAAAAAATATTGTTTTGGACTTAGTTATCCCTAATACAATGGGAATGCAGTTTATGAAATGGTGACTTACCTTTTTAGTGTTTATTTTTGTTTTTATCTTTTTTATTTTTAAGTAACATGATTAAGGGCGCCATGAAACTAATAGCTCTCTTATCATACGTATAGTTGTTGGACTTGACAAGAGAAGAAGATTGCAATTGTCAGCCATGGCATATTCTTGCAGCAAACTCTGAATGCAATTCTAACGACTGTCAAACATCCTTCAGCCAAGAACTATGCCCACGGTCGGTCATCTATAACTGCATTTTCGATAAACTTTTTTTTGTTTGCTCCTATTGCAAATTCAATCAAAATGAATTATTTTTTTAACCTTCAAATGTTGTCTGTATAATATGTGCTTTAGGTTTACAAATTGTGAAATACGGTCGGTGGTCATAATTAACAGGAGGTGAGCATTAGACCCACACGACATATTCATTCTAATATGACGCATGCATTCTATTCTTACTATAAATTGTGCTCAATATTTTTTATTTTATTTTCTTTTTTTCCTAAATCTGCAGCATAGCCGGTTCATGTTATCCCGGAACTATATCGGGTGAGCTTCGTCTTCCTTGGGATGCTGCAAAAGAGAGTATTCATATCAAGTGAAGAAGTGTCCAATTAAAAATGTAAAATACTCCAACTACTATGAAACCCGAGCAAGTGTAAAAAAAAATTGAAGAAGAAATATATCCTCTAACTTAGGCTATAGTCGTGTATTTTTGTAAGTTACATGACTTTTGTCATATATGTATAAATTTACACCACTGCAGTCATGCAAGTGTGAAAAATATAGTAGCTGTTATAACGCATAACATTCTATTAGTGTAAAGAATATATTATTTTTACTAAATATATCATTTGACTGTTTACTGGACTATAGTTGTGTATTTTAGCAAGTTACACAACTGTTATCATGTAAACGAGCAATTACACGACTGTAATCGTGTACATGGGCAGACAGTTCCACACTTTGTTTTATGCCTTGTTTGATTTTGCTTTTGTATTTATTGTATCATTACACAAAATGACTTCAATACATGTGCCTATTATGTTTTGTGGTAAATGAATTAAGTAAAACAGCTATTTTAGATTTAATGGTATAAAGGCAATAAGGATCATGGTGCCCCATTCTATAACATATGCACAATTGATAGAAATAATATTTAGGTTTATTTTCATGGATTTTTTTTTGAATTTGACATTAAAATGAAGTTGAAGCTTAAAACATTCGATCTAATGTCGTTCGTTCCAATTTTGACTGATGATGATGTAAATTATTTTCTAAAGGAGACGATTAGTAGAGTTGAGTTGAACAATTCTCTTTGTATTACCTACAAACGAAAATAGATTTTAAAGACACTTATTCCTGATGTTGACATTAACTTTAAGCCAGATAGTTGTCCACAAGAACCCGTTGAGTTATATGTTGGAGGTGAATGTTTAAGTCGAAATAATTTTGTTGCTAAAGATTAACCAGAATTCAAATTTGTTCTTAAAACACAACCTAATGATAGAAGGGTGCCAAATTTAGAAAATGTGAATGTTATTGTTCTTGATGATTTTGATGGGATAATAGTTAGTAATCAACAGTCGAGAATGTAGCACCTTGCAATATGAGTTTCCATTCCTCTAATAGTATATATATGCTTGTAGTCAATTTGTTTGCATGCAGCAATTCATTAAATAACGATAACTCGCATTCGAATAGTAATAACTTGCCATCCATGAGAGTTGTTGGTAATAATGATATGTTAATGGTGAAAAAGTTGTTCGATTCGTAAGAGGAGTTACAAGAAGTTCTTTCTATGGAAGCTTTAAGGAGAAATTTTAAGTTTAAAACCTTTAAGGCATGGAAGAACATACTTCTTGTTAGATGTAGTGACAGTAATTGTAAGTGGTAACTTCGTGCTACCAAGCTTGAAAGTTTGAATATGTTTGAAATTAGAAGGTATTATAGCATTCATACTTCTGCACTTGATGTTCGTAAGAGAGATCATCGTCATACTTTATTCATACTTCATCTTCATAGAGGCCTAGTGAGATTAGAGAAGAATTTCAGAAACAGTTTGAGTATAAAATAATTCATTACAAAGTATGGGAAGCAAAAGAATATGCAATAGAGAAAGTTAGAGGCACGCTTGAGGATTCATTCAAATTACTATCTTCCTATATGGTAATGTTGAAGAAGAAAATTTTAGATACATGTATATTTCTTAAAGTTGACAATGTAAATAACTTTGAATATTTCTTTATAGCAGTTGGAAGCTATGTACATGGATTCATTTCATCAATAAGGTCAGTCATTGCAATTGATAGTATATTCTTAAAGGGAAAATTAAAAAAAAAACTTTATTCTTTGTGACAGCACTTGATGATAACAATCAATTTTATCATGTTGCATGTAGTATCAGTGACAGTGTGAACGATGCTTCATAGGGGTGGTTTATAAAAACTTTAAAGGAAGCAATATGTGAAATTCTTAATTTGGTTTTCATTTTTGACCGGCACCCAAGTATGAAGAAAAATGTTAACATTGCATTCCTATAATCTGTATATGATATTTGTACGCACCATTTGAAGTGAAATTTATGTGCTAAATTTAAAGAAATTGGGCTAAATACAATTGTTAAACTAGTTGTAAAGGCCTATCGATCACAACAATTTAACTATTTTACGAATAAGATACAAAAGGTCAATGAAAGATTGCAAAATATTTTTATGATGTAAGATATGAGAAATGAGCTTGTTCTCATTTTGATGGGTTGCATTATAGTTCTATGACAACCAACGTAACATAATCCATGAACTCTATCCTTAAAAATTCCCGAGAATTGCCCATTCATAAGTTATTGGATTTGATCATTGATAAACTACAAGAGTGATTTTGTGATAGGCGAAAAGAGACAATTAATTGTCACACTCGACTGACAAAATGGACTGAAAAAGAAGTTGTTCAGAAAATTAGAGGATTCCTGTACATATAAAGTGGTGGCACTAAATATGTATGAATTTATTATTAAAGATGTTGACCTTGATAGTCATGTCAATATTCTTGACAAGATATATAATTGCCGGGAATTTCAACTCGATCAACTACCTTATGAACATGTATTAGCTGTATGTATGTGCCAACAAATATTGCTTGCATATGATGTGTGCTCATATTACTATTCCAGTGAAGCTTGAGTTGCAATATAAGCAGAAATAATCTATCTTGTTGGTGCGCAAGAAGAATGGTAGGTTTCATAGGAAGTGCACAATAATAAGATTTTACCCCTTATAGAAAAGCAGAAAATAGTCGTCCACAAGAAATTAAAATAGCATTATAAGGTGAGGAGAAGTTATGTTGTAAGTGTGGTAGGTGCGATTATATAAGACATTAATTCCACTGTCTGACAATAAACTTGTAATTGGACTGAATAAAACAAAAGCATGCATGTGCAGTAGCAACTTTTGTTCACTTAAAACTTATTTATAATTCTAACATGTGTTGGGCCTATGTTTTTTGATGTAGAAAAGCTTTCGTTATTTGATGTATTGAAGTTTGATGTGTTACATTGATTGTGTTGTTTATCAAGTACGTTGATTGTGTTATCATTTTCATGAGTGCTTTAGGTAGCTTTTATTCCTTATCCACGTACTCGACTAACGTCGTATATTTATGAAGTTACTTTATTGTTGTCGTGTATCGATGAAGTTTACTCGACTATAGCCATTTATTAAAAGATGAATCATTGATATGTAACTGATGGGTAATGATTTATAAATGTCAAATGATTAAGAATAATTGGTGTATCTATGAAGATACTCGACTATAGTCACATGTATCTAGAAAGAGACTCGACTGTAGTCATGTATCTATGAAGGTACTGGACTGTAATCGTGAACTTAGGTTGAACATTCGTTCAATGTTTATGATTGTCCTGTTATATTACATATATGATGCAAAACTACCTTCTATTCTTTCAATAATAAACTTAACAAAAAATAAAGCTTATATATAATGCAAAACTATATTTAATTACATCAAATGTCAATTGCATCAAATGTCAATTGCATCTCTATTGTAACTGTTACATATGACAATAATTTATCCAAAAAATGGAAAAATCATTGTAATAAAGTTCTTAAGGGTATGACACTAGGTCGTTGGTTTCCACAACCTATGTCCAAATAATTTGACATACAATGCTTTTCGATAACATCACCGTGTTGGCAATATGTGTTGACATCAAGGCCATGGGCTAGAATCTCCAAGTACCGTAACAAAAATGCTCTACAGTCACCACTAAGAAAATTCATATATATCAATAATAAAATCACCATTTTAATTAAAAAAATAAATAATGTGCTCAATTGTATACCTTGATTTTTGTTGCGGGATATTTCGTACTCGCAAGATGGGCCAATGGACTTTTGATATGACATCAGCACAATTTGGATGTGTTTTGTGATATGATATATTTTGAAATAGTAGAGGTATCGTGTCTACAACATGTAGCAATTGTTTGACCAAACTTTAATCTTTTGTCGTCTATTATAGAGTCATAAACATTAATCTTACCCGTAGATATATCGACCACCCCAAAATCCAATGCTTATTCATAAGTATCGACAAATATACCTGTATGGTTTGGGCAATATTTTAGGAACTAAATGCCACATAATATAAAAAAGAATGTCAAACTCACTGTCGAAACACTTTTATAAACAGTGGTGCAGTTTAATTTCGCACCATTAGTGTAATCAATGCAATAGCTCCCCTTTTCTGACATCTTATCCGGGTTTTCCATGTACAATATATCATCTCTTATTATTTTTAGAGGTTAAGGAAAATGTATGCAAAATTAATCATACTAGAAAATTGTTGTCCATAATGGCATAAAATTATATGTTTGGAGTCGTAGCCCAGGACATATCTTTTCTTAAGTAGTATCATGCAATGTCGATATGCTGAATATAAAATGTGAATTTTTATTTAGAAAATAGCAAATATTTATCAAAAAAATGATAAAAAAAAGTTGTGCTAAATAACTTATAAAATTAGATAACCACGTGTCTGGTGTATATAATTTATGAAAAAATTCTCTACCAATATCCATAATAGTCAAATTG
Source organism: Citrus sinensis (assembly GCF_022201045.2). Lineage (NCBI taxonomy): Eukaryota > Viridiplantae > Streptophyta > Magnoliopsida > Sapindales > Rutaceae > Citrus > Citrus sinensis. The sequence continues at coordinate 30,838,611 of NC_068560.1, forward strand.
ATAACTTTCATGTATAGATAAATGACAATAACTAAATGTGTTAAATAAATATACATTATAATAATAAAAAATAAAAAGTTAATATCATAATATGAGATAACTTACGACTCTTGTTTTATCATTGGCGAAATCCATCCATCGCTGCAGCTCCAGTAATTCCTCTCGGGGTATAAGGGGATGCACTTGAAAGTCTATTGTCTTTTGAGGGTGCACCTCAACATCTGTTGTTTCTCGCGACTTCTTTAAGGGAATGGAGTACAATGTCCGTAAGTAAGTCAAAGTTTTTGTTTCTCTTCTCTTCCGTAAATTATATACTAATCTACAATCTTTTCTTTGCGTTTAGATGACAATTAGATCCCTTCTGTACCATGACAATTATCTAGCATTTTTAATAGGAGTGTATCATTTTTTGTACTACAAAGGTTGACGAATGTGTCCAATGGTTGTTATATTGGTGAGCCAAATGTGACGTCCATAGGATCATTTACAGGCCACAGACATAACAACTAAATTGTTTGAGAATTTAACAAACACACATACTCAATGAACAAATATTGACAGTTTTATATATCAAACCACATTACCATAAGTAAATTGTCTGCCTAATAAATTTATTACATTAAATAGAAAGATTACGGTAAAGATGAATGAGCTCCCTTGAAATCACTCCATTTCAACAAACATGCAAGTCAAAATTTAGAACTATCAAATTTCATATGCGCAGCTAGTGAGCTAGCACACCAAAATATACGTTCTAGCTAGTCTAAGGGAATACAACAGAAAAATTTACAATTTGATTTTTGTAAGTTTGTGGTCGTAAAAAAGAGATAAAGTTCGCTGAGTTATTAACTAGACCCATTCATCCAATTAGTCATGTACACAAATGTTATGGCATGTAAATGCAAAGCTCTATTTAAGATTGCTTGAAATAAAAATCAAGAAAAATAATGTCAAATGGCAGATGGAAAATTCTTAAATTCTTTTTCTTAGAACGAATATTAGCAGATATGGTTTCGTAAATTTCAAAGCCTAATACTATTAGTAAAACAAGCTAAATTGCCAAGACACCCAATAGTCCTTGTAATTAAAGAGATTAAAGAACAATTATTGTTACTTAATCACATTGCAAATTAAACATGTATTCTTAATATCAAAACAAAATGCAAAAGGAAAACAGCTGACCAAAGGTCCCATATGATTAATAGAAAACTACTGACTGCATACCCAATCAAAGGACCAGCAGTGGAGCAAAATCCACAAAGACTCTAAAGTAAAACCATGAAGTCGTAGTAGGATAATCGTTGTCAGAGTTGGCCTTACCTAATAGCCCATTAGAACGACACTTTATTCTTTGTTTTCTGTTTCGACTAGTAATCTTCAAGTAGGTTGGAATCAGGGGAAATTTTGGTATGGTGTACGGTGGTCGTGAGTGATAAATTGTGCGTTGTGTATTCAAGTTGTGAATAATTTTAAAGAATTAGGTTTTGAGTTACGGTAATTCGGTAATTGCATATAAAAAAAGCATATATGAGGAATTTTGAAGTATAAAAGTGTATTTAGATAAATATCCTACTTTTAGGGTATGTCACAAATAAATACCTAACATATATACCTACACAAGTAAGCTCGCTCATCCACCCTACTGTACACATACTAATCACTAACTTTTATTGAGATAGCACAATAGTACTGCAGGATTAGGTACCTCCTAGGATTATAACCAATGTGTATAGGCAGCCTTCATCTGAAACAATCTCCAAAATAGGCGCAGCTTTGGCAACTACATTTACTGTCCACAAAGTAGCATTAAAATGTTAAATCACTAGAAAATATAGCATAATGATACCCAAAAAAAAAACATATATTACCAAGCATTTTTTTTAAATAACAAAGACTTTCGCTAAAATTTACGGTATTAGCCTCCTTAAGTTTATGCTATATATGTTGTTGCCTCTTAATTTTGTTATTTCTCAATTATGACCCCACTAGGCACTGGCATTGCATCATTTGCATTAGCTCAAAATTCTCTAGAAAAAGTAATGTACCCGGCAAAGCTCCTTTTTGAAACTGTAAATGCTCCTCTTGATTGTTGAGGATATTGCATATTTAGTATATTTCCCTCCAGTCTTATTTTCTTGTTGAATAAAATGCATACGGACATCTAATGCACACATTGGTAAGCAGCTATTGCAGATTTTATATCAAATCTATTCCTTACAATTTCCTTGCCTTTTCTCATTTCAATTGTTCCAGGTTGTGGACGCGGAAAGAGAAGGAGATTGCAGTTGCTACTCATAGTGGATTCTTATATCATACCCTGAAGTGCTTTTGGAAATGATTGCCATCCATCTATAAAGAGTGAAATACGCACACAGTAAGTGTTACCCTCATTTGTTCATCTGCAATTGTCTGTAAACAGCTTGAAACGTGGGTTACCATATATATATATATATATTTTGAAGGAATTTTGTTAAACCTTTTTGTAAGTGTTGAACTACGTGCTTGATGTGCTATTTTAAGCTATTTGGTTGGTGCCTCACTCTCCTCGATTCTGCTGATTCCTCATTCACTTTTTAAGCCATCTCCTAATAACTTCTTACTGCAAGACATGTTTTGAAATTGCTGGTTCATTTCGTAAGACTGGTAGCTGAATAAGACTTTCTTTGCTTTTAATTATGTGCCTGTTTTCTGTTGAGCTCTAAGTTTTTCATTTATAATTTTGTAAAATTCTGGATGGCAAATAATGGTAGCTTTGAATTAACCAGATGGCCAGTTTCTGTTTTTAAGTATTCTTCTGAGGTACGGTTTTTATCTTAAATTAGTCATCTGGGGTAGTAAAATTAGATGGCTCTGTTCCAGGCGTGGGTTCTAGTCACCCCAGGAGATTGAATAACCTCTTCAATGTTATTCCTTGTAGCAATTACCAGCTGAAAAATTGATAGTAGGGGAAACTTAAATTTGAGGCAAAGATTAAACATATCTCACTGGTTTTATACATAAATATATGTTGATTTGGCTCAACTACTTGCTAGTATGCTTTCTGCTATCTGTCTGCAGCTTTGCTAATTGCGAACTTCCCTCAATGGTTATTGTTGATAGAAGGTGAGCAGGTTAAGTATATAATTTCTTGAGAACTTGCTGTCCAGCCTATGCACAACTCATGTTTTCCAACTGTTGTTGCAAAATAATAAACTTATCTTTTTTGTTGCAGCATGATTGGCTCAGATGCGCCAACAACAAACCACCCAGGAAAGATTCCTAGCGGTGTTGATCTTCCTAGTGATGTTGCTGCTGAGAAGCATCCGAAGCAAGGAGCATCTCAGTAATCATAGCCTGGGCATGGGGTGATACATTGATCGAACTGGATTATGAATATGATGATATCAAGAACTTCAAGTGAATCACTGAAATAGCAATATTATCAAACTAAAAAGATTTTATGAGCTTGCAAGCTCAGTTACCCATTGTCAAGATTCTTTCTTGGTATAGGCGATGCGTTAAGTTTTTAAGACTAGGCGCCTATTCTTAATAGGATGTATGAAAATGAATTATATGTTAACTCAAAGAGACAAGAACCTTAGATCATTCTTCTGATTATTTTGCTCGTGAAGAATAATTCCATCAAGATTTGCATCATCTTGACGTTTCCTTTTTATATGCACTTATTTATTTATTTCCATCTTTCCCTATTACCTCGATTTTAATCGGTCATTTCGTACATTCTTATATATATTGTGAGTACCATTGGGAACAGTTGCTGCTAAGTCTTGAGTACCATTAGGCATGGGGTAGAAATAAACATGAATAAATCAATTGATCTACGTAATTGCCAAGAATAATCATTTCAAGTTTCAAGTTCAAAGTCCAAGGAAATATCTTTCTTTTGAATCTGTTCAAACTTCAAACCAACCAAAGATGGTGAGAGTCACAAAGGAAGAAAAAAAGCAATGGAGACCCCGATTTAAATATATGTTAATTGAGACTATGGGGAATAGAGGTTTGTCTGTTGCATGAATTAAGATGCAGAAAATATTAAACACGCTTTCAGAAAATTCTCAATATAGGTCTCAGGAATTTGGTCCAGCGATTACGTTGAAGGCACAAAATAACGAATCAAAGCTGATAAAAGTAAAAATCAAAGTAAACCCACCCATCTCACACTTCATTTATTATATATATGTTGCTCACAGCATTTATTGTCCTCCCATACTCAATTGTGTCGTAAAACATTTTCCCAATTCCATTTCAATACTACTAGTACGAATCTTTAACTTGTTTCTAGCCAACGCTCTTTTCATTTCTCATCAATTTTTGACACACGACTTTGCAGAAATGGTGACTGCCCAGGCTCAGTTTCTGTACTCACCGAACAATTGCAAAATTCTACACATGGTGAGGCACGGTCAAGGGGTTCACAATGTAGAAGCAGAGAAGAATATTGATGCATTATTGTCTCCAGAGCTGTTTGATTCACCAATCTCAGCATTGGGTTGGCAGCAGGTTGCTGATCTCGGCAAGTACGTTCATGCAACCGGACTCTTAAAGCGGATTGACTTGGTCGTCACTTCCCCTTTGTTAAGGTCGAATCATTATCATCACATACATCGCCCCAATTTCATTTTTTAATCGCATGCCTCACCCAAGTGTTTGAACTCCCGCGTGGTCAGCTAAGTAATGCTGCTTCAAAACCACGCAGGCGAAATATAATGGCTTAACTAACAATTGTATGTTTGGAATTTGGCAGGACCATGCAAACAGCAGTTGGAGTGTTTGGTAGCGAAGGAGCAGATGCAGGATGGAAGTCAAATTGCCCACCCATTGTAGCTCACGAGCTTTGTCGAGATCGTTTGGTATTAATTGTTTACTTGCATTACAATTAATTAACAAAAGTCTAGCTTATACACACACACACACACACACACACACACATGTGCGTGCGTGTACATACACACACCAATTTTGTTCGGATTTAATTAATTAATTGATTAATTTTTTTCATCAGGGCCTTCGTCCATGTGATCAAAGGAGAAGCGTGAGTGAGTGTCGGTCTCTTTTCCCAGAAATCGACTTTTCACTGGCAAGTGTATTATACTTTACCGATGAATTAATCAATTAATGTTGTTATGTTTTGAATATCATCCACGTTAATTAATTATAAAATTATCAATTAATCCGTAACTTTTATTATTTATTTATTTATTAATGCAGATGGAGAGTGAAGAAGATGGTATGTGGTATCCTGAAGCCAGAGAGCCTTATGAAGATATCGAAGCCAGGGGAATTGAGTTTCTCAAATGGTGATTGAATTTGAACATCATCACATGCATATGCATATATGCATTAATTTTTCTTTTTTTTCTATCAATTAATTAATTAATATTAAGAATGAAATTAGTTAACAAATTTAAGCTGGGCCGATTATTAATTAATTTACATGTACAGGCTGTGGACACGGCCGGAAAAGGAGATAGCAATTGTGAGCCATGGGGTAGTGTTGCAACATTTTCTCTATGTTTTAGAAAATGACAGTGCTGACCCGTCCGTGAAAACTGGTTTGTGCAGACGGTATGTACAACTACGGGTACCAGCACTCATTCATATTGGCTTCCTCTGCTTTAGCCTTTTGGCTTGACTTTATAACTTTGACCAAATCCAAAAATCACTTGTATTTTTTTATCTAGCTAAGCTACTTTCCACATTGGTGGCTGACTGCATATGCTTAATTAATGTTGTTAATTAATTAATTAATTCTGTAAGCATGAATAATCTTTTCTTTCTTTTTTGATGTGCATGCACTCAGCTTTAACAATTGTGAGCTTCGTTCTGTTGTCGTCGTCAACAAAGGGTACGTCAGCTTGTCATTTGCAACAAATATGAATCACTGCTCTGAAATCTATCCGTCTAATTATACCCAAAAGGCTCACCCTTTACTTAATTAAATTTGCAGGATGATGGACTCAGATTATATTTCCTCGGCAACTAATTAAGTAATAATCTACTTTGCATCAACTCCTTCTTGCGGTTAAGTGGTCCGCCAGCTTCCCAACTCAACGATGACGTGACTATAAATTGTTTCATTTATTCATTTTTTTTCCTTTTTTTCATTGGGATTCTCTCTCACTCTCCGTCCAACCCAAGGATACCCAAGGATAGATGATACGACGACCAGATATAAATTGCTTCATTTATTCATTCGTTTTATTATTTTCTATAAGGACTTTGTATCCAATTGAATACTTTATTTGTTGTTAATAAGATGGCGTCATACTCTTTTATGTAATGAATCCTTCAAATTTTATAAGCACTTTGTTGCGGACCGCCTAAGTTGCTAGCCCAATTACCCATAATTTTGGGAAAACTTGCTAGCTTAGTCTTTCTTTTTCCATCTTTGTTCCAATATTTATTCATTCGTTTTTTCTATCACGTTAACACTAAAGCCTAATAATTATGTGTTAATAAAATTAACTTATAGTACTAACTCTTTTTTGAGTTATCACAACTCTCAAAGCGTTTATATGTATGTTGAAACCTTGTCCATTGTTATCCTTAACTATTTTGTATCTCAACTTATATGTGTTTTAATTATGGGATAACAAAATCAAGCATTGCTACTAATAAGTGTCATGCTAGTATAATAGACTTATAAAGGTTGTGTTAGGTAAGTAACAAAAATTGGCTTGAAAGCAAGAGAATTTTAAAAATGACAGTTACATTTTATTTTTATTTTTAATTACCAGCTCTTCATGCTGCGTTAGTTGAATCTTAGTACCTTAAAATTATTCCTTTACGTCTCTCCATAAACTCAAGGATCTGGAATTGATATTAAGTTGGAGGAGCTTTAATTCTCAACAACCAAAAAAAAAAAAAGAAAAAGAAAAAGGACGAAGCTTTTGCTCAAATATCAATTACTTGGTCATGATGCATAATATATTTCAATATAAATTTATCATTTAATGGATATATGACATCATTTATGATTAGGAGCAAAGCGAGAATTTTTTTTAGTTAGGTCATGTTGAAATTATTTAATTTAGTCAAGGTATTAATAATTTATATAATTTTTAATATAGTTTTTACAATTTTCGTTAAGATTTGATGTAGTACCATTTAATCAAACATTTTATTGGGAGTTATATGGAAGAAAGAATAGCAAAAATACTCTCATGAATAACATTACATTAAATTGTCATATTAGATTGAAAATTCAACTTGAGATAATTATATTATAAATCAAAATATTTAATGAGGAGAAGAAAAAAAATTCAAGCATATACTATGTGTTAATTAATTTTCTTGTCGTTAAAGTTAAAATGTAAATACATCTCAAAAGGAAAAAATTACAATTTAGCCAAAAATTAGGACAGGATACAATTCGGCCCAACCAACAATAGCTTTGCTGCAGGGCCGCAGGTTATGATAAAATCTTTTGGAAAATTAGTAAACACTTACTTTTTTTTTTTACATTCATATCACAATCAGAGTATGTCATATTATATGAGACTATTACTGATATTAATAAATTAAATTATTATTGAAATAAATTTACACTAAATTTTATGAAGTATTGCCCAAATATTTTTTTATCCTTCCTAATATTTAAAGGACATTAACTCCACTCATATTCAAACTATTACTGTGATAAGTTTATATTAAATCCCATAAAGCACTGCCCAAATTTTGTATCTTTTCTAATATTTGAGGGATGTCTACTCCACTCGTATTTAGTAAGAGAGAAAATTATCTCCACTTAATTATTTAATAATTGAGAAAGGATTGGAATCTCCTATAATGTTTTTATGAAGGGTTGAACTGTGGAGCAACTGCTCTAACCTCTCAGCCTTAGCTTGTAAACGCTTACCTATACTAACATTAAATAATTTTTTATTTTTAATTGACAATACTATCCGAAATCTCTTTTTGCGAGACAAAAAATTAGATATGTTCAATTTCAAGATGAAGCAAGTAACACCGAAAACATAAATTACAAAAGTCGCGTATACATTTTCTTTTTTATGGGTTTAGTTTTAAATTAGTTAATTATTAATTTATACAGTGAGTAGGTCTTTTGAAAAAAAATATGAATTATTAAAAATTTATTATCTTATAAATTTATCAAATTATTAATTTACGATGATAAGAATTGTAATTTAATTAAGACAATCAATTTATTGAATATTAATTTTATACCGTAGAACTTCAATGGATTAATACTTAATAAATTATGATAAAGACTTAAAAGCAACCTTGGTATCACGTTGTTGGAAGACTTTTAAAGTCAGTAACGGAAAGAGATTTGTATGGTGTCAATTCCAATTCCTATTTTAAGACATGGAAATTAATGGAATCATGCGAGTAACACAAAATAAGTCCAGCAAAAGCTCCTTCCATGCAATTACAGGAATTTAGGTTGGAAATTTAATACGTGTTTACAATTCCATGCTTACAAATTAATGGTGCATGAACGTTACAGCTGGCAGCTGGATTTTGGATCTTTTGTTGTATGCCTCTGTACTGTTTACGAGACCTGTTCCACTTAAGAAATTAATCCATCTTACAAGTCAAGCTGCGGAAGCCAAGCAGTTCCGAGAGATATAATGAAAATAGTGTTGATGAATCCATTAATCAATTATTTATTCCATGTATATTTTTATTTGTTAAGAAAACTCCTCCCTGCCAAATCCATTTGCATTGGCCTTAAATTGACTTCCTGCCAACTAAAATATTACAGTAATAACACATTGGCGAATTATTAATTACAAAATGCAAAGTTGGAAATGAGTTGAAAATTGGAATAATAATATTTGTAATTGTCTCTCTAGCCAGGTAGCTAGCAGTGTCATGGCAATGTCGCAGAAGCAGGCGGACGCTTTCATAGAAGCTTCTCTGTGGAAGTACTTTTCGTCCAATGCATGGAATTTATCAGAGTTTTTGTCTCCGACTAAAGCTCTCCAATTCCAAAGAAAAGTCAACTCATTTGTAAATATCAAATCAAACTATATGTGTATATAGATATACATCATATGCCACACAACACCACCACCATCGACATCGATCCTTCCCAGCTTTGCTTTCTATTTGACATATATACATATATATATTTATATTTATATATCCACTAATAATAACAATCCAATATAAAATTCTCTTCCGGTTGCCTTCCTGTCCCAGCTCCCTCTCCCGCTCGTTTCGTCTGTGTTATTATTATTATTAATTTTTTTTTCCAAATCTAATATCTGGAAAAAAAAAAAATGGATGCTTTTGCTGCTTTATTTCGAGGCAAGACTTTCGTTGTTTCTCCTCTCTCTGGTATGTTAGTTATCTCCTATTTCTTCTGCGGCCAGTTGGGAAGCGTATAATTGTTATGTTGCTTCTTCTGATTAGCCATCTGTTGCATGTTACTTTGCAAGGTGCTTTTGCAGTTCTTGCTTAATTAATTAACATAAGATATGGACATTCACGGTCTAGATTGACTCGGTACCGGTTTGATCTCTTCCATGCTAATTTTTTAAAATGTTGCGATTGAGGACTGTTTGGTATTAGCTTATCCGTATTGCAGTTGGGTAACTATAACTTTTAAACTACAACAAATATTTGATAAAATTTCATTTAAATTATATTTATATTTGTGGTAATAGTACTACCAAAAAGCCAAGCCATTGTCAAGGAAGTTGGATTATGAATTATGGGAAAAAAATACCAAGTAATTCATTCGTGGATGTATTCCATTCCGAATAAGAAATTTCTGGTGATACAATTTTTTGTGCAAGCAAATAAATACGATAACATGATTGATTGATGATAAGAATATAGTAAATAAGTAAATTTTAGACAAAAATGTATATGCGTCAAGAGATCATTTAAATCTACCAACCTTTTACCTTTGATGGCATACTTGTATACATGGTAAATTCTTTTTGGAAAAATTTACAATGACATTCATGGATCACCCTATATATTATTTATGGGAACTTGTAAAACACAGATTAGAAGCGTATATATGCTGCATCATTGAGTACGATATATGCTGTAAATTACCTCTAGCTAGTAATTCCATTTTGTATTTGCCTAATTACTTAGTTGCATGCGATACTCTTGTACTCTCCTTGCATTGTTTCTCAGTTGTATCATTTGCAGCTCTGGATGCCGCTACAGCTAAACATCTATATTCATTGCAACATTGCAAGATTCTTCACCTGGTTTGCAGCATTTTGACCTTTTTATTTTGATATTTAATTTATTGATTTCACCTAGGCTGCTTTATTTAGATAGTAATTACTTGCAGGTAAGGCACGGACAAGGGGTCCACAATATGGAAGGAAATAATGGTCCTGAAGCCTTATTATCTCAAGAATTTTTTGATGCACATCTTTCACCTCTGGGGTGGCAGCAGGTGGGTAATTTGCGGAAACGAGTTGAAGCAAGTGGACTTACCCAAAAGATTGATTTGGTCATCACATCCCCATTGTTAAGGTTATTATTGATTTAAGTTAGTAATTATTTTATTATGACTTGAAACAAAACATCAGCAGTCGGCGGCTAGCACTGGCTTGTTTCTTGTGGGTAGCTAGCTTACATATGGTTTGCTGATAATGGGGGGTTGCAGAACTTTGCAAACAGCAGTTGGAGTTTTCGGTGGGGATGGTGAAAGCCAAACGGATGGGATCGATGCGCATCCGTCTCTGACGGCAACAGCAACTGTTAACTGCCCACCAATTATAGCAGTTGAGCTTTGCCGAGAACGTTTGGTACGTGTGTTACCTAATGCCTGTAGTGTGCACAAGAATCAAGATGGCTACCACATGACTGCCCCTTATGGGAGTTTCAACTTTCAACACACATGTATAATTCTGCTCACAGCCGCGTCGTCTTCTGCATGCAGGGGGTTCATCCATGTGACAAGAGAAGAAGCATCAGCGAGTATCACTCTCTTTTCCCAGCAATCGACTTTAAATTGGCAAGTAGCTGAACCATTATCATTCAATTCCCCAATCCACAGAATTGAGTTAAGAAGAATCTTTTAGTTGGTATCACAAGCTTCTTCCTTACACGTAAATTTTGTTTTGTTTTGATTTGTTCAGATAGAAAGTGAAGATGACAAGTTATGGAAAGCTGACGCAAGAGAGCCATTCGAAGAAGTTACAGCAAGGGGAATGGAGTTTATGAAATGGTGACTTACTGTTTTTTTTTTAATATTTTTAAGTACCATAATCTAAGGCGGCATGAAACTTATAGCCCTCGTATCTATGTACAGGTTGTGGACTCGACAGGAGAAAGAGATTGCAGTCGTCAGCCATGGCATATTCTTGCAGCAAACTCTCAATGCACTTCTAAACGACTGTCAAACATCCCCCAACCAAGAATTATGCCCACGGTCGGCTAGCACTAACTATATTTTCAATAATTTTTTATTTTTTTATTTGCTCCTTTTGCAAATTCAATCATAAACAATTGTTTTTAAACCCTCAACTGTTGTCTGTATAATATGTGCTTTAGGTTTACAAATTGTGAAATACGATCGGTGGTCATCGTCGACCAGAGGTGAGCATTAGACCCGCACGACACATTCATTCTAATATGATGCATGCATTCTATTCTTACTATAAAATATGCTCAACATTTTTATTTGTTTTCTTTTTTTCTTTCTAAATCTAAAGCATAAGGGGTTCATGTTATCCTGGAACTATATCCGGCGAGCTTCGTCTTCCTGCAGATGTAGCAAAAGAGAATATTCCGAGAGAAGAAGTATCCAATTAACATTATGATTTCATTGAAATCATAATGTTTTTTACTACGACTCCACGACCTTCTAATACCTATCAATATGCGCGTGCAGCTTCCCACAAAAAGTAAGTTGTTTGATTATTTCTGCACCCTACTCCTAATCAAGAACTCTACAATGTTTCTGACTCGTAAAATGCGGGGCTTTTTGTCACTGTTGCAAATAATAAAATATACCTACCTTACTGTACATTGTGTTCTTCCTCCCTAATTCAACAAAATTTCTAAAGAAATTTTTTTTTTTGGGTACTTTAAAGAAAAAAAATTGAACCATATGATTAATGAAAAAGATTTTGCTTGGTGAGCTAGAGTTTCTTAGCAATAAGCACAAATCCTACCAGAATAGAAAGCAGCAGGAAAAAAACAGCTGCCATGATGTTGAAATTAGCAGTCTTCACAGGATATTCGGTCTTTTCCTTACTCGTTTCAATTCCCTTGCTCGCTGACGAAGAGCTAGATCCTCCTGAACTGAAAGGGACTACTACATCCCAAAAAGATTTACTGATTACTGAGGGTGCTTCTACTTCAACATCCAGGATTGATGAGGAATCACTAAGAGCTTCCATGGACATCAACTCAACACAATGTTCTTTAAGAACCTAACGTAGCATGAAAAACACAAATCAAAACAAGCACTTGAAGCTGAGTAAAATCAGTCTTTATTATTTTAAATTTTTTTAGAATTTAAAAAAGGCTTGTATGAGGATGGGAAACCTCAACCCCAAACACCAACTCTTGTCCTTTCATCTTTCCAGAAATTATTGAAGTTAGTCTTAAAAAGAAGAGAGAAAGAGAGTTCATATTATTGTTTTAGAAATACAAACCTCAAGTGTTTCGGATGGTTGAAGGTAGTCACAGATATATGTATCCGCCAACCAAGGCACAAAAACTCTTCGTGGAAATGAAAGACCGCATGTTTTCCTAATTTCAATTCAACAGTGAACTAGTAATCAGTACTGATAAATCATGTTCCAGCAACAGCATCAGAGACAACTTACAAACTTGAGCCTAAAAAATGGAAATACAGGTTTTTATGAGACAAGCATGCTCAGGATGCAAGAAACAATAAAGTTGTATGAAAATTAAAGGAAGCTTCCCAAGAAGGCATTAAAAAAATGCAGGAATCCTATATGAACTACCAGTGACTAAATCTGGACCATTAGACATATGTATATGTACTCAAATAAAACAAACAGCAAAACATAAATATTGCAGCTAAAACACCTCAGTGAATGCAGGATAAGTTTGGAAACAGGTTTCTCATTGCTTGCTTCCTCACCACCACCGGCAGTTGGAGCCAGATCTTCATCAACCTCATCGCAAATAACATCTAACCTACTTTGCAGACTCATGATGATATCACCCTGAGAACAGAAAAGCAGTCCGTGATTGAATGAGAGATTAAGAACCATGATAATAAACAAGAACAAGAATAATTGACTTCAGTTCTCTCTACAAACTAACAAGCTAGCTTTTGCAAACATGCCATATACCAATGGGGTTGGCAAATACACATACATGTGTTCAAATGTAGACACACACACAAAAGTAGAAAATTTGAACTTGAAAACACACAAAACATGAAAGATGGTGAATTCCACCAATCTTACTCAGTTCATGCGAAATACCAGTGAGAAAAAAGTTGATATAATAACATTAGTACAGTTTTCTCCAATGCTTGTGAAGACCAAAGCATGCATAAAGTTTCCATTTTGAAGTAACAATAAAGCCAAAGCTGAAAATGATGTGATACCTTTATTTCAGAAAAAGCCTGAGAAATGGGTTCTTTTGGTGTCAAGAATGCAAAAGAACACACGGAGCCACTTAAGATGAGAAGACCAACTACATCTTTCTGGCTGCATGCTTTACAATATTAACAATACAGTTAATGATGAAGTTGATAATCTCAAAACAATTCAAGGCTTAAAGGAACAAAAAGAATTACATTATTCAAAATTTGCAAGCACACCTTCTGCAGATGTATCATTCAATAGCGGTAGAAGCAACTCAACTTCATGCAAACCATCTGTTGAGCAGGGCTCATCATTAACAACCTAAAATTGCATAAAATGCAGAGTAAACTCCTCACTGTTAGTCAGTATGGAAAGAATGCTGTATAAGACAATTCTCATTGAAACTATTGGAAATTATTAATTAAATTGAATACAAATTGTAAAGGGTCTCGTAATATGGATGCATTTTATAAGCTCTAATTTGAATTCTTTGCGAGATTAAAGAAAATGGTTTCTAATAGTTTCTATAGTTATTCTTCCATGGCGAACATGAATTAGGCTCACCACAACAAAATTAGAATGAATAGCAGAAAGTGAAGTGCTTACAAAATTTCCATCTACAACAGCTTTTGCACCTCTAAGCTCATTAGCATGAACTGAAATTCCTTGGCGAAGAATGTCACTAAATGTTTGGGTATTTGATGCACCCACAAGCCTTATCGGCAGTCTGCAAGAATGTGGGAAACATCAAATGACAATTAGTCCAAAGATTAATGAACTCTCCAAACTCAACTAGTGCAGCAAACGTGACTAAACTTACAGCAGTTACAATGAAAGATCTCAAGCACCAACGCAAATATAGTAAAACCTCTCTATAGTCAGAATGTTCAAACCAAATTAATTTTATTATTATGAGGAAGTTACAACTAAATAGAGATGTACCTATACAAAAATTATTGTTTTGATCTAGTTATCCTTAATGCAAGTGATATAGAGGTAAAGTATGCGCTACATTGATAATTCATTAAGAGCATGTCAAATACAATGTATAGACACTGACAAAAGAGATATGCAAAGTCATCTTAAAAGTCTAAAGAATAAATCATTGTGCAAAATAACTATATAAAAAATATTTTTATTTCATCTTAAACCTTTAATTTAACATAGTATTATGCAGAGACAAGTTCCTTAAGGCGGGATCTAGAAGCCTTATAACTTATTATAATGTGGAGTTTATTCTTATTTACAATTGGTCCAAATTGGGACCATAAATTTTTATGACTACACGAAAGTTATTCTTATATAGTGTATCACTATAGAGAGGTTTATCTATAACATCTTTAGCGTGCTTATAAAAAGTAGAGTTATTAGACATCACATGCTAATGTTGGAATAGTAAAAGAGTAAATGAGTAAGAAACGATGCATTTACCTAAGACTGAAGTTGTATGTGCACTTAAAAGTTCGAAGTGTTTTTAAGACCAGTCCTGTTTTGAGATCACAGGGTCTTAGGCAGCTTGATGTAATATTAGAAGTTATCGTGCAATTCCGACATGTATACCTACACAAGTAAGCTCGCTTATCAGCCTTACTGTACACATACTAATCACTAACGTCTATTAAGATAGCACAACACGACTGCAGAATTGGGTACCTCCTAGGACTATAACCAATGTGTACAAGCAGCCTTTCGTCTGAATCAATCTCCAAAATAGGCACAGCTTTCGCAGCTGCATTTACTGTCTGCAAAGTAGAATGAAACATAACGACCGCGTATTACCGAAATTTTTTTTAAAAAAAAATAACCATGCGTTACCCAGCAATTTTTAAAAAATAAAAATAAAAAAGGCTTTCGCTAAAATTTACTGCATTAGCCCCCTTAAGTTTATGTTATATATGTTATTGCCTCTTAATTTTGCTATTTCTCAATTATAATTTCCACTGCGCACAGGCATTGCATAATTTGCATTACCTCAAAATTCTGAAGAAAAAGTAATGTACCTGGCAAAGCTCGATGGTAGAATTTTTGAAGGCGGAATCGGTAGCCCAAACATAAATGCCAACGACCTTGATACCTCCCAATAGCATTCTGGAAACCTGGCGCGCATGTTCGGCGATCCAATCCTTGTCGATGACCAAGGAAATAGAATCGGAAGGCTGAGACTTTGATTTGGAGGGCGGCTTTTTCTTGTCGTCTTTGGAGACCGAACAAGCTGCCTCTCCGGCGTCGTTTTGAGGGGTGGGGATGAAGTCGAATATAAAGCCTCGGTCTAGGGTGGGGCTTAACTTGCCGATCAACAGTCCCACCTGTCAATTTTAATCAAAATTAATCAAATCTCCAAATTTTAGAATTGTTAAAAGAAGAAGAAGCGGAAGAAGCGGACCTGAGCAGAGAGACCGGATTGAGAGAGGCGATCCTCGGCTGATAAGAGTTGAGGTTTCTCTACGACGACGGTATTAACCATCGTTATTGGCTCGCTCAATTGAATTCTTTTCTCAATCGAGTCGAGACATTTTGGCGACTGTTAAAGAAGCTGTTGAGTTGAGGTCTGGGCTTGGAAGAAGAACCGTCGTTTGGGCTTAATGTTGGGCCTTGTTGGGCTCGTGTGGTTCAGCCCTCGAGCGATAGAAACTTGATTGGTTTCAATTAATTTTTCCCAAATCCCGCTCCCTCTTTGAGATGTAAGTGAAAAATTAGTCTTTTTGCAAGAACAAAATTTGGTATTATAAGTTTTTTTATTTATTACTTTCAAATTAGTATAGATTCACAAATAAACATAGAACTCCCTTCAAATCCGTTTCATTTGAGGTTTCATAGATGTTAAATGGCCAAGATAAAGTAGGCGGTAGGAAGTGGGAAGTTGACGCCACAAGCACAAGTGGTGCTGCGAAAACGCAATTTCCAGCAAATGTGGCGCCTCTAATCTTTAATTAAACGATGTCGGTTGGCGTAGGACTGTTATGCCCATGACGCTCTGAGTCTCTGACCGTCCGTTACTGATACCAATTAGGCAATTAGCATCACACATCCACATGCGGTTTCTTGTTTAAATCCCGAATGTCACGACATCGGCGGCCAGAGGTCGATCATTACTTAATTTTGTTAACTTTTGATTTTGTTTTTAAAATTGCACGCCCGCTCTGCTCTGTTGGCGTAACAATTAATTAATTTTTATGTTCTAAATTTAGATCGTGTTTTATCACATGGAATGAAATACAGTGGGCTTGCTGCTGGAGTCATCTACGGCGGGTCAATTAATTATGAATTACCAAGTTGACACATGCATTTTTTAGTAGATCAAAGTGTGGTGTTAATTAATGACTTTTATACCAGCTCAGACACAGCCGGAAAAATCCCAAAATTCACTGTTGACCCCCTTTCTTTACACTTTACAAGAGATTCTCTTCGACATTTGCACCCTCTCACTCCCACTATCCACCATCTAAAATTTTTGTATTATAGCTGTTTTTCGCCATATTTTTTTATCCCCCCCAGGTTTCATTGTTGAGCAGCACACTGGATTGGAAGAGATAAATTATACTAAAATATATGTTTTTAATTTTATTTTAAACTATTAAATATTTACAATTAAATGATTAATAGAAGAGCAATGAAAATTTAAATTGAAAATTTTGATAGAATATTAACAAAAATAATAATACACTCATCTCATGTATTTTGTTAATTGAATTAACAGAATAAATTAGACAAAAAAAAATTACATATTTCTATTTCTTCATTATTTCTCACAGTAGTCCACATATCTGAAATTGGAGCAAATAATATTTTGAAAAACACCAACAATATTGGTCACTAAATAAATGAGGCATAATTTAGAAATTAAAATATGAAACTCTTCTTCTATGTGTTTACAGATAATTACAAGTTCTTTAATACTTTCCTACATTAAAGCAACTATCAATCACATTCCAACCTGATCTTTTTGCAAATTGCAAGCCTAAATAAAAAATATCAATGATTGATCTATCAACTCGTAGAGTCTAGATGATGAATAAAAAAATAAAATAAAAATAATGCCCCATTAATCAATAATATAAAAAAATAAAATAAAATTTATGATTATAAAAGTCTTCCTCCCACGTCTCGTCGTTATTTTACTTCTTAATCAATCCACCAAGGAGGTCCCACACAGCATCCCCATACGTTACCAGCTTCCCACAAGAATAAAAAGACAGCAACTTCAATTATCCCCTCCTTCTCGCGCAACTGGTACTACGTCGTTTCAACCGTAAAATGGTTTTTCTCAGCCTCACAGTTTCCCACAAACCCTAACCGCCAAAACCCGCCCTCTACCCTCTTCCCTCTCCCGCTTCCTCTCTCCATCGCCAGTCATCAACAATGGAAAACTATTCGTACTCTTCTTACCCTGATTCCGGCGACTCCTCGCCACGCTCCCGGGAAATCGACTGCGAGAACCAGTCATGGGACGAGCCACTCGCCAACTACAAAGTCAAGTTCATGTGCAGTTATGGCGGCAAAATCCAGCCCCGACAACACGACAACCAACTCGCTTACGTCGGCGGCGATACCAAAATCCTAGCCGTTGAACGAAACATCAAGTTCAGTACCATGATGGCCAAGCTCTCCGCTCTCTGTAGCGATGATAACATCTGTTTCAAGTACCAGCTGCCCGGAGAAGACCTTGACGCGCTGATCTCCGTCACTAACGACGAGGATCTCGAGCACATGATGTTGGAATACGACCGCTTGTACCGGGCGTCGGCTAAACCGGCGAGGTTGAGGCTGTTTCTGTTCGCATTGAATCCGAAATCGTCGCCTGCCGTGACCGAACCGAAGTCCGAGCGTCAGTGGTTTGTGGATGCGTTGAATTCCGTTCAGATCCAAACTCTAGAAGGTTCTTCACCTTCAGCAGCGGCAGTTTCGGCGGCGAATCCAGATTTCTTGTTCGGATTTGATAAGCCGAAATTGGTTGAAACGGCGGCGGTTCCACCGGAGGTAGTGGGTAAGGATGTGACCGCGGGATCAGATTGTGGATCGGAGGATCGTCACGTGATTGGTGATCCCGTAATAGAGACTCAAAGGCAAGAATTGCAGAGATTGAACATCAGTGGTCTCGAGCAAGCTAACCAAATCCCAAGGGTAAGTTACGCCGGAGCCGGACAGAAAATGACGCCTCCGCCGCCAGGGGCAATTCCTATGCCGATGCAAATGCAGATTCCTGCAGCTTCTTATTTACCGGAACGGCAGGTGACCGCTGGCACTTATCAAACGGAGCAGCAGCCTGTTTATTACTTGCATGCTGCTCCTGGCACTGGTGGTTTGTATTCAGCTCCGTCAACGCGACCGCCAGCTAGTCAAGCTTATTACGGAGTGCAGAGGATCGTACAGGAACAGCCTATGTACAATTTAGTACCGGCGTCAGCACCAGCACCCGGTTCCATTCAGCAGCAGCAGCCTAAAATTGGGGGTTATAGTGAAGGGGTTGGGGTTGTGCAAGTGGGGTATGATGGCGCAGGAAGACAGGTGTACTACACGACAACAACAGCCGCCGCAGGTCCGCCAGCAGGTGGGATGATGGCTCAATACCAGGCATTGAATCAGGAGGGTAAGGTTGTGGTAAATGCTAAGCCTCCTCAGACAAGTTCTGTTTGATTTCAGTTATCATATCGTCATTATATTTGCTTTTGTTTTTCATATTTTATTTGTTGTTAAATAAGAAGAAAAAACAAACATTTTATATAGGTTGAATGTTGAATTGTTAATGTTATCAGTGGTTTGAAATTATCGTGTAAATGCGAATTCTTGTTATTGAGACTGTAAATTGGATGATTATTTGATTACTTTATTTGCAAATGGAGAATTTGGGAAGGTTTGTTCAGCAACAACTCTCATGTGATTTTCTTGCCAGATCTCCATTCTCCAATGTCTTCTGAATTTCAGTTTGATGTATTTGCTGGGTGCATTGTTGCCTCTGTATTTGTTTTTATTTTATTTTTTATTTTTTAAAAAGAATAGCTGAAAGGGAGATGCCCTTGGGATGGCCATTACTTGTTTCCTCTGATGGCTGAGTTTTTTTCTCAAGTGCACATGCTCAGGGCATCTGCTTTGGGAATCTTGCATTTGTTGTTATTTTTGCAGGCAGTTACTCTTGCATGCGCTCCCTCTCTCTCTGGTTTTTTGACTTCTTGAACTTTAATTGCTCTCTTATCCCATTGCAAACCTTTGCTCTATGCACCCTAATTTTTCTTAGGAGATTTAATTGTTGGCTCAGGTCAAATATCTTAAAATTTGCTAGACTATTGAAAGACTTGTTTAATATTTTCCTCAGCCGTACAAGAGTTCTCTGTAATGTTGGTGCCCGTTTCTAGATAAGTTAAACGAATAAGAGATTCCTATCAAGAAAATAAATAAATGAATAAGAAATGAATGGTGCAAAAACTTTTTGGAACATTCTCATAAATTTAGGATGCTGTTGCGGATTTTTTTTCTTTTTTCTTTTTTCTTCTTTTTGTTGTTCCTGGTCATCCAACCTCAACGGAACAATCTAAGTGTGGAACAAATTCGTAGTTATTTGGAGCTTTACTAAGAGAAGATAATTGAAGTGCAGGCTCAAAGCAAAACTTATATTGAAAGAAAGCAGAGAAAGTCATCGTTGGTTCGACTATAATAACTTCATAATCTTCTGCAGGCAACGGCAGAATTATTCGGTGCAGTAGCTTATTTAGATAGTTACCTTACATTGAAGGCTTAATATATAGCATAAATGTCACAGATTTTATGCTAGTGACTTCTCAGGAGGAGCAGCCACCACTGCAATTGCTGCAACCAAAACACCCGCCACGAGGCCCACAAATTGCACTCTTAACAATATTTCCGTGCTTGTAGTCACAAATTGCGCGTTCGTCTTTAACCGTCTCGTTTTCGCTGGTTGGTCTTTAGCCTAGGGATTGCTCTTATTCCAATGGAGCGATTCACAGTCTCCAAGTTGTAAGCACCTTGCAGCCAGAGCTGCGTCACTGCAGTTCACATACCCTCCGCAAGGACTAGAACAACTACTCTTCATATTCACGTGCTCATGATTACATACAAATCTTCCAGCCGCTGCATCTTCCCCAGCCACTTCATTCTAGACGGTACAGCAGAAGAAAGTGAAAAAAGCCGCTAAAATTGCAGGCCGCAATAGCCATTTTTCATTGATCTGTCCGTCAAGCATAGGAAATTTCGAATGCAAGTTAGTATCATATTATTCCGAAAAGCTTTTGATTAACAGATGACGACAATAATAACAATAATAATAAATTGCCTACCTTTACAGAGCCAGACTTCAAGTTCAGCAATATCACAGCTCTTCCACAAGGATTCTCCACAGAGAACTCAACAGCTGTCATAAAGTTCTGTTCAGATTGCCGCTTCTCTCAGTGTTCTACTTCATATTCTAGCGTTTCTACCAGCAAAAATAATCACCTGAGCAGGAAATACGATTTAGATTTATTGATAAAATATGAGAAAACGCCTGCACTTTGTGCCGGATGGAGTAACGCCGTCATTTTCATTCGATTTTCTTTGAAGTTGAAACAACCAGAGTTCATCGAAGACCATCCTTTTCCATAGAACTCTGCCAGCACAAGTGTTTCGGCAGATTTGGTGATGTCACTCACTCTACACTGGTTGAATCCCTGAGATGAACAACAAAGAATCAGAAGAATGAGTGCCAAAATTCATTTGTTTACACTTCATGCAGTCATCGTGTGAGAATAACAAACTAGTGGAATGTGCAAGCATGCAAATGGGAAGGGTAAACAGAACCCAGAATTTCACAATACAGGAAAAGGAACATTTGGGGGCATTAACTGAATTAGGCTGACTTCTCAACTCTGAGATCAGTATATTCTCATCTAGGTATCCTCTTTGTGTCTTTTGAGTTCTGTTTACCTCATGCAGAGATTGATGACCTCATTACAGGCCTCATCCACCACACATGCCCAATCTTTAGAATGTCTTGGAATCAGGCGTAGCACATATGGTGCTGGAACAGGAGAAGCGAAACCGAGTGCAATGCATAGATTGATAGGTCTCAAACCCACAAATCCAGAACCATTTCTCTGTCGAGACTGCAGAGATTGGGTTCACAAGGTCTAGTAGAGATATCGAGATAGTCCCAATGATTTTTCTGGCCTCACTACAGGAAAAGCTGGAAGTGACTGTGAAATGAGTTCAAAAACAAGCTCTCCAATTGGTTCACATTCGAAAACAGCAACATTCTTCTCCCGTCTCCGACATAACGCTTAGTTTTCTCTGGTATTGAAGAGGAAGTCTGGTTGTCCCTTACTTCAGATGACAAAAAGGATTCCCTTGTGCCCAGATGGTAAGTCTTTTACTGCAACTATCGCCACCATAATCTGATGAATTCGGAGCCAAAAATTTAGAACTTTTAGAGGTTAGAACCAAATACCTTTGGCAGATAGATAGGCCAATAGATGCACTTGGACTAGAAGTTTGGGCTTTTCAATAACAATAAATTAATAATTGAAAGAAAATGTAATATTAATTACTGAACTAGATCTTAGGGTATTAGAAATTTTTTTTTAATACTTAGCAGCAGCAACAACAACAATTAATTTTTCTTAAGAATTAACTTAATTATTAACTTAAACTTATATATAATCATAAATCATATTTTATAATAACATTAATACATCTCATGATATTTATAATTTTATTTCTTAAAATCATGATACCATCTATTGGTTTAATAAATTATAAACGTAAAATAATTAGAATATTTTTTTAAACTAAAAATTAAATGAATTTAAAAAATATATATATACTAATAAAATACATTAAAAAATTTAATTTTAAATTATTTATAAAATTATTATATTTTAAATTTATATTTTATTAAAAAGTAAAACTTACTTATTATAGGTATTTTCATGAGTTGTATTTTAATCCATCTCTATTGTACTGTACTTTTAAGGCCAAATGTCTAAAATTCTCAATTTAGTCCAGCCCGCGTCGTGTTGTGTCACGTCGCAAATACTATCAACACGTGTTAACGTCATGTCGAGTGCCCGTATCATGACACGTACTGCCCCATAAGCATCTCTTCTTTGGTCCCCTCAATATAAGGGTAATTTTTAAAAACCTCCCCTGAGGTTTGGACTTGTTGCAAGTAGATGGCGAGAATTGATTTATTTGTAAAAAACCCCCTACCGTCAGTTAAGTTTAACATTGACCGTTAGTTGACCGTGCAAAGACAATATTACCCTTAACAATAGTTTATAAACGAAAATAACTATAAAAAAAAACCAAAATTATTAGCTATTTTACACTTTTTAAATTATTGATATTTTCTTAAAGTTCTTATAAAAAATTAAAATTAAAAAATTAAAAAATCCTCTTTAAATTATTGATATTTCCTTAAAATTCCTACAAGAAAGATAAAATTAAAAATTTAAAAATGAAATAGTCATAATCTTTACCTATGATATTGTAAATTTTTAGAATTGACAAGGATAAAATTGTCAAAAAATAGGGTTTGTGCTTTTTGCACCAATAATTTTGGTTTTTTTTTAGTTATTTTCGTTTACAAACTATTGTTGAGGGTAATATTGTCTTTGTACGGTCAACTAACGGTCAATGTTAAACTTAACTGACGGTAGGGGGTTTTTTATAAATAAATCAATTCTCGCCATCTACTTGCAACAAGTCCAAACCTCAGGGGAGGTTTTTAAAAATTACCCTCAATATAATGAAAAGGTCTTTACGATAATATTATTTTTTATTTTTTATACAAAAGTGGTAGAGGAGTTGAAATTAATCAAGTGGGTGTGGAGAGTGGGCCCGGCGCTCCACTTAGCTAAGAGTTGTAATTGTTGGATTACGGGTTGGCACAAACTACAAATAGACATCCACTTTTTCTTTTTATTGACAAACCATATTGAAAAACAAAAATGGCAAATTGCCGTTTTACATTCGATTCTTTGCCCTGATAATTAAAGGCCAGTTGCCACGATGCTTATCTTTAGTATTCAAGTCATGGTGCATAATTACAATGTAATCAAAGATTAGAACATCTATGGAATAGACTTGCAAAAATCTTCAGACAAAAACGATAACATGGGAGGGCTACATGTCGGATCAGAGGACGGAGGTGCATGTTTAAGCTACTATTACAAAACACTGTGACAATGATATGACGCACCATAGGTCAAGGTCAGTGTCTATACAAATTTCTTTTTTTGAAAAAAAAGAAAAAAGAAAAGAAAAGAGGATGATCTGTCACCAATGAAATGAAGGAAAGTAAAAACCTGGGCAGTCAGCGCACACTAAACAATTTAATTGGTCAATTAAATTGCATCCATTGCATCAAATAGCTAATGCCTTAATGGTATCTGATGTCTTATCCCACCTAACCTAATCCCTCCAAACCAAACCAAATCAAACCAAAAAAAGCTTCCTCAATTCAAATTCTCTCTTTTATTTATTTTTTTATTTTTTGCAAAAAATAAAAAATAAAATTTCCATAGTCCCATTTATCTTAAATTCAGACCAAAAGAGAAGAAGATTGTCTGAAGAAAATATTGAGAAAAAAAAAAAGAATAGTATTCGGACCACCCAATCCAGTCCCTTTTCTTTTCTGCCGCTTTAGGCACCTGTCCTGTAATTGATAAATATATTATTCATCAGAGACAATCAAATAAAATCAAATCGCGTATATATATATCGCTAATAATTTAATTTAAACATACATAAAGGTGAAGCTTCCCATTTACATTCGATTTGATATCAGATACGCACACTGTGCCAAAACAAGAATGCTGAGATTGATTGAGTGAGTTCTGAAGAAGAAGAACAAAGTTGTTAGCTGCTGCTGCTGCAAATTAAGAAGCGAAAAGAAAAAAGAGGAGAAAATAAATAAAAATGGTGGTTCGAAAAGTGGGGAAGTACGAGGTGGGGAGGACGATCGGAGAAGGAACATTCGCGAAGGTGAAGTTCGCGCAAAACACGGAGACAGGTGAAAGTGTTGCTATGAAAGTTCTCGATCGAAGTGCTATTATCAAACACAAGATGGCCGATCAGGTTTCTCTTCTCTTCTTTCTCCCCTTTTTCTTCTTAATTTTCTTGCATTATTTTTAAGTTAATAAAAGTTTGCATTTTTGGCCTTGGTTTTGGTGCTAAATAATGTTCATTACCGAGTAAGTTAAGTGTTAGATATAAAATTAATATTTAATAATAATAATGATAGTACTTTGGTATATTAACTAAAGGGGCATCTCTGTGGAGCGAGCGAGTTGTTCTTTTTAGCTATATATTTGGCAAATTTTTATCCAAGTTTTGGAGATTTTGGGATTAAATTGTAGATTTGGTACACAGCAAAGAATTGGCCTTACTTAGATGTCTTCTTTGCTAAAATTTAGGTTTAGTTCTTGGTGGGCGGTTGCAAAATTTTGAATTGGTTGATCCGTAAGTGTAAGACATTGGCTTAACTCTTGAGGACTTTCTGTGCTTAAGCACACTACTTAGAGTTTCTGGGTTGTGATTGCTGGCCATTTGTCATAATTTTGACATTCATTATGAAAGAGTGAAAGCAAGTGTTACCTTTAATATGATTGAAATTAGTGTGATTAGGTTTTTATATAATTTCATTTTTCATTTGTTTGCAGCTTTCTTTCCAAGTTTGCCTTTCTCAAAACGAATTGTCTTTTGTTTCACAGATCAAGAGAGAGATATCTATAATGAAGCTTGTCAGACATCCTTGTGTTGTTCGGCTTCATGAGGCATGGGAGTTTTTAGATTTATTTTTCACAGCATTAGATTATTGAGGCAGGGAATTGTATTCTTACAAGCTGGTGCTGGTTGTGTTTCAAGTTCCCTTATGACGCCAAATTGTTTTGTTAGGTTCTTGCTAGTCGCACGAAGATTTATATAATATTGGAATTCATTACAGGTGGCGAATTGTTTGATAAAATAGTGAGTACCTTAACTTGGAATCTAACAGCTCAAAACCTTAAATTCTTGACATCATCGTCACTCTCATTTAACCACGATTATGTAGGTTCATCATGGACGTCTTAGTGAGTCTGAAGCTAGGAGATATTTCCAACAACTTATTGATGGTGTGGATTATTGCCACAGCAAGGGTGTTTACCACAGAGATTTGAAGGTATACTTACACTGGCATATGGAGAGCTGTTGTGTTTTTCTGTTTCACTTAATTTTTACGTCTGTTTTCCTATCCATGTAGCCTGAAAATCTATTGCTAGATTCCCAAGGACATTTGAAGATATCAGATTTTGGTTTAAGTGCATTGCCAGAACAAGTAAGACAATTACTACATTTATTGGAGTTTATAGCTGTTCCCGACTTACAGTGTAATTGAGAGAAATAATAAAAATTGCATCTGTTTACTTGGTGACTTATGCTGTTAGGGAGTTAGCCTACTTCGTACAACTTGTGGGACTCCAAATTATGTAGCACCTGAGGTAATTATGTGGATATTTGCTTCTTTTTTTCTCTTTTTTTTTTTTAATGCGGATATTTGCTTCTTAGTTGAACAAAACTTGGTATGAATTGCTGACACTTATATTTGTGGACGTTTCTGTACCAATCTTTTCACTTTTTGTTGTAGGTACTCAGTCACAAGGGTTATAATGGTGCCGCAGCAGATGTATGGTCTTGTGGGGTTATTCTTTATGTTCTGATAGCTGGTTATCTTCCATTTGACGAGCTTGATCTCACCACGCTATACAGTAAGGCATGATCTTTTTTTTTTTTTTTTAATTCAATGGTCTTATGAATTTTTATTTCTTGATGAGAAACTGAGAATGTTGTATGCATTAATCTGGAATCTGGAAAAGATACAAAAGGGGTCCATAAGTAGTTTTTAATATTATGATTATGGTACATATAAGTAGCTTTTGTGGTTGCCTATCAAGTTCTTTCTCACGATGTGCAGAATTCTTTTAACTTGAAGTTTGCTACAACGTTGCGAAGATGAATTCTCTTTAGTTGATATTTATCAACTTCTTAGTTTACATACTTTAAGCAGTAATTTGGTTATTGAGTGAGGTGTTATGTGGAAATGAGAAGGAATGTGAAAATTTATGGAGTCTTCACATATAAATGTAATTATTATGCGCACTTCCTTACTGTGGTGTTGATTGTATTATTTCTTATTCATCAGTCCAGGCATTAGATGGCCAATCACTACTTAGACAACTTTGCTTATTCTGAAGTTTGTTTTTGATATAATTTGATGTCAACATGAATGTTAAATAAACATTGATTTTGATTGAATTATTTGATTCCTTTTGCAGGTTGAGAAAGCTGACTTTTCGTGCCCAACTTGGTTTCCAGTGGGAGCAAAATCTTTGATTCATAGGATTTTAGACCCAAATCCTGAAACTGTAAGTATCAGCTCTCTGAAGAGACTTTGCCTTCTTGTCTTTATTTGAATACCATTTGGCACTTGCAGTCATGAATTGCAAATCTCTGATTCTTAGAAAATGTTTCATAGAATTCATTAGTGTTAATCTCGTTTCTCTGCTTTTGTTTATTGCTTCTTAATTCGTCTCTCCCTCTCGCTGTGCAGCGTATTACCATTGAAGAGATCAGGAATGATGAGTGGTTTAGGAAGGGTTATGTTCCAGTCAAACTCATTGAATATGAAGATGTGAATCTTGATGATGTAAATGCTGCTTTTGATGATTCTGAGGTTGGTAAGGCTTTCAAATGGTAACTTTTGTGTTTTAAATATCCAATAGAACTTAAGTGTGTCTACTTTTACTGACGGCGGTGGTGCTTGGATCATGAACTTTCATTCAAATGCACTGTTGTCGTAATTTCCTGTATAATTTCTTGACATTCATGGTTATATGGTTCACCATAGGAAGGAGAGCCTAATAACGAGCAATGTGGGACTGAGGACATGGGCCCTTTGAACCTCAATGCCTTCGACTTAATAATTTTATCTCAAGGCTTGAACCTTTCGACACTATTTGATCGTGGAGAGGTATGTATGAATTTCTCATTATTCTAATGTTCCCTTGATTTTTTCCTGAGGCCAGCTCAGCTTATCCTATGTTAGGGTAATCAAGATATAAGCTTTATGTCAACATTCTTTACATTACAGAATCTGCTGTCCTACCTGCTAGGATTCTAATTGTTCAGTTATTGATGAAGTGAAGCTATTTTCTTATTACAATGTTTTACTAATGGACCTTGTATTGAAATTTTTATTGCCGTTTTCCAGTATAGTGTGGATTTATGACTCAAATATATACATCATTTTATGAAATAGTTCAAAATATTTTATTCTTCTACTTCAGTGATGATACTGTATTTTACCCTTGCTCACAGGAATCTGTAAAGCATCAGACACGCTTTGTCTCACAGAAGCCAGCAAAAGTTGTTTTATCAAGTATGGAAGTTGTTGCACAGTCAATGGGGTATAAGACGCATATTCGTAATTACAAGGTAGAATGACTGACCACTTGGAATTTTCTGTATCATGGCATTTCTATGATATCATAACATCAACTAGTACTCTGTTTCTTCTTCATTGCATCAGTACTTATTTTGGATTAAGAATGATTCTGTGCACGATTTCTGAACTCTTATTCATATATATTTCATTAACTTGCAGATGAGAGTGGAAGGTCTTTCTGCAAATAAGATCACTCATTTCTCAGTTATACTGGAAGTAGGTTTCCAACTGCCAACTCTGGACAAGATTTCAGTTTCCCCAATATTTATGTCTACGCAGTTCTCATTTTCTGTTTTAATTTGTTTGGAGTGAAGGTTTTTGAAGTGGCTCCCACATTTTTTATGGTTGACATTCAGAAAGCAGCTGGAGATGCTGCTGAATATCTGAAGGTCAGATATCTGTATCCTTTATCATTGCTGTCTTTTTGCATTGAGCCAGAAATTTATGTATCAGATAGTCCAATATGATCTCTGCTTGAAATAATGATAATTTATTAATGGTTTTTGGGTTTATTAATTTAGTTGAAAGGGATGAATTTCTGTGTCTTTTGCAGTTCTACAAGAACTTTTGCAGTAATCTTGAGGATATCATCTGGAAGCCGCCTAATGAATCAACTAAAGCAAAGATCACCAACTCAAAGAGTAAAAAGCGTTGATTTCTCTGTCGCCAATTAGAGTTTGACGCTCAAGTTATTAAACATAAATTAGGGAAAAAGAAAAAGAAAACATAAAAATATTATTGTTTTGTATGGTTAGTGTTTGTAACAACTGACAATAATACTTTATGAGATTAGATGAGTATATATACTTTATGAGATTAGATGAATATATATATATATATATCTGTAACTAACTGTTACTTTCAGAAAGAAAATTAGTCAAATCATGAAATCATAGTTCTTCTAGCTGTGTGATTGTTGTTTTTGTTTTTTAATTTTTTAATTTTTTTTTGTTCGTTTTCAGCACATTGTCAAACATAAACTAGTGAAAGAATCTTGCAATATATTATTCCCACAGTAAAATAAGAACATTCAAATTCAAAAACTAACACCAAAATCCCTACATGTACAATGTCCATTGACAAATTTATGAAGCCGCTTGCTGTCTCTAACGATGATTTCTCTAGCTGTAAGTAATGTGATGATCTTGATAAAATTATGGCAATCCCTGCACACAGTGGTACTCTTGACAACCAGAATTGGTGAAACAATTGGTGTGTTTAGTAACCCGAACGCAATGGCCAACTTTTCGCTGTGATAAACTGAAGCACTCTCCTCATCAGTAAGCTCAAAGCTTTCTTGTTGCTTGTATCCAAAACACTTGGCTTTTTCAACCAGTTCATCTAATACCTTGAATATCTCTGCACTCTGAGGATGCAAGCCATCATTGGGTTTAAATGAATAAACCTTGTCTTTTATTCTGATCCAGCTCCAATCATCTGTTTCACTAAGTTTCTCTTCTCTCGTTAAATTTTTCACAACAGCAACATCTTCCCACCTCCCTGCAGAAACGAAGATATCCAACAACATGGCATAACTCTCACAATCTTTTGGTTTGAGTTTCAGCAACTGTTCGGCGGCATAAAATCCTAATTCCATGTTTCCATGTCTCCTACATCCTGCAATAAAGACTGACCATATAACCTCGTTGGGTTCGAAATCCATTTTCTTGATAAAATCAAAAGCTTCCTCTATACAGCCTAACCTAACAAACATATCAATCAGGCACATGTAATGGTCCATCACAGGCTTGATTTTGTATTCCTTTTGCATCATTTCAAAGTAACCAAGTGCTTCATAGACCATTCCAGCATTGCTACAAGCTGCTAAAGCACCTACAAAAGTAACCTGGTTTGGTCTAACACCAGCAAGTAGCATATCCTCAAAGAGCTGCAGTGCTTGATGACTCAGGCCATGATTTGCAAACCCAGTAATCATTGATGTCCACGATATCAATGTTCTTGTTGACATTTCCACAAAAACTCTGCTTGCTCTCTCAATTTTTCCACATTTGTTATACATGTTAACTAGTGCAGTTCCCACAACCACATCTGACAAAAACCCAGTTTTCAGAGTCAGAGCGTGAATCTGTTCCCCTTGTTCTAAGGCCACCAATCTACTGCATATAGTTAAGATACTTGAGAAAGTGTATAGATCAGGTTTCATTCCTGAGCTGTTTAATTTCGAAAAAATTCTTAATGCCTCATTTCCACCATTGTGAGCTGATAGGTCGTCCTTAGCAAGATCCATCATCTGGGCATGGCCCGCAATCATTGCATTCCATGTAACTAAGTTAACATGACTCATGCCATCAAAAAGTTTCTGTGCCTCGTCAAATAATCCACATTTCAGGTACAAATACATAATAGAATTTCTTACACGAAGATTTGATGCGTAGCCTAGTTTAATGCCCACAGAATGAACCTGTGCTCCTAAGCGTAATGACAGCATTGTACCGCACACGCTCGAGATGCTAGTTAATGTGAATTCATTAGGCTGAATACCTTCAGAAAGCATCTTAGAAAAAAATCTTAGTCCCTGTACAGCTTCACCATTTTCACCACTAGCACCTATAACTGTAGTCCATGACATCACATTCTTTTCTCTAATCCTGTTGAAGGCTTTAATTGCAGAATTCAAGCTGCCACATGTTGAATATAAGCTACATAGTGAGTTTCCAACACTCGTGTCACCTTCAGTCTGGTACTTGACAACATAAGCATGGATTTGCTTCCCC
Source organism: Citrus sinensis (assembly GCF_022201045.2). NCBI lineage: Eukaryota > Viridiplantae > Streptophyta > Magnoliopsida > Sapindales > Rutaceae > Citrus > Citrus sinensis. The sequence continues at coordinate 30,869,327 of NC_068560.1, forward strand.
AATCTAATGGACTCCAGTGAAGAGCACGCAGTCAAAGCAGTTCCTAGAGTAACATTCGTAGGGTAATTGCCAGCTTCCAACATATCTAGAAACACATGAATAGCAAGCTCTGGCTGTGAATTTTGAACATAACCCGAAATCAAGGATGTCCATGAAACAACATTTATTCTAGGCAGATTGTCGAAAACCTTCTGAGCTTCTTCCATATTCCCACATTTCCCATAAACATTGACAAGGAATGTCATAACAAAGAAGTCTTGATGGGATCCAGTCTTTACGATGTGAGCATGAATAATTTCAGCATTTGAAAGTGATTTCCTATTTACGCATTCTTGTAAAAGAGAAACATAACTAGATGTTTGAACTTTTGGGCCTTCAGTTAGCACAGACAGAGCTTCTTGAAAGCCTAGAGACCTAACTGGTTCTGAATTGCCATTCAGTTGGATGAGCTTACTCCCACTTCTCTGATATGAAACGGTGTGATTCTGTGATATAACATAGGGCTTGGCGTCAGCGCTTGCAGAAAGAAATAACAAGGCCCTAATGAAAATTTCTTAATAAATTAAGATGACGAAAACAAAGAAACCAAAACTAGCACTTGAATAATTGAAAGACAGGGTCACTCAGCCTCTGATACCAAACTTTCACCCCTTCATTTCTTCAAATCAAAGCAAGTAAAAGCACTTCCGAAATACTAGTTAGCTAATTATTCTAGTTTCAATTTGTTAATTCTAAGATATAATCTTCAAAAGATGTCTGAAGAATTGATGCTCAACCTTCAGTGGGCAGAATTAAAATTGGAAAAAGAAAATGAAGAGTGGAGTGGAAAACAAAAGGTACCTTATCCTTTAGGGTGGCAAGAGAGCTGCTGGGTTGTCTGGATTTTGTTTCAAGAGTGCAAGCCGCAGCAGCAGCCCAAGGCACAGAAGCCATAAAGGGAAAGGGAAGCAAATGAAGACGAGCAAGTGCTTATTGGAAAATTACATCTCGGGAAACAAACATATTCTCATCTCTTTTCTGCTTGGATAAGAAACTGAGAAGGGAAAGAATGGACCCAAGTCAGTTATCGGTTAACCCATCTTCATCTTCTGCCGCAATATTTTTAACGTAAATTATATTTTACACCTCATTTCTTTCAGTTTATTCGACTTTTCCCCTTACAGTTTCAAATAGTTTAACTTTTGGCCTTATTATTGAATAAATACTAAAGTGGCCTTCTTAAAAAAAAAAAAAAAAGGTGAATACCTTAAAGTGCCTTAAAATAGAAGTAGTTCTAAAAAAAAAAAAGCATTTCACGATTGAATTATGAAGTAGTGCCAAAATTGAAATATGAATAATCTTTTATCAAATATAGGAAAATGAACAACTTACAATTAGGGATGGCAAAAATCCCCACGGGGACGGGTACCTTCGGGGATTTTTCCCATTCGGGGAGGGTACGAGGATAATTTTATACCCAATTTTTTATTCGGAGAGGGGACGGGAATTATTTTTTACCCAATTTTTTATTCGGGGAGGGGACGGGGATGAGGTGGAATCCCCATCCCCTACCCATTTCCCCATTTTAATTTTTAATTTTATTTTTATTTTTAAAATTACTAATAAATAAATAACAAAATTATAAATATTGTTAAAAATAATAAATATTAAAATAGTTATATTATTAAACTTTTAAACTTAATTAACTAATTAAAGTCTTAAATTTTTAATCCAAACCACAATGATACAGGAGAGAGCTGCCTAATTATAATTTACAACAGTTCTAATCCTAATTCGTATTCTACATTAGCTCGAATTGCTAGAGATATTTTGGCAATTCCAATTACAACAGTTGCTTCTGAATCAGCTTTTAGCACCGGTGGTAGAGTTGTGAGCCCACACCGTAACAAACTTCATCCAAGCACATTAGAGGCCTTAATGTGCTGTCAAACTTAGTTACGAGCTTACAATAGCAGTATGAGTTTATTTTACATTGTAATTATATTATACAGTTATTAATATTTGCGCTTATAAGTTACATTACTTATATCATTTTTCTTGTTTTAGGTTTGAAATCTGAGGCTATCTCTCAATTTGCCACATTTCTCGAGGAAGAACAGGAGGAGCAGGAGGTGAATAGTTTTATTAAAAATATTAATTAAGTATCTACATTTATTTCATTTATTTTATTGCCGATATAAAAATAATTTTTTTCTTTTTATTGTAGGATTATGAAGATTGAGTCATTGACAAAGATAATTATTTTAATAATTTATATTTTGAATGTGACTTTGTAATGGATCAATATTAATGCAAAATATATTTTGAACTTTATTTTTATCTGAATTTTTTATTTTAATATGATTAATTTAAAATCGAAAATAAAAAAAATGTATTAGACTATTAGTTATTTGGGGACCGGGGACCCTCGGGGATCCCCTGTTATTATTCGGGGAGGAGATAAAAATTCTCTTAAGCAATTCTGACGAGAACATGGAGGGGACGGGAACATAACAAAATATCGGAGATGGGTATGGGGAGATTGATCCCCTCCCCTCCCCATTGCCAATTTGCCATCCCTACTTACAATATTATTTGACACCAAGCCCTTAGCCCACTCCTAGGAAAAACATCGGTTTCTCACTATTGAGCTCTATGTGTTTTAATTTTTAACTTCTAATTTATAATATACTGTATACACTAACGTAATTTCTGCACTCAGTGCCTCAGTGGAGGCTTTGTGTATTAAACAGCTCTGCGTTGTAAATATACCTTAAACTAATGTGTTCGTCTTTTGATAACAAATCATATGCGACTAAAAATTGTGCTCTCTTTTTACTTTGATGTTCATTCACTTCGCTATTCTTTAAACAAATCATGCTGCAATGGGAAGACTTGTTCATACATTGCCGTGACCTGTGAAACAATTTAATATTTATTCCGATAAACACATTCGGTATAAACATCAATGTTTATTATACATTGCAAAAGGGACCAGGTAACGTCGTTGCAATGACACAATTTAGAAATTATTCCAAATAAATTTTTGATACAAACATCACTGTTTATACTTTGCGAAAGGGCCAGCTGACGGAATTCAAGTTACCAATGGGATGAAGATTCTGATTTCATCTGTGGATCTCATAGACGGAAGTCCAGCATGCACTAAACTTCGACAATTTTCATCTTAAAATCTCAATGCGTTCGAGGCTGACACTGGTTCCCTATCTGACAATAAATTCGTCTGCATAACTCTGTTTCAAAGATGATCATGATCTAGTTAAGACGGATAGTCCTAGATATAAAGATCCCTATCTGCTCTTTTGACTAAAATTTATTCTTTCTGACAAAGTTCTAATTGATTGTGGTAAACATTTGAAAAGTATCCAAGGCTTCTCTGTACAGCAGTGAATTAACATCAACAAATTGCAAAACAATTGAATTCCCAATTGCTGCTCCAAGACACCAAATAAACTTTGCATAAGCTGGCATTATTGATATAGACGGAAACCACCTACTATTTTATATGCTTTCATGAAACAAATATATGACATACCTTGCTGCATAAATATCATTAATCATCCTTCAGTTCTTGTATTTCATTGTTTCTTTCTCAAAACCAACAGTAGGAAATCGTTTTGCGTACTCCTCGACTTTGTCTCGGAGGTTTGAAATCTCAGATTGAATGCTTTCATCTGACATCAAAGTTGCTACAAAATCCTTCAACTTTGTTCCTGAATAGTAAATAATACACAAGATGGTTAGTAAAACCAACAAAGATTATGAAGATGATTACACCCAATAGAATATGGCATCGTAAAGAACCTTTAGTATCACCCTTGATCTTTAATGCCAACTTCACGGCTGCATCGAAGAACTCAGCTACCTTTTCAAAATCTTCCTCGACAAACCCCCTAGATGTGAGGGCTGGGGTTCCTGAAGCACCAAAGAAAAGAATGACACTGGTATTGAAGTACTTTGGCAATAATCAGCAGATGATAGAGGATTAAAATGGGAAGACATACCCATGCGGATGCCACCAGGAACCATAGCAGACACATCACCAGGAACAGTGTTTTTGTTGGCAGCAATATGAACTGATTCCAAAACCTTTTCAACTCTTGATCCGTCAATACCCTAGGAAATAAAATAATGGAATGAATGAACCGATTCCTTTTCTGATGCTATAATATTGTTTGCTGTACATCCTGTGCAAATTGAGTGAACACCAAGGTCTACATTTGAAGGTGGTTCTAATTTCACCATATATAAGATTTCTTGTACCTTGTTTCTCAAGTTCACCAAGACTAGATGGTTCTCAGTTCCACCAGATACCAGATCATAACCTCTCTCTAGCAAACTCTGCAGACAGAGTGGATTTAGAAATGTATTTACTAAAACTTAAATTGCTCTGGTATATATGATTATGGGATATACCATCTACTCATCCAAATTAACAAAGGAATACAAACTGCGAATAGACAAAGTATCCAATGATAGAAAGACACATTCAGTATACCCGTGCAAACTTTGAAGAATTGCTGAGAACTTGCTCCTGGTAGGCCTTGTATTCAGGGGTCTTTACCTGGAATCACATAACAATCAAAGAACTGAATCAACACAGACTAGGATAAATGATTAGAATTGCTTGATCTGGCATTCTAAAAAGCATAGAAAAACATGCACGAATTTAGACCACATTCATGGTGTTTTCTTTGGCTAAATACATAAAATTAAAGCAAATAAATATAAACCTGCTTAAGTGCGACAGCTAATCCTGATATGGTGTGATTATGTGGACCACCTTGAAGTCCAGGGAAAACTGCCTGATTAATTTTGTCTTCATAGGCATACATCACCTGTTGGAAACAAGTGAACCATTAAATAACTCATTCTAAGTGGTTTGCAAGGGAACTTCTGTTCTGAATATCAACATTACCTACTTGTAAAAAGCAAAAATCTTGCATGTACAAAACAGTTAAAAAAGGTCCACTTGAAATAACAGCACTTTCTTGTTCCTTCCTAGCTTTCTAAAGCTCATGTCAATTTTTTTTTTTTGTTTTGGTCTCACTATTCCTTTTTGGGTTGAAAAATAGGACTTACTTCTTGTCCTTGTTTATTAATCTCTTTAACCCCCTTCCTGAAGAAGATCATGGCACCACGTGGACCACGGAGTGACTTGTGTGTTGTGGTCGTCACAACATCTGCATATTCAAATGGAGATGGAATAACACCAGCAGCAACCAACCCACTAATGTGTGCCATATCAGCCAACATAACAGCTTTCTGCTTGTCACAGACCTGCCAAATTCATCATTTTAAAATTTAAGATTTTACACATGCACGTTATCACAAATATGTCATTGAAACAAAAGCAAGTTTACCTTGCGAATACGAGCATAATCATAGAGGCGAGCATAAGCACTTGCACCTGCAACTATGAGTTTTGGTCTGAAAAGTGCAGCACTTTTCTCCAACTGCAAAATTCCCACTCAGATAAGCCAGAGCTTAATAAACAAAACCCTAACCACACTTTCCAAGAAAAAAGTTTGAAAGAAAACTGAAAGAAGCAGAAGAGCTATTTCACCCATTACCAGGAAAAAAAAAAAAAAAAAAGAGCGAGAGATGGAGCTATGACTACCCATATGCTTAATTCTGAAAAAGAAAAATTTACTCTTGTTATAAAGCAAATCCTGTGACTTCCTCATATAGTGACGCTTTTTCATCATCAGCTAGGAAGGAGCTACAGATGATATACAGTCACCACACACCATATAGTTGTGAGCAGATTTTATGTTTACAATCCCAAGAACTATAGAATTGGCAATACTCTTACTGATAAATCCAATTTCTGAGGATGAACCTTAGCACCCATAATGTGAGTTCGGTGACCTAGATGAACTTAACAGTACTCCAGAATTTTTTTTCTTTTTTCTTTTTTACAGTTAAGAAAACTTTCAGAAATGCACAAGTGGCAGGCTACCTGTTCGTAATCAATATATCCTGTGCTCTCATCCAACCTGTATGGCATTGTCTCAAAGAATATGGACACAGCAGATATCTTCTTGGTGTCAGTCTACACAAGAAATAAAAACTTGTCATCAATTATTACAAGCACAAACTCTGTAGGCTCTGGAATAATAGATAACTAAAACCACATTCAGTGGGCAAACTTATGAGCACCTGATAACCATGTGAAAGATGTCCACCATGAGGCAGATCAAGGGCCATAATTCTCTCATGAGGTTTCAGTAATGCAGTGTAAACTTGAAAGTTAGCAGGAGATCCAGATAATGACTGCACGTTAACTGCAAGGGGCAAAAATAAAAATCGTACCTGTTTCCTTAAACAAAATCAATCTATTTATCGTATGAGTAATAAGTGAATTTGAATCTTCATAGACAAAATGCAACATTTTAGCCAACATTCAAGCAAACTTTTAAATCAAAATGATGAGCAATAACAACTGGAATGCATGAAAATATCTAATTAGGAAATCGTATTCGTGATTAATTTACCTCCCCATTTTGCAGGATCCAATTGAAAGGCATCTAATGCACGCTTCTGACATAATGATTCGGCCATGTCAATGTACCTAATTGGATAGCAGTCATAAATGGAAATGTAAACAGAAAAATAATTAAAACAAAGAAAAAAGAAAAGTGAAGCAGAGTGGTGTGTATGGTCCTCTTGTCATACTCGTTTCCTCCATAATATCTAGCGCCAGGATAGCCTTCACTGTATTTGTTGGTCATGACAGACCCAACAGCTTGCATCACCGAGACGGATGTAAAATTCTCTGAAGGTATAAGTTCAAGTCCCTACATATTACAAAAACTTATTTTAAGTCCAGGATCATCATCACATCAGCAAAACTACAATATAAGTAAGTTTTATATTAATTGCATAGAGCGTGTATACTATTACAACATATAATATACCTTCCATTGCCTAGCTTTCTCAAGTTCAATGATGTCAGCTATTTCGGGATCGATTTCCTCAAGTGGAGCATTGAGTTGATTGATCCACTGAAACCAGTTGATATTGAATTAAAGGATAAAAAGCAAACGGGATAGATCACAATCATGTCGTGAGTAAGCAAGTGTTAATAACGCTTACAGAAGCAGGAGCTTTCTCATTGTTTAGTGCTTGGTCGGGTAAAGACGACTGCAAAAAACAGATCAAATTCAAATGAAAAGTAAAAGATTATACGAACGATCAAACAGTGAGTATGAAGTGAATGAAAAAGACCATGTAAACGTAATAGTGGGAACCGTGGTTAAGGTGACGCTTAATTGGGTTCGTGACGGAGGAAGAGAGTCGGCGAAGAGCCATTGAAGTTGCCATTTCTCTGTGTGTGTGTGTTTGTTCCCTGTGATTTGGGTTGGCAAAGTGACTGCTGACGACCTCTGTCTGTGAGGCCAAGTTGGTGGGGGGGTTGGTGGAGATGCTGATGGTTGCTTTATTAAAACAATTGTGGGTTTTGCAAATGGGAGAATTGCGTGATATACCTCATTTCTTTTAAAATATTCAATATATACTTAAAATTATAACACTCTTAAATTATATATATATATATATATATTCTAAAAAATTAAAAAAAGTATAAAAATAACAACAATTAAATCCTTATAAAACTAAACTTAACTCCTCAAAGTCGAGTAAATAGTCAAGAATATTCGACTTCAATCAAACTATACACAATTAATAATTTAGTATAAATTCTCAACTTTTTTATGTTAGTTAGGTAAATAATCGAGAATACTCGACTTCAATTGAAATAAAAAATTATCTGAAAATTTTTTAATTTTTTTAAGTAAGTCGAGTAAAGAGTCGAGAATAGCCGACTTTAATTTAACCTTACCCAATATTCATTCAGCAAAAATTCTTAACTTTTCATTAAAATTCGTTAATTAGTTGAGAATACTCAACTTAAATTAAAATAAATTTTTCTTTTTAATTAAGTCAGGTAAAAAATTGAGTATATTCGACTTTGGTTGTGTTATTATGTAGAAGTCATGAGAGAGAAAATAAACGTAAATAGATGATTTTTTAAATTATTTTTAACTCTTTATATTTTCATAAAATATATATTTATAATGGGGTATAAATTTAGTATTTAAGCACAAATGGTACATATTTAAATAAAAAACCCTTTTCAAATCAAGGTTTAATTTTTTATCTTGGCATAACGTCACAGACCATGGCGTCTTGAAAGTTTAAACGACCGCGCGGAGAGCAGACTCTTAACAAACTCTTGACCCCGGCTTGGGCTGAAAGAGGCCCAGAGGCTCATCAAGGGTGGCTTTGAACTGATGCTACTGCTAAAAAGCCCCCACAGAATTGACAATCGTTCCCATATAATTGAGTAAATTTTCACCATTGATCTTTCAACAAATTAAAATTACTGGACAAGGGCTTGTGTGGGCCTGTCTCCATACAAATTTTTTCTAAATTTCTTTATGGTATTTTTATTGGGTTCTTATCTATAAAAAAAGAAAACTTTCGGTAAACAGATATGTAGGTTTGCTATAGTCACGATTGTGTTAATACAAAGTAGGCATAGCCTCATAAATTAAAGTGCTGTTTATTTTTTGTCTTAAGTCTGAATTTAATTTTTTTCAAACATTTATTTATTTTGAGTTTTTCTTCTTTAACTTATCACTTATTGTTAGACAATTTTAATTGAATAATTTTTTTTACTTAAAGTGGAAAATTTTAATTTTATATCTTAAAAATACCTTTAAACATTCATGTATTTTCTATATTATGTATAAGGCTAATATTTTGTTTTATCCTTAAAGTTATTTTTTTCATTGCTTTAAATGTTCATTCACATGGTAACATTAATTAAACTAAAATATTACACAAATGAGATAATGTCCATTGTAATGAATCAAAACTAAAACAATAATGTTGACTTTGTAATAAAAGTTGATGTCATAATTACATCTTTTATTACAAAATTAAATTAAGAAACAATGATAGTGTTATTTTTTTGTAATAGTATCAAATTAATCAACTTGTTAAAATTCTAAATTGTAACAAAAATATATATATGCATCACCTAAAAGAATATTTATGTCAAACTACTAGGGTTTTAAAAATTTTCTATTAATATATTGAAAAAAGAAAAATAAACATGTCATTCATACATTTCTATTCAAACTTATTTAGATTTCAACTAAATTTAAATATATTCAAATTTCAAAATAAAAACAAATGCACCCTAAGGGTGAGTTTGATATTGTTTTCCAATTGATATTTTTTTATATTTGTTTTAGAGAAGGAAAATTGTGTTTTTGACGTGATATTTTTGAAAACAAAAATGTGTTTGGTAACTTATTTTAAAAATAGTATATGAAAATGAAAACAGCAAAAATATATTTGGTTGTTTGTTTGAAAAAAGTTGGTACAGTGAGAGAGAGTAAAGAATTACTTATTATTAGATTTTTTTTAGTTGCAATATATTTTTTTGTGAGTTATTGTCATAAAGTGTCTTTTTTTAAAAATAGTCTTTTATTATTATAGACAATATTTTTGTAAATAAATACAAAAGTGTCTAGACAATATCATAATGTAATATAAGAAATATAAAAATATATTATGTCCTTAAAAAAATTTTAGAAAGGAAATTATGATTTTTTGCATATTATTTTTTAATTTATTATAAATATTCCCAAAAATAATTATTTTTATTTTTAAAAATAATAATGTATTTTTAATCGTGTATATAAAGTATATTTATAACATAACAATATTTAAGATTATTTGAATCAATTTATAATGATATTACATTTGTTATATTCTTATTATCTATTATAATAATGTAAAGAAGGCATTTTTATTGTGGGACCCACAAAAATTATTACAATGATCATACAAAGTCAAATTTGTTGGATCATTGGTAGAGAACAAAAAAGTTGAGAACGCCAGTATGATTATTTATAATAAATTAAAAAGTAATATACAAAAAATCATAATTAGAAAATTATGATTTTTTGATATTGCTTTTAATTTATTTTAAATATTCCCAAAAATAGTTATTTTTATTTTTAAAAATAATAATGTATTTTTAATCGTGTATATAAAGTATATTTATAACATAACAATATTTAAGATTATTTGAATCAATTTATAATGATATTACATTTGTTATATTCTTATTATCTATTATAATAATGTAAAGAAGGCATTTTTATTGTGGGACTCATTAAATTTATTACAATGATCATACAAAGTCAAATTTGTCCGATCATTGGTAGAGAACAAAAAATTGAGAACGCCAATATAGTGTTTTCTATTTTCCTTCACGAGTTTTAATAAATGAAAATGATTCATTTCTAGTTATTGTAACGTTTTCTAAAAATATGAGTCCACTAAACAAGTTTTATTCATTTTCCTTTTCACAAAATGAAAAATAACAAATTGAAAGCGTTACCAAACGCAACCTAAGTTTTTTTATAGGATTTTTTCGTAGTAATTCCAATTAATTCTTTGTCACAAATTAACAATCTTGTATGATTACTGTCTTTGTCTTAGGGAAATAAGCCATTTTAAACAGCAAGCAAAGCTGACATTGACCCCAAACTCGGCTAATGTTACACATCTTTCACCTGTACTTGTTGCGAGATTATTTTATGATCCATTCCGTGATCTTCCTCTTCCATAAATGCTTCCAAAAGAACCATCAATGTATACTGAATTGCACTGCTGACTACGACAATGTATGATTGCAAATTTGGGCTGCAAGTTGGATCTCATTTTTTTCTTTTTTCTTTTTTCTTTTTTCTTTTTTCTTTTTTAGTATGGGTAATGCTTGTTTAAATATCTATCTCAAATTACATTAAATTTTTTAAATTAACATAATATGCTATGTATCGTTATTTGAATTGATGAATAATCACTTATTTCAAATTTCAAATATAGTTTAAAATAAATTTTCAACTAATTAATTTTTAAACCCTTTAAAAAAAAGAAAGAAAGAAAATTGCAAGAAGATAGAACATTCCAAATATCATTTCTTTAGTTTTTTTTTTTTTTTGTCCCTCTCTTAAAGACCGGACAGTAACCAATTATATATACCTGTCTACATTCCAACTAATTAATTTTTAAAAAATCCCCCACCCACCCTTTAAAAAAAAGAAAGAAAGAAAATTGCAAGAAGATAGAACATTCCAAATATCATTTCTTTAGTTTTTTTTTTTTTTGTCCCTCTCTAAAAGACAGGACAGTAACCGATTATATATACCTGTCTACATTAACATTTAAGTACTCCACAACAGAAAGCAACGAGCAAGCAAAATAACACATCTTTCTTCTTGAATTTGATCATTCTGTCTCAATGGGAACCGTAGAGACAGAGGGGCCGCCAAGCAAAGAACTAACAGTGGCGACCGAGGATCCCGCAATAGAAGAAGAGGAGATGTCCCCAATAGAGCAAGTTCGGCTAACAGTGCCCACCACAGACGACGCATCACTCCCAGTATGGACTTTCCGCATGTGGTTCCTTGGTCTCTTCTCCTGCGCTCTTCTATCTTTCCTCAACCAATTCTTCTCTTATCGTCAGGAGCCTCTGATTATCACCCAAATCACCGTCCAGGTGGCAACTCTCCCCATCGGACGGTTCATGGCCACCCTTCTTCCCCAGGCTAAGTTCCGTATTCCTGGATTTGGGTCCAGAGAGTTTTCTCTTAACCCCGGTCCCTTTAACATGAAAGAGCATGTTTTGATTACCATATTTGCAAATGCTGGAAGCGCTTTCGGGAGTGGCTCAGCTTATGCCGTTGGTATTGTGAATATTATCAAGGCATTTTATGTAAAGAACATCTCTTTCTACTCAGCCTGGATTCTTATAATCACTACCCAGGTATCAGCTTTCAGCATCACCTTTCTTCTACATTTTAATCCCGTCATTAAATTAATTAAAACTACAAGTAAAACATTTTATTATTAATTATAATTAAGTACCTGGTTGTTAGGAAAATTTTCTAACTCGAACTTAAAATCTAGAACGAGTTGACAATAGTATAAAAAGAATTTTACTAAAGTGTAAACGGGTTGACAATGTTGTGAAAGTTCATCCAGTTTTTACTTTTTCAATTCATTCTAAATTTTAATAAAATTTAGAATTCTAAGAACAACTCCCTGTATTAAAGGCAAACCTGCTAATCAAATAGCCCCTAATGGTATTTAATTTTGGCCAATATATTTTTTAATCTTATGTATTTACAGGGAACAATTACTTAAAATTTTAATAAAATTATAGATAAAATTTAATAATTTGTATGAAGTATACAAAGTTGTGTGTGTGTGTGTGTGTGTGTCATGCTGGTGTTATTTCTTAGGTTTTGGGGTACGGATGGGCGGGACTACTGAGGAAGTACGTGGTGGAGCCGGCACATATGTGGTGGCCTAGTACCCTTGTTCAAATCTCCCTGTTCCGGTATGCTTCAACTTTTATTATTATCACGTATTATTACTTTTAAGTATTCTTCTTCATCTTTTTATGATGAATAAAAACAAGTAGTTTACAGTTCATTTTAATTTGTTTAACATAAATGCGTTGTTTTCGTAATTAAATAATATTATATTTCGAGGCCCATTACAGCTATATCCCCAATGAAGTTCAATATTCAAGAATTTTCCCTAAGCTTTTAATTTGTCTTCTACAATACATGCGAACAGTATATACCAGCCGTGAGCTGGGATTCTGCAGGGTTCAATTCATGCATGGCTATTGGCTACTAGTCGGGTCCCAGTGAGAATCTCGTTCATGAACGACAAAACAATAAATCCATATAAATCAATATCATTGAATTTGTTTGAAATGAGCTAAATTAACATAGCATTGTATCGTTGATTTATCAAAAGATTAAATATTAAATTTTAATCGGCAGATACCGATTTTTTAAATGCAGCCTCATCCCACTCGCATGATTTCAAACTTTCATTAAATAATAATAATAATGAAGGAGAGGAGAGGAGAGGAGAGGCCATCATTTTTATTTTATTTTATTTTATTATTTATATGTAAACTTTCCCATCCGAATTTAAAATTCAAGAAGAATTAACAACTTTGTAAGCAGCCTTTTCACAACATTGCAAACTATTTTACAAGGTTTTGAAACAGTAAAAAAAGATAGTCTACAACGTTGTAAATATCCGTCCTAGATTTAAAAAAAAAATTGGATTCCTATATATTAAAGTCTACAATAAGATTAAAAAATTAAACAATATATAGATTTTAATACATTACATGATAAATTATACTTTATGAGAGTCATGTATTTTTTTATTTTTAACTTCTTATTGATTTTAATACAATTAAAGATACTTGATTGAAAAATTATTTTATATATAAGTTATTAAAGTAAGGAATAACCAAAAAAACAATAAAAATATATATTTCAATACATTATAGAATAAAATACACAGTATTATGATATGTGTTTTGCTTGTTTTTTAATTTATCTCGTATTTTAATAACATAAAGAGATCCCTTATAAATAATAATTCTCTCTCTCTGAGAGAGAGAGAGAGAGAGAGAGAGAGAGAGAGAATTCTTCTTTAATGAGGGTATATTCACTTTGTTAAAGTAAGAATGCTGTGTTTTTAATAATGTCAATAATTGGCATCCTCACTTATCAAAGAAAAATTGTATATATCACGCCCTCAGTTTTTAAGATGTAGATATGAGATTTGATAATATTTTAAACTATTGAAATATTAGCTTATAACATTACAATATTTAAAATTTTGAATCTATATTTTAAAAAATGTGGACATCTATGCTAGAGAAAGAATATATGTGTGTGTGTGTGTGTGTGTGTGTGTAAATTTTGATTTATAGTAAGTCCTTCTTTTACAATTTTCAAAGTATTAGCCGATATACATTTCTGACGCCAATTTACTTTCAATCACTGCCCTTATTCTATGTAGAAACTTTTAGATGGATTCCAAAATGCCAGGTTATCAATAAACTCCATTTTCAAATTGTTTTTAATACATTTACAAGCACACAATGGCATCCATTGTGGGTGTCCATATTATAATGAGCAGATTTACACGATGAACATTGTTCTATATGTGTGCATGTGATGCTATCAATATCTACATATGTACGTCCTCCATATATGCGTGCTGGCAGAGTTCTTGTTCATTGCTTGAATTTCATCTAAGATCTTGTTGTATTCACGTGGAAGAACTTGCATGATTCGCCTTATGATTTGTTCATTGAACTTTTAGGACATTGCACGAGACGGAAGACAATGTCGGCGGCAAGCGCCATCTATCTCGAGTGAAATTCTTTGTGATAGCACTAGTTTGTAGCTTCTGCTGGCACTTGTTCCCTGGCTACTTCTTCCAAAGCTTACAAAGCATCTCGTGGGTCTGCTGGGCTTTTCCGAACTCAGTTGCAGCCCACCAAATCGGGTCGGGCCTAAACGGACTCGGGGTCGGGGCGTTAACCCTGGACTGGACAGCAGTTGCGTCTTTCTTGTTCAGCCCTTTAATATGTCCTTTCTTCGCCATCGCAAATGTCTTCGTAGGATATGCCTTTATTATTTACGTAGTGATTCCCGTTGCCTATTGGGGGCTAAACTTGTACAACGCCAAAACTTTTCCAATATTTTCATCGCATTTGTACACCGCACAAGGTCCCGAGTACAACATCACATTGATCGTCAATGACAAGTTTGAGTTGGATTTGGCATCGTATAAGCAACATGGAAGAATCCATATGAGCACCTTCTTTGCTCTAACCTACGGATTTGGCTTTGCCACAATTGCAGCTACACTTACTCATGTGGCCTTATTCTACGGAAGGTAATTAACTTAACTGTCTCTCAATCCACGCATTCTTCAAAATGTAACAGCATATTTTTCCATATATAATGTTATTTGTAGGGAGATTTTAGATCGATACCGAGCTTCTTCCGAGGGAAAGCAGGATGTTCACACAAGATTAATGAAGAACTACAAGGACATACCTTCATGGTGGTTTCAAGTGCTTCTCGTTGGGACAATTGCAGTCTCTCTTGCACTCTGCATTTTCCTGAAAAAGGAGGTTCAGATGCCGTGGTGGGGGCTAATATTCGCTTCTGGCCTAGCTTTCATATTCACTCTTCCCGTCAGCATCATCACTGCCACCACAAATCAAGTAAGTTATAGTTTAAGGATGAAATTTTGAAACATTCTAATTTCCCGGCCCCCTAAAATAATTAAGAATCACGATTTTGTTCTGTATAGACACCAGGATTGAATATCATCACGGAATACATAATGGGAGTAATATTGCCAGGGGAACCGATAGCCAATGTTTGCTTTAAGACCTATGGATATATGAGCATGGCTCAGGCAATTTCCTTTCTTAGTGATTTCAAATTAGGGCATTACATGAAGATCCCACCAAGATCAATGTTCCTAGTTCAGGTAATTAATTGATAATAATCAAACCCTCTTCTCTGTTTTCCGCAATCCAATAGCTAGCATGAAATTAATACAAGCTTGCATTTGATCATCAGTTCATTGGAACCATCATAGCGGGAACAATCAACCTCATTGTAGCATGGTGGCTTTTAAACTCAGTCGAACACATATGTCAACCAGGTCTGCTTCCGAAGAACAGTCCTTGGACATGCCCAAATGATCGTGTATTCTTCGATGCATCTGTTATATGGGGTCTAGTTGGACCAAGGCGAATCTTCGGTTCTCAAGGAAACTACGGGGCTCTCAATTGGTTCTTCGTAGGAGGATTATTGGGACCATGTGCAGTGTGGCTTTTGCACAAGAAATTTCCAAATCAATCATGGATACCCCTCATCAATCTTCCAGTCCTGCTCGGAGCAACAGCTTACATGCCGCCGGCCACAGCTTTGAACTACAACGCCTGGATTTTGGTCGGAACAATATTCAACTTTTTCGTGTTCAGGTATCGCAAGAAATGGTGGCAGAGGTATAACTACATTCTGTCGGCTGCTTTAGACGCTGGAACGGCGTTCATGACTGTTCTGCTCTACGTCTCGCTGGGCTTGGAGGGTGTAAACTTGCACTGGTGGGGGTCCAACCCTGATATTGACCCAGAGCATTGTGATCTCGCAACTTGCCCCACAGCAAAGGGCGTTGCAGTTGATGGGTGCCCAGTGTTCGCTTAATATGCTTTTAGTTAATGTAATATAGTATAATATAATAATCCTACTTCCCTGTACTCAAAACTATGTTGGTTTGGCATTCTTTAAATATTATGAAAAATCATTGAACTGTTTTATTTGTGTCACAGGGTACATGCCATAATTTTTGGGACAAGTTTTGGGATATCTTAATAATACTGTTTTTCTTTTTATATTAAATCATCTTATGATCGAAAATCACATTGTGCCCAATTCTTCCAACAAATATATAATACAGCTACATTCACAAATCTCAAATCGAGGATTTTAGTTAAGTTAGAACAATTTTATATTAGTTTATCTATGCGTTTGTTGGTATTAATATTATTTTTTTATTTACAAATTAAATTAATTAAGTCTTAAAGCATAAATGTATGTGTGTGAGACAAATGCTAAGTTAAATTACATGTAACTTACAACAACTCAAAAATAATTACCTAATATAAAAGAATGATAGTATGTAAAATAAGTAGGAAAATCAGGATAAATATTTAGTGCTGAACTGAGTTTTTTTCTCATTACTGAATCAACAGTTATTAGGTAAGAGAAATAAAAAATAAAAACTCAAAATAATTTTGACCATTGATTCAGTACTCAGCAAAAAATCAGTTCATCATTTAATCTTAATCCAAGAAATCATAAGTAACTACATTTAGGTGGCGTTTGTTTTTTAACTTAATGACTTAAAGTGACTTAACTTAATTAATTAAGTTAATTAGAGGTGTTTGTTTTTATAATTTAATGAGACTTTTTTTTATAATTTTGACTTAATAAAATAAGCCAATTTTTTTGGTTTTTTACTTAATGGAGAAATCTTAATTAAGTCAATTACTTGTTAATGTCAAAAATATCACTGCTTTATAATTTATTTTTTATGTCTATCCCAAAACTCACCCATAGACATTTACCCCACATAAAAATATCCATGTTTTTTCTTTCTTATATTATATACGATAAAATTTGAAATTTATGGTATTTTATATATTAAAATTCTAAAATAATTATGTATTCACTTGAATATAGTTTTACTTATAAATGTTAAAATATTATGGTATTTAATATATTATTTATTTGACATTTAAATTTAATAAGGATACAAATGAAAAAGTACATATTTTCAACTTTTTAAGTTGAAAAAAACAAACAACTTAATACTTATTTTCTGAGATTCAGACAAAAAAACAAACATATTATTCAGATTCAGATAGTCAGATCTATTCAGAATTCAGACTAATTCAGGTCTATTCAGATTTCAAAAAAAAAAAAAAAACGCCACCTTAGATTTATTAAAGTACATGAAATATAACTTAGAAAAATCTCTATATATAATTATATGAAAAAGAGGATGTGTAAACTAACAAGACAAAATCATATATATATATACACATCCTCTTTTTCATATAATTCACATTATCAGAAATTCAATTGTAATTAAAGTTTAGTTCTCCACGTATTACGTAACAAAATACCCTATTTTTGCTCTTCACGAACTACTACGGATTCATAAATCATAATCAATTCACGCCAAAACGGCAGAGCTAGCTAACTGACTCTCACAGGCTCATTCACGATGGACTTTCGCGATGCAGAAGCGCCGCCGTCGAAACGCAAAGATCACGAACTGGACGACGAAAACGACGACGTTTCTCCGATCGAAGAAGTCCGTCTAACGGTGTCAAACGAAGACGACCCGACGCTGCCCGTATACACATTCCGTATGTGGTTCTTAGGCGTAATCTCGTGCGTCCTCCTCTCTTTCCTCAACACGTTCTTCGCCTACCGTACGGAGCCTCTGCTCGTCACCATGATCTCCGTACAGGTGGCAACTCTCCCCATCGGACGGTTCATGGCGAGGCTGCTTCCGGAAAAGAAGTTCAGAGTCCCTGGATTCGGAGAGAAGGAGTTTTCGTTAAATCCGGGGCCGTTTAACGTGAAAGAGCACGTGCTCATCTCGATCTTCGCCAATGCTGGGGCTGGGTTCGGCAGTGGAGCCGCTTACGCTATCAGTATAGTGGACATTATAAAGGCCTTTTATCGACGTAATATCAGTTTCTTGGCTGCGTGGATTCTTGTCATTACCACTCAGGTTATTTATTCAACTTTTTCTTTTTAATGTTGTTAAAATTTAGACGTAATTATGTACTCATTTTTTTCCCTAAAAAGTGAAAAGTTAATTAAATGATACATTTAAATGACTAATCTCTTGTGAGTAGGTTCTGGGGTACGGTTGGGCCGGAATACTGAGGAAGTTCGTCGTTGACCCGGCGGAGATGTGGTGGCCCAGTAGTCTGGTTCAGGTTTCTCTTTTCAGGTAATTATTGCTCTTTTTTTTCAAAAAAAGAAAGTAAATTTTTAGTGCAAAACGTAGTGTTTTATTTAGTTGCATGGATTAAGCGATAGACTAGACTTGCGGCTACCTGCACAACATTGAATGGTAGAAAATGTGAAAGCTAGCCAGTTGATGGCTAATAATAACAATAATGATGGATCTCAAAATATTGCCCTTTAAATAAATAATTCCTTTATTAAGAAATATTTTCATTTTAGCTACAGTTAAGACTACAGTGTCTTTTTTCTCAATATATTTATTATTTAGGTACAAATCTTTGCCAGATCATTTTAAACCAAGTTTTGTCACATGTGAGCGGTTGAGGATATTTATGATTGCATTGATTTCAAGGGTTAAGACGATTTTCGTAAGTTCTTCTTTAATAATTAGCTCCAAATTAGAAGCAGGTAATTTATAATTAGTAGTATGTTTGGAGTTGTTATATTTTTTCTAATCCAAGAATTTTCTACAAAGTAAATATAAATTCCTTTTTAAAATAGTTTTAAGCATTTTTTTTCAAAAGAAAAATTATAAATCGTTTTTGTTGTTTTCGAACTTACTTTATACGAATTTTTTTAAAAAAACACACATTTAATTATTTAAAAATGCTGTCGCTAACGTCTAATGCACTTTCAAAGGCACCAAACAAATAATAACATACTCTACTTTCGACATAGAACTATGAACCTGTATACATAATTGTATTCTTATTGTAGAAATTGAAAGAAGAATTTAATGAAAAGTCCCATGTTGATTTTATTTTACAATTGAACAGGGCTCTGCATGAGAAAGACAACAATCGCATGTCACGGGGGAAATTTTTCTTGATTGTACTTGTATGCAGCTTCTCCTGGTATATATTTCCAGGTTACCTTTTCCCCACTTTGACTACAGTTTCTTGGGTCTGCTGGGCATTTCCAAGTTCGATAACAGCCCACCAGCTAGGCTCAGGCATGAAAGGACTCGGTCTTGGTGCCTTTGCCCTTGACTGGTCAGTCATTGCCTCTTATCTTGGCAGCCCTCTTATTACTCCATTCTTTGCAATTGTCAATGTTTTTGTTGGCTATATCATTGTGATGTACGTTTTGACACCAATAGCTTACTGGGGTTTCAATCTCTATGATGCCAAAACGTTCCCGATCTTCTCTTCACACTTATTCAATTCAAAAGGACAGATATATAACATATCAGCCATTGTCAATGAAAATTTTGAACTAGACATTCCAATGTATGAGCGGCAGGGCCCCATGCACCTAAGCACATTCTTTGCCGTTACATATGGCATTGGCTTCGCTGCCATTATATCTACTCTCACGCATGTGGCCTTGTTTAATGGAAGGTAAGTAATCACAGAGACTAGAATTGAGTGCTTTAGATTACATCGGAGCAATTGTTATATTACATGAATGGTTGTTCTAACAGGGAGATATATGAACAAATCCGAGCCTCTACAAGGGGAAAGCAAGATATCCACACTAGGTTGATGAAGAAGTATAAGGACATACCAAATTGGTGGTTTTATTTAATGCTTGTTGGATCGCTGATACTCTCTCTTGTGCTATGCATTTTCATGAAAGATGAGGTCCAAATGCCATGGTGGGGACTCCTCTTTGCAGCAGCCCTTGCATTAATTTTTACCCTTCCAATCAGCATCATAACTGCCACAACCAATCAGGTGAAAGCATTGAATTTTGGCTTGTGCGAACTTTTGCCCTTAGCTTAAAACTCTGTTCAGCATGATAATTGATTAATCAAAAGCTATCTTCTTGTATATTTGCATTGTATAGTCGAATAAAAAAGAGGTTTAGATTAATACTAACTTTTTTTTTGGGGTCATTTTTGTTAATTCATTATTTGTTACTTTTGCTGCAGACGCCGGGATTAAACATTATCACAGAGTACATCATGGGTGTTATATATCCAGGTAGGCCAATAGCTAATGTCTGCTTCAAGACATATGGGTACATCAGCATGAGCCAGGCAGTTTCTTTCCTCAGTGATTTCAAGCTTGGCCATTACATGAAGATTCCAACAAGAGCCATGTTCGTCGTTCAGGTTTGTACTAATTTAATCAGATATTTCAGTACAATATGCAAAAAAAGGTACTCGTGACAGTAATTAGTTTCTCGATACGGTTATGTTTTCAATTGGAATGTATGATGTCTAAACTCCTTCTGGCTTTTTGTTGTTCATAAAGTTCATAGGGACTATAATTGCCGGAACAGTCAATCTAGGGGTGGCTTGGTGGCTGCTAACAACCGTAGAGAACATATGTCAAGATCAACTCCTCCCTCCCAATAGTCCTTGGACATGTCCTGGTGACCGCGTATTCTATGATGCATCTGTCATCTGGGGTTTAATTGGACCAAAACGTATCTTCGGAAGAATGGGAATCTACTCAGCTCTCAACTGGTTCTTCCTTTTAGGAACATTGGGACCTTTCGTGGTGTGGCTGCTGCACAAAGCATTTCCCAAGCATAAATGGATTACATTGATTAATCTTCCAGTACTTTTGGGAGCAACAGCCCAAATGCCACCAGCTACGACTGTGAACTTCAATTGCTGGATTGTGGTTGGGACAATATTCAATTACTTCATATTCAAGTATCGAAAGGGGTGGTGGCAAAGATACAATTATGTTGTATCAGCAGCCTTAGATGCTGGATTGGCTTTCATGGGAGTTCTTTTGTACTTCACCCTTACCATGGAGAACAGAAGCATAGACTGGTGGGGCTCAGCTGGTGAACATTGTGATCTGGCTTCCTGCCCAACTACCAAAGGTGTAGTTGTTGAAGGGTGTCCTGTTTATTAAATGTCCTTCCGCTACAAGATTAAGCTACTTTAGCTGGTGTTATTAGCTTCATGAGGCATCATTAGAGAAATTAAAAAAAAAAGTATTCGTAAATCATCAGGCTTCTTTAGCTCTCAAGTCCATTCTTTTAAACTTTTAAGTCATGTGGATGTCTGTGATTAATCACGATTGTTATACAATTAATCATCTATGGTTATTTTTTCAGTTCCTAGATGACGTTCTGTATATATTGCGGAACTCCACAACAAGATTCATACTTCTTAAAAGTTAAATCTACTACAGTTGAAGAAAATACAAGATAGTTAATACAGGTTGAAGGAAAGAAATATGCAAGCTTGAATGAAAAACATTTCAAGTTGTTGAAGAAAAATTCACAAGTAAAATGCAAAACTTTTTAAACATGTGTGTGTGTATAGTTTTATATTTACATATATATTGGAAGATATATCGAAAATGTATATTACAACTTTTAGAAGAGACGCACCAAAAGAGTAAGAGAACATCATAAAAGAGATTTCGAAGTTGATGAAGATGGAGCAGCATATCTAGAAGAGAAGCCACGAGACAGAGAATCAACATCACCCTCATCCCAACAGCCATCATCGAAGTTCTGAGCATAGCTCAAAGGATCATACTTAAACCCACCCGCTGGTTTTGGATTCTTGGCCCTGAAAGCTGCTTCTATATTAAAACAAACACTTCGCTGCTGTGCACGCCTTCTTGTATCTCTCCAAATTCTCGGCTTCCTCCATGGAAGCTTTAGCTTGAGCCGACCCCAGCATGATAGCAGCCCTGTTGCTTCATCATCTGTATTCTTAGGAGAAGAAGAAGTTCTCTCCATCATTGCTTTGAGTTTAAGATGAGAACAACTATTCATTTTGCCAACTTGTTGGGGTATGCCTCTTCTCTCCTTTTGTTGTGGATTTTGAATGTGTGGTAGAGAGAAGATGGCATTTATAAGTCGATATGGAATAACAAGTCCCATTTTGTTTTCAAGGAGAAACGGAAGATGAGTGAAGATATAATTTGTCATTTGCTTGCCACAGAGCGAATCTCCGCCTGTACAATTACAATGCATGATAAATGTAGTAAATATCATTTGCACCATTCCGCAGTGGACACACGTCGAATAATACAAGTGTCTCTGTAGAGGACAAAATATACATGCAGCTGTTATATCCAAAAGGAAACTGGATTTATAAAAAATGTCAGCAAGCTGAGCTAGCTCAGTGCGAATATATTAACTCATGTTGGCTTTAAATATAAGAGGTCGGCTTCATCTTTAATCTTTACTTTGAGAAAACAACAGAAAACCAAAAGCTTAAAATGATAGATACCGAATTTTTACTACTAAACTATCAGTTGCTAGACAAAACATATTAAAGATACTGATTTTAACTTGGGATGCAATTCTTAAACTCCCAAAGGGCTTCTCATTGTACAAAGATAAGATTCTTTAAAATTTTCACATATGAAGATGAAAAGAAAAGATTGAAAAACCTGTAACACCACTGGACGTCAAGGCCATTATGAAACAAAATGCCAAAAAATACATATACATATCCAAGTCAGCTAGAGTTTGTTAACTAATGTCATTCCATCGAAGCCGTCCCCGAGCAAATAGTGATACTGCAACACTGTTTTTACATTTCTCCCTTCAGATATTCCCAGGTTCAAGCAAATAAAGGAGCATGTGCGTTTGATGCTATAGAATTACTGGAAGCTTACAGAAAGAATATCCATGGACTGCAGTATTGATGCCATTCAGAAACTGTGCAATTGTGTAAACGTGCTTATCATTCCAAGCTCATTCATTCGCATAGACCTACATTTCCATCTTTGATCATCCATTTGGATGACACCTATTAATTCATCCTACACTTGGTTTTCAATGCAGATAAATAAACATAAGAAGAAATCATGCCACAACAGAACTAAACTTATTGCTTTGTGACTGGCTCAAGTCAGAGGCTCCGTATAACAACAGCATCTACATTGGTTTAGTATATATAGCATATTTGATTTTTATCAGTAATGAAAATGACAGCAGCAAGAGGCAACAAATTATTTCCACAAAGAGCGTTTTAGGACATGAACAAACTACTTAAAGCTTGCAGAGCAATGCCGATTCAAAGTGTGAAAGCTTAAATAAGGATAGACAAGACAGCATTTGAGTGGTCAAGTGAGGTAGAAAGTAAAATACAAAAATTTGACAAAAAGAAGAGGAAAAGTCTACATGGACTGTCTACCAAAATTGACCTTGAATTTCACTCTTTACGAAGAAGAAGCTAATATGAGGAAATTTATAAGCTCTTACGGACGTAATTTGCCAGCACTTAAAGCTGAAGAAATTCAAGGACACAAATTACCAGTTACCAATCACCACAGAACAGAAAATGGAATGGACCAACAGGCTACATTTTGACTGCCACCTGTTCTGCTGAGCTTTTCTTCACAACTCCTCTGGAGCACAACTGATTTAATAGATCAAGAGCCTCCTTAGCTAAACCTTCATAAGCTATGCCTTCAATGAGAATGGTGTATGTAGCTTCAGTGGGTTTACAACCCCTCGTTACCATATCTGCCAAGATGTCAATAGCACGATAGGTCTGCCGAGCCTTACAAAGTCCTAAGATGATAGAATTGTAGGTGATAACATTAGGCCGGACACCCAATCTTTCCAAGTCATGGAAAAGCTTAATTGCTTCATCAACCTTGCCTTCTCTACTTAGTCCACCAACAAGTGAAGAGTAGGTAATGGTATCAGGCTTAAGACCTTTTGTGCGCATCTCCTCCAAAAGCTTCATCGCTTGCTCCGTCTTCCCCACCTTTGAGAGGCCATCAATCACAGTATTGTAAGTGATCAAAACTGGAGAACAATGTTTGTTACTGAGCTGATTAAGTATCTCAACTGCTACATCAACCTTCCCATCTTTGCATAATGCAGTGAGCAGAGTATTGTAGGTTACAATATCAGGGTAACAACCCCTGGAGACCATAATCTCCAAATACTCAATTGCTCTGTCCATTTTCTTCTCCTTGCAGAAACCATGAAGCACTGGGTTGTAACTTAAGGAATTGGGAGTACACCCATGCTTAGGCATTTTTTCCAGAATGTCGATTGCTCGACCCAATAAACCCTTTCGACACAAGAAATTAATCAAGATGTTGAAAGTGACAACACTTGGGGAGCAACCTTTGAGAACCATTTCAGCTAATAGTCTCTCAGCATCCATCCACCTCCCAGTGCTACACATGCTACGCAAAATAATATTATGTGTTATCACATTCGGTTGGCATCCATAGGATGGCATGTCATTTAAGAACTTGATTGCTTCGTCCAACCTTCCTTCCTTACAAATTCCATTGACAAGAACATTATAAGTAACCACATCGGGAATACATCCTTTGTTCCTCATCTCATCTAAGAGCTTCATTGCCTGACCAACCCCGCTTTCTTTGCAAGTTGCTTCAATCAATATGGTGTATGTAATTACATCCGGATAACACTCCTTTTCCAATTGTTTGTGAAGAACTTCCATGGCAAGATTTAATTTCCCACTGTCACACAAAGTTCGCAAAATAGTGTTATATGTAACAACATCAGGTGCAACACTCATTCGCTCCAAAACCTGTAAAGCATTATCAATCTCCCCCAGTCTGCAATACCCACTAATCAAAACATTGTAAG
This sequence comes from Citrus sinensis, assembly GCF_022201045.2. Classification (NCBI taxonomy): domain Eukaryota; kingdom Viridiplantae; phylum Streptophyta; class Magnoliopsida; order Sapindales; family Rutaceae; genus Citrus; species Citrus sinensis. The sequence continues at coordinate 30,894,307 of NC_068560.1, forward strand.
TTATAACATCAGGAACTGCTCCAGAATCTTCTACAATCTCCATAACTCTTGTGGCCTTCCTAGTTTTACCAACCTTACAAAAACCACGAATTAAACTTGTGCAAGGGATTATATCAGGAATATCACCATGATAAACCATACTCTCAAGAAACTTAAACCCCTCTTCAAGCTCCCCATTTCTAACCAATCGACGAAGATGATTATTACTCTCAAAATCCTCAAAATTTAGTGAAGAATTCTCCATGCCCGAAGAAATATGACCATTGTTCAAATGTCCTTGTACAAATGCCTCACCATGCTTCATTTTACCATTAAAACTAAGTGTTTCAACTTTGGAAATGGCAAAAACCCGGTTCTGCCTTTGCTTTTGGAACCCTTTATGCTTTTTAAAATCTACACTGTCGGCAGATTGAACAGAAAAAGAAACTTTGCAGCCCACATGAACTTTCCTAATAGCCCTAGCCCTAGCTATATCCCCAGCCCCAACACTGAAAGGACCAGTATTTCTACAGCTTTCTCGAGTGAAATGTTGAAATGAGCAAAACCCTTCATGGGCATGATTTGCTGGTACTATAATATCCATATTTTCAGCTTCAAACGTATATTAATGATAAAAAATTCATGCTTCCACAACAAAAGTGTTTTAGAGAGGGTTTTGTAACAGAACAACGATAATTTATCAAAGAGGCTAAATAAAGGAATATAGAGAGTTATGCTTACTATGAGACTCTTGTTAAGAAGTGGAAGATAGAGAAGCTACAGGGAGAAGAGTGCCACTGCCGCCAAGGCCTTGTTTCTTATCCTGTTTGTGTTTTCTCTTGTTCAATAACTATTGCTCCTGTGCGGTCGAGGCCGAGCATTCTATGAAGTGAATTTAGGGATGGCAATTGTACCCGCAAACCCGCAAACCCGCCCAAACCCACCCGCCAAAACCCGCCCGTTGCGGGTAATTTTACCCGTTGCGGGCGGGTTTAGTATTATAAATTAAAACCCGCACATGGATGCGGGTGGGTTTGGTATTAACCTTATATCTGGTGGATACCCGCATGGATATCCACCAAACCCGCAATATTTTTTTCAAATATTTTTAATTTAATTTTAATATAAAAATGTATAAAGAAAATAATGTCATTAATTAAATTACCAAATAGCTAAAGGCTCAAAGTTGTGTATGTGTGTATATGGCCTATATCCTATTCTAAAGTCATAATCTAAAGAAAACTAAAGGCATTTTTCTTCGAATTAGTATTTAAAAATATTAATCTTAATTATTATTATAGGCATTGTGTTGGATGGGTGCTTATGGTGGTGAATGAAATGAATATCTTCTCTTGGAGCTTGTTTTAAATGATAATATGAAATGTAATTATTATTTTTAGATACTAGTTTGTGTTTTTTAAATAGATTTGTGTAATTTATACTTAAATTTGAGAATTTGTGTTGAATTGATGTGGAAATTTTAATTTTTCATTTACATTATTTAAATATAAAATTGAGTATGTTATATGGAATTTGAGGTTATTATTATAAATTTATATATTAAACATTTGTGATTTTAAATACGGAAACCCGCAAAAAATCCGCCGGATACCATTGCGGGTTTGGTAATTGTTAAAACCCGCTGCGGGTGGGTTTTTGTAAAAAAATTAAAACCCGCTGCGGGTTGCGGGTGGGTTTGGTAATTTAAATTTTGTGCGGGTTTGGGTTTGGTAATGGCAAACCCGCTGCGGGCGGTGCCCATTGCCATCCCTAGAAGTGATAACGACATTTCAGCAAAGTAATTCAACAAAGTACGCCTAATTAGATTAATTGAACCGGTTTATTTTGTGGGCTCGATTGCTTGGCCCACAAAAACCCATTTGACAAAACTCTGGTCTATGTGGGCCGGGAGCTCAATTTCCAAGTCAGCTCATATGAGATTGTACATTCAATAAACTCTGATGTTACTTTTATTTATTTAATTATTTCTTTTTTCCAAAAAATAAAAAATACATCTTTCATTACATCCTAACAGATTATCATAAAAATTAAAATTTCAAAATTTAATGGTGAGTTTAAATAATTATACTATTTTGAAAAATAAAAATATACAAATTAAATTTTTTAGGTGCGAATAACCCTATCCTTTATGAAAATAGCCTACCTACTAATTTTTCCTTACTTTGATAGCAGAAAAATAAGCAATTAAGCATCCTAATTTCTAAACATAACTGCATATAAGTAATCTATCACTTAAAGATAATGACGGAAAATAATTCAGCACTCAATTCGTAAGTGAGTCAAAAGGAGAGGAAAGTGACTTGTTGCCAATTTTTTTTTCGTTCTTAGGTAGGTAATACGTCGGCAATTGTTGGGTCGATACGCAGAATGTTGCGAAATTACCCGACAGTAAACTTAATTGGTGCTAACCTGACGACAAGTGTGTTAGGCTCTAGAAGCAAAAGTAGGTAGCCATATTACGCACTCGATATACATTGAATAGATTCAATGTACAATCTTTGAAACTTGTTGCCACAAAATCTTTCTCAAAGCTTCTTAAAATTTATAAAGCTTGCCTCTTTGATCGAAACACTTTGACACGTGCATGCTAGTTCTATTTTGCTTCATGTAATCTTCGTATTTTATTTGATTTGGGTTGCCATCTACAAACCGGTGGGGTTTGTTAGGCGTTTAATTTGTTGTCGTTTTTGGGAGATGTTCTAGGAGAGGTGCTGTTAACCAAGATAATTTATTAGATTTGGGTTGCCAATTTCGTGTGGACTCTCTCTCTTTTTTTTTTAATAAATTTTTGTCTCTTTTAAGTGTATATACAATCTTTGTTAAAAAGGAAAGAAAATGAGTGTATATTTGATTTCCAGCATCTGTAAAAAATTATTTTACAACACTAACCAAAGGTCTATCCTTGTTATTATTCAAGGAAATTAATTATTGAAGAAAAGAGATTTTGAAAACAAGTTTTTGTTTCGAACAAAAATATTAGGAATGTAGTAAAAGTTTTTACTAATGTTCTAAAAGTTTTTTTTAAATATGATCTCTATTAGCCTATTTTTGTTGATAATGTGTTGTTGAAAAAAGTTTTGGGCATGAGTAAGGAGTTTTAAAGTGTTTTTGTCGGCATGATTTTAGAATCAGTTTGATAAGCTTTCAAAAGTTAATTTTTACCAGGGCAACTGTTTATTTCAAAAATTTATTGGGATTTTCGATGGTTAACTCGAATGGGAATTACATAAGTTTATATTGTTGGTCTAACAAGCCAAGTAAAAGTCATCCACTCCTCTTTAAAATAACTCTTTTCTCTTTCGTGGTATCATAGTACATCTTTGTTTTTGTTTGAAATATATTTTATATAAGTAGTTATGAGACAAATTTTGTTTAGTTCATGACATATTTTCGTAATTGATAAATTTGATGATAATCTTAATAGTTTTTATAAAGATCCATATGTTGTTTTAGAAAAAGATTATGATCTTGGATACAAAATAATCCTTGTATAAAAATATTAGAACATACTTTTATCGTAGAATTTGAATTAGCAAATATTAATACAAAACATTCAATTTTAGAATTATATGTATTAATAAATAGAGTTGAAAGATTAAATTTAAATAGCCCAATTTTAGTACCTAAAAAAGTAGACATAAAAGATATTTTAAGACCTAAAATAATATTAAAAGGTAATGAAACTAATAAGAAATAGCCGTATAGATGTTATTATAGCAGAAAAATAGAAAATCAGTGTCATCTTTAAGTAAAGGTAAAGAAATTATGGAAAAGACAAAATATATGATAGATGAAGAAGAACCAAGTAGATTATTAAAAAAAGGTTTTAACCAAACCGATTTATTTCTTCATTACATTTCTCTCACTCTATCTTTAATTGATTACCAAAATTTTATTAAGACACGTGTCTTAATTAACCTTATTCAATTATTGCATCTCTAATGATAATTTCCTAATTGCAATTTAGCTACTATATAAATAATGACATCAATCCTTATCCTTAATATCGCAATTCCGCTGACCCCAAGGTACTTACTTAGACGCATACGTAGATAATTGCGAGAGATACGCAGTCGATGTTATATGATAACAACAACGGTATATCGCCTGATATCTTACTCTCCAATAATATCTCCACACGTGTCATAAGATTGGACCTAATTGTCTTGATAATGACTTTGTTATCTTATCTACTAGACCTTGTTAGCTCGAAACTCTGTTTCACGTGATCTTAATAATTTAACCACCATCTTTTCATAATTTTTAGTGAATCATTTTGTTGAAATAGATTCTCTCACTTTACAATCATCCTACAAAATATCTTCGTTACAACTGCCATGTGTCACAACCTTAAGCCAATGCTAAAAAATATCTTCGTCCTTGCATAATATTTTAATCGCGAGAATTATAAAGTACATGCTGACCAAAAATTTGACACGTGTCCTTGACAGGTAGGCCACTTTCCTTTCTCTGTACTTTTCTTTTCTGTTTTCACTTGATTTGTTTTCAATTAAGTAAAGTACTTTCTTTCCGCGATGCCTTCAAAGGCTGATTACAAAAATGAGCCTATAACAGTTGAGATTTACAAGAACTAGACGCGACGTTAGGAAATTGGATACGTGTTCCCTCTCAATTTGCGGGAAAAGACACGTACAAAGACCTAATATTTGAGTGATTGTGGGTGATTCTGCGTGGTCAAATAGTAGACTGCTACGTGTCCCAGTAGGTTCGTCCAATGTTTTTTTTTTATTTTTCACGTTTGGCGCCGTTAGTTTTCGAAACAGGACTACACTTGATGGCTTGGCTTAAGCCGCTCGGCTCTTTGAGCCATTCAGGAATACATTAATGAACAGAGAAATTATTTATAATTGCACATTTATATTCAATTAAAAAAACGAAAAAAATTATTAATTTATGATTGATGTCATTTTTAGAAAGTAGTCATACATAATTTTTGAACGAAGTTAAAAATACTAAAAAAAAAAGGTATATTAACTTACAAAATGCCTACCAAACATCAAGTAAAATAACATAATTTTTGTCCAATTTTATATTTTTACATATCATTTAACACTAACTTAAAAATATCAAATCAACTGTTAATTCATTTCTTAGAGATTGAATTATTATATTCAATAAATTTAGAAAAAAATTCTTTCATTTCATGGAATAAATATTTTATAGTTAAATTTTTTTATAACTTATTGATTGATCTATTATTACATATCATATAACATTAATTTAAAAATATCAAATTAATTATTAATTTATTTCTTAAAAATTGAATTATTTTGTTCAATGAAATGAGAAAAAATTTTTACAGTTCATTTCATAAGATAAATATTTTATAGTTACATATTTTATTATAACTCGTTGATTCATTTACTATTGCATAAAAGAATTTTTAAAAGTGAAAATTTTGTTTATATTTTATACAAGAAAAAATGAGAAGGAATGTGGGTGCTTTATATGTTATATATATTTAAAAAAAATTAATCCAAAAAATTAGAGAAAAAAAAAAAGAGGAAATGAGCAGTTCACAAAGTCGGGTCGAGTCCAGTCCAAGACCCGCTAGACCAAGTGAAATTATTTAAATTATTGTTTGATATGCTGAAACAGCAGCTGTCCCAAAAATTCAGAAAGCGGTTTATGAGAATCCGAAACCCTAGGCATTCAACAGCAAATTAAAAAAAAAAATCCCAAAATCAAAATTACAGCGATTGATTACGTGTGAAGATCAGGTGGGGGCATCTCCAGTGTTTTCTTATATATACTCTTTCGCAGATATTTTTCGTGGCTCTCTCTCCCTCCCTCTCTCTCTCTCTCTCTCTCTTTCTCCTCTCTCTCTCTTTATATTTCTCTAGCTGTCTCTTGTAACAATTTCATTGTCTCCTTTGAAGAAGCAGATCCATTGTCATCTAGTTTTCACGTTTCATTTATTTTTTCAGCTCCCTTTCTTCGTAAATTTTGATCTTGGCGTTCATCATAGATTTGCATTTTTGTGAATTTACGTTTGTGTTTCGGAATCTTTGAGCTTACTTTCTCGCTTAACGCCGGTTCCTTTGATCTAATTTGTTGCTCGAATCTCTTGCGAGCGTTCATTTTGAGGTAATTTTCCATATTTAAAATGTTTCCGTACATTTTTCTTTGGAACAAAATGTGTTTCTTCTGCAATTGGCTTTGTATTTGTTTGGTTGCTGAGAAACCTTCAAGGAAAATGTAGGCGCAAAAGAATCTGATAACTTATTAGTCATTTGAAACCAATTTCAAACTCTTAACGGTCATTGGATTCAAAGTTACTGGTTCTTAACCGATATTTCGCAAAATCAAGCGCAGTGTCATGGTTTATAGTTATGTCGTTGGATTTATTGCACTTCTTTTTGTTATCGTTTTGCAGCGTTTACTTTCCTCAACTGATTTCCTTTTTATTTCGTTATCTTAGATACTTGTTAGACGAAGAGTGGAGTTTGATTGGAGGAAGATGTGCATTTGGCTTTCAGGTGAGACATGATTCTTCCTTTTCTTTAAGTTTCTTTCCTACTTGCTTTTGTTTGTTTTGTATAGTGCTTAGTACAACTTACTTTAAAGCTTGTTGGGACTTCTTTGAAAATTTTTATTGAATGCACTCATTGTTATTCCACAGGGATGTGAATGTATGTCAGATTGAACACGTTTTTGCCACAGTATTTAACTTTTCATTGGCTGATATTGCATCAGATTTGTACCACTATCATATTATAGTGCTTTATTGCTGGAAAATCATCATAGTTGTTCCTTCTGAGTTTCATAAATTAATTCATGGTTCATTCAACAAGCATATCACTAAAAATCACATAAAATATTGTGATGAACATTATGCTTGTCTGGATATAATTAATTTGCGAACAATTAAATAAGTCGTTTCTTAGGGAAGTTATTAACTTTCAGCATTTGTGGTTCATCATTAAGCATTTAATTCAAAATTACCCGTGTTTCCTTATTTTTAAAAAAATAGAAGAAAAGTGTGGAATAAATTTTTTGTGGTACTTCTATAGTGGGCATCGTACATTATTTGTGCTTAATTTTGAACATAGAAATTTCATTTACTTTAGTATTTACTAACATATATGTAAAGTAATAATCTAGCGGGCAACTTATAGTGAGCGACACTGCCACATGGCTCTGTCCAGTTAATCCACATCTTCAGCACTCTTAAAGAGTTACGAAATTGTACCACGTATCTAGGTACTCACTATGTGTAGGCGCTAAATGCTCATCAGATCATTTTCATGCCCAGATATGTGCGTGTGTGTGTGTGTATATAGATGGTGTGTGTGTATCATTTTCATGCGCTAAATGCTCACACACACACATATATACATGTATATATAGATGGTGAGTTGTTAGAGAATAGAAAAAATTGTAATGAATAAGACAATGATGCTTCTTCTTGTTGTTAAGTCTATATGTACAAGTTCTTTATGCAACTTTTAGGGCGTATTATCCAAAATATTATTTTTCAAATAGAACTAGATCAATCGTGCAAGCTACCTTGGGTTTATAATTACAAAATTTTCAAACAATGTGTGGTAGAAAGCAAATGAAAGGTTTGATTAGGCTTGGTATTTGTGCCATGATGGAAATGCTATTATGATGAAATAGTACTTTTCATAATGGTTTACCTCGCATGTTGGAATGAAACAGTATAGATGAGAGATTATGTAACAATTTTTTGGTGATCTAAAAAGACATTTTGGTTTAGAGTTTAGATCAATTTGTTGCAATGAGTTTTGGACGTTATGCACGGTTGGCTTAGAGTTTGGCCAAAAGATGATATTTTGGTGAGAGAGAAGGAAAAATAAAATATAAAAACCCCTCTTCTAATAACCTTTTGTAGAGATGCATGATTTGGGAATGTGATTAAGTTTAAAATTGAAGCTTTTATTTGTAAAATTTGAGAGCATCATTTATGAAAATTGATTTGACATTTTCATATACAATTGCTTCTTGGAACATTGAAAAACATTGTAGGAGAAGGTGTTGATGGTAATCCTTGTTAGGTTTCTCAGATATAATACGGCGTTAGAGTGAACTCCTAACCTGATGGTGTAGAATATTGAGCCTCAAAAGAATATAAGGCTTGATGGGAAGATTTTCGCATCCCTTATCACTATTGTACTAAAGATGAGCACGAACAAATATATATGTTTTGGATGAAAAAGGCTTGTTTGAAGTATAAGGTAAAACATGCATGCCTGGAGAAAAAAGGAAGAATATTTTCTCGGTTGAAGTTTTGTCTTTACACAATTGTATGTTCATTTATAGTGACATTTTACGGATAAAAGCATTTGAAATTGAAATGATAGTTGTTCTCTTTCTTAATCCACATGTTTGGGTCAATGCACTATTCATATACTTACCCTCTTACAGGGTTGAAATTGAAATTGAGATGATAGTCACATTTTTATATTTGCGCTTAACAGCAAGGCAATCTTTGGAGTATTGGAGCATGGGTGCAAGTTCATGCACAAGATGAACATTACTAGTGCGAACTCCTAGGCATGTATAAAAGACTAAGGTTGACTTGAATAGGCTCAAGGCCTTTTAGGTGCATTGGCTTCGTTCTTAGTCAAAGCTTTCTTTGCCTGATGCTTGTTGGGTTGAAGAGCTTGAAATTAAAATTGCTAAGAAAATTCTATTGAAAGTTGATAACATCATGCATGGTAGGAGCCGGTCATTAAATGAGTCGGGTTTTCAGAATTTTTGTTTACTCAATTGAAATTTTCGTATCAATTGAGAAGCCAAGTTGATTATAGTGTCATATCCACGTCTAGTCTTGAATGTTTATGATTTAATAGAGTATGGTAAAACAAAATAATTTATGTTGGAAGCATTGAGAGTGAGGAGTTTCAAATTCTAAGAAGGAAATACATAGAAATGAATTTCATTTTTAGTAAATCTATTCACTATCAATAATCGTCCCATATTAGATGTGGGCGTTAGAGGTAGAGTTGGCAAAATTTGACAATACCCAATTATCTGACACGAATAAATGGGTATGGGTCGTCAAATTTGATACGATTATTAAATGGGTCGGTTCCGAGTCAACACGATTTTTTTCGGTGTCGGGTTAGGGTTAAAATTCTTGACCCGTGTACCCAAACAATGACACAATTATATTTTCTTTTTTAAAATTAGTTTCTAGGTTCTTGTCATTAAAAATCAAATATTGGACATGATTCTCTCTTTTTATTTTTTATTTTTGGAAGGGTAGATATATACACAGTGTTTTATTTTTAAAATTTTATATAGATTTAGAACTTTAATAGTGTAAATATGCAAAATATTGGTACACATGTATACTTTATGATATTGATTTATAGTATTATTTACATATATATAATTAAAAACTATAATAGTGTAAATGTGTAATATTTTGGGGTGTGTGTATATGTTGGGGGTGTATGTATAACATTTATTAAAAATATAGATATTAAACGAGTTGTTAGGTAACACGCTTATTTTTTCGTGTCAGGTTTGATTCTCAATATTTTGACACAATTATTACATGGGTCGGGTTTAGATCAACCTGAATTTGACACGACACGAACCCGACCCGACGACCTACTTTGCCAACTCTAGTTAGAGGATTGAGAGGTTTAAAAATGTCACTTTATTAACTGACATGGAATGTGTAAAGATAAGGTTGTTGATGGATGTTTACTTGTGATGGTTTGGGTATTGTTGCCATGTTAGTGCTTGGAACAATGTAAGAAATAAGTGAAGTGATGTCATGAAGGATATAATACTTTAGTGGGAGACAAGAATAGTTTTCAATTATTTCGAAGAAATATGCAATATGCAAGTAATTTTTATTGGACTAAAGTTCACATCCCTTGTAAGAGATTAGCAATTTATTTCCCTTTTTTTACATAAGGTGTGGAACATGTACGAATAGTCATTATTGGAGTTTTTTTAAGAACTGTTAAAAATTCTTTGAGGTGAAGTCATGTAAAGATTTATCAATAATGAGTCAACAATTACTCCTTTTCTAGTGTGTATAGAAAGATGGGCCTTCTGAAAAGTTTCCTTATTAATAGGACTTTATAACACAAATTAAGTTAAAATTTATTCAGTAATTTTTGTCTGCGCCGGTTTGGTTGAAATGGATAAAACACTTTTCTTGAAAAAGAAGTTGAAGTGCATTTGTGGACGCCAAATGTTATCAATAATATATGTAGTTGATAGGTAAAAGCTCAATAATGGTATTAAAGTTTAAACATAGGTAAGAGCTCAATAATAACGTATGCACCAGTTTAGTTGAAATAGATCACTTTTTCTTGAAAAAGAAGTTGAAGTGCATTTGTGGATGCCAAATTTTATCAATAATATAAGTTTAAGTTGATAGGTAAGAGCTCAATAATGGTATTAAAGCTTAAATATAGGTAAGAGATTTAAGTTGATAGGTAAGAGCTTGAAAATGGTAAAGTCCATGAGAATAACTGAAAGGTCTTGGTGCAGCAGCATGTCATTGTCCTTGATTTTTGGAAAAATAGGAAGTAGCCTGTTTATGCCTTAGAATAAATAGGGAATACGGTAAGGTAAATAAGACACTGCATGGTAGCTTGATATGATTAAACATCAACTACCTTTGTGCTTACTGTGTGATATGATTTTAGTTAACTTTATCTATCTCCCAATATAGCTTCATTGAAGTTGACCGTACTTTGTCTGTCTATCCTCGAACATACTTCTAGTTTGATTCTTGATTCACTTTGCAGAGTTAGAGTTTTTTTTATTATTTAGCATTAATCTAATCATCATTTTGACAAAGGTGCTGCTGGTAAGTCATCAAGATATAATAGTTCAATACAAAGCTGTGTATATGGGCTACACAGACATTAAAATGAGTATATTTTGTTACTAGGTATTTACAATGGAATTGGAATAAAGCATACAAAAAGTTGCATAAAAGAATTGCAACAGGCTGATTGAATATGATAACTCATTGTAAGGCTCTATTAGCTCTCTTCCATTTCTTTTCCTCAAACTGAGATTGAGGATTTCCATTTCTCTTTCCCTTTTTTTCCCCCTCCTCTATAATTCCTTTTATTTTTTATTTTAATCTAACACATGCTATATTAGTTTTCTGATGTTCGGACTTCAAATCTTAAGGAATTCAAGTCAAATCAGCCTGTTTCTATGAGTAAAAGATTCAGATTTTTGAGTGTTTTTCAATTGTTTGAATATTTTCCAATTCTATGATGACAAGTGGCTAACTTAACTCAGCCAAGTCTTATTCAAATTAAAAGCATTATGTTCTTGCTATCTATCAAAATGTTTGACATCTATTGTGTTGTTGCAACCCTTCTCCTTTATCCGGGCTTGGGACCGGCTGTGTATGCAACTATGCAAGGGTAGATACACAGGCAGAGTTATTGCAGCATAAATTTAAATTTTGCATTTCTAGTTTGGGTCTTTTGTAACCAAATTGTGTATGTTTTTTCAGTTATTTTGCTAGAAATTTTATTTTGGATGCTCTTAAGTTTTCTTCCTTTGGAAATTAATTCTTAAACTTCTTGCAGAAGTTACCTTTTTTTCATTTTCTTTTTTAGTATATTTTATCTTTGTTGTCAATAGGTGAGCTACATCTGAAAGTTAAATATGCATCATGAACTTCTCCAGCACACTATATGAATCGTTTCATCTGTTTGTAGGCAATGAATCCAAATAAAGTGGTGATCTGAAGATTGACCATTATATTAGTCTTTACTCCTGACTTCATCAACAACTTTAATTTGATTAACTTTTGACTGTACAAACTGAAAATTTTAACATTTTCTAAAATTATATTATTTAAAAAATTGCACTCTTTAATGTTTGGGTAATATCAGTGTGTTTAGAATCATCTTGACATTATTCTGGCTTATTATGCAAGTATTCCAGGTTGAAACATATCCTTTATTTATTGCTGTTTTAGAGTTTTAGAACTTTATTTTTTCCTGTTCTTTTTATCCCTTAATTTAGAGCTGAATTACAGTTGTTGCAGTGAGAATTTGCTACATTACTTTTGCTGCTTCCTAAAAGAACGCCTTTTTCTTCTTTTCTGGGAACCTTCAATGGTGAACTATATGTGTCAGCTTTTAACCCTGAGCATGCTTTGTCCCAGTAATACATGCCAATTTGTGTAACATGCTCTATGAATAGTGGATTGCAAGTTATGTTGTTGACATAGACCAGCAGAGTCTTATGTTTGTTTCACATTACAGTTTTCTGCATCTGTACACTAGGCGTAGGGAGGGCAGACCACTTTTTTATTTTTGGGACTTGATACCACTCTATTTTAATATAACATGCAAGTAAGAATTTTACATATTTTTCTTTCTTCCTCTATCAATTTCTATTAACAATTTTTTGTTTTCTGGAATCTATAGTTTGTCTATCCATTTAGTTGTGCACATATCCTTCTTTGCTTTTATTTTGAAAGAAAAAGTACGTGATGAGTTTATTATTCATTTCCTTTATTTTAGTAATTTTCTTATCAGTTTAAATGCAGTTCTGGCAAGTGTTGATAGGTCTTATTATGGCAACACGGGCTGAGAGGTAAGTTTTTGTTGCTGTTCATGTGTGTTAAAAGGGAGGCAAAATGAAGAATGATAGACTAGACACTGTTAGGTCTGTAATCTTAGTTGATTGAATTTGGTTGAGCTCCCAAGCAACAATGCCTGAGAGTTTGTCTCTCTATATATTTCTCCAATTAACTGTTTGGTGTTACCTTTTTATTAGAGCAGATCAATAAGTATGTTTGATCATTTTTTTTTTTACTTTAATTAAATAAAAAAATGTATACCTTCGTTTCACTTGTCCTTTTCAAGGACGAAAACTCCTAAAATAAATTCATAGTGCAATTTCATTTTTCTTTATTACACTTAAAATCTTATGTTTACATTAATAGCTGGTTTCCTTCACCATCACACATGTGCTGAAGTTAATTTTTTCAATAATATGAAACCAAAGTCTTGAAACTGAAAGGTCCGTGGTTTACATACCACATCTCACTAATAGAAGCATAACCCTCCCAACATCGACTCAAGTCAATTATCTGAATGCTCACCTTATTGAATGTTCTTCACTAATGCAGTTGCAGTCTGCTGTATTTAACAAGGAAACATTTCTTATTAAAACCATGGCAACATCAGAATTCAAAATAAAAGTACCACTTTGCAGGGAACTGTACCCCAACTTTGTTGCTCTCGCTGGAGTCTCGTGCTGTGGCTGGCTAAGTTGGAGACGAACAGGTATGTGCGAGTCCTCTCCAATCCCTATATTGTTTGTGTGAAGTGGATTTCTGTTTGATCCATTCAAATCCCTTGTTCCATAAACCTGGGATGTGAAATTTTTCTGTTGAGGATGGCTTTAAAACATCCATCAATATGTCAAAGTTTAAATCATACTACTCTTTCAAGGTTGATTAAGCTTGTGTTAGTTATTTAAACCTGTACCTTCGTATACAATTCCATGTTTTCTTGACGAATTAGGTTTACCTTCTTATAGAGTTCCACATTTTCTTGGTGAATAAGGTTCCCCTGCAATAAGGCCAATGAATTAGTAACTTGAATCTTTTAAACCAAAAAGATTTGCTACTTGAATTGAAATTATATGATGGTAAATCAGTAGCCATTGATTCTGGGATTCACCTTTCGGCTTAATTCTTGTATTTCGTCCATTAAAATTTGGTCCTGTAAAATAGAAAATGTAAGTAACATTTATCTGATATATGCACAGTAATTGGAAGTTTTACTAAGCACTGCATGGTGACATTGAAAGACTTTTAAACCTTTTTCATTCGAACACCTCGAAGACTCATTTCCAATTGATTCTCCAAATTCTGCAAGTCTTTTACACTCAAACCAGAAAGCTCTTCGCCCATCATTTGCCTGTTTGGACATATACCATAGGCTTTTGAATTTGTATCTTTGATATTCCATAACATGTTTATAGGGTATGTTAATGAGATGCAATTGATTTGCTTCACACAACAATATACATTGTGGTCTTCGGGCATTTTTGGTGTCAACAAATGCTAAGCTTTAAGCTGTACTATTTCAGTTTTTCTACTACGAGCTATTCCTTTGACTTTTAAGGTGGCCCATCTATCGAAAGCATATACCTGGTAAGTTCTTCATTCTCTTCTCTGCTAATTTTGTAGCTAGGGCTGGTCAATTTGTTGCTGTCACGTCATGTCATATAAAATCTAAATCCATTTGTAGTACAACTATCATTTTATACATCATAAGATATACTAGCTCAGTGTGCCAAATTCACTCTGAAGAATATGAATTTGGAACTGTTCAAGTTTACCAACCTGAGTTTACTTGATGCGAACCTAAATAATAATGCTTTCAGGGCAGTCTTAGAGGCTTCATAGCTTGAGGGTTGAAAGCTGAGACTAGATGTTCTAAAAGTGAATTTTTCCACAAGTCTATATTAAAATTTTTCCTAGTTCACTTTGATAATCTGTGAATCTTGGCTGTCATGTAAAGTTCTTGAAATGGGACATTAAGTTGATATTACAAGATTCTTCATTCTGAGGTTTTAAAAGTTTCTCCAGTCTAGAGTAAAAGAATAAAAGGGTGTGTCATAGAAAGATAAATACCAGTGAAATATATATTCCTCAAATCTAATATTTCATAAATAAAAGAAATTTTGGATAGTTGACATATGAAATTTAAGAGCATTCTGATGTCTTAAAATTTATTAAATGTTAAAGCAAAAATATATTATATATTTTCATTTGTGTGTATTAATGGATAATATAGAACAATTTAAAAGAGGTATTTTTGTCGTACAATATCCCCATCCCATTCCATTGAAGATTCCATGTTTTAACCAAACATTGGAAACCTTTACCTTCAATCCATTCCATTTCCCTCTCATTTCCAATATTCAAACCAAACATCACGTGTAACAACAACAACAACAACAACAAAACTTGGGAAATTGCACATTATGCAACTTGGGTTGGGAGTTGATTCATTAAATTGAAGGACAAGATTTTTTAGAGTTGTTTTCATTTCTTGCCTAAGAAAAGAATATTGGTTTGGTACTTTGGTTGTAATATTGGGTTGGGTTGCTGTGTTATGGTATAATAGGCTGCTTTTGCAACTGCAACAGGTGGTTTCACAGAAAAAGACATGCATATATTTACAAATATATTGAACATGCCCATCGAAGAATAAAAGATCATCCGAAGTGTTATCATTTCAGTTAAGCGTAATATAAACGACAAAACATGAAACGTGTCAGTAAGCACTAATGCAATGCAAGGAAATGACAGATAAGTAATGGTATTATGATAGACGCTGGTTGAAAATGTTGATGTACATATTCTCTCTATCTTTTTTGGGTGGAAAACATTAAGTTTTTGAAAAATGAAGTCAGAAATGTGCACATAGGTGTCATATCTGTCAACTTTCAACCATTAACATTATTATCATTGATTGACCTCCAGGTCAAATAAATTTTGCTTTAATAAAATATAAGAATCATACCGATGATTTTCTTGCAAATTTTGCAACTGTTGTCTCAATGCAGCTGCCTCCTGTTGCCAGAACTAGCATGTATATACACAATAAATTAGATTCTAAGACACATTTAGTCCCAAAAAAAAATATTAGTGATCAATTTCTCAATTTGAGTACTGTTCCACATTTGACCACTGTTTGGTAGTGTATCTGGTGACACACTTAGTGATCAATTGAATTTAGGAATATAGTCTTTGTTGTTGCTGCTTCTAATCTTATTAAGGTGCTCTTTTTTAAGTCTTTTTATCCAGCATGAGCTAAATATATGTATGTGAACCGATGGAGCAATCATGCCTCGAGTTTTCCTTGGAGGTAAAATTACGAATCAAATTTAAGAGTTAAAGAGTACCTTGACTTCAGAGGCAGGGTTGCCTAGTTGATGATGTTCCTCTTTTGATTTGTTGTATCGCTCAATCACCGATTTCATGCTGGTGTAAGAAACATATATCAGATATGTGCTTTTGATGTTTCTTACTAGGTAGAGAAACAAAATACGACATCAGAAATTGCCACAAAAAATGATGTGTGGAAAATATTAACATGCTGTATTTAACTGTATTATGTATGTTAGTCTCTGCCTTCTCCCTTTCTCCAGCTTTAATTTTTGCTGTTCAAGGCACAAGAAGTTTAAGATTACATCACTTAGAGCTACCAGTTGAAGAGATGTTCCAAGGAATTTAAATCTGCAAATGCATGTAATGATTCAAGCCCAGACCAAAAGATAAGTTTCCATTTATTTTGCTTTACTTGCATGATGCAAACTTCAGTCTCAATAAGTTCGGAAAGTGTTGTCTTTTCCATTTTGAATTGTTTACTAACTGAAATTAGAAATGTTCCACAGCTTGGCAATTGAATGCAATATGGAATCTATACTAGTTGCATTTTTATACATTGCTACAACTTTTATTCTCTACTATCTCCTCCCTCTCCTTCTTCTAGTAGAATCCTTAACCCTGAGAACTTAAGGAAGCTAGTGTAAATAGCTGAAATTCTTCTCTTTTTCAGGGGTTCATTATTTAGTACAGAGGATTCAAAAACCCAGTCTGCAGCCTTTCACTTACTAGCTGGATTATAGTACGAGGCCAACTGAAGTTACTGATGTTACAAAACTAAGTACTACACCTTTGCCCACAGGGCTGGCTGTATGAAACTAGGCCAGGATTGTCATAGCATCCTTGTGGTTTAAGTTATTGTGATAGAAGAAGAATTGCAACTACTTACACCCCCTAGAAGTGGTCACTATCTATCATCAGTTTCACCTATTTAATACTTCTAGAGAACAAGAAAATGCTAATGCCACCTCACAAGTTTTGGTTTCACCTATTTAATACGTCAAGAGAACAAGAAATTGCTAATGCCACCTCATCAGTTTTAGTTGCAGACAAGTTGTTTTGATTGAAAACAAATAACAAATTTGCATATCTGCCGTCATCTCAACTTCTTTGGGTATCGTTGTTATATTTGACTCTGTCAGCTATAGTTGCCTGTAAGTAGATTTGATTGAGAGCAAATAACATACTTGTTTATCATATCATTCATCGTCTTCTTTTTTATTTTTATTTTTTCCCCTTTTTCTATTCTAGGCTGCCGTTACCTTGAACTTTTCACATTCTGTTTTTGCTTCATCCATGCATACACTCTTGTTTCATTAGTGAAAGAGGATGCATTTACGCACCAATTCTACAGTGATAATCTTTTTAAAGGTTTCATGAGTTAAAAAAAAAGGGCTTGAAAGTTTACATGTTACAGTATGTTTCCCATCAAATCAACCTATGTGGTCCAATAATGCTCTTAGAAGTAATTATTCAATCTATCATGTATATTGTCCTTGAAGATCCTTTTTCATGTAAAGTAGCGAACCTCAATCTTGTTTGTATTTGTTGACATGAGGCAAATTCAAAGAAAAGGGCTACTTGACTAAGTCAGCCCTTAGAACTTATCTAGCTATTTGAACCTGACTCGTCATTGACTTGGATAGAGCTTTGCAAGGGATCGTGTAAATAGATCCATCTTAAACTTTGTGTAATGGGATTTGGCTTTGGAACTTTTTGATAGAATACTGTCCCCAATCGTTCAACTCTAAAGTCCTAGATTTGAATTCAGTCAAACATTGTGAAGAGGTTTAATCAATGGATGCTTTTGCATCTCTGTGAACAATTACTTGAGAAATCAGAAAGACAAATAGAAACTTAAGCCCCATTTGGGACTATTGTGCTGTGGCGGCCTAGCTGCTTGGCTGCCATGGTGCAGCAATTCCAAAGAAATTAATATTATAAAGATTCCATAAATCTTTTTGGGGCTGTCACAGCAAAGCAGTTCCAAGCGAGGCTTTTGTACTAAGTTTACATTTTACCTTTTTCTTCATGGGTGAGTCTTAGCCTCTGTCTCTGTGTGTATGTGTAGAGAGAGAGAGAGAGAGATTTAAATAAACAAACCGACCTCAGACCTAGTGTGAGCAAGATTTCGACCCTAAACATCTTGGACCATCTAGGGAGTTTACTAGTATCAACTAACATTTACCTAGTGTTGCTAATATTGGGCTAGAGGATCACATGAATTTACAATAGAAAAGTGTATATTTGTGCCCTATAAACGCTTTTCTTCATAATACTTCAGCCACTTCTAATTACCATTTTCAACACCATGGTATGATAACGAACTTAAGGTGTTGAAATAAACTCAGATAAGCTCTTGCCTTCCTTGTCCATTGTGAAGTCTACTTAAGCTTAAATGATTAGAAACTTAACCATGTGGTTAAACTAGAGGTGATAATTTGAGTTGTTAATGTCTCAATCTCCCATTTAGTTAATTGTGTCAAGAATGGGTAAAGTCGGTGCTGGCCTTTTTATCCATTTAATATGTTTCTATACTTTAGATGTATTTTATGAAATTACTAGTAATCCTTAATGAAATACAAATTGATTTTAGTCCAAGTATAATTAACTCGTGGTTTCACCATATCATAGACTGAGTCAACATGTCATGATAATTATAATCACTAAAAATGTCATAAACATGTTTCCATGGCTCCTAGGTTTTCAAGCGTCTTTCTTTAACTAGTCACTTGAGTTTAAATTCTGGGGAAATCGGGTAAAAAATTGATTTAGCCTTTGCCCATCCCTTTTTAAAACAACAAACATGATTACATGTCAAAATCCAAATTCAATACGGTTATTAAGATAGTGATGAAGAGTGATACAGATATGACATAATTATTAATTGCATCATCTTGTGTTAACTTGAACTTGCTAACTTCATATCGTGATTGCGACAGTCAATTGGCACGTCACGAATTAACATTTGGAACCTCTCATCCAATGGTTTCATGTATTTTCACCATTTTAAAGATGTCTAAAGTGAACTAGTTGCTTAATGGTTTGATTAGTTTATTTGCATTCTTATTTGTGAGAGAACATATCCCTGTTGCTAATTTCCTATAGCTTTGGGTTATTGTAGTATGTATTTATCTCTAAATGAGAGTTCATTTGGTCGGCCTTTTGTTGTGGAAGCAATGAGTCAAGAGGTCAAGAGCTCAAGGATTTAAATCCTAGAAGATGTGTTTAATTTTAGGGTAAGAAAGAGAACACTACACGGTTACAACAAAAAAAATCTTAGTATCCACTTTGAAATTTTAGTAAAAAGGTTAATCAGTACAATAGCAGCTAATTCAACTGACCTCTGTTACTATTGTCATTGATGTAGGGCAGATATCATCCTTTCTTGCTTTCTAACTTTTATTACATCACATCTCACATTGCTAGTGTAATCAAGGCATGAGCCTAGGTCACTGTGCTATTATAGACAGGCGCTAGCCTCTGCTATATTATGCTAGTGTCTAAGTAGATGTGCTTTAAGTGACAAGTTTACATGGAGCCCAAAAGCAAATATATAGGGAAAAAGACAAGGTTGTAAAGTTTAGAACATTAACTTTATTTATAATTATATTATACCATTGATATTAGATTTCGGGTTTACTAGAGCGTTAATCCACACAATTATAACATAGTCTGAGATTTACTGAGCATAGCTAAAAAAATCGACTTCAAAGAATGGTGAGGTTTACCCTGTGTTTCTATTTTTTAATACACAGGAGGAAATGAGACCCTCTATAGGACTTGAACCCTTCCCCATGATAGAGGTAATGGTGTCTTACCACCAGGTCAACAATATCTACTTAGTTGGGCTTTAATAGTTACTTAAGTTACTTAAGGTATCACAGGTAGAGCTAGCTTGTGGACTCAATCATGTTGATTGATTGACTGTTTCAAGAATGTGGGACTATGCAAGATTGTAGATTGCCACATCTTGTGTCACTAATAAAGACAAGCCAAAACAAGTATATAAGCATTGAATTGGTTCACTGAGTAGGGACTAGGGTGTTAAGGAAGCTTGTGTAAAGCTTGGAAAACAAATACTAGTAAACAAACCTTGGCTAAGGAAAGCTTGTTTAGCTGTGTAAAGCTCAAAACAAATATGCAAGGGTGAAGAACACATGCTTGGTTATTGGGCTTAGATAACCAATTCATGGCATCCATCAGTAGTAATGTAAGCAAACCTTGTGTACTCTACAATTAGGGGTCACATATTCAATGATGTGAATAAAATCTTCTTATAGACCAAATTTTGTTTATGATCTAAGAAAGTGAACTTGTAATAGGGACATTCTGGTTAACATTTATTGTTATTTGATTAAAAAGTAGGTTGATTTTATTGATTTAGCTTTTTGTGAGACTGGCACCCGACAGGAGAGATTCATGCAAATGCGGGTTCATGATGACTTCCTGATCTTCTTGAATTCATAATGTCTTTGTAATTTAGCTGAATTTCGACGGAAATCATTGAACCATACCAACTTATCTGAATTAGTATCATCAGAAGTGTTGCATCCAACAAATTCAAGTATTGTTCCGTTGTGAAATTGTTTTAAATTATTGGATGCAACTTTTGCGTCTGATGTAGCCTTGGCCTTAAAATGTGTTAAGAAGCAATGTTTGTGTTCTGTTTGAAGTCAAATTTGTTGACACCATTCTTTCGTCAGAGTTAATTGTTTCAG
Organism: Citrus sinensis; assembly: GCF_022201045.2. Taxonomy (NCBI): domain Eukaryota; kingdom Viridiplantae; phylum Streptophyta; class Magnoliopsida; order Sapindales; family Rutaceae; genus Citrus; species Citrus sinensis. The sequence continues at coordinate 30,914,923 of NC_068560.1, forward strand.
CACAAGCTGCTACTCTGAAGGCAAACTTTTTATCAGTTGCTAGCCATGTAATTTGTCAACTTTTCTGCACGATCACAAATCTCAAAATAATAATTTTCGATTGTTTTGGCAAAACCTTTCTCCACTTGACTTTTTGCCTGTAGTATGGCTTATTTAGTGCTTGTTTGATATAACTTATTTAATAGTCATAAGTTTTTATTTAATCACATAAGCTCTTATCATAATGTTTGTTATTTATTTAAGCTCTTATCATACGCTCTTATTATGATTTTTCTAATAGGGTTTTTAAAGCTTAAATAAATTATTTTGCTTCTATTAGTAAAAGCTCAAATTTTGGACTTTTTAGAGTAGAGGTTAAAAGTTTTTTTTAAATGTTAAAATATTTAAAGTATTCTTTATTTATTTACTAATCTTATTTTATTTTTTTCGTAACAAAATTTTAAAAAATTTGCCTATTAAAGTAATTTTATAAATTTTTAATAAAGGAAAATTATTATTTGTATACCTTTAGTTTACTTCATATTAAAAATACTACAACACTTTGAGGGTGTATCAATCGTCCACCTTAAGTTGACAAAATATATTTGCCGTCCACTAAATTGTTATTTGCCGTTTAAATATGATGACGTCAGAGGGGTAGTTTGGTCTTTTCATATGATACAAGTGATAATTTAAGAGTATATAAGTAATAATAAGAGAATTTAAGGGTATATAAGTGATAATTTTTTTATTTTAATTTAAGTTTCAAGGGTAAAATCATCAATTCATTATAATTTCATTAACTTTCAAACGGTAGCTAACGGTTTAGTGATCGGCAGATAACTTTTGTTCATTTAAAATGAACGATTGATACACTTTCAAAGTGTTGTAATATATTTGATAACTGAACAAATATAAGGTATACGAATGATAATTTTCCTTTAATAAAAGTTCTTATTGACAATCAAATAATAATAATTTTTTTATAAAAATTGTACTAATAAAATCTCTACTTAAATAAACTCTACTTGAAAAGTTATAACAAATGGAGCCTTAATGGTAATAAGTGTTTATTTAATCCTATAAACACTTACTAAAAAATTTATTTTGTTGTTTTCTTTTTTTTGGTATAGTTTTGATGGTTAAATAAACTATTTTAACTCTATTAGTAAAAATTTAAATTTTGGGCTCTTGAGAATAGAGGTTGAAAATATTTTTTTAATGTTAAAATATTTAAAATATTTTTTATTTGTTTAACAATCTTATTTTATTCTTTACTTTAAAAAATTATATATTAAAATAATTTTATAAATTTTTTAATAAAAACTCTTGTTGACAATCAAATAATTAAAATTTTTTGAGTAAAAATTTTACTTATAAAAGTTCTATTTAAATAAGTTTTGCTTGATAAGATATATCAAATGTAGTCTTAAGTCTTACCTAAGTTGAGAATGACAAAAAATAGATAAAATAGCCCTTGTGTTTTTTTTTTTTCTAATTATAGCTTAATGATAATATAATTCTCTCCCTACCATTGTGAGTGGAGTTCAAATGCTCGAATATATTTTTTTCTCCAAAAAAAAAAGATAACCAAAATACATCATAATTTAGGGTTTGTTGGAAGTTTAAGTTCACATTTATAGTGCACCGTAGAGGCCAACCAAGTATGGTTAGAAATTTGCACCAATTAAAAGCAAGACTTCTATCTCCCCACACAATGAGATATATCTACTCTTACTAATGGTGGGGAGACATATGTTTACTTAAGGGTTGGCATCATGGGCGAAAACTAAAAACTTTAGTTACAGGAGGTTGGAGTAAATAATTTCTATATAGTTTAGAGATATTTTTTTATTTCTATTATAATTTAGGGGATATCATGTATGTTTAAATTTTTACAAGAGTCATGGTCCACTCTAGTCTCCATTAAGATCCGCCTCTGGTTGGTATAGCCTAGGTTTGGTATGTTTGAGCTGAGGCCGAACCTAAACCGAGGTTGAGAATTTTTGAACATGTGGCCAACTAATTGGGAGGGTCTAAGTTACGTTAAACATAACTTAGTGCCTGCCCAACTAATTATATGCATACATCAAGCCAAATCAAACCAAAAATTTCGGTTTGGTTTGATTGAGTTGGTAGGTATGGGCTTGGCCTAAGAAATATTGTGGGCGTACATTTTTTTAAACAGTTTAGACTTTTTTTTTTGAATAATTTTAAGTTATCGTTAGTTCATTTTCAGGTGCATATTTAAAATGCATTGGTAATTTAAGATTTACTAAATAAATATGATTAACTTTGTTGTAGTATGGTGTAATGTTTCTATAGTTACATGACATAATAAATAATTAGCATAATGTGGACTCTTTTTTTTTTTTTGATTTGATCGGTTTGAGATTTGTCAAACTATTTTCAACCAGAGATTTACTGGGTTGTGATTTTGTAATTTGTGTGCCAAACCAAACTTGGTACATACTGATTTAAATGGGGCCAATATGGTCAGATTGGCTCGGTTTGACCGGTTTCAGTTTGAAATGGCAACCCCTGCATTTACCTCCATCTACATTTTGTGAAAACTGAATTATATAGTGTTTTATAGAACTCGAACTGGTACCCTCAATCAACCCACCATTGGGCTAATCAAATCACAACCTACTTCATCCCTTTCTTATTATTAATTAATGGTAAAATAATTATCAAGGGCTAAACATTAGTGACCCTTAATTTTTGGGTTGAATACAAATATACTAAGAGGCTTTAGAGTCCCTAGAAAATATAATTTGGTTAAAATCCTATAAGCAAATTGTTTCACTTGCAGTGTCAAATTTTATTTTGAACATCATCAACGATTATAACATTAAAGAAACTAAAACATAAGCCATATTTACTATTCAAACCATAAAGCAAAATGATTAAAAACCCAAACTATACTAAACTGACCATAATTTTATCACACTACTTGCTAATATGGAATAATTGGCTAATTAATTCAGGAAAAGGGGTGCTAGCTGACTACTAACTTCTAAAATTCTATATTTAATTCAATTCATTTAGAGGAAAATCAAATAAAAGTTTATTTAAGGTAATCACTCAACATTGTTCAAATTGATTTTGTATACATAATAATTTAGGATTCAAACCTTGGAAGTCTTGATCTTTTAATAAATTTTGGAATGAGAAACATTACTCTATATTGGATGGCTAATTTATATGTAATTTTAAACTGAATATTGAAATTTAACTGGGGAATATAATTACTCTAAACATTGTTAAATAATAAATTTTAATTGTTAAGTTGTCTTCTAAAATGATAAATTTTGAATTTTTGATATGGCTTTTTCTAATTGAAAAGAGTGAATATTTTGATGTTCTGGAGTACTTTGTATTCATTATTTGATTTTAATTCAAGACTAGAATTTTCTCTTAATGTCTTGTACCCAAAGCAAACTCTTTTTTTTTTTTTTTAATTTTCATTCACTTGTGATACAACAGCATCCTTATTTTTCCATTTTAGTATTTAAGTTTAGAATTTGTTACCTAATTATAACTCTAATAAATCGTTTTTGTTAAGAAATGAAAAAGGATCATTGTGTAAAGAGAAAAAAGAAAAAAGCATGCTCTTCTCCTCATAATTGTTTCCATTCATGAGTTGAATTTTAGAGCCACAGAAAAGAAGGGAAAAAGAAAAACAATAGAAACATAAAGTGGTTTGAAGAACGTAATGCGTCTTCAACAATTAATTAATGAAAACAAAGTGCAAATAGAATGAGCAAGGTAACAGAGCCTGATATACATTAATTAACAATAGATGGAAATAATGCAAGACTGAGGTCGTCAATTAGAATCATAATGGAGACTCCAAGACATTTTTGCATTAACATTAAAAAGTAAAAATTCTTAAGTGGTCAGAAGTAGAACATCCAATCCTCAAGAAACTATGTTAACTAAATCTTCTTCGGTAGGCCCGCCGGATAAAACGATAATGAGGAGTGTGCTACTCATGGATTCACACCGGACATGGAAAAGCGGCTCATACTATTAAGAATGCATTCAATTAATTAATTTATTAACTAGTTTCTAAAAAGCATCAGTAACAGTAATATATTGTTAAAAAGATGAGACAACAGGGTTAAAAAATACATAAAAAAAAGAAAGTGGTCAAGTTATATGTACGCGTTCAAGCAACTGTCAGTTTCAGCCTCAAAAACCTAAAATATAAGAAAAGATCATTGGTTTTTGTAATTATAAAAATCAAAGGGTGGTTTATGAAGCAGCTAGAGCACGCATGCATGCATAAATGTTTGGTTTTGATACCTTTACTATTATTAGTTATCATCAATCAATCGTATATCCTATCTCTTTGCAATCATAATAAAACGTGTACTACTCTACGAATCAAAACCTAACGTAGGGATATGGGATGTTAATCTCCTTCGTCCTTGATGGAAAGAATATTTATGTTATGATGATCAGAGAAAGAAAGTTAATTAAGCTCACCATCTATGAGTCGTACGAAGCGCTATACCGAGAAGTGAAAACTAGTTGGTCATGTGTCTAAATATTGAGATTGAAAATACAATAAAACCAGTTTCACAAATTACAGTAGACAAAGAGACTAAAGAAATTAACGTGGTCCACTTCAAATTGGGTAATTTCCACGATAAGAGATTAATCTATTATAGAATTTAACTATAACATGTGTAGAATCACCAGACCTTTCAACTCAACAGTTACTAGTACTGGTCTTCTACACTTGGTTAACTCAGGCGTTCACATCACTCTTTTCATGCAGACATCGTGTGCAACCCCTTATGTATCTAGTTTTAGCATTCTTTGGCAAGCTTAACACGTGTGATATGGTTCACAAAAGAATTATAGACTCTTTATGCTGTTGGTTTGTTATGTGCAGGTCGACAGCTGAAAATGTTGAACACTTGTTTCTTCACCATAATGTCGCATTAAAATCTATGGTTCAAGTTGCTCATGGCTGCTGATATTTCCCCAGTGATCTTGACCTATTGTCTAGAGGAGATAGAAGTAAGGGGTTTTGTTGAATTTATGATGTCATGGTAATTTGTTTGGGTGATATGGTTTGAGATGAATATAAGGAAATTTGACGATGCTAAAGATGACGGTAATGTCAAGAACGTCATCAAAAGACTTTTCATATTTTATCTTTCATATGCTTATTTACTTACCGATGTGGTAAATAGAAAAGTAGAAAAACAAACTCTCCTTCAAAAAGATTCTTCAAATAGAAATAAGTTAATATTATTTTAATCAAATCTTTCCCTTCACCAAATTTAACTACCCTCCATTTTTTCTCAACAAATTTGATTACCTATATTTTTATTATCCCAACTATTGTAATCAAATCTTTATTTCAAAGTAATTTTGTGTTAATTTTAAATGCGTCGTCGTTGTCATTATTATTATTATTTTAATTATGTTTTAAATATGTTTATATTCTAATAATCTTGCCGATGTGCTATTAATATGTTTTTCCCATTATGTTTGTCCATTTTTAATTCAATTTATGCTAATTAAAAAAATCAGTAGTTAATAAATTAAAAATATAATATTAATTATAAAATTACTTGAAAACATATCGGTAAGCAAGCAAGTCAAAACCCTAACACTGAGGAGCTTGCTCTAATGAAACTACTAACACTCAGACTAGGGACAGGGACTCAGACCCGGTTGCCTAGAAGAGGAGATTCGATTCAATTTAGTTAGTCGGGTCTTAACAAGGAGCGAATATATGCACTATAATATCATATCGCCCCGTGTCCTATAAAATATATACTCAGGTTGATTGAGGGATTGATATATGTTCATAACCGGACTTCCCGCTAGCACGCCCCACTCCTAACTGCATAAGAAATCGAACCCGAAACAAAGGCTGTGGGGGATGGTCGTAGATCAGCTTACTAGAACTATACTATACAAGGCATCGATAAATCTAGAAATTTGAAGAAAAAATATTTTGTAATGAGAAGTGTATGAGTTCAATGATATTTCCCCAGTGATCTTGACCTATTGTCTAGAGGAGATAGAAGTAAGGGGTTTTGTTGAATTTATGATGTCATGGTAATTTTGTTTGGGTGATATGGTTTGAGAAGAATATAAGGAAATTTGACGATGCTGAAGATGACGGTAATGTCAAGAGCGTTATCAAAAGACATTTCAAATTTCATCTTTCATATGCTTATTTACTTACCGATGTGGTAAATAGAAAAGTAGAAAAACAAGTTCTTCTTCAAAAAGACTCTTAAAATAGAAACATGTTAATGTTATTTTAATCAAATCTTTCCCTTCACCAAATTTAACTACCCTCCATTTTTTCTCAACAAATTTGATTACTTATATTTTTATCATTCCAACTATTGTATTCAAATCTTTATTTCAAAGTAATTTTTTATTGATTTTAAATGTCGTCGCCGTTGTTGTCGTCAATATTATTATTATTTTAATTATGTTTTAAATATGTTTATATTCTAATAATCTTGCCGGTGTGCTCTTGATATGTTTTTCCCATTATGTTTTTCCATTTTTTATTTAATTTATGCTAATTAAAAAAATCAGTAGTTAATAAATTAAAAATATAATATTAATTATAAAATTACTTGAAAACATACAAAAATTTGAAGAAAAAATATTTTGCAATGAGAAGTGTATGAGTTTAATGATATTTAATAGGGTGAAAAAATACCCTTAAATTGTTATTTTTTTTTCAAAGGAAAAATATATGGCAATTATAACTACTAATAGAAGAGAGAGAAATCCTAATTGAAGTGTATTGGCAATATTGAAGAGTGAGAAACATAGCTTATTTGAAGAATCCTAATTGAAGTGTCTTTTGAACTTACTTAATACTGATATGGCTCTTCAATTATATAATTTTCTCTTTCCAATAAAACATTAATAGAAGAGAGAGAAATCTCCTAGCCATATTGAAGAGTGAGAAACATAGATTATTTGAAGAATTCTAATTGAAATGTCTTTTGAAGTTGCTTAATATTGATATGGCTCTTCAAAAAAAAATTACATGGCTCTTCAAATAAAAAGTAATTTTTTTTTTGAAACCTTTTAGTGATGATCTTACTAGCTAGCATCACATGATAAAAAAAAAACACATTGTTAAAGGTAAACGGTTATTTGTTCAGAGATAAATTAACTAATTCTAATTTACAATGATCTCAAATAGTCAATTTGCATGTGAAAAGATCATATTTGTCCTTCAACGATATGTCTTCTTAATAGGATTAGGATCATCTCTTTGTTTTCTTTTCTTCTAGCAAACTATCAATGTCTTTTAAGTATAGGCGGCTCTTCTCCTAGGCAACTTAGGCGGTTGCCTACGACCCCACTATAGATGAAGACCCTTAATTTTATTTCTAAATTATAGTTATTAATTATTGATGTATATTTATAATTATATTTTCCACAAACAAACTACTAAATATTTACAAAGTCCCCTTTTAACATTATAATTAACAATTTTAATCTCATTTATTTCTTCCATATATTTCATCTAAAACTCTATAAAGGCCACATATTTTTTTAAATTATTATCCATTAATATCTTTTTCCAATTAAAAAAATACATGAAACCTTCATTGCTTTGGTGAAAAAATTACTTTCTCTACCCTACTTGTCACTTAAGAAAAAAAGATCAATTGTTTTCCTTTCCATTGATCACTGCTACTCGAAACCTCAATCCATCAAAGTTAAAGTTCTCAAATTTCCAGGTTTTATCTTTCCATTCTCTTATTAATTAATTATGTTATTTAGTTGTTTTGTTTATTTTTAAAAATATTATTGTGTTCATAGGTTGTTTTCTTGTAATTATCTAGCATAGTTGTTTGCTTAATTACTCTTGTTTCACTAAAAAAAATGTTTACTAAAAAAATATGCATTAGGATAAAAAAAAATTCAAAAACAAGTGAAGAATAGAAAAGTTAGTTTAATCTCAAAAAAGAGCCATTGATAAAAACTTATTTAAGATCAACTATGTCATATGAAAGATTAAATAGGTTAGCTATATTGTCTATTGAGAAAGATATATGAAGAGAATTAGAAAATAAAAATTTGATTAATAAGGAGCCATTGATAAAAACTTATTTAAGATCAACTATGTCATATGAAAGATTAAATAGGTTAGCTATATTGTCTATTGAGAAAGATATATGAGGAGAATTAGAAAATAAAATTTTGATTAATAATTTTGCATCTCAAAAGCTAGAGAAAATGATTTTAAATAAATAAAATTTAATAAAATTAATACATATATTTCACCTCAAATTTTTTGGAAGGCCTAATTAAAACAATTTACCTGAGACCTAAAATATGATTGAGCCGCCCCTACTTTTAAGAATCGAGTGACAAGTGGCATTACTCAAATTATATGGCTCAGATACATATTTATTTTATTTTTATTAACTAAGCATTAAATTTAGGTTGTTTGAGAATAATTACTTCACAAAGTACAAATTTTCACAATAGTTAACAAAAAAAGGATTTTTTTTCATATTCAAATTATGAAAAAAAAAATGACAAAAAGAGATTCGGCGAACCAAAAAAACAAAAAAAAAAAAAATTGTTGTTGCAAACTAGCAGACCTCGGAAATCGAAAGAAAAAGCAAGCTGGCAGACTCATAGCTAATTTTCAAATTTTTTGTGCATGTTTAGGATTGTAGTTGTTCTCAAATAATCTTTACAGTAGACCTCGATAAATTAAAAGTTTTTAGGACTTTAGAAAATCTATTAATTTTGTAAATATTGATCTACTTAAATTTTTTAGTTTCTATGCTTTATTTGAATATTAGTTAGTTGCCTTGCATTTATAGTAGTAAGATTATTGTGCAATTTTTACTTTTATTATGATATTAAAATTTTTAAATTTTATTGCAAAATCTATCTCGTGCAAAGAAGCACTCAAAGTGATACTGATATAGATAAATTTTTATTGTAAAATGACAATACTAACTACAATTTCTTTTTTCATTACAAAAGTTTAGAGATGAGAACGAGGTCAAAAATAATTTCAAGAAGCAAGTAACGCTAAGAAACAAAAGACACATAGACATATTATACGGATTTAGTTTTAAATTAGATAATTAATAATTTGTGTAGTAAGTTGGTTCTATAAGAAAATAGGATTTTTTTTTATAAAAAAAATCCTATTATCTTATAAATTTATTAAATCATTAATCTACCACATTGACCCTAAGTCGAGGTCAGTAAAAACCTATTCTTTAATCAATATTATCAATTTATTAGATAATAATTTTTCGAAGTTCTAGTATGTTTTTTCATAAATCGAGGGTGATCTCGCAAGATAAAAGACAAAATCAGTTTATAAGTATTCGACTCCTTCATATGTTAATTAGAAACTAGAAAATACTAACTTTAATCTTAAGTGGGCTGGTCACAAGCTAGTTATTTGGGTTGATGTGTATAAATGAAAGCATTTGATGGGACAAAAGATTAATCACCAGTTAGGGGAATGTTTGTTGGTCCAAACACATTTTCAAGTGGTATAGGAGGTCTTGAGTACAAGTTAAAGTACATAAGCTAACGACAATTGATAAGGTCATCGAAGTCGATACAAAAAGTTATAGGTTTGAATCTCATTAACTCTAGACTCAAGTAATAATAGATAGATATTATCTAGTACCGAGTATAATGCACGGTTGTCTCATCTTGGTGCCAATTTCACTGTTTATATCATAAATTTGACTCCTCTAGTATTGCTAATTCTTCATCATCCATAATGTTCATTTACAACACCTTTCAATTCTTCATGTCGTTACTTCCTCAATCCACCATACTTTGGTCATGTTTGGGATTGAGGTGCTATATCTTCTGTTGTGGAAAAAAATCTATAACTATAAAACAAAATTTAATAATATATAGTAAATATAAATTTTAAATAATAATTTTGACAAAATTATTATACATATAATATATTTTCTATTATACAAGTAAAAAATCATATTAACGTATCTTCCAAGTTACAATAGTTAGTGTTTATCAAACACTTTAGTGCTATAACTTAAAAGTTACAACTATCTAACCTCAATCCCAAACATACCCTTATACTTGAATTCTCAGCTAATATGTAAATGTCTTAATTTCATTCACCTTTCTTTTAAAACTTGAATTCTAGATCCATCCTTCTAAGATTGTAGTCATGCCACACTAGGCTCAAGCGTCCTCGGCAGCTATCTCTTTAGCATTTTGCAAGATGTCAGACAAGTATGAAATTTTCTTTCTTCATGAACCATTGCGAACACGTTCCCCTATAAACCTTAAACGGCACTAAGCAAGATTATAGTGATGCTCACAAATAATGAATCAAATCTTTCACCCAATGAGCACACAGTTCAATTTTGAGACTTCACCCCATGAGCACAAAGTTCAATGATGTGATTTCCTTTTACCTCCAATTTTACGATACAAAATTTCCCCTTTTCCTTCTCAGAAGAATGAAGTTTAGAGGTGCTATTCCAAGATATCAAGATTTCCATACGCAGTAAAATTCCAAGATATCTTTTTTCTTTTTTCTTTTTCCTTTCATTGTAATCTTCCTATACGCCGCTCACTGCTGGGATTACAAATATTAACTCCCTCCTCCTAAATTTGCAGTCCCTCAGCAATTAGGTTGATAACTAGTATGAACATTGACCTTGCTTTCCTGTCGATAATATCTTATGCTAAAAGAGCTCTATAAGTCTCGACCACCCACCAATCAAACATATATTGAATCGATTATATCTTCTGCTTACCACACTGCTGCAACAGTTCAAGTAACCTGTGCTGCTTAATTAATTTGCTATCTAAGCTCAGCAAAAGAAAGATTTAATTTCAGCTACTTGATACTCTGCAATGTCGCATTGTATATAGAAGGATACAAGGAGTGCCTACCGTGTAAAAATGCTCACAACTATAGCGCCCTATAACAATACTTACGGCTCCTAGAACCACAATAATTTCATGCTCAAAACTTGATGATTGTCTAACATTTAAATCCTTGTATGATCCCAAAAGTAATTACCTAATTCTAGAATCTTCATTGAGAGTGTGTATATAACTATATATATATATATAGACAAAACTCAAGGCAATGAGATAATATCCTTTCCAATGTGGCATCATGCATTATATAGTAATAGAACCACTGAACAAAATTAAGACATAAAATTGCTGCAGATCGATCGCATGCTATGATATTAAAAATAAATTAAATAAATATAAGCCATTAATTATCGAAACAAAATAAGATCTCATCGCATCGCATCAGCTATATGAAGACTTAAAATAAATAGCAAAGAAAGAACCATGATATTGAGATCTTAAATAAATATATGCAATCATAAATGAATGAAATGAACGAATGACCTGGTGCTAGCGAAGTCGTAGAGCTTGCCGGTGCTGGAGAAGATTATGACTCCAACTTCCGCGTCGCAGAGGATCGCTAACTCCTTCGCCTTCTTCAACAATCCGTTCCTTCGCTTCGAAAAAGTCACTTGCCTGCTCGTTGAATTATCAATCCTCCTTATCATTATTTTCCCTCTCCCCATCCTTACAAATTAAAATTTAAAATTTTATTATAAATCACGACTCCAATACCAAATTCTCAATCCAATCAAATTTCAAATTTCAAAACAAATGATTTTGTTAAGAAAATTACAGAAAAAAAGAAGAAGTTATAAATAGAGACTTACTTGGCAAGAAAGTGCGCAGCTGAGAGTAGAGACAAAAGAAAATCGCGAGCTTTGTTTTTTGTTTTTCCTTTTTTTTTTTCTTTCTCAGAGACGTCGTTTTGGTGCTCTTAGGATGTGATTCATTTCACATCGTCAGCGGAAGCAGCTTAGTTCAGCTATATACGGAAAGTGTATAATGGCAGCTGTTTTGGCGTATAAAACCACTAGTTGTTTTAAACGAGTTAACGACACGTGGACCAATGGAGAGCTGAGAGAATTTTAAAAAACTAGTTTGTTTTTGCGTGAAGCGCCGTCCACCGTATAGATCGTTGACGCGTGGGTAAACGGATTCGTAGACCGTAGTTACTATTTTTGGAATTTCATTTTCCTGTTCTCCTAGGAAAATGGGATTTTGGATGCCCCTCAAAAATTGGGGAATGGCCGTTGCGTCCCCCGAAGTGTAAAAAACTAAAAAGGGTTTTTGAGTTTTGGGCTAAAGTGACAGGTGGATATCATTTTCAACGAGGAAGCACACACCTTACCTGATTTTGACCGAAGTCTGTGTTAGATTGCTTATAAGACTGGCATCACAAGATTTCCTTTGTTAAAAAATAATAATAATAAATAAATAAATAAAAATAAAAATCCAACCATTAGCTTCTGAGTAAATTGTAAAAGGGTAAATTTTGAGTAGGATTTGACTATTTTAAAATTATATCTATTTTTTAAATAGTGTTTATTAAATAACAACATTAACACTAAAAAACTACTATTTGAATTAATAAAATAAAAAATAAAAATGACTTAAGGCCCTTAAAATTTTTTAAAAAGAAAAAAATTGTGTCTTTTTTATTTCATCTCCACAAAATTAGAACCACATTAAATCCTAATTGAAATACCCATAATTTGTCCCATGATTTCAATTGGTTGGTAGGTCTTAGGGTTTGGTTTTGATGGCCACGCGGCCAAGGATATAGTTTCCTTGGCTGCGCGCGGCCATGGATTGGTAGAACAGCTAAGGGTTTGGTTTCCATGCGCGGCCATGGGTGGGGTTTGGTTGCCCTTGAATTCTTAGAATTTTTTTGGCCATGGTAAGCAACTGTAATTGATAATTGTTCAGAGTATTCAAATATGAAATTTTGACTTCAAAACTTATTGGGTTATGTTAAAACTTGCTTAGATTTTAATTAGATTTTAATTTTACTTTAGTTTTTATTTACGTGTAGCTGATTTGAAATTATTTATTAACAAAAAATTTTGGAGAGAGAATGTTGCATTTATTTGTAGAAGAGAGTGAGTTTTATTGGATGAAGATGATGAACAGTAACAAATGAATTTTGAAATTAAATGAAGTCAAATTATGTTAAAGTACATTTTTGTGATAATGCTCATTTTATCTAATAATAAATACATAAGAGTAAAAAAATAAAAAGGTTTGACTTCTTCTGGTTAATTGATTATTTCAAATTGTAAAGATATTGTTTTACCCATTTAACCATTAAAATTAATAGAGAGATGATAAGTTTTGGTGCTAACTTAAGGTTTTTTTTTTAAAGTAAGGAACTAATTTGAAGATAGTTAATTCATGAGAGAGGTAATCTAAAATTTATCAAAAGAATACAATATTATAAAATACTCGTATTGTACCCCTTAACAAAAAAAAAATTATCAAGAACAATTATTTTCAGAGAAATGATATATCTGCACATTTGAGGTTACACAAATTTTAAATTAAGTGATGTGATATCTAAAGTGATATATTTATTGATAGGTGCTACAAAATCAAGAGTATATTAATTATAAACAATAAATGTAATTAGTATCATTTAGGATATAAATTTTTACCTTAACTATATGAATGTGATATTATCATTAACACTATGATATATGTGTAATTAAGTATTTTACCTACTTTATACCTAAAGTAAGAGAGTGAAAAAAAATGTTTCTTGTGTGTGTGTGTGTGTGTGTGTTGTCATTCTCTAATGAGGACATTCTCATTTTAACAAAGTGAATATGCCACTAAAATATTAAAAGAAATATATACTTCAATACATTAGAGATTGTGTTTTCTTTTCTGTTAAGAGCAATCCTGAATTTTAACAAATACAGGATCCTGGGTTGGAACATTTATTTATATACATATATAAAGAGAAAGAGAGAGAGAGAACTTCTTCGAGGTAGGCGTTAAAATGCGGATTTCATGTGGATAGAGTTGAAAGACCCAAAAAAAGAAAGACTCCGAGGCACTAAAAAACCAAAAAAGTAACATTTTTGTCTTTTAACTCCTTCTACATAAAATCTACATTTTAGCATCACACCTAAATAGCTTTGTGTGTGTGTGTGTGTGTGTGTGTGTGTGTGTGTGTTGTCATTCTCTAATGAGGACATTCTCATTTTAACAAAGTGAATATGCCACTAAAATATTAAAAGAAATATATACTTCAATACATTAGAGATTGTGTTTTCTTTTCTGTTAAGAGCAATCCTGAATTTTAACAAATACAGGATCCTGGGTTGGAACATTTATTTATATACATATATAAAGAGAAAGAGAGAGAGAGAACTTCTTCGAGGTAGGCGTTAAAATGCGGATTTCATGTGGATAGAGTTGAAAGACCCAAAAAAAGAAAGACTCCGAGGCACTAAAAAACCAAAAAAGTAACATTTTTGTCTTTTAACTCCTTCTACATAAAATCTACATTTTAGCATCGCACCTAAATAGCTTTGTGTGTGTGTGTGTGTGTGTGTGTGTGTGTGTGTGTGAGTTATTCGCTACTGAGAGCATCCTCAATTTATTAAAGTGAGAATGTACATTAAAATATAAAAAATACATATTTTATTATATTAATAAATAAAAAAATACAGTTTATGATATATTAAAATTTTTATATTTTTATATTATAGTGGCGTCTTTACTTTAATGAAGGATGATTTGGATAGAAAATAATTTTATATATACATATAGGAAAATGATAAGTAGACAAATTTTAATGGTTGAAACGATAAACATAATGACAAAACGGCAATAGTCTCACTTGCTTTTATTAAATTAAAATATTTATGAAAAAAAAGGTTAAGAATGTGTTCACCAGTCAAATAGGTGCTTGTGAGCAATTTCTATTGGGAATTTTGGTCTCAAAATCAGCAATCGAATATTTCATGGGTAATGTGGAATAAAAGAGAATATCGTAATTTAGTTGAAGTCAAATCAACACCCCAAAATAGAAAGCAGGTTAGTAATGAGAATTCGCCTGAATGGGCTGTATGATGGGCAATCAGAGATTGTTATTGTGGCTGTCATTTCGTTACCTTTGATGTTTTCCCGCAATCATGACATCCTCGTCATTTAGTGAAATTCTGAAGGACCTATTTGGTATTTCAGCTAAAAAGGAAGCTACGTGCGTCACAAGTGGTAAAGCCTCACGCGTACGACACAGCCACGTGAAACCTAAACACACCACGTGGAGTCAGAACTAAGAAGTGGAAAGCGCAGCTATTTTTTGTTGTCCATTTTTTGAGTTTTACAAAGGTTTCCGAATTGGGAAATCTGAGAGCGCTCCGAAAATATCCCACAACTTTAGTGCGGCGAAAGCATCACCCCATCGCCAATCTCTTTTTGGCAAATTGCCAATAACAAGTTGATAAATCTTCTCTCAATGTCAATGTTATGGCTGTTTTTGTGTCTGATTCTGATTTCTGACAAAACTAATAAGTTCCAAGTTGGGAACTGTCTACAATCACAAACTCATCTGAAAACCCACCAAAGATGCTATATATATTACTATGTCTATTTCTATAATGGTGCGCTTTTTGATTTTGGGTGTAGTTTAATGTTATTTTAGTCCAAGTTGCCAACAGAATATTCTATATCTTTTGGTATACCCACAAACTAATGTAAAGAATATATGACGTATGTAAAATAAACAAGTAGTTTGATTCTATGACGTGTCTCTCTCTTACGCATCGATGAATAGAAAAATTATACTTGTAATCAATCGAATTAGCTAGTGGAAAACTTAGTTTAATCATTAGTAGGTAATAGTTGAATTTATGGTACATACTTTTGTAACTGTTTGGATCTCTCTCTCTATTCGGAGTGCTGTCCATATGCTTCGATTGATACTTATGAGATATTACGATATTACTAGTATTAATCACGGAAGAGAAGTGTAACACAAAACTTTTAAAGAGATCACCCATCTTAACACTATTTTGTTGTAGAGTTTTTCATTAATTAATGCTGCCAATCACACCCATTTGGTATTAAGTTGATGAATAACTATGATAGTGCTTTTCTTTGGCGGTATATTTTGAGAGTATAAATTGGGGTAAATCCTCCTTTAATTCCTATGTTTTAACTTAAGTAACTATTTAATCTTTATATTTTGAAAAATACTTCAAGATGTCTTTATTATTAAATACGTTACACTCTTATCTTTACTTTTTCTTTTCTTTTACAATAATACCTTTATAATCTATAAAAAAATTAATTAGCAAATTAACTAGTTTTTACTTATTAGCGAATTAAGAGATAAATATTAGTATGAAATAAGTGGTGTTTTTCATATAACTGCAACGGTCTTACTAATTATTATTTATAAAAAATATTAAGACCAGTTAATTTAAATCAATGTTTAATATCCTTGCAATCATCTTACCAATAATTTTCTATAAAAAAAATTAAAAATCTACCAAATTAATGACAACTAATTTATTTTACTTCTAAGGCTAATTTGATGAATTTAATTTTTTTAGTTTTCATTAACATCTCCAAGAATATTGTTATAAAAGTAAAGAAAAAGGAAGAGTAAATAAATTAATACCAGCTAATGATTAAATATAAATAAATTAATATATATCACTTAAAAAGCAATGTTTAATATCCTTACGACAATCTATTTAATAATTCTTTGTAAAAAAAATTAATTTATCAAATTAATCCTAAAAATAAAATAATAACAACTAATTTATTTTACTTTTAAGACTAATTTGATAAATTTAATTTTTTTTCTTTTCATTAATATCTCCAAGAGTATGGATAGAAAAGTAAGGATAAAATTGTAATATAATTACTACCAATAGTGTCATCAAGTATTTAGGTGTGGACAAGAAATTCCATTCAATGATAAATACTAATTCTTACCCTTTATTACTGCTCGAACTATGCACAATGGACAAAAACCGCTTCAATTTATCCATATAGAACTAATTATATATTCTAGTAACAATACAATTGAGTTTTTGTTGGTTACAGTCACTATTATATAATTTGTAAGTTCAATTATTATGATTTTATTCACTTAATATATTTTAAAATATCACTTAAATATATATGCTCTATTCGATGTTTGTCTTAATGGAATCAATTTCTAGCCATACTTGACCCATTTAAATTTGTGAAAAAGGTTGATCTAATTTCCAACTGAATGAGTTGGGTGCACATGTTATTAGGGTAGAGGTTGTGCCAAATTAATGAATTTACATTCAGTACTGAGCTTACTTGTATCTAATTCTTTACAGTCATATGCCACGTGTACATATACAACAATATATTTAATTAATTTTTTTATTCAATAACCACCGATTGTTTCTTTTTAAAAAGTTAGTAAAAAATCAGCTATTTACTAAATCTAAATCCCAAATTAATATCATATTTAGGCTTCTAAAGAATTTCTAAAAATTAAAAGAAGAAAAAATATCAAAATTATTGAAGATTTGCACAAAACACAATTCCTAGGATTCTCCTAAACATAGATTCAATAGGATAGGTTTAAAAATTATATAATATGGGGTATCTATATAATTGCTCAAGGTTGATGAGCAATTATAATTATATTTTCTCACCTAATATTTTAATTTTTATTATTTTACCACTAAACCATTAACAATAATAATATTTTAACATGTTTATTTTACTCCTAAATTGTGTGATTAGAATTTTATCCTCTAAACTTTTGTAAAAAAAAAAAGTTATATATAAAGAGATAATTCTTTTATCAAATATTTATATATCTAAAATAATCTGTTGATAAAATTGAAATACTATAACACTTTTAGCTTAATATTTAAAATTCTCAAAATATTCTTGTGACATATGGAGTTAATAGTTTGATGTTAAAATGATGAGAACAAAAACATCAAATAAGAAAAGATAATTGTCAAAAAAAATTAATAATGAAATGATAATTAAAAATAAATAAATAGTCAATAAGATAAGAATATCCACAGTTTCAAATCCGAAACCTCGTTTACTAAAACCCGCCATCACATGGCCAAGAGATTTGATCCACTGACAGGCACGTGAAGGCAACACCCGCCATTAGCCAATCGAGGATTTAGCTCCCACGCATGCACGCCTTCATCGAACTCAGGCCTACAGCTACCAAACCCTGTAACAGATTATGCTAGTCTGCGGTTTGGTAGTGGCTGTGTTGATTGTTAAATTTGATGATCGAGCTCAAACTCCCTGGGCTGAAACCACGTGATCAATAACGCGTGGACCAATAAGATTTTTGCTCTTGGAAATTGAATGTCAAGTTAGTCAACAAATGGGTATAGGGGTATCTTTGACATGTCCCCAACGTGAAAGCATTTTGGACAAGTGTCAATCATCAGGCACATGATATGAGCGCTTAAATCAAGAGAGGAGAGCGATTCCAGTACTTTTTAATCATTGTCATCCTGAAAATTACTTCGTCGCGGCTTTTAATGTTTATGGTTTGTACAAATTAATACTAAGAGAAGCAAATAAAGTTATCGGTGAAATGGTACATATCCTTTACAGGAAGGAGGTTTTAGCTTTGGCTTTGGCTTTGGCTTTGGCTTTGGCTTTTCGATTGCGTAAAGGATAAGGGAAGGCACGTTCCTTTTGATGTGACTCCACTTTATAAATTGCATTTTTTTTTTTATAATTGGCGGATAGGCCCAACCACTTCGACTGTCATGCGAAGCAATTGTACTTTTTGACGAGACAAGAAGAATGGCCGAGTCGTCGATATGGACTCAATTTTTCGCTTCATTAGGTGACATTGTTTGACCCGAACAAAAAGCTAACAATAATATTAACGATAAGTTTAGTTTTGCAATACGAATTCAGAAAAGAGAAGGAAAAAAGAACTAGTAGATAGATAGATCGAGCGAGTTAATAAATTGAAAATAAAAGCATCAAATGAAGTTTATTCAAATAAAAGGATAATATAGGCAGGGTGCTTACTGCTACGTTTGGTTTTGATCATGAATTTTGTCCAATTAAAATACAGATATACACATATTTTTAAAAAATAGAAGTAAAAACAATGGTGAGTTTATAATCAAAATAAGTCATAATGTTTGACCAATGGAAAAATTCGAAGATAATTGTAACCTTGTTATTAAACAGAATCATTTAACGAGATCATTACTGTAGCAAAACTCCTAGGAATAATACTTCACGGCAGTTTAGTTAATAGTTGAGGATTATAATTTGTATGCTATTATGACCTTTTTAATAAATAAATAAATAAATAAGGGTATGGAATGGGCAAATGTTAAATTGATTTTTTAGCTCATACTTCCTCTAGGATTCATAAGTAGTTAAAAACAAATTGTTTGAAAACTACTCAGCTAGTCAAGCCATAAGGTAATTCACAAAATAAAAGATAACTCCATTAAATTCTTGTTGTTCGTTCCCTATAATGAGAATTGCTGGATCAAATTTTAGTGGGTTTACTTCGGTTAATTAAAAGTTAACCAACCAAATTAATGCATAAAAATAATGTGCAAAAAAATAAAGCACGTAAAAGGATATTTACGTGGTTTGAGGTGCAAATCCTACGTCCGAAAAGTCACTCTCAAATATCAAGTAATTCATTAGATTCAAGATATTACAAACTATTAAAACCTTACACAATATGAGCCTCTCTCTTAATAATTGCCACTATCTTATTATAACCTTAGATATCAAGATAATTTTTTCATGTTTCAGGGTTTGAATCCCTACTTCCACAAAGCCACACTCATATATCAATATAAAACTTTCTATCATTGATTGCCACCACATTTGTTATAACCTCACCAAGTGAACATTTCCCATGCACCACATGTCTTTTGCTTTCTCTCCAACTAGACTTTTAAGTCAACAATATGTTGCCTCTCTATAAAATCTCTTTATTGCGAACACATGATCCCTTCTTTTGAAAAAACTAGAGATAATGTCCCCCGAATCAAATAATGATACCAAGGTTGTAACCTTTGGTGTAAAATCCCTCTACTATTCTAATGAACTTCACTCTCGCAACGACTAGATCAACAAACCATTAAATAATCAAAACCACCAGAGAAAGTAAAAATGTAGCATCTTCTTACATCAAAATATGACGGATAAACTTATAAATAGAAGACAAAAAGCCAGTGGCATCACCCTAGAAAGGGTAACAAAAATACTCTCAAATACTCTCTCTTTTAAGTTTTGGGTTCTACTAAAATATGTGAATGATTTCCCTTTATATATTGTTGGGTAAATCACTTTTAACGAAGAGCCCAATCTTCTCAAATTATCATCCTTTAAGAATAAAGAACTCTTCATGATAATATAAGGATATTATCTCTTCAATATCTCTTTATAATCTGTCAAAAATCAAACTAGCACTATCTCGCTCTTAACGATCATTCCAATCTTCAATCATTATCGTTTAAGATTTTGCTTGTTGAAATTGATAGAAAAATGCCATGTAGAGATTGATTGATCCTCGATTACTTTGACCTTGTGGTGTCCACATGAAGTAACGCCTAAGTCCTTTATCACCAAAATGATTCATGCTAACTTCATCATATCTTCATGCCTTGTGTGTTTCTCTCATACTAAAATGTCTCTCTACAGACTCATGTGGACCCGCAATAAACACACTAAAATCATAATTGATCTAGATCTGCTGTCGTTCTAAGATAGTGTGATAATACTTGACATAATCTAAGTTACATGGGTGTTACAATATTAATGAAAGACTCGATTATATATGTCCAATGAGGATGCAACTTACTAATAAATAAATTGGTGTTGTTATAGAAATACCATCATCTATACCAGTGACGGACCCAAAAACTAAAATGAGGGAGGGCTTAGTTCCAAAAATTTTATTTAACTTAAATTTTTTTAATATTCACTCGAATATATTTTAAGTCTTATAAACTCAAATTTTATTATTATTTTTAAATACGTGAAAATATCATTTTTTGAAGCAGTATTTTAAATGCGTGAAAATATTATTTTTCGAAGTAGTTTTCACAAAATATTTTAAAAAATAAAATAATGTGGCTAATGGGATTTGAACTAAGGTTTTAAAATTATTAAATAACACTCTTACCATTGAACCACAAGATTTTTAATATATGAAAAATGTATCCAAATTCTTTTATTTAACTTTTTCAGAAGGGTCTTGGGGTACATTCAAAAGAAAATTTAATGGTTCAGGGGGGGTTGAAGCCCCTCCTGGACCTTAATTGGGTCCGCCCATGATCTATTCAATAAATTCCTAACAAGAATGATCTAAATTCTAAAAGTTTCCATATCTTGGTAATGACACTGAGGCCTTGATTGCTAGCGTCTTATAATAATATCCTTTCGGGTTTGAGAGGATTAATAATCATGTGGATGCACGGAAAATCGAATCCCTTGTGATCTCTCTCTTTTTATCCCATGTTCCTTTCATCATACCAAGCTCCTTTAAGCTAGCCTAAATTGAATGATTAGTTTCGCAACATATTTAATTAAGAAATATATTTCTTTAATCTTTCAAAAGACATAATTATGTGACGGCAGGTTTCTGTATTAACAAGAGTATCCAAGTAATTGCTGACTTGGTAATGTATTTGTGTGAGAGAGTTGAAAGGAATACATCATTCCTTGTTTCTTTCTTCAATTTCAGTTGAAAGTAGTGTTTGCTTCAGATGGGGTGTCTATGAATAAGATAGATTAATTCTTAAATGTTCATGCACAAATACAATGCAATGCACATCGAATATTAAAGTTAGGTGCATTACTTCAGTTAGGAAATTATTTTAATATTGTCCGCGTAAGCGGCTTGTCCACATTCACACGTTTCAATTGGACGTCACTAACTAGGGTTTCATTCATGCAAGACAAAGCTAGGGATATATTATGTGTATTGAGTATATTTGTTAATTGTGAGGTGCGACAGGATAAGCGACACGTGATTCTTGTTACTATTTTTATCTTTTATAATTATATATAATTCATTAAAAAAAACAATTGAACCTAGCTAATATAAGAAACGGACAAAAATAAGCTGGCCAATCAAGCGATCGGATATTGGTAGGTAGAAATAGATACGACCGGGCTGGCTGAAGGTTCCCAAAATAGTATTTTAAAAATTTATGAACAGGATGTCTTGGAGAGTTGGGAGTTTCTTTCTACAAACAAAATATGAGATAAAATTAAAGAAGAAAACACCAAAAGTGGAAATAAATTAAGAATGACGTGAAAAGATGTGTACATTTGAATATACACGTCCAACAAAGCACGTTATAAAAGAAGAAAAAAAGTTTTAATTGTTTGTAAAACCAGAACAGCAAAATTCTGTGCAAGTGAGAGAATGTTTTTTTAGGCCGAGCTCTTTGAAATAGGCATTGTGTAAGTTTACGTATGATCCAATACCTTCAGTTGGGCTGAACAAAGCTCAGGGGGAGACCAATATCTTATTGGGCCTACGTTGCTCCCAAATAGTCCACTTTTGGGATATTTATCTTGGTGCCCCTACAAGTACTGTCCCTCTCGTATTGGAATTAGCCTCTAAGTTGACTACTATTTTTTGTTTTCCCCATTATATAATAATAAACTCATTTCAAGAACCACGAGAACTTGTATTATTATACCACTAAAGGTTTTAAAAGTAAAACAACATTTTTTTGTAAGTTTAACTAACAATTTGTTATTGGAGAATTTTAATTGTCAGATGATAATAGCATCAATCACTGAAAATTTAAACCATAGTTTTTTAAAGTTAATATTCCCTATACAATATATATTTTCAAAGGGTAATGTCAGATATTTCAATTTTTTTATAAAATTCTGTCGGTTATAAAATTCTGTCATCGGCCTAGTTAATGACACGTAATATAAAATATCAATAACACATAATATAAGATGAAATTTTTGGCATACGAGTTTGAGATATTACTGGGAAATTGAATTTTAAAAAAAAAATTCAGAACGGTGGGGGCGTGCGCGTCACCGTAATTTTAAAGCGAGTGGGATAATTATATATCTCAATCATCAATGCGGACGCGGAGGTCCAAAGCTCATTTCACCTAAAGTCGTTCAACCAAAGTAATCAAAATCTCCTCATTCCTCAGACACGAAGCCTCCCTTCCCAATTTAAAGAAAAAAAAAATTATTTCTTATTTTATTTTATTTTCCCCCTAATTTTCTGAGAAATCCATAAAACAGCATCTAGCGAGAACAAGACTGCGACATCACACAAACTTCTTCTATCTCTCCCTAAAAAGGTAATTTCTGTTCTCAATTATCTTTGATCAATAATATAATTCTAATCTTGGGCTCTCGGCACTATTTTTTTCTTTTATCCCACTTCTTTCACAGTCTTTATTTCGATTGCAGAGCTACGACGTCGAATTGATTGATCGTATCGCGATGGCAATGACTTCTGATGAAACCACAAAAATATGCAGTCACTGGTAATTATTCTATCTCAATTTTTTGTTTTACAATTTATACGATAAGTCATATTTAAAATATGTAAAATTCAATTCGTATTTATTGATTAATTGTTTTACAGGATCTTTTTTTTTGGGCACCTGATTTAGCTCAAGTTTTATGTAACTCTTGTTTGATATTTGTGGAAAATTTACTGTAAACTTAAAAGTCAACTCAATTGATTTTGACCATACAGGTTTTTTTTATTCCCTTTGACCTTCACTTTCCTCACTTAATTTGGAGGTTCAATTTTTGTTAAATAACATGCTGTAGATTTGTTTCTGGATCGGATTGATTTATTGATTGACTTTAGGTTTGGATCTTCTCCTGAATATGGTGTTAGATATGGAAAGTTGCTTAGAAGCTGATATTAAGGATGTTATAGTAGTGGGCTAGTGGCCTAACCACCTAACTCTGTGATTGCTGCGATGTGATGTGTTACATTTTGCCAGTTTTTACGGATCAGTTCTGTTCAGCAATGGTATATTCATCATTCATTCCCTAGTATTAGTGTGAGACCGTGACAATATGTTCCGGGCACTATTTTATATTGCAATTTACTTCATGAATTTCTGTTGTATAATTTTGCCACTTTTTTTTGTCTTTTTAGTGACAGAGCTATACCGTCTTCAAATATTGATTTGCATTTTGCACATTGCTCGCGGAATCTGGAACGATGTAAAGTATGTGGTGACATGGTTCCAAGGAAATATGCTGAGGAGCACTTCTTAAATACCCATGCCCCGGTACGTGATTAACTAATGTGATGCATGCTGGTATATAGTGAATGTGAACTTCCGCAAGTTCTTAGTGCCATATGTATTCATTCTAATTTGTGCTGGAGTTCACCTTGGAAACTGGGAATTCTACTGTTGCCTTGGCCATAAAGTAAGGCAGTTGAGAGGAAAGCATCTCAGTTGGGGGTTGGTGGGGTTCTTAAGGTGATAGTTTGTGTGATTAAGAAAAGTTGAATTGTTGAAAGAAGTTTGCATGACTTTTATGATGGTTAATGCAACTACTAGAAGCATACACCAGGAGAGATAGGTCCCTCTGCTGGGATTACCAATAAGGAAATTTACCACTAGGTTGCAGGTGGACAACTTACCTTGCTTTCATTTTAACTACCAGAGTACAAGTTACATCTCTGAAGTCATTGGTTGAGCCTATGACTCTTTGTACTAACTGCAAACTTTCTATTTCATTTCCTCTCACTTCCTCTCCTTGCTCTGCCTCTCTTGTATGGAATGAGTCCTGAACTCATGATAGTTACCTTGGGCTTGCTGGTAGCCTATGCGTTTCAGGCCTCTGCTCAACAAAGTTAAAAATATTGCCTGTCTTTTACCCCATAGCATGTGCGCCCTAGCTTATGTGTATAGAATTATTAAGGAAACTAGTGTTGATAGCATTAGAGAGAATGTATTTTCATATTGGCCTCATTGGTAGTTGACTTTGAGATTTTTTTGTTTTATGCCATATGTCTTTAAAATGTTGGTTTGTAAAATCAGAAGCAGGCTAGGCAAGTCTGGACTAGATCAACCATTTGCTTATTTAGAATGAGACCGCTCAATCATTAATAATTTTTTTCAGACATATATTTGGGATGATGTCTTGTTGATACACAAATGACAAAACCATCTTAGTGATTGATCAAAACTGATAGGTGCAGGCATACCAGTTTTTTTGATTGAGGAATTGGAGTAGGTATACTATGTGTTTCGATGATTTCTGTTATTGACTTTCATGCTTTTGAGTAGGTGGCCTGTTCACAGTGCAGCGAGACAATGGAGCGTGAAATTTTAGCCATCCATAAAGGTGAAAAGTGCCCGCAAAGGATTGTCACTTGCGACTTTTGTGAGTTTCCACTGCCTGCAGTTGATCTGGCCGAGCATCAGGTGGCAATCGTCAATAATTTTGAAAATGGAAAGACAATAGCTGATGCCATATCTTCTTACTTGGGTGTGATGCTTTGTTGCTTTGTTATTGTAGGAAGTCTGTGGGAATCGCACAGAACTTTGTCATCTGTGTAACAGATATATTAGGTTGCGAGAAAGATATAACCATGAAAGTAGGTGCACAGGTGTCCCAGAAAACACTGTTGGATCTTCCAGGTATGTTTGCTTGTGTTTTACCAGAGCTATAGTTACATAGATTTGTTTTAGTTACATTCCATCACTTAGAACTGAACAGTGGCATTGGTAATTCAGAATAAATATAAGCTAAGATTTTGAATCTTATGGAGTCAATTTGCGATGACCTGTGTTGATTCAAAATTCTGGGAGTCTGGAAAAAGAAGATGGTTTAGATGTGTAATTTTGCTCTCTATCTTTGTCTTTTAAATTTTCCATTTCAATCTTTGTGAAGGAATGTAAGGGCAGCTGAAAGTGACCAAGGGGCTCACAGAAGGCCGGCACCCCCGCCGCCAAACGAGTTTTATCGGAAACGATTTCTACTTACCATAGCAATAACAGGCATTGCTGTTCTATTAGGATCTCTTTTTTTCCCGAGAAAGACAGAGACTAGTCAAGTGCATTAGCAGCAGAATAGAGGATAAACACGGGAGGAGTATATATTTCGGTGACAAACCAATGTATTCCATTTATCTGTACCTAGATCATCTAAAAGCATGTACTGCTATGACCTCACTGAACTCATTGGCATTTTGGCAATATGTTGAACGGCTATGCAACATTTGTTTCTTGCTTTATTATGAAGAGTTTCATCATATTCACTTGTGCTAGAAATAATTTGTTGTACTACATGGTACACACAGTCCCGCAGATCTGCTATAGCTTACTTTTTGTCTTATCTCTTTAGTTGAAAGTATACTTCGTCATGATATTGAGGCATTTTCTTGGGCGTGCATCTGTAATAACACCTTTCAACTGTAATAGTGGCTATGGTCGGTGTTTGAGGTAGTTGTGCTTGCCTCAACTAATTTTCAATAAATGATGGGTGGGTAGTTAGTTTACCTGTTCATGGTGTTTGTTGTCGTTCCAGGTCATATATTATTTATTTCGAAGAATTTTGCCTCCTTACATGCCCTATTCTCAACTTCAACGGTTGGTTTCTCTTTTTTTTTCCCGGATTTTTGTATTCAAACTTAAAAATAATTTTTTTCTTTTTTATGGAAATTATAAACTTCTAATTCGAATAGTAGTAGAGTTGTGATATGATATTGTAAATAAAAATTACATGTTATTAAAAAAAACAAGAGTGAAAAGAAAAATTACATCTTCTATCATCTGATGGTCAAGCAGTTGCCGCCCGCTGGTCAACAAAATAATAGTGTGGGACTACTAACATCCTTATAATTTTCATTTAGAGCTTCTTTTCTATCATGAGCTACATTAGTTTAAAAAATATAATTTTTATTTTTATTTTTTCAGTCTCTTTCAAACAACTCGAAACCTTTAATTATGATTTCTATGCATAAATTTTTGAATGGTTAAGTCGTATATATTTAACTTAAAAAATATATATCTTAGTTAATTAGAGTTGAAAATGGTCTCAAATAGTTACTTTGTAATTTTTTTTAAAAAAAAAGTTGATATGCAAGAAAAGGAGGAAAAAAGTTATTTTTTTTCAAGTTTATATAGGAAATTGATAATGGATGAAGAGATTGACAAGAATAAGAATATGTACTAAAATCACATTGATTAGAATGCAAAGTGTTTGTGAGGGAATGAAAAAAGAAAAAAAAACTAAAACAGTTATTCTTGTGATTGTATGGGTGTAAAGAGTTAGAGAGGGAAACTTATAGAAAGAAAAATAAGAGTTTAATTAGATTTATTTTATTTTTATCTTTGGATATAATTGTGATAGAGAGGGGGTCTAACAAAAATTACAGAGGGGTACTAATAGTCCCACTCAAGTAAGTATTGTGATGTCAACTTTCAATTGCTCTTAATTTGTTGAATGGAAACTTAATATTCCATGGCATGTATTTTGTTTTAATAATACCTCTAACTTAATCTTTAGATGTAGTTCAACTGATTGTGAATACTTTTTACATCTATTATTAGTTGTAAAGTTGGTATTTTGTGGATAAGGTCATTCATACCGTCTAAATTTTATTTTAAAAAAATATACATGTGAAGTTTGATTTTAAAACATAAATATCTTACCTTTGTAATATTTGCAATAAAAAATCTCTAAATTCAGTTTTTTTTTATTTTATGGGAAATTATCATTGCACCACTCTTCTTTTATCTTATATTTATACAGAAAATTCTAACATGTTCTCTGCACCACCTTTCTTTTGAAATTTGTATCAATTAGCCACTTTTGCACTAGCACCGTTAAATAATTTAAAAATAACAATTTTACCCCTAAATAAATTTAAAAATTATTTTATCTTGTAAAAACTTTGAAAATAAAAAAATTATAATTATAAAAATACCCCTACATTTAGTAAAGAAATAAATCTAAAAATTAAAATTTTTATTTTTAATAAAAATTATTTTAATAATTTAATAAAAATTATAATTATAAAAATAATTAAAAAATTTTGGGATTTAATAAAAATACCCTAAATTATTAAAATTTTGGGATTTATTTTTAAATAAATAAATTTAGTTATTTTTATTATAATTTTGTAAAATTATAAAATTTTAATAAAAATAATTATTAAAATTTTTCAAAATCTAAATTTAATAAAAATCAACTGAGCACCTCTATTTTAGATTTATTTTTTAAAAATTTAGAGGTATTTTTATAATTATATTTTTTGATTTTTTAAACTTTTATAAGATAAAATGATCTTTTAATTTATTTAGGGTTAAAATTATCATTTCGTTTAAATTATTTAACGGTGTTAGTACAAAAGTGGCTAATTGATATAAATTTAAAAAGAAATATAATGTAAAAAATATATTAAAATTTTGTAGTTGTTAGATGAATATAAAATAAAAGAAAAATGGTGCAATGATAATTTTTTATTTTTTTATTAAAAGAAAAAGGGACAGATTTGAACAGGTCAAAAGAAGACACGTGTAATCTTCTGCCCTATGGTGGCAACTCTTATAAAATCACTCTGAAAATAATAATTAAGGTATCACAGACCTCATCACTCGATTAAATTAAATTCTGATATCAAATTAAAACGAACTTTAAACGGTTAATTCTTGCCGCCACTCGGATCCATCATCACTTCACCACCACCACCGCCAAGACTGTAGCCACAATCGCATGCGGCAGCGTCTACAATCCCCACTATCAAGCGAGTCCGTTGAGAGCCTATGAAGAAGAGATTGCAGAGGATCGCAGATTTTTTGGGTAGTTGTGACTGTGGCACCTGTACCAATCAAGTAGCAGAAGGCATCTCCGGTTGTCTGAAACCCCGAGGCAAGTGTGTATTCATTCTCAAACTATTTTAGTTTACTCTGATTTCACAGTATTTTTTTAATCGCTTTCATCAAATTCAATAATTAGTTCATGTTCACTTGACACACTAGAGATTTTTTTATCACGTTGAATTTGAGTGACTGAAATTGATTGAAATTATATTTAATGAGTTTATGGAAACTAACTAAGACCTGGCAACTTGAATTCATTGCGAAGCTACAACATGTAACTTCTATGTTCTGATTTTTCATTCTTTATATAGCTTGTCTTGCATCAAAACAGTATAAAGAACTGAACAAAATTTTGAAATGGATCCAGGTTCTCATGGTGGGGATCAAGTTCTGCAAAATAGCACGTGGCCCGCCATGCCAACTCAAGCAGTTCGGTTGCATATCAAAGATCATCATGTAATTTAATTTTGCACCCATATTTCTAATGCGTTAGACTTGTAATTGTTAAAGATTTTGATTCACTTGATATGGACATTAGCATTAAGTCAGATCTTATAGTTTCAGATTGTGTATTAACACGTGCAGGTGGTGCTGGACAATGGCATACTCCAAGTCACATTATCAAAACCTGGCGGGATTGTTACTGGAATACGATATAATGGCATTGATAATTTGCTCGAATTTCGTAACAAGGAAACCAACAGAGGGTACTGGTTTTACATCTACTTTTTCCCTTTTCGTTATATTTTTGTTAGTTTCAATTTGAAAATGTCTATTCTAGCGGAGGTACTGAATGTTGGAATTTTTCAATTCGTAATAGCAAGAAGTAGTTTATAGTGTGATTAATGAAATTTCAAGCGTGGGATTTGGTCTTTTTATGTGTGCCATGTTATATCATGGAAATTGAGAGAAAACTTCACTAACATGTAGTCTTTTCTTTGTATCCTCTGTTAACCCAATCTTTCATTCTGAGGCATTTGCTCTCAACTGTAAAAAGAAATCATCCCTAATCTCATACTTTATCATGCAGCTATTGGGACCTTATGTGGAATCCACCAGGAGGCAAGGGAATGTTCGATGTGTAAGCCATCCTCTCACTTTGGTTCTTATCAGTGATAACCACAGTTGAACACGCTTATCTTTTCTCGTTTTAATCATATTAGAACACTAAATATTAACAAAAGAAAATTAATTCCGTAGATCTTTTCTCATGCCCACAGGTAAAAACTGTCCCATAACAAGATTACTTGATAGATACAAGTGGTTGGACTTAATAAATTTTGTACTTGAAATCTCACCAAAAACAAAGGAATCTATGAAGCATATATCACATGAGCAGCTTGCTTGATCTTGCATTTTAATTTCTTGGATGTTGGGAGCTGCTGTTGAATAATCTTATACCATCAATATGTTCTCTTCTTTATAAGTTTCACTTATCATCTCAAGTCTCAACTTATGGTATGTTTGGGATTTCTTGCTTTTACTTATAGCCCGTTTGGGCCCAGCTACTAAGGTGTTTGATAACACTTGTAGCTGGGCTTTGGCAGTTTAGCAAATTTTTTTTCCCAATTTCTACTCCACAGCTGTAGCTTTTACTCCACAACAACTGCAGCTTAAAAGCTACAGCACCACACTCCCAAACACACCCTTAACTTTGAAAGCACAGCAGCCAAGTGCCATAAACACTAACATTTAATTGGATTTTAATCTTACTCCTCACTCCCCTACCTGTATTTGACAATTAGTGATTCCATGTCATAGCAACTGTGACTTCAAAGCCACCAAAACACTTCAATCCCAAACGTACACTGAGTCTAAAGACAATGGCTTTGGACACTTGGTTCTGTTTTATGGTTACTTACTGGTTTATTATCAAAGCTTCAAAATTGTTAACCAAAAATTCATATTTATCTGATTAATCTTATTTTTCGTTTTTGTGACTAGACTGATATATTATTATACTTGTTTCACTGATTGATGCAAGAACTGCTTCTCCTGCAGGATAAGTGGAACAAGTTTTAGGGTTGTAGTGGAAAATGAGGAACAAGTTGAGCTCTCTTTCTTAAGGACCTGGGCTTCCTCACTTGAGGGAAACTACATTCCATTAAACATAGATAAACGGTCCTTGTTCTTATTATACATATGTTTGTTGTAATGTTATTTTGGATACATAAGCAACGATGCTGACTTCTTACTTGCAGGTTTATAATGCTTCGTGGTTCATCAGGGTTTTATTCTTATGCCATTTATGAGCACTTAAAGGAATGGCCTGCATTTACTCTTGGACAAACCAGATTTACTTTCAAGCTCAGAAAAGAGAAGTAAGCAATTTTATATCTTCTTCATGTTATCAGATATACTGCTGTCTACTAGTGTAGACAAATCTTTGGGGAATTTATGTATTTTAATTGGAAAAAAAAATATTCTGCTGGTTTTTTTGACTTATCTATCATGATACTAAAACATTTCTCCCATTATCCATGGTGTAAAGATCGATGAAAGTGGGGTCTTGTAACTGCATTTCTGATGTTCTTTCCCCAGAATTGAAAATTGGTGATATTATCTAAGAATATCTATGTGCTGTCTATTCCTTTTTGCTTTGCTCTTAGCACTAAAGGGCCATTGGCTTACATAAGAGGAAGAGCTAGCACAAGGGCTATGGGCTGATGAAATCGGTCACTAATTTCACATCAAGTAAGCTGTGCTGTGAAATGTTGTAGATCAAATCAGGTGAAACCTTAGGCAATATTTGGCCGCTGACATATAGTTTTTGTTGAAACTATAGAATGAAATTATCTTTTAACTAGTTTACCCATGAAAGAGTAAACTTATAATAATAGAGAATACAAAATATAGAACATTCATCATTAATTTGTCAAACTTAAAACTAAGCTAATTATTTGTTTTGTAAACTGCTAAAGTTGGCTTCTCATGATCTGACGAAGACAGAAAGCAGAAGAAGGAGCCCATTAGGTCTGGGATTAGATTCTCACCATTGGCCTGGGAAAAAATGGTCCTTAATGTACTTGAAGAAAAACAAAAAAACTTTTCTTCATTAATAAGCAGTTTAAATTATAGCTAATAATTTGTTCGAATTTTTGGGTTGATAGGTTTCGCTATATGGTCATAGCTGATAATAGGCATAGACAAATGCCCTTCCTGAGGACCTGTCAACAGGAAGAGGTCAGCCCCTTGCCTATCCAGAAGCTGTCCAACTTGTTAATCCCACAGATCCTGAGCACCAAGGAGAGGTACTTTGCCTGCACCAATTTCTTTATGCTTATGTCCCAGTTGGCAGTTCCTTCAGCACATGATAAAAAAGCTATGATAATTTATTGTTCTGACCCCTAACTTTCTAGAGTTGATGTGACAAAGTGTCCATTCTAAGGCATGCTTTCTGGATCTAACTCATTGGAAAATGATCGGGATCCTTTCCTTCCTACAAAGCAGTTGGTATGTAGAAGTAACCAGTAGGTTACTTATAATCTCGTGATTTTCAGGTCGATGACAAGTACCAATATTCATGCGAGAATAAAGATCTTAAGGTCCATGGGTGGATATGCCGCACTCCCCCTGTAGGGTTTTGGCTAATCATACCAAGTGACGAGTTCCGATCTGGTGGACCTTTGAAACAGAATCTAACCTCACATGTGGGCCCCACCACCCTTGCTGTAAGTAACTGATCTCAAACTACAGTCTCTATGAACAATTTGTAGTGTGGATGGCTTCTGGTTGATGATTCTGATTACGACCTTGGATTCCATAAATGTCATGAATATGATATCAACAGGTGTTTCTGAGTGGGCACTACGCAGGAAAATATATGGAGACACATATTGGACAGGATGAGCCATGGAAGAAAGTTTTTGGCCCTGTTTTTATCTATCTTAATTCTGCTGCAGATGGAGATGACCCACTCTGGCTATGGGAGGACGCTAAAATAAAGGTTCCACCTGTAAAGAACAGCACTTCTTTTTTGTTGTGAAGCTACTCTGTTTACAGATTATTGACCTTTTGAGAGATCAATTTTGTGCAGATGATGTCTGAAGTCCAAAGTTGGCCATACAATTTTCCTGCTTCTGAGGATTTCCAGAAGTCAGAAGAACGGGGTTGTGTGAGTGGTAGACTACTAGTCCAAGATAGGTAGGCATGCAGGATACACCTATTGTGCTATTAGGAAACTATTATTTCTGTAGTTAGAGAGAGATTCATTCAAAAAGCAAAGGGCCAATATAAGTAAATGTTTAAAAAGAGTAACTTGAGGAAATTCTGGTAATAGTCACTATAGTTTTGGGAGTAAGAGAAACATGATCAAAGGTTAAGCAAGTTGACAAATGAATTAAGTTTGTGAATTTACTTCTACCTCCACGAATTAAAACAAGTGGATGATTGGTTGTTATGAATTGACAACTGCCAGAAACTGAAATACTGGCTTCTGGTAAATTGTTCATTGTTTATATCCTGGTGTAGTTAATCCGATCGAAGTTTTTGTGATTAACTGATTATTACCAATAGGTATATTAGCAATGACGTTATATCCGCAAATGGTGCTTATGTTGGGTTAGCCCCACCTGGAGATGTAGGATCATGGCAAACAGAATGCAAGGTACTTTTTCTTCTCTAATGTTTTGCTATAATTTTTTTTTTTTTTTTGGCAAAACTAGTGGCCTGGTCTGCTTGTAAATTATGTACAGCCATATAGCAAGTGGCCATGATATGCTTTTTCTGGTAACTAGCTATAAGAGGAGCATTTTATTTTTGAACCATTGCAAAATATTTACAAGATAGAAAAAGGAGTGAAATCTTTGAGAAACCTACTTATGTTCTCTCCGAGCTTTATCTATTTATGTTCTCAATTAGCTCCTCTGGTATGCTAAATACCTAAAATACTGGGGTGTTTCCTTCTCACTCTAGGATTACCAATTCTGGACCACAGCTGATGAGGATGGCTGTTTCTCCATAAAAAATATACGTACTGGCAACTATAATCTTTATGCCTGGGTCCCTGGTTTTGTTGGAGACTACCGATCTGATGCTCTTGTTACAATAACCTCGGGTATTGTTCCTTCAACTTTGATTCACTTCTTCCAGAATTTAGTGTATAATGGAAATTAATTGTTTTAAATAACATGTTATACAGGTTCCAATATCAAAATGGGTGATCTAGTATATGAGCCTCCAAGAGATGGACCAACATTGTGGGAAATAGGCATCCCTGATCGGTCTGCTAGAGAGTTTAATGTTCCTGATCCTGATCCGAAATATGTTAATAGGCTTTTTGTGAATCATCCTGACAGGTTAGCTTCCTACCCTTTCTTAAAATTGAGATTCAGCGAGTATATCCACTCTTCAATATGTTGTTCTACTGGATTATTTGTACTATTGGGGTCTACTTTTATTTAGGTATTTCTCATTTACATCCACTGTATGCGCAATATAATTTTTTAGGGCCACTGTCTACTTAATATTTTGAGGTTTGATTAGACAAGTTAACCTGATATATTTGACAATTTCCCTTGCAGGTTTAGGCAGTATGGGTTGTGGAGTAGATACACAGAGCTATATCCAAATGAAGACTTGGTCTACACAATTGGTGTCAGTGACTACAGCAAAGATTGGTTCTTTGCTCAGGTTGTCAGGTAAAGTTCTTTCTCCAGCATGTATTTAACAAGTATTAGGTCACTTATCAAGTCGATCTAGATAGGACTGAGTGGAAATATTTCATTGGTGTGAGAAGCATCGCTATTTATTATTGTTTTTGGATGTTAAAAACAATAATGATGGAACGACTGGTCACTAGAAAGCATGCTAGTGAAAGAATCTAAACAATTTTTTATCATATCTGGTCTACTTTGCTTATATGACTAGGATTTTTTGTTATCATTTACTGTGTCACATATATAGTCTAGGCCGTACATCTCACATTCTAGCATGATAGTTGATCCTAATGTTAGTTTTTTAAATGGCAATTTGAAAGCTTCATAGTGAGAAAATGACTGTTTGAAGTGATTAGGCATTGTGCTCAATCTATCTGGCTTTACAATTTCAGGGAGATGGATAATAAAACATATCAAGGAACCACCTGGCAAATTAAATTCAAACTTGACCATGTGGATCGGAATAGTTCCTACAAATTGCGGGTGGCAATTGCAGCTGCAACCTTAGCTGAGTTGCAGGTAAAGAATATCGTGGTTATTATTTAAATTTCTAGTCTTTCTATCTGACAGAAAAGAATCCATTTTGCATGCATTTTATTGAAAGTTTCTCACTTCTATTCAAGGTCCGTGTTAATGATCCAAATGCAAACCGTCCTCTATTTACAACTGGACTGATAGGGAGGGACAATGCCATTGCAAGACATGGAATTCACGGGCTCTACTTGCTGTACCATGTGAACATACCAGGTACCCGGTTTATTGAAGGGGAGAATACCATCTTCCTGAAACAACCAAGATGCACAAGCCCCTTTCAAGGGATTATGTATGATTATATTCGTTTAGAAGGACCCCCAGTTTCTTGATTCTATCACAGAAAATCATGCTCTTGTTAGTAAAAGTAATTAATTAGTACCACATTGTTTAGAAGGATTACAGAAGTACTCTATTTAAGAATTGTTTATACCATATATAAACAAAAACGTCGGCACTAGAAAAACCATTTATACATGTACAAATATAAGTTTGATTTGAGAGCCTACAGGGTACGAAACCTGATTTTTCAATCTATCCAGTTTGAACTGCATTTGAATAATACACAGAAGGTTTATCAGTATACTTTCCCTTTCACTTTAAACTGAAAAATAGAGAAAAAATAAATTTTAATGCGCGAAAAGATAAAATTACACTGCACTGCATTGGTTTTTTTTTTTTTTTGAACTGCATCTGAATAATATACAGAATTCTGAGATTTGTGTGACACTAGCAATAGGAAAAAATATACGGAGTTCCATTCTAATAAGAGATATCCTGTATTAAAATGTTTATTTATTTATTATTATTATTTTTGTCTTTCAGTTGGTTTTTACATTATTATAAATAAGGCATCTCTTGCATAAAATCACTTCCCAAAGCTTTTTTTTTTAATGAGCACATATTTGTGCAACGTGATCAAGTGATTGCGAATGAATTCACTAACTATCAAATATAAATACAAATATAATATAGCTGCCAAATAAAATAGATATACATCAAACAGTTTAGTTGATCAAAGTTAAGAAGCACCACTGTTACAAAGAAGGATACTCTTCATATAAAGAATCCCGCGCACTTAAGTTTTGTTCCTTCAACTGATTGTTATGCAGATCACACGACCGGACTTGGGTTTGGGAAGGTGTTGCTAAATCTTTTGGCACTAGGATTTTGTAAGTTTGAAGTTAGAACACCTTTTTTTTAAAAAAAAATTAAAATTAAAATAAAATAAATATAAATTCTTCGGATTAGTTCAAATGGGGTTGTCAGACGGGCAACAACCCACCTGTATTATACTTCAGAATAGACGTACGACTCTCATATATAGCGACTCTTACACGCCCTTTTTGCTAGCGCACCAAACAGTGTTGGCGACAAAGTAAAGAGTCGCAAGATATGCAAGTGGACAAAAAAAGAATGCTTATTCTCCATTTCAAGGAAACTATTTGTAAACAAACATAATTAATAAATACTCTTTGTTAGCCCATAAATCTTCCCCACTTCTTATTCTTCTTCTTTCGTGGCATTATTCAAGCTGAACTGTGTGAGAACTGAGAACCTCACCATGTCACCTCCAGCGGTGAATTTGCTTATTCAGGATCGCCATGTAGTTATATATAATTATATCCTTTTTGTGAAGAAAAACTACATAATGGAGTTGAGATTGATTAATTAATATACTTGAAGCAATATCTGTGCAGGTGGTGTTGGATAATGGCATACTCGAGGTTACATTTTCCAATCCTGGGGGAATCGTAACTGGAATTCGGTACAATGACATCGACAACTTGCTTGAAGTTCTAAATGACGAACTGAATAGAGGGTATTTTTTTTTTCTTAATTTCCTTTTTTTTTTTGGCCTTTTAATAATCCGAATATGCTTCAATAATTTTACTTGCATGGACGATAAACCTGAAGCATAAAGTTTGTGTGTAGGTACTGGGACCTTGTTTGGAATACGCCTGGAAGTACAGGAACAAGGGGAATATTTGATGTGTATGTCCTTCTCAGCTCCTTAGAAAAATTTAGTGACAGCTAATTGGAAAATTAATTTAATCAAGATTATATAGGACGATTCATTCTCCCATCAACTCACTCAATTAGTAGTTAAGAACTCGTGCAAGCATATATAATGAAATATGCAGGATTCAAGGAACAAGTTTTGACGTAATAGTGGAAAATGAGGACCAAGTAGAAATCTCATTCACAAGGACGTGGGATTCTTCCCTGGAGGGCAAGCTCGTGCCCTTAAATATAGACAAAAGGTGCTACTAATTCATTCATTATTCATTATCTTTAAAGCTCTCTCAGCATATCTATATATATTTTTTGTAATATTATTACCATTTGTACTTGTTTAATAATATATATAGGTTCGTAATGCTTCGAGGTTCGTCAGGATTCTACACCTACTCCATTTACGAGCACTTGGAGGAATGGCCTGGTTTCAATCTCGGAGAAACCAGAATTGCTTTCAAGCTCAGAAAAGACAAGTACGTACGCAAATTTTATTCTACTTTCATGTACAATTTAATCATTTATAAAATTATTCATTAATTCATTCCTCATTCCACCCTCCAAGAGATGTTTAATATTGTCATGCAACTTACTTCGAATAGACAAAAGTTGAGTATAAAGTATAGAAACGAAAAAAAAATAAAAAAATCTACTATCAATTGTCTATTGTATGTTTAATTAATTAATGAAGGAAGAGATATCCTTAGAAGTGCTTAACCGAGCTATTTTCAATATCTGTGTTCAGCTGTCCACCTGAATTCGAGTTTTGAAAAGATAAAGGATTTAAAAAAAATTTTTTTTTTTTTTAAAAGGCTTTGCCCACTTCCCTCCCTTTGTTCTGATATTGAATAATATGAATGGGCAGATTTCATTACATGGCGATAGCAGACAACAGGCAACGATACATGCCGTTGCCTGATGACCGTGTGCCGCCGAGAGGCCAACCCTTGGCTTATCCTGAAGCTGTTCTCCTTGTCAATCCTGTGGAGCCCGATTTCAAAGGAGAAGTAGTTTCTTTTCTTTTATAGTTTCTTCAAATTGCAAGTAATTAAGAAAAGATATATTTATATTGCATTTGAATTTGCAGGTGGATGACAAATACCAATACTCATGTGACAACAAAGATATAAATGTCCATGGTTGGATTTGCACCGACCCCCCGGTCGGTTTCTGGCACATCACCCCCAGTGCTGAATTTAGAACTGGAGGACCTCAAAAACAGAACCTTACCTCCCATGTGGGACCCACCACTCTTTCCGTAAGTTCAATTTTTATTTTTATTTTAAATGATCAATCAATTAATTAATTAGCTTATTAGGTAGTCATACTAAAGCATATACAATTTCTTTAAAAAATAAATAAATAAATTTATGGACCAAAATGGCGTAATCAGGTGTTTGTCAGTGCCCATTATTCTGGAGAAGACCTGGTGCCCAAATTCAATGCTGGCGAGGCGTGGAAGAAAGTTTTTGGCCCTGTCTTTGTCTACTGTAATTCTGCATTTGATGGTGATGACCCGCTTTCGCTTTGGGACGACGCTAAAATGCAGGTCAATTATTTTCGCATAGAATTACAGGCACCACTTTTTTTTTTAATTTCATAAAATTAATTAATGAGCAAGAAGACTAATGCATGCCTTGCAAATTAACTTTTAATTCCATCAGATGAGTGTAGAAACCGAAAGCTGGCCTTACAGCTTCCCAGCTTCAGATGATTTCCCAAAGTCGGACCAACGGGGTAACGTAAGCGGTAGACTATTGGTTCAAGACGAGTAAGCTTGCATATAACTTTTAATTGTTGTGTCAATCGAATTTGGATTGAGTGCTGATCTTTTAAAAATATGTAGCTATTGATTGGATAAGAACATAACTCAGATAAAAAAATGGATCCAAATTTACAAGTAATTACTTTAAAGTCTTGAAATTGAATTAAAAACGTCTAGGTACATTAGTGATGACTACATATCGGCAAGTGGTGCATACGTCGGGTTGGCCCTGCCAGGAGATGCAGGTTCATGGCAAAGAGAATGCAAGGTGATTTTGATTAAGTGAATTAATTCTTCAGTCTTATCTTCAGCTGCCCTGTATAATATATAATATATAACTTGGCTTTTATTGATCCCTATAGGACTATCAATTCTGGACGAGCGCAGATGAAGACGGTTATTTTTCAATTACTGCTGTACGAGCCGGTGATTATAATCTCTATGCATGGGTTCCTGGTTTTATAGGAGATTACAGATATGATGTTGTAGTTAACATAACCCCAGGTACTGTCTCTATGATCAATTTGTGCGAGTAATTACATAAAGATATTCAGTCACTGTTCCTGGTTAATAATGTAACATGTGATAAATGTACGTGTATAGGTTTTGACATTGATATGGGTGACCTTGTTTATGAGCCTCCCAGAAATGGACCAACATTGTGGGAAATAGGCATCCCTGATCGTTCTGCTGCTGAATTTTACGTTCCTGATCCTAACCCCAAGTACATCAATAAACTTTATCTCGATCATCCTGACAGGTTACCTCTGCTTCTGAAAATTTTATTTTATTATTATTATTATTTTCAAATTAGTTTGATTAGCACCATTGTTTCTCACGTACGAAGTGCCTACTTCCTCAGGAATTTGGTGATTGATCTGGTTGTTTGATTATTGGCAGGTTTAGACAATATGGATTATGGGAAAGATATGCAGAACTATATCCTGATGGAGACTTAGTTTACACAGTTGGATCTAGTGACTACACTAAAGATTGGTTCTTTGGTCAGGTTACTAGGTGAGAGCTTCTCGGCAATATCGTTTTGCTTGATCAAAACTGTCAATTATTTTTCTAGTTATAGAGTAACTGATTATAGATTTCAGTCAAATGACACATGAAAAATTCACTTTAAACTACATACAATTGCTGCAAGCTAAAATTTTAGTTAGGACATTAATGCCTAGTTACAAATATTGAGTAGCAAACATGTGGCAAGCTTGACAACAGAGCATTATCTGCTACACCCATTGAAAGTCAATAACTTGTGGAAGATTATACATCTCATCTTCAACTCTCTTACATTTCAGGAAAAAAGATAATAACTCATACCAAGGAACAACCTGGCAAATCAAATTTGAACTCGACAATGTGAATCAGAACAGTACCTATATATTGCGAGTGGCGATTGCGTCTGCAAATTTATCTGAATTGCAGGTATACTTGTACTCCAAATTACTTATTCCCTTTCAGATTAAAATTTATAATGTACTAATGAATTACTGCTGTCTTATATACATAGGTTCGGATTAATGATCCAAGCACAAATCGACCCCTCTTTTCAAGTGGATTAATTGGGAGAGACAATTCAATTGCGAGGCACGGAATTCATGGTCTTTATTGGTTGTTTAATGTGGATGTACCAGGTGCTCGCCTCGTTTCAGGCGATAACACAATATTTTTTATACAGCCTCGGAGCACAAGTCCTTTCCAGGGGATTATGTATGATTACATTCGTTTTGAAGGTCCTTCAGATACAACATCTAAGAAGGAAACTTCTAGATTATTAGAGAAATAAGTTAAAAATACGTCTACGATGTACATGCATCAGTTGAATATTACACATGGAAATGATTCTTTGTAATCTATAAACAATGAGGTGTTGCAAAGTGCATTATTTATCATTATTGACTTTACTACATATTCAGGATCAACACGGCTTGCTATTACACTATGTGAATTGTTGATGCATGCGTGAAACAGATAATATTGTGTTCTGTGACAAGTAATGACCCCTATTCTGCATTATTTTACAGCCAAAAATGATATCATCAGGATTCCAATTTATAGCAACAATTAGATACACATGTAATTGATAAATACTTTGGTTTAAGCACGTTGAAATACGTGATGAGAGAGAGCTTCATTATGCAAACGAAAGAATTTGGGTGCAATTGGACGCTCAAAACGACATGTTCTCTGATCTACAAATTAATAGACAACAAATCATCTAATATTCTACGCATACTTTTCATGACAAATCATCCTACAGAATTTTAGACCGATATGTCATTTAATTTATAGATGCAGAGACGATTAGCCGTCTAGTATTTTAAGAAACAAAGGACAAGCGCATCCATGATTACTTAGCAAATTTAAATGGCGGAGTGTTCATTTATGCTTAACAGAATTATAAGCCAATGACAGAACAATCCCAAGTCACATAAAAAACTACTGTTTATAGCATCATGCATGTATGCATGCTTAATATATCTTAATAACCCATTAAAGCATTTTTGGTTTATTGCGTGTAATAAATGGTACATGCCAAAATTAACAGTGAGCGCAACTGGTAAGATCTGGCAAAATCTGATGTACATTTGATTTGGCTGTAATTACAGTTAATATTTGATGAATTAGGAAGGAAATAATTTTTCATTAAACCAGCTACATCCTAAAAGCAAATATCTTTTTTGGTACCATCTAGTAATTAATGTCCTCAAAACAATGATAACTTTCCATCTTGTGAAGAAATAGTGAACAATAAAGCTCTCATAGTCACATATTTTTATTCTGATTCAAAATACCTCGCATTAGTTTGCTGCAATCGCTGTCACATCCATTGCTTTGTAATCATTGTTTAATCGTTGAAAAGGAGAGTCTTAAGGCAGTAATAAGACCTCTTGGTATAAAGCAGCCTCCCATGATTTCTCTTCTTTATCTTTTAGTTTCTGCCCAGTGGCTGGTTTCATCTCTTGGGGTGCAGTTGATTAATCAGGATAAACATGTAAATATTTTGCTAGCAAACTTATAACTTTTTGTTTTTTCTATTTTTGTTTTCTGTTGCGTGATGCATGCTATCTAGCTTAATTTATGAAGGGAAAAGAACAAAGTTATAGTAATGTTGGCGTTTCCAATCATGTAAATACTGCAGGTGGTAATGGACAATGGCATACTTCAGGTCACACTATCAAATCCTCAGGGCCATGTTACTGGAATTCAATATAATGGAATTGAAAACTTGCTTGAAGTTAATAATCGCGAATCTAATAGAGGGTATATATACACACACGTGCTTATGTATATTTATCAATTACGCATGTAATTATCCATAGCATATATAACTTACCATAAGACTCTCATTGAGTTTCTGAATTGTAGTTACTGGGATCTGGTTTGGAGCGGTGATGGAATTAAAAGGAAAAAGGGTTTATTGGATAGGTATGTAAATGTGATAGCTCCTCATTTCAATTCATATATATCCTCAGCTTCATTAAGCGAATTTTATTTACCGTTTCAAATTGTTTGGCAGAATTGAAGCAACTAATTTTACGGTGATAGAACAAAATGAAGAACAAGTAGAGCTGTCGTTCACACGGACATGGGATTCCTCTCTGGAAGGAAAGGTGGTTCCCCTGAAGATTGACAAAAGGTCCTATAATATTTGTCTGAGTTATGATAGAGTTTGATTGATTAATTAATTGATGATGAGGTGAACGTTAATTTAATTGTAGGTTTGTAATGCGAAGTGGTCCATCAGGCTTCTACACATATGCTATTTTTGAGCACTTACAAGGGTGGCCTGCTATCAGCATTGGTAATATCAGGATGGCCTTCAAGCTCAACAAAGACAAGTAAGTGTTACTGTTACATATATCAGCAAGTTTACAATGGAGTGGAAGCACTTTCTGCAAAAGCACTGGAATTGTTTTGCTGCAATGCAGGCTTCATTATATGGCGATAGCAGACAACCGGAAAAGATTCATGCCATTACCTGATGACCGTCTGAGCAACAGGAGCCAAGTCCTGGCCTTCCCGGAAGCAGTCTTGCTTGTTAATCCAATCGAGCCCCAATTTAGAGGAGAGGTGCTTAATTAATTCTTCCATATAAGTGAAATCACTTATTATCATTTAATTAACATGGAATCGTGTTAACGTGGGCTAAAATTTTATGTACAAGCTGCAGGTTGATGACAAGTATCAATACTCGAGTGAAAGCAAAGATATTAGAGTTCACGGATGGATTTGTAGAAACCCGGCAACAGGATTGTGGCAAATCACACCTAGTAATGAGTTCCGATCAGCTGGACCTGTAAAACAATACATCACCTCCCATGTTGGCCCCACTTCCCTCAATGTAATTTTTTTTTTTTAACTTTCAATAATTCTAACCTTTCTATATTGTTATAAGCTCTCTGAATAATTCACATGGTACATACAATCAGGTACTGCATAGCACCCACTATGCTGGAGCAGACTTAATATTAAACATCGAAGACGGGGAGCCATGGAAGAAAGTTTTTGGTCCAATTTTTGTTTATCTTAATTCTTTGTCCCACGGAGGCGATTTCCAGAAGCTGTGGGAGGATGCTAACAAACAGGTTTAACAGAAACGCTAGCTGTAACCTCTTTTTGAGTTACTTTTCCATCAAGAAATAATTACGTACAGTGCAAGGAATAACCAAAAATTTCTCTCCAGATGATGACCGAAGTTCAGGGTTGGCCCCCTAATTTTCTAGCTTCAAAAGACTTTCCAAAGTCTGATCAACGTGGTAACGTCAGTGGCAGAATAGTGGTTCATGATAGGTACAGTACCTTCAT
This sequence comes from Citrus sinensis, assembly GCF_022201045.2. Taxonomy (NCBI): domain Eukaryota; kingdom Viridiplantae; phylum Streptophyta; class Magnoliopsida; order Sapindales; family Rutaceae; genus Citrus; species Citrus sinensis. The sequence goes on from NC_068560.1 coordinate 30,958,401, forward strand.
GATAACAAAATAAATTTGGTTTGAAGTTAATATTTATAAGAATGCCTGTTGTCTAGGTACGTCAATGATAAGAGCATACCAGCGAAAGGTGCTTATGTTGGCTTGGCACCTCCAGGAGATGTTGGATCTTGGCAAATAGAATGCAAGGTAATATAATATCAATATTTTCTATCTTAATTTTTAATTTTTTTTATGTGCCATCACTAATCCAATCCAAATTGATAATTTCCTTTTTACTTTTATTAGAGCTACCAATTCTGGACCTCAGCAAATGAAGATGGCTATTTCTCCTTTAATAACATACGACCGGGCAACTATAATCTCTATGCATTTGTTCCTGGTTTTATTGGAGATTATAAATACGACAACGTCATTGCTATTTCCCCAGGTCTTATTTAATTTTCTCGCTTTAAAATTCTTATTAATCTCTTGGCATTGCCGTGTATTTTATTCTGCAACATATATAGGTTCTCAAGCTAATTTGGATGATCTTGTATATGAGCCACCGAGGGATGGACCGACAATTTGGGAAATAGGCATCCCCGACCGCTCAGCCGCAGAATTTTTTGTCCCGGATCCTAATCCAAAGTACATCAACAAGTTATATGTCAATCATCCTGACAGGTTAATTAGCTCTCATTAATCAGAATTTGATTAAGTGATCAAAACCATCCAGCTAAATTTATCCGTTTAATCATTTGAATTCATCTGCTGCGTTGCAGGTTTAGACAGTACGGATTGTGGGAGAGATATGCAGAGCTATATCCTGACGAAGATCTAGTATATTCAGTTGGAGTCAGTGACTACCGGAAAGATTGGTTTTTTGCACAGGTTACCAGGTTGATTTATCCCCCTCCAGTTATTGCGATTCAGCTCTTTTTTCCGGACATTCTTTCGTGTAAAAATTATTAAAAAAAGAAAAAAAAAAAGAGATTCATCTGCTAACTAGACACTTTTTTACTGCATTGCAGGAAGAAAGATAATAACACATATCGAGGAACCACATGGCAAATTAAGTTCAAAATCGATAACTTAGACGAGAATGGAACATATAAACTGCGATTGGCGCTGGCGACTGCAAATGTTGCTCAATTGCGGGTAAGCACCTTCATTTACTCCGTTAATACTGTTACTTGGAGGAGAAAGAGACTAAATTAACATTTATCTTTCCCTGTTTGAAGGTTGGAGTGAATGAACCTTCAAAGAACCCTCCTCTGTTTTCTACTGGAATAATTGGAAAGGACAACACAATTGCTAGACATGGAATCCACGGGCTCTACTATCTGTACAATGTCAGTGTGCCTGGTAGCTTGCTTCTGAAAGGGAACAATACCATCTTTCTCACACAAACAGAAAGCATCAGCCCTTTCCAAGGAATCATGTATGACTATATTCGTTTGGAAGGTCCTCCAACTTAAATTCTAGAGAATTGCTTTAGTGTTGGAAGCAGAGTGAACAAGACAATGTATTCTTTATATTTGATTACTTGAATTAATCGTAATACAGAGCTATTGCAGTATATATATAGAGACAATGAGAATAATAACAGCTAGCAAAAATATATTACATAGGAAAATTGTAAAACTAATTTGTCAGAATGAAAATCATGAGCCAATCATTTCAGATATTTAGAAGGTTCAGCTGCTCTATGCTTATGTGCTGATATTCTTCACTACAGCTGTTCTGCCAGCTCAATAAATCTGACTCATCTTCCATATCAGCTGACTGTAGATTACAGAAGCTTAGGTGGCATGCCAGCTTGGCTTCAAGGTCAATCTTTGACTCCTCACAGCTGCTGTTTTCAACACCCTCTCTCAAACTCAAGGTCTTGTCAATGACTTTGAGTTTGCTTCGAAAACAGCTAAACTTGTAGTGTGGTAGTGGCTTGGTCAACACATCTGCAATTTGATCATTGCTGCCAACATAGTTTATTTCCAATTCACCCTTTGTAACTTTGTCTCTGAGGAAATGAAGGTCAATCTCAAAATGTTTTGTTCTAGAATGATACACTGGGTTTCCTGCTATGGCTGCTGCACTGGTGCTGTCACTTAGGATAATTGGTACATTTTCAACCTCCGTCTTCAGTTCACCAAGTAAAGAATTTATCCATGTAATTTCAGTGTTGCATAGAGCCATTGCTCTATATTCTGATTCTGTCGTGGACCTTGCAACCATGCCTTGTTTTCTCGAGCTCCAAGCAACTAGATTATCTCCCAAGTACACACAGTATCCACTTATGGATCTTCTGTCATTTGGATCAATTGCCCAGTCAGCATCTGTGTACGCAATGAGATCCAGATGCTCAGATTTTTTGAACCTTAGACACAAATTCATAGTGTTTTTGAGATACCTCAACACTCTTTTGCATGCCACCCAATGTGGCTGTCTGGGATCAGGCATGAACTGACTGAGCTTGTTAACTGAGAAAGCAAGCTCTGGCCTAGTCAATACTGCATATTGCAGGCTTCCTATGACACTCCTATAGAGTGTGGGATCATGGAATCTATTCCCAACATCCTTCTTCAATTTCTCAGAAATGCTAAAGGGTGTCTCTATTCCTTTACAGTATGTCGTCTCTGTTTTGGCCAGCAGGTCTTGAACATATTTTTCTTGAGAAAGTAGAATAGAGTTTTGACTCCTGATAACTTGTATCCCAAGAAAGAAGTTTAAGTTTCCGAGACCCTTCAAAGCAAATGAAGTATCCAGATATTTAATCATTTCCTCAATGTCTTGGTTGTCGCTTCCAGTAATTATGATGTCATCTACATATATCAGTATGATAACTATCTTTGATTCAACTCTTCTGAAAAATAAATATGTGTCACTCATGGAATTTCTGAATCCCCAAGAACTCAAAGCACCTTTTAATTTATCAAACCATGCTCTCGGAGCTTGCCTCAGTCCATACAGAGCCTTTTTCAGTTTGCAAATATAGCTTGGCCTGTTCTTGTCTTCAAAGCCTTCAGGCTGTGGCATGTATATTGTCTCTGTCAGCTCACCATTCAAGAAGGCATTGTTTATGTCCACTTGCCTAAGCAACCAGTCATTGTTTACAGCCATGGTTAGGATGATTCTAATAGTTGCAGCCTTAACGACAGGGCTGAAAGTTTCATTGAAATCAAGTCCTGGGGTCTGCAAGAATCCCTTTGCAACCAATCTGGCCTTATACCTATTAATGCTGCCATCTGAGTTTTCCTTCACTTTGTAAACCCACTTATTTCCAATCAGTTTGCAATTTTGGTTGTTTGGTATCAAGGTCCAGGGTTTACTCTTCATCAATGCATGATATTCATCCTCCATTGCCTTTTTCCACTTGGGATCCTTCAAAGCATCTAAGGTGTTTTTGGGGAGTAAAGGTTGTGTTTTACTGGAAACCTGGTACAGCTTTGGTTTGAAGATGCCAGCCTTGGATCTTGTTACCATGGGGTGTGAAGACAACGTGTTTTGTGTGGGAAGGTTTTGATTGTTTGTTTCTGTGATTTAAGGTGGACTGTGAGTTGAAGGGCTACATGATATTGTGTCAGTATCATTTACTTGTTGCATTTCATTCTGAACTGGACTTGGGCTGCATTCTGTATTTCCAGTAGTGTCTAAAGAGTTGTCATGAGCTGTTGTCACTTGTGTGAGGCTATGGGGATCATTAACAGAAAAAGACACAACCTGAAATTTCTCAAGTAAGGCAACTTCATCACCCTCTTTTACTGACTCTTGTTTTCTAAAGCTAGAATTTTTTTCGAAAGGAAAAGAATTTTCATTGAATTTGACACTAGCTGAGATATAGATTCTACCTGAATTACTCATACAAACATAACATTTGTGAACATTGCTGATTCCCAATAGAATGCATTTGGATGTGTGGAAATCAAATTTGTGTTTGTTGTATGGTCTTAGAAATGGAAAACACTCACATCCAAAAATTTTAATTTGTGTATAATCTGGTTTGAGAAATTATAGTAATTCAAATGGTGTCTTATTCTCAAGCACAGGTGAGGTAATTCTGTTAATGATGAAGGTAACATAGCTGAAAGCTTCTTGCCAAAATTTTAAGGGCATTTTAGCTTGAGCAAGTAGGGTAAGTCCAGTCTCCACAATGTGTCTGTGTTTTCTCTCAACCTTGCCATTTTGTTCATGTAAGTATGGACATGAATGTCTTAGACCTATTCCCTCTCTTTTCAAATATGGTTCAAAGGCTTTGAACTCTCCTCCCATGTCTGTTTGTAGTGCTTTGATTGTTAAATTCAACTGTTTTTCAATCTAATTTTTAAAGGTAATGAAGGTATCAAAAGCTTGAGATTTGGCTGCTAAAGGAAAGAGCCATGTGTATCTTGTTCTGTCATCAACATATGAGATGTAATATCTATGTCCATGAGTGGATAGAATTGGTGCTGGTCCCCAAAGGTCTGTGTGAATTAGTTCCAGGGCTGTCTTAGTTTTGGTTTCAGTGCTTTTGAAAGATTGTTTTGATTGCTTTCCATATTGACATGCTGAACAGAATGAAGGAACATCATCTTTATTAATTTTGAGCTGATTACAAGATAGCAGGGTATTTTTCAAGACTGATATACTAGGGTGTCCTAGTCTAGAATGCCATAGATTAATTTCTTCAGCAGCTTGCAGATTGTTGCTACTTGACTCATCAGCTACATTTCACTCAACACTGACTTCGACAGACTCATTACTCGAATTGAAGGACAACATGGACACAGGACAACTAATATTGTTTATTGACTCTGACTTTGACAAAACAGAAAACAAAGCAGCATAAAGAATTTTGTTCCTGCTTAGGATAGCAGGTAAGTGCATCAGCTCATATAGCCCATCTCTAGTTACTCATTTCACCAGAATTTTCCCTTGTCTCTTGTCCTTAATAAAACAAATAAAATTTTGAAAATCAACATCATTGTCATGCAGTAATTTAGAAATGCTAATAAGGTTTTTTAGTTATGTCAGGCACATATAATATATCAGTCAAGGTAATGTGCTTGTGTGGATCATAAATGGGCAAGGCAGGGTAACCAATATGACTGATCAAAAGCTTTTCACCATTACCAACAGCTAGTTTATTTTTACCTTGGTATTCAGAGTTGATGCTGATGTTTCAAGAGTGTTTGTCACATGATTGGTGGCACCACTGTCTAGGTACCAAGCTCCACTGTTTTGACCTTCAGCAGCAGCAACATAAGCACCTCTCTGCTCTCTTCTTCTGGTTGGTTGTGGTACAAAGTTTTTCTTGAATCTGTGCCAACACTCAACTGCTGTGTGCCCCATTTTCTAGCAAATTTGACATGGCCCTTTTGGATCAGAGCCATTGTCATCTGCCACTTCTTTTCCTTTCCCTTTGTCTTGAAGGTTCTGATTGGTTTGATTGTTTGTGGGGTTGTTTCCAAGGCTTCTAAAGACTATTCTAGGCAATTGGTGATGAGCAGCTCTCTCACTGTTGTTCCAGCTCCTTCTTCCATTCCTCATTTGAGCATAGTTTGCTTCAATATTCCCAGAGCTCAAGTTTTGCTCAGTTTTATTTTCTTGACTCAAAAGCATACCATACACTTCTGAGATTGAGGGATTATTCTGCATTGAGTTGATGTTAGTAACTACTGAGTCATATTATGGCCCCAACCCAGCAAGCACACACATGATGAAGTCATCATTATTCGTACTATTTCCTGCAGCTCTAAGTGAGTTCAATAAAGTTTTTATTTTGGAGTAGTATTCATGAATAGTTGATGAACCCTTTTTAGTAGTTTGAATTTGGGTTCTGAGATATAATACTCTTGCTCTTGTTCTAGCACCAAATTGGTTGGCTAGAGTTGTCCACACCTCACAGGAGGTGGAACAATCTACCACTGTGCCAAGGACTCCTTCACTTAGTGAAGAGAGTAGCCAACTCAGTAGAATATGGTCATGTTTCCTCCAAATCTGGTATTCAGGGTTAGGTGAGGTAATGGTAGTTCTATTTAGTCCAGGATTCATAAAAGCTTTAGGAGGGCAGACATGGCTGCCGTCAACAAACCCCTCAAGCTCATTTGCTCTAATGCTGGAAATCACTTGTGATTTCTAGAGCATAAAGTTGCTTTGAGTTAGTTTGATTGGATTAGTAAAAACATAGGTGTTGCTAGTGATGTGATGGGTGGGTGATGCACTTATTTGTGTTGTGTTTCTGGTATTAAGACCTGGACTTGGTAGCTCAGTGTTTTGGTTTTGATTTTGATTCAATTCGTCTGGTTGATCACTTGAATCAACCTGCGTTGGATTAACATTTGTTTCATTGTCACTGCTGCTTGCCATAGCTAAAAGAAGGCTCTGATACCAACTTAAATTCTAGAGAATTGCTTTAGTGTTGGAAGTAGAGTGAGCAAGACAATGTATTCTTTATATTTGATTACTTGAATTAATCGTAATACAGAGCTATTGCAGTATATATATAGAGACAATGAGAATAATGACAGCTAGCAACAATATATTACATAGGAAAATTGTAAAACTAATTTGTCAGAATGAAAATCATGAGCCAATCATTTCAGACTTCTAGAAGGTTCAACTGCTCCATGCTTATGTGCTGATATTCTTCACTACAGCTGTTCTGCCAGCTCAATAAATCTGACTCATCTTCCATATCAGATGGCTGCAGATTACAGAAGCTTAGGTGGCATGCCAGCTTGGCTTCAAGGTCAATCTTTGACTCCTCACAGCTGCTGTTTTCAACACTCCATCCTTGAAATCGTGACCATATTTTAAGAGAAATATGTCATCTCTTGAGAAATTTGTTAGTGGAAATAGATTCAATTAGTTACAATATTGTATTAATCAATTAAATTTTTTTAAAAAACTTTTTTATTCTCCTGTTATTTTTTTCAGTTACAGTATTGCACTCAGCTCCCAACTCACTTCGAATTATAAAACGTATTAAAATTTAAACTCTTAACCTCTTATTTTCACAATAAGAGGAGAGGCCAAATCAACTGCTTTATTGTTCTTTATGGATTATTTCTTAATATATATGTAACATGAAAGCCTTGTTTGGTATTGAGATGTTGTAAATTAAAAACTATAGTTGCTGTAAAAAATAGTTATAATTATAAAATAAAAGCTAATAGTATATAATAAACATAGTCTTTAAATAATAATTTTGACAAAATTAGTAAAGATATAATAAATTTTTCATCATATAAGTATAAAATTAAATTAACTTAGTTTTTAAGCTATAACAGCTAGTGTTTACCAAATACTTAATTACAACTGTCCAACCTCAATTACAAACAAAATTATAATCTATTTCAAGCCTATTCTAGAAGTCTAGACCGAGGATTATTAGCATGGAATTTTTTAATATCTTGTCAATTTTTCATATAGCTCGGTTGAGGGCAACCGGACGCAGAACTGAAACAGGCTCTCACCAAATCTCTGACCCAATCCACCCAATAATATTCTCAGCCCAATTCGGGTATTACCGAATCCAAATAATTTCACCCGTTGAATCTGTCAAAGGATAATGCATTTTTTTCAACTTTAGGAGAAGAAAAGGAAATACGAATTCATGCACTTGTTGTGAAAGTAGTTATCAACCCACCACCATCACCAGTCACCACAATTCCACTAATGACTATACCAAAGGACAACCTGTTGTTTCCAACAAATTATCATTTACAGGAAGAATGTTAAAAGCCCGCAAAAGTTGACAACTTATTAATTAATGCTCGAGCGGCAAGCCCAACTATAAAGTTGGAGAATTTTGTTGGTAACTACTAACTAGTCTATAAAGTCACAAACTTTGCACATGCTAAAGCTATTATATTCAAATAGTGGCACACTTTGGTTGGGCATCATCATTAGAGACATTGACACCCAAGAATATGGAATTTTTTTTCTTTTTTGGTTGGCCATTTTATAATTCTTCTTCTGTTTACAATTACTCTTGTAGTCCCCTGTTTTAGGATGATCGTACATGTTCAAGTTCGTGTGGAACAATCAAATTTAAGTTTTAAGATTGATAGCAACAATTGAAATTCAAAGATTAAGTTCAAAATTCAAGAAGATAAGATAAAGTGATATAGCTTCCCAAAAGGGGGAATCAGTTGGAAGGAGTAATTTCTCTTTAACAGAGAATTGGCATTTTTTTGCGGTGAGCACGGGAGATCAAGCTCATCCAAGAGGTTTGATTCGGAAAGCCAAAACACTTTTCTTTCTTCTCTTTTTTTTTTTTTTTCGTAGGTTTAATGAATTTAATACGTAAATAGAAATAAGACATTAGACAAAAATAATAAATAAATCAATACAAAGGCTGCAACTCAACCTCTCAGATCAAAGAAAACACACACCTGCACCGCTACCTACGCTGATAAAAAAACAAAAACAAACAAACATAAAAAACCTGCACGGCTCTCGAGTTCTTATTAGATCCTTTTCCTTTGGATTGTAAATAATTAGTTATTTTCATCACATTAATATGGGTTCAAACTCATAGGAACAATAACCTTGCTCACATGCTTACAAATAAATTTCTAAATTCCAAGGGTACCTAATCCACCTAAAGAGAGGTTTTATTTTTGTGCCACATAATGGGAGCTCCGTATATATGCTTATTAAAAAGTACCCCAAAGTCTCTTTAGAACTTTTCTGCCTGCAAAAAGTCATATGAAAAGAAAAAGAGCAGGTGATGACTTCTTCTCTCTCTCTCTCTCGTGGGTGTACCAAGCAACAGTGACGACAAAGCTATAGATATCACGAGAATTTACAAAAGATCAAAAAAGGGTAATGCTTTGTCTCTAGTTCAAGAAAACACAAGCCAGTCACGTTCTTGTCTTAAGCTTTTACTTTTCATGTTCCTTCACATGTACATATTCTCTTTCTAGATAAGAGAGGTAAGATATGAACATTCTTCTTTTTTTTCCCTCCAATTTAGTCTATTTAATTTCCTCAATTCCTGATTTACCGTCATATACTTATATTATTCGTTTCTGTTTTTCAGATACTAACATTGTTTCATCTGAGATCGTAATGCCAAATAAGTTCTATGAAGATCTCAGAAGGGCCTGCCCATGTCGGCTGTTTTATTTTTTTCCTACTTCCGATGGTCTCTGGTGTGCAACTGCAAGTTCAAGATAAACATGTAAGTAATTTATGATAATTTTTAATGGTAGTTTTCAGTTTCAAGCAACGTTACAGTGGACATTAATTAGGCACTATTTTACTTAATTAACGCAGGTGGTGATGGATAATGGGATACTGCAAGTGACATTATCAAATCCAGAAGGCATTGTCACTGGAATCCAATTTCAAGGCATCGATAACTTGCTCGAAGTTCGTAATGCTGAATACAATAGAGGGTACTTTCTTTAAATTCCCTTTTTTTTTAATCCTTTGTCTCTCAATCCAAAAATGAAAATCTTAACGGGGATTAATTATAAATTTATAATCCCAAACCACTTTGACATGTGGCAACTACAGTCTGGTTTCTCTGCTTTCTTGTCCTGTTTTTTAATGTCTTTTTGTCTTCCACTCATTTTGGCCCAGTTGCCTATTATCAGACACCTCCCCGGTACTTTATTTATTTTTCAATTGGATAAGAAGATTTTATAAATAAGCACTTATCTCCCTGTAATTAACAGACTTGAGGGTACATCAGAATAAAATCCATTTAATCAAGAAATGGAGGAGGGATCTTTGAAGAGCCATCTGAAAATCTGAGCCCGGCATCTCCATTGATTGGCTGCATGTTGTGATCAAGATTGATTTTCATGCCATTTTCCCAAACCTCTTTTAACCTGGGAATGTGTCAAAATTTTCGCTATGATTACTTTCAAAGAAGACAATGACTGGCATAACCGCCATCCAATGAAATTTCTTGCTAAAATTTGTATGTCTGCCTTCAACATGTGACGCTCATTAGGTATTTGTATAAATGCCAATGAGAATTTTACTGTTGAATCTACGAGTAAATAGTGCAAATGCTGACACAACAGCGGGGAATTATAGGCCTACTTTTCAAGTCTCGCCATCTAAGCGATATTACACAATCACGGGGACAGGCTTCTGATAACAACTCTTTTCACTATGATATTCATAATGATAGCAATCAACAGAAAACACTTGGTTGTGGACCTTTTAAGGCATTAATTTTCAGTGAAGACATGATGATTCTTTTCATTAGATGTTAATTTCAATATTTTGAAGTAATATGTCTAGCTACTGTAAGTTTTGTTATTATTATTATTATTTTTTATCCACATATAGTTACTGGGACCTTGTCTGGAGTAAGCCAGGAAAGAAAGGTACGAAGGGCACGCTTGATAGGTAAGTATCCAAGTCCCCACTAAGCAAAGATCCTCACACTAATTTTAGAAGTCATACAGAAGTTGTACCATAAAGATTGCTCTATGCAGGATTGAAGCCACAAATTTTACAGTTATAGTAGAAAATGAGGAGCAGGTGGAGGTTTCATTCACCAGGCTGTGGAATTCCTCCCTCGAAGGCCAGGTCGTTCCCTTGAACATCGACAAAAGGTCTTCTTTTGCGCATATCACTTCGATTTATTTATCAGAATCAATACTGTTTTCATTTAATAAAATAATGCTGATGAGGAAGCATTTTCCAGGTTCATAATGCTTCATGGTTCATCAGGTTTCTACACTTATGCCATTTTTGAACACTTGGGTGAATGGCCTGCGTTCAACATTGACAACATTAGGATGGCATTCAAGCTCAACAAAGACAAGTATATAAAACTTCTGCCTCATTCTTTTGTTATCAGATTATGGTTATGAGTGGAATTGAGTTGCTATAAAATCATTAACATTCAGTCCATAGCTGCTAGGGGATGGAATTATTAGTTAGGTCGGTAGTTAGTAAACACGAGTTGCTAAGCCTATGTGCACTGGTTTCAATATTAGGTGGTAGCCAACAGCTACGTACATGCCCAAAATGATTTCACCCAAGTGGCTAGACAGCAATAAAGAGCATTTTCTTTTCTTTTCTTAACACTCCACGAGTTTAAATGCACAGGTTTCACTTCATGTCTATAGCAGACAACAGGCAAAGACTTATGCCATTACCTGATGATCGATTACCAGGAAGAGGTCAAGTCCTTGCCTATCCAGAGGCGGTTTTACTTGTCAATCCTGTGGAACCAGAGTTCAAAGGGGAGGTACGGATTTTTTAATCTTTGTAAAGTTTAATCATTCTGAAATCTATTATAGGAATAATAGAAAGGAAATATAAAAGACTGTATAACAATTTGATAGAAAGGACGGTTGATCATCAAGCCAAATTAATCTTGTGTTGGTACATTTGACCTTAACAAGACTTTTTTTTAATTGCAGGTAGATGACAAGTACCTATACTCATGTAAAAGTCAAGATATAAGGGTACATGGGTGGATATGCGCCGACCCGCCTGTAGGGTTCTGGCAAATCACTCCAAGTATTGAATCCCGATCAGCTGGACCGCTCAAACAGTACTTAGCATCACACGTGGGACCCACTTCTCTTGCGGTAATTTCTTTTTTATTTTTTATGATATTTGTTTTCTGACCTCTTCTATTTGATTTGATTAAAATTGTGTCGTCAGCTTTTTCACAGTGTTCATTATTCAGGAGCGGATCTGATACTAAGATTTGGACACTCTGAACCATGGAAGAAAGTTTTTGGCCCCATCTTTATTTATCTTAACTCTTTGTCGAATGAAGATGATCCTCTTCTTCTCTGGGAGGATGCTAAGCAGCAGGTTAGACATATATTGTGCGATCTAACTTATATAGGAGTTTTGTCTCTGCATTTAGACTGACAGAAATTTTAAAATTTTATTCAGATGATATTTGAAGTTCAAAGCTGGCCTTATGATTTTCCAGCTTCCAAAGATTTTCCTCAGTCAGATCAACGGGGAACACTCCATGGCAGATTACTAGTTGAAGATAGGTAATTGTTTATCATTTTAGGGTATGTTAGAGATTGAAATGTTGTTGCTCTAATTCACTACTGTTGCGGAATGGAATCACTTTCAATTATAGATGAATGAGTGGTTGGTCGTTAAGCATTAGTTGCCAAGTAAAAGTGCATACTTTAGTTGCTGTGAAGAACAGTAGTTACAGTCACATCCTTGGTACCTTTCTGTTTTTGTTTTAATAGTATGGATTTTACAGGGGAAAATCAAGATGTCCTGTGGTCAAATTTTTGGAAATGAACCCATGTTTTTATTTTCTTTGTTTTGCAACAAATTTCTGATCAAGTTTCTAACTAAATCAAATGTTACGCTTATATAGGTACATTAATATGGATTACATTGCCGCAAATGGTGCATATGTGGGCTTGGCACCTCCAGGAAATGCTGGATCCTGGCAAAGGGAATGCAAGGTAAATGGTAAACCAGACAAGTTGGAAATGGAAATTTCTATATTATCAGATTTACACAGCTCATGCCAAAACTTGTAAATCAGACATGTTAGGATCTAAGCATATAGCAGCTCAACACATCCTAAATTTGATAAGAACATTGTGAAAATCTATATTATATCAAATCAGAGTGCTTGTTGCATAAATGCTAACCAATTCTCTGCCATATTGCTGAGCAGGGTTACCAATTCTGGGCTAGAGCAAACGCAGATGGCTATTTTTACATAGATCATATAAGGACAGGAAACTATAGTCTTTATGCATTCGTTCCTGGTTTTATTGGGGATTACAAATATGATTTTAACATAACCATAATTGAAGGGTCTTATATTGACATAGGTGATCTTGTGTATAAGCCTCCAAGAAATGGGCCTACACTGTGGGAAATAGGAATTCCTGACCGCTATGCTGCAGAATTCTATGTGCCTGACCCTGATCCAAAATATATAAATAAATTATACGTCAATCACACTGACAGGTTAGCTCTCATTGTGATAAGTAATTAGCTAATAATGCTGTTACTTTTCCGAGATCATTAACTCAACATACAGTTTCTTTTTTTTTTTAATTTATATATACACATATATCTTTATTGGCAGATATAGGCAGTATGGATTATGGGAAAGATATGCAGAGCTATATCCTAATGAAGATTTGATTTACATAGTTAATCAAGGTGACTACCGTAAAGATTGGTTTTTTGCTCAGGTCACAAGGTCTGATTATTCGATCTCTATATTCTACAATATTGGTCATTTGTATACTTGCTACAATGAAATATAGGAGCATTCAGCTGTTTCTAGTTAGTAGCCTATTTCATGTGAAAATATTCGAGCTGAGGAGCTAAAAATCAACTTTCTACTGCAATGCAGGAAAAAGGACAACCAAACATATGAAGGAACCACATGGCAAATAAAATTTGAGCTTGACAATGTAAATGAGAGTGCTGTTTATAAACTACGACTGGCCCTAGCTTCAGCACATGTTTCTGTATTGCAGGTACTGTGCGTAACTCATGACTTGTGACTTGTGAGAGACTATTGAACTTCATTTTGATTTTCAAATTTTACTCTAGTTTGATATGTTTCCATTGCAGGTCCGGATTAATGACCCTTCAACAGAACCTCCTTTATTTTCAACTGGGCAAATTGGGAAGGAGAATACGATTGCTAGGCATGGAATTTATGGACTATATTGGTTATTCAATGTGGATGTGCCCGGTGCTTTGTTTGTTAAAGGGAATAATAATACAATTTATTTAACACAGGCACTGAGTGGCAGCCCTTTCCGAGGGGTCATGTATGACTATATTCGTTTAGAAGGTCCCCCTCTCCCACCTTGTAATTCTAGCAACAATACCTAATTTGGTCTTTCTTAGGAAAAATCAAAGCAATTCTTTTTCCTGGAAAATAATAGCATTATATATGCCTTGGGTTTTTTGTTAGCAAAGTTTAGAAGAGAAATCCACAAGCACTTTTTCACATAATTTTGACAACAGAATGATATTATCAAGAAATAAGTTACCCTCGGGTAATAAAATTTGTGATCAGGCATGCAAACTCAGCCTTGAATTGATATCGAGAGGGGCTGTAGTAGAGTTTTAGCTCAGTATTTAATTGACAGGTGATATAAGAGAGTTGCGGTTTCAGTCCTGCTCATCTCAAAGTCAGTGTACAGTTTGATTTACATTCTTATAATAATAATAATAAACACCCCCCCCCCCCAACAAAAAAGAAGAAGCAAAGTTAAGTTCATTTTTCCAAATAATAAAATCTGATTATTTATTATTTTTCATACATATTCTATTTATAAAATATGAATTTAAATCAAGTTTTTCCCTAGGGTGTTTTAGAAATACATATTTTTACTAAGACCACTTTTGGTGTTATAACCTGCAAAATCTGATATTGAGATTAAAATTTGGGATGTCTATTATTACTATATTAAATAATCAGATTTTAAAAATCTACCATGGTTGCATTTTAGAAAATTCAATACAAAATCTCATTATTTGAGAACCAGATTAATTTAATAATCACTTTTAAAGCATCTTATGACAAAATTTGTGGTTAAAAAATCATTCTTTTTTTGTTAACTATTAATATCATGCTTAATTTTTGCTCTGATAAAGATTTGTAGCCAAATAACATATCAAAAGAGCTCCTCCTTTTTAGGCTCTTCAACTTACTTATATACAAAATGTTATAGCATATGCTTTTTAACTCTCACTAAGCATCTAAGATCAAGCAATTTGTAACACTCAATCTTAGCTCTTTTAAGTTTTGAATGTCTTCTCTTCTTTTGCTCTTATTTCTGGTCCAATGCTTGGGCCTCTCAGTCTCAGCTGCGGGGGTGCAATTGCATGAACAAAATAATCACGTAAATCTATTTCTGAACATCATCTTTTTCTTTTTTTCTGCCATATATATTTTGCTAGTAATAAAGATTAAGCTTTTTGCATTTTCATATTGATGTGGTATCAATGAACATGTAGGTGGTGATGGACAATGGCATACTCCAGGTATCTATATCAACTCCACAGGGATTCGTCATTGGAATTCAATACAAGGGCATCAAAAATTTACTCAATGTCCAAAACGAAGAAGATAATAGAGGGTATCAATTTTTGAAGAACAATTTATTTTATGGACTAACAAATAGCAATGACTCAGTAATTTTGAGAACTCTTTTTCTTTTTGGTTCAAAATATTAATGCAGCTATTGGGATCATAATTTTTGGACCGGCCAAGATAATTACAATAGCGGAAGTGGCGTATATGACAGGCGATCCCTCTCTATCTCTGCTCTCTTACTTAACATTTGAAATTAATCTGTTAGCAATAAAATTAAAATAAAATCATGACGTATATGATCTGATTAATTGCTATGCAGAATTGAAGCAACAAATTATAAAGTAATAATGCGAACTAAAGAACAAGTGGAGCTCTCATTCACCAGGATGTGGCATCCCTCTACTAACGGCACCATAGCTCCGGTGAATATCGATAAAAGGTATTTGATAAATATTTATTGCTTTATTTTTGAATGAAAAGCAACTATTGATTGATTTGGTAAATTGATTGGGGCTAGGTTTTTGATGCTTCGAGGATCATCGGGGTTTTACTCTTATGCCATTTACAAGCGCCTGAAGGGATGGCCCGGTTTCCAGCTTTTTAATAATAGGATGGTGTTCAAGCCTAATCCAGACAAGTATTAATTTTAACCTCTCATTTTTCTTATAAAGTTTGTCAAATATCACTAGTATGTAAAAACAACTTGGAAACATAAGAATTCTTTTTCAAAAAATTGATCAATACTTAATTAACCTGAATTAATTGGCAAGATTGAAATGTGCTGCAGGTTTCACTACATGATAATATCTGGCAATCGCCAAAGGGAAATGCCTCTACAACAAGACCGGGAAAGAGGCCATAAGCTGGCCTATGAGGAGGCAGTTTTGCTTCCTAATGGGGAGGTACTTCATTTAACTAACGGCTGTTGTTAAGTTATATTATAACGTAACTTACATTAACTTAAAAAGTGTAATTAGTGACCTAAAAGTAATTTAGTTAATTTTACTTTTAGGTCACTAGTTACAACTTAATGATTGATGTAAGTTACATCATAATGTAACTTAACAAGGTCCCTAACGGATTAAAAAATCAAATCTTATATATTATTGATTTTTCTTTTTACTCTAGGCAGATTGTGTCACATCACTTTGTACCGATAAATTAATATAAATAATTCATACATATAGTATGTATTTGAATGTGTGATTGAAATTGACAAATACATGGACCGTTAGCAAAACACAAAGCAGCAAATAGCAATTACATCCTCTTTCTTGCAAAGAATTAATATTGAAGCAACATGTCATCCATTTATGGAGACAGGGAATGACTTGTCGTTCTTTTGATATGAAGGTGGATGACAAGTATCAATACTCAATGGACGCAAAAGATATTCGGGTCCACGGATGGATATCCACCGACTCCACCGTCGGATTCTGGCAAATCCTACCCAGTAGTGAATCCCGATCATTTGGACCTCTCAAACAATTTCTAACTTCTCATACAGGCCCCATCAGCATCAATGTACTTTTCTTTTTTCCCCTTAAACATCCGTTCATATTTAATAAAATCATGACGTACGTGTTTTATTTTTTATTGCATATAACATATACTGATTTTAGTTATATTGACATGGATCATTAGACTTTTCACAGCACGCATTACGTTGGAGAGAATTTTGGAATGAATTTTAAAGATGGGGAAGCTTGGAAGAAAATTTTTGGTCCCTTTTTTGTTTACGTTAATTCTGTACCGGGTAAAGGGGACCGGCAAATGCTATGGAGGGATGCCAATAGACAGGTTTCATACATACATTTACTTTTAACTTATAATTGTAAACAATTAAGGCTTTATTTGGGATTGTGGTGTGTCAAATAATATAGCTGAAAGTGTTTGCCAATCACTTGCACAGCTACTAAATAGTGACACCAAACGAAGCCTAAATTATATATAATGTGTAATATTTAACCTTTTTTTTTTCTCCTTCCCTGAAGTTTATGAACGAAGTTAAAAGCTGGCCGTACAAATTCCCAGCTTCAAAAGACTTTGCAAGATCAAATAAACGAGGTAGTATCAGCGGTAGATTAATTGTCAAAGACAGGTAATTTCATTTACAACTTTTAGTATTATAATCCAATCCAATCATGATGCTATTGTTATAATTATCAATTGCTCATAATTAAGCTTTTATCGATTATTGGTGTAGATATGTTAGTCGTGCGGGCATAGCCGCAAAAGGTGCTTACGTGGGTTTGGCAAAGCCAGGCAGGGCTGGATCTTGGCAAACAGAATGCAAGGTGATTAATTGAATCTGTTAATTTAGCCCATTAATTAATTGCAGTAAATTATAAAGCAACAACATTAGCATTAAACTGATTTTTTTTTTTCATTTTAAATTTTACCAGGGTTATCAGTTTTGGACTGTTGCAAACGAGGGGGGAAATTTCTCCATTAAAAATGTGTTGATTGGCAACTATAATCTTTATGCATGGATCCCTGGTTTCATTGGGGATTTCAAATATCATGCTGCCATTAGAATAACCGCAGGTTTTAATTATATTTTCCGTTTTTCTTCGTAAATGAACTTTTTTCAAGCTTGCGGACGTTCGCATTTGGATTCGAACTATAATTACTCATTTATAATGCTATATCAAAAATATATACAGTACTGAAAATTTGTATTTTCTTAAATGATGTCCACACAAAGACTTATTATTATTATTATTATTATTATTATTATTATTATTATTATTATTATTATATATATATATATAGTATTTTTTTAGTGCAGACGTCCTCATTTTATTTTCATACGAATATACTTAAAAACCGTGGGGTTTAAGAAAGCTAGTTTTTAATTCTCTTAAACCACACGGTTTTATACTTCATTCAAAAACTAATTATTTTAAACCGCACGGTTTAAAAGTGTGTTCGTATTTAAAAAAATACAAGCGTCCACACTTGAAAATGATATACAATTATATATGTGTGTGTGTGTGTGTGATTTTCATATGCAAGTGCACACTATTAAAATACTTATTTATGAATGAATTATAAAGTTTGAAAATTAAAATCTTGACTTTATTAAACCCCATGGTAAAACCATATCCACATCAAAAGAAAATGAGGGCGCCCGCCTACTTTAATACTTTATATACATACACACACCCAAAAAAAAAAAAATTAGCAATTCATTAATGAACTTTTCAATGCAGGTTCTGCAAAACAGATTGGCAATCTCGTATATAAGGCCCCGAGAAATGGACCTACATTATGGGAGATAGGCATCCCTGATCGATCAGCTGCAGAATTTTATATTCCAAATCCTAATCCAAAGTATATCAACAAGTTATATGTTAAACATGACAGGTTAGACTTGGTTCTTATAAATTAATTATTGTAGTTTTATCAGGTTTAATTAATATATAGAACCCATGGTCTAGATTTTTTTTTATTAATGAAATACAAAATCAAATCCCCATAACCACCAGCTTCTTCTATTTACAGGTTTAGGCAGTACGGACTATGGGAAAGATATGCAGAATTACATCGCAAGCGAGATTTGGTCTATGAAGTTTGGGCTAATAATTACAGAAAAGATTGGTATTTTGCGCAAAATACCAGGTTCGTTTCTTTATTAATTTCTCCATCCATCTTTCATTCATAATTTTACAGCTGGGTTCAAGCATTCTATAGAAAATTAACTTTGGATCCTCAGGTTTGAAGTTTCTTCATTATGGCACTCAATTTCGATGTTGCATTCAATTCATGCGCTGCAGGAAGAAAGGTAACAAATACGAAGGAAGCACATGGCAAATACAATTCAAACTGGAGGGAGTAGTTAAAAAGGCGACATATAAGTTGAGAGTGGCAGTGGCTGCCGCACATGGCGCTGAGTTGCAGGTTCGAGTAAACTCTCGCTCGGCACGCCGTCCTTTATTTTCAAGCGGGTCGGTTGGGAGAGAAAACGCAATTGCGAGGCATGGAATCCATGGGGTGTATAAGCTGTTCAATGTCGATGTGCCGGGGAAGGTGCTAAGGAAAGGAAACAACACCATTTATCTTTCTCAGCCAAGAAAATTAGATGCTTTTACAGGAATCATGTATGACTATCTCCGTTTTGAAGGGCCTGATCCAAATTCATAACCCTGTTTCAAGATTTGTTTTTTCCATTTTTGTGTCGGAAATTTCTTATTAAAACTTGAGTTCCAATAGAAAAATAAAATGTAATGTTCTAGTTTAGTTAAATTAGTTTTCTTCATAATGCAACACAAATAAAAAGAGGGAAAAAAGAAAGACATAAGATAGAATGCTATTCTCCTAAAAAAATAGTCCTTAATATAAGAGGAGTTTCGGAGTGATGTGTGGTTGTTGGGTTTTGACAACTCGACAGTTTTTTTTCCTTAATTTTACTCCACAATTATAACTTTTATTATCGATAACTCAGCTTAAAATTTACAACAACTCACTCTTAAAAGCAATCATGGCAACCCACTCTTAAAAGCACTCATAGCCGTACAAAAGGATAACTTCAAATGTTCATTTGTGACCTAGAACAGCCGAATTTGACAAAATATCAAAAGAATAACTTCATCTTTATCGCATGCTTCAATGGTATATTATGTGCTAAAAATTAAGATGTAACATGTACAGTCCAAGTTGAAAGTACCAGATCTAATTAACCTCTAGCTAACACACTATCGTACATCAGAATTAAAGGAAATCATGCATTTTAATTCAAAATTTTTACATTGAACTTGTCCAAGTTTTCGAATGGAAAGAAATCAGACTTTTTAATTAATTCCCATTAATGAATTTTAGACAAGTATTCTTCTAAGTTTGGAATTTGGTGAAATTCAATTTCCAATGAGCATTACAAAAATTGAATGATGGCAACTATACTACATTGACGGAATTAATCTCATTGTTTGTGACTTCAGCAAAATTCCTAAGGACTTGAGCAGCATATGGGCTGTTTGCAAAAGACTTATATATCTTCATAGAGTGCTGCTAGGTATCTAGAAAGCCGAGAGAAACGGCATACAATAATGCCGTTTCTTCAGCGTTTTGCTCTCAATAAAAAAAAAACAAAACAAAAGCATTTTAAAATCTGCCGGTATTAAAAAAAAAAAAAAACAGTGCCATTTTTCCTCTCACTCCAGCAGCAGCTTCGTCTCCGTCTCCCCAGCTTCGTGCCCGTCTCCCCTCTCCCTCGCTCGCTACTACTCCAGATCTACTCGGTGGTCGCTACTCGCTGCTCGGTGGTGTTGCTTGCTGGTCCTCGTCTCCCTCGTCTCTCTCCATCTCCCTCTCTATGTTTGGTAGGTAGTTATTTTTTGATAATTATTTTTTGTTGAGTGATTTTTTTTTATCAGTTACGAAGCAAGCCCACATTCTGAACAAGCAATTCTTGAATCTGCTGGTGATTGATGGTAGGTGGGAGAAGGGCAGGTCCCTTTCTGTGTCTAGCAAGCAATCCTTTAGTAACAGGTGACATCATTGAATCAGTTGGGCTCCTGTACCTTTCACTTTCAGGGTACTTGAATGCTTTAGGCACTTTAATCCGATTTGGGGTGTTAGTTTTCCTCGATTCTTGAGGCTGAGGATGCGTTTTTGTTTTGTACTCCTCCATTGCCATAATAAGCTTGCAGCTGCTGCGTGATGATTCAGGTTCAGGCGCGGGACAACTCTTCTTCAATGCAAGCGTTTCAATAGCGTTCTCCATTGTTAATTCCCTTGTTTATGTTTAATTAAAGAGAAATATTGGAAGGAAGAAGAAGCGGATACACAGACAGAGCACTAGCAGGCTAGCACCTGTTGAGTGATTGTTTTGTTGGGAATTATTTTGGTAATTGTATTGTTGATAATTAATTTTTTATAATTGTTGGTAATTTGTTGAGTCATTATTTTGTTAATTGTATCGTTGATAATTATTTTTTGATAATTATTTTAATAATTAAATTATGATAATTTTTGATAATTTTGTTTGGTAATTATTTTGTTGGGAATTATTTTTTTTGGTAATAATTTTTTATTTTTTGTGGCAATTAAAGTAGTTTAATATTGATAATGTAGCACAAATCAAAGTCGAAATTCACTTCAAAATATACAATGAATGTGGTGGTCAAATGAAGTTGTTAACATCAAATCTAAATCACAACGCAATTTTGAGATATATACAGCGCAATTGATGGAATCTCAACTATAGTTTCTTCTCTCATATCATATACTAAGGAAAAAGATTTTTTGGATGATTGTCAACTCTCAATGTTTATTTTCTTGTCTTAGCCGAAAAGAATGGATGCACATTCCAAACTTGCTGATAGAGAGGCATTAGGCTGTTAGTTGCTTCTGCTACCAAGGTTCGAATGTTTATTGATTCATTTGCCAAAGAATTATATATATTATAGGCTGCAATTACTTCTGTTAATGCTGAATTTATTAAGATCAATTTGTTATTAATTACTTGCGTTATGAATGAGCAAATACTCCTGCCCTAATGCCGTTTTCTATGCTTGTGAAACGAGAGAAACATCCCAACTCAATCCTTTCACGTGAGGAGTAGTGCTTTTCAGCTGGAATCAAACGTGGGGGAGAATTAAAAATGTGGAAAAAGCAAAAGGAGCAAAAGTTCACGTGTTGGTGTGGGGGGGGGGCCCAGAGAAACGGCATTACTGTATGTCGTTTCTCTCGGCATTCTCTCGGCATTCTCGCTGAGAAGCATTTTCCATCTTCATATCATCAGCCATATATGTGTCTTGTATGCATATATTATAAAGGAATTAATGGGTAGCTATATTTCACAAAAAGTCGATGACCATGTGTATGTGATGTATTGGCAACTCTTGCACGGCTCTATTATGTTCACCAAAAAGTGGTGGTGGCGATTGAGTAAAGAATTTACAACTAATACAGGCCAAAGAAACAATCTTAGCTTCTAGTTCAAGTAAACACCATCAAATGAGTCATTTCTTTATAAACCTCCAAACTCTTCACATTATTATTTGCCTCAATTGCATAAGTAACGGAGAGTATGAACTAAATTTTTTAGAAATTTAGTTACCACATTGGGATTTTGTGCCGGAAACTGAACCATGTCAGCTTCTTGGGTGCAATTGCAAATTCAGGATCATCATGTACATCCACTTTGTGCAATGATTTATTATTAGCATTACTTACAGTTTTTTTTTTCCTTTAATTTGTGTTTTTTTAATATTTGGATAGATATGAGGATGGCAAAACATATGTGACATAAGTATAATGTACTTATTCTTCGCAATTATTATTTTTTCCTTTGATATATAAATCTCAACAGTACAAGAAAATTTTATTAAACAAACCTGGTGTTTGTTCTGCTTAATTCCAATGTAGATAATTAATTGAATCAATGTGCAGGTGGTGATGGATAACGGCTTACTCCAAGTCACAATATCAAAACCAGATGGACATGTCACTCGAATTCAAGGTTATGGCATCGATAACATGCTTGAAGTTCGTAACAAGGAGACTAATAGAGGGTACATTGCTCGCTGATATTTTCATCCATAATTTTTCTAAATTTTGAAGCGTTTGTATCATGGAAATTAACATGACCCTAAGTAATTTCGATATGCATTGTAGGTACTGGGACCTTGTTTGGAGTGAAACAGGAAGTACTGGAACAACAGGAACAGACGAATTGTAAGTTGTCATCTTTTTTCACAACCTTTTCATATATTTAAGCTAATAATTCTGAGCAGGCCACTGATTAATTAACACGCAGGATCAAAGGGAGTGATTTTAGGGTCATTGTGGAGAATGAGGAACAAGTAGAGATTTCATTCACAAGAATGTGGGACATTTCCCTCCAAGACAAGCTCGCTCCTCTTAATATAGACAAAAGGTTATTTTGCTAAAATTTGATGCTCGGGTGCAAACATCTGCATTTTACAAAATGTGAATTTGTACTGTGACCATACTTTTACTGAGACGTCCGCACCTAAGATTGACGTGGCGTAACACTAATAATATTATTGTCTTTCCAGATATATAATGCTTGGAAACACCTCCGGATTCTACTCCTATGCAATCTACGAGCACATAGGAGAATGGCCTGCTTTCAACCTCCCACAAACCAGGATGGTTTTCAAGCTTAGAAAAGACAAGTAACACAAACTGCTCTCAAATTAATAGTTTGATTATAAGACCAGAAAAATACATGGTTAAATGGTTAGTAATTGTATATTATGGGCAAACAGGTTTCAGTACATGGCGGTATCGGATAACAGACAGCGCCACATGCCATTGCCGGACGACCGCCGGCCAAAAAGATGCAAAGAACTGGCCTTCCCAGAGGCTGTTCTACTCGTCAATCCTATGGAGCCCGAGTTCAAGGGCGAGGTACTTTGCTTGTAATTTTTGTGCTTCTGGCGGCATATCGTTAACTGATTTGCCACCCATTTTCTAAAATTTTGGCCGTTAATGACTTCATTTCACAGCAATCATCAATCATGAAATTTAGGCACGACGTGCCAATCCCAAACTTAAGGCCCAAGTTTCAGAAGAATGCTTTGCTTGTAAGATATTTTGTGAAGCATACTTATTATTAATTTGTAGGTGGATGACAAGTACCAGTACTCATGTGAGAATAGAAATCTTAAGGTTCATGGGTGGATATGCTCTGATCCTGCAATTGGGTTCTGGCAAATAACTCCCAGCAATGAATTTCGATCAGGTGGGCCACTTAAACAGAATCTAACATCACATGTTGGCCCCATCACTCTTGCAGTAAGTAAACTGAATTTCCCTTTATTAGTCCTTCAGAATTTACGACTGCCTGTATCATCAATTTTCTAACATGTGATCTCTGATTTTGATTGCGCAATCAGATGTTTCTTAGCGCTCATTATGGAGGAGAGGATTTGGTGCTGAAGCTGAAGCAGGATGAGCCGTGGAAGAAAGTTCTTGGCCCGGTTTTTTTCTATATCAATTCTTTTTTGGATTTGGACAGCGATGATCCGAAGGCCTGGCTATGGGAGGATGCTAAACAACAGGTTTGCACAGTCACTCATGGATTATGTGAGGGCCGTTATTTTAAGTAATTTTATGGAAAAAGACTCAAGTAAACTGAAATTTCAGACGTTGAACGAATCTGAAAGCTGGCCGTACAGTTTCCCAGCTTCGGAAGATTTTCCAAAATGGAATCAAAGGGGTAATATTAGTGGCAGATTACAAGTCCAAGACAGGTCCGTATTTGTTTCTGTCTTAGTATTTGTAAGTACAAATAGCCCACAAGGGCTTTATTTATAGAAACCATTTGTGTGTCATCACTAACTTTGCTGAGACTATCTCCATGCAATCAAATTTTGATTATTGACATTATTTTAATTTGTTGAATTTCGATTGAAGTTTTAGTGGTAGCACTTGCCCTACAGGTATGTTAGTGATGACTATCTAACAGTAGACGGCGCTTACGTTGGGTTAGCACCCCCAGGGGATGCAGGATCATGGCAAACAGAATGCAAGGTGCTTAGCAGCAGTATATTTTTCCATTTCTTTCGCAAGATACATAGTTTAAGTTGACACAGCTGCAATATTGTGTTCTATTTCCGACCAGGGCTATCAATTTTGGACGACAACAGATACTGATGGCTTTTTTTCGATCGGTGACATCCGTGTTGGGGACTACAACCTTTATGCTTTTGTACCTGGTTTCATCGGAGACTATCGCAATGATGTTGTTTTAACCATAACTGAAGGTATTACTTTCTCATCTGACTGATGTCTCGCGAGCTGTGAGTTCTCATATTTCAGTATTGACGTGCATAATCTACTGTTTGAAAAAATGGAACAGATAGTGATATTGACATGGGTGATCTTGTATTTGAGCCCATAAGAGATGGCCCAACATTGTGGGAAATTGGCATCCCCAGCCGATCTGCTGCTGAATTCTACATCCCTGATCCTGATCCGACATATGTCAACAAGCTTTATGTTAACCACCCAGACAGGTTAGCTCTGCACCCCATAATTTTAGTGACATGCTTTGGAAAAGCATAGTCATAGATGTTACTGACAATAGTGGCATACATTTTACCATGCATGGGAGTTCATAATTTTTTGTTGTTATTACTTTTGTTGTTCTTATTCAGTCAGCGGCTGACTCTCGTCTGTAATTTTTTAAAAACTTGGATAATTTTATGATATTTAAGAATCAATAATAAAAAAAGAAAATGAAAATTACCTTTTGTGCGTGCAGGTTTAGGCAATATGGATTGTGGGAAAGATATTCGGATTTGTACCCTGAAGGGGATTTAGTTTACACCGTCGGCGTTAGCGACTACAAAAACGATTGGTTCTACGCTCAAGTTCCTAGGTTTGGCTCCTTAGTCCTTCCACATCTATACTTATATCTTGAGTAGATAATTGCAGTTGGCCACGCTATTATGCTTCTTCTACTTAATTTAGAAGGCTCAATCGCTAGTGTTTGATAAACCCACTAAATTTTATTTGGCAGAAAAATTTTAGCCGACCACTCACTTAATCAACTTGATAGCTAATTATTTATTCATAGTAGTTACTACTTATGGATTAAAAGATGAATCCCCATAATATTACTTGATAACAAGTAAATTTGATGCGTCAATGAAAATTTTGAGTAAACGCAGGAAGAAAGATGATAACTCATACGAGGCAACTACATGGCAAATTAAGTTCAAACTTGACACTGTGGATCAGAATGCAACATATAAACTGCGAATAGCTCTTGCGACTGCTAACGTTGCAGAATTGGAGGCAAGAAACCTGTTCATATTCACAATCCTATTTTCTAGTTCTTGTTACTTATTCAGCATGAAAAACTGACATGGTAACTTTGATTGCTTTTCCTGAAGGTCCGGGTGAATGATGAGAAAGCAGAGCCTCCTCTGTTTACAACTGGGCAAATTGGGCATGACAATGCAATTGCAAGACATGGAATTCATGGTCTCTACCGGCTCTACAGCATGGATGTCCCAGCGGCTAACCTTGCTGCTGGGGAAAACACCATCTTTCTGAGACAAGCTACAAGCAGTAGTGCTGTAGCTGGGGTCATCTATGACTATATTCGCTTCGAAGGACCCCCATCTTCTAATTCCAACATAGAGAAAAAGGAAATTTAGACACTATTTACCGTTCCGAGAGCAAAAACTGTGGATGTGTTCGGTTCGTACTATGTAAACTTTGCAGTATAATGTTATTACAAAAGCTGAGTGTAACAGTTCATCAATAATGACTTGAATGTAAATGGTAATCATGTTAAACAGAGTAATTAACTGCTAGCAAATAAAATTCAACCTGTGACTATTCATTCACTGCTAGTAATTGTTATCCATTTATATTCAACGAATTCAACTCCCCCCGGATTTTAATTCCGCACCTGAAGCTGATTCTATAAATATATATGGAGGATAATTTACATGGACTTATCGAGTCTCTTCTTGGTTTCCTCGGCGTTATCAGCAGCTTCCACCTGCATCTTCCAAATCTGCTGATCAGCTTCCGTTGCTTCCCTCTCGTTTCTCGCTGTTGCCTTCTTCGCCTGCTCCCGTTAATTTCATAACATTACCATCAAATCATTTTGTTAAGAAAACACTAGACGCAACAATATATAATGTATTTCTTTCATGTATATTGATCAAGATCCAAACAACCTTCATACCTGTCCGATAAACCAGGCTTTGACATAGCAGAAAACTTCCTGCAAAGAAGTTTTGAAGAATAAGCAATCTTTCTTCACGCGAGACAGAGGTGACGTTTCCTGATTTCTCTTCGTCGTCTCTGTGGTTTGTGCTGGTGAAGATTTTGCCGCCTCCATGTTCCTATTTTTTTTTCCCCCTCTTTACTCCAATTTATTTTTAATTTTTAATTTACGACAAAGACCAGAGAGAGTCCAAGTCTAAAAGAGCATCATGTTAATTGTTACCACGTCAGTGCTGTTTCTTTACGAGGCAAGCTCTTCGCTTGCCACGACGTACAATGCCGCAGCGAGCTGATAGTTTTGGGAAGTTTCCGGTCCAACCCGATCCTTTTCAAGTGATAAGATGCTCTAATGAACTTGATTATTATTATTATTATTATTTATGAACAGATGCCGAGTAGGCAAAATCAAATTGACATTTTTAGCCCATATTTTAATCGAATTTGAAGGACGGGACTCAATCCAAACTCCTCAAGACAATTAAATTTGATTTGTTTCGCACTCTTAAAAATTAAAAAAAAAAAACTTAAAATTTTGATATATAAAATTTATATTTCATATAATGTTACATTTAATGTATCGCGAAATATAAATATAAATTGTTTAGGAGAAATTTTGGATGCTAACGTGGGCCAATAGTTGAATAACATGTAGTAAAGAAAGTTAACAAAGGGAGGCTACCTTATTTGATTAGGAAGGAAAGTCAACCAAGTGAGGCTATCTTGTTTAATTAGAATAGCTTACAGAAACTGTAAAGAAAATGATAGGTTTGGAAAAATACACATTATCAAAAGATATTGTTGGAAGTTAGATTTTGGTAGTTAATGTCAACATGTGAACAGTATACACCTGAAAGGGAACAAAAATATCTTCTTTTAGCTAAAGATAATGAATCAATAAGAATGTAGATTCTCTGATCAAGTAATGAGAAAAAATCACATCAACTATCCTTTTAATACCACAAAAAAATCAACAAGACCACATGGATAGGAGGTTGCCACGTGTCTAGCTGAGGAAACAAAAAGGCAACTGGAGGTTTTCTTTCCTCTTAAACTTATAGATGTCACCATCAAAGGACCACAAGGCAAATTACTCAAATAGCCTCACCTAAGGGAGGCCAACCATTAAATGAGTGTCACGTGTCTAAAATTACCAAAACACTCTCGTGAACACTCTTACGTAAGCTCCACATGTTAAATCTTGAGGGGGCTCACTTCATCTCTAGCGCTATCTCTCTCTTTTAGCTTCATCCAAACTTAGGCCTCTTTTTTCCATATTTGATTTCTTAGAGAGGCTGTTTCATCCTCTTCTCCCTCTATTTTTACATCACCATAGAAAATTTTGGCCATGTCACCTCTTAAAGAAGCTTTTCTCTTATTTTTCTCCAAGAAAACTCTCTAATCTCCATAAGACTCACATTTCCCTCATGTTAGTATCCACAATAAACAAACTTTAATAAGGCTTTTTGATATTATAGAGCAAATTATGCAATAATTCATTTATATAGTGGATTGTAGATGAGCTACTCCCGTAGATGTAAGTCAAAAGACCGAACCATGTAAAATATTGTGTGCTCTTTATTGTTTATACTTATTTTTTGCTTGTTGTGATGATTTTGATGTCCAAATCATATTTCATATATGAGTTCACGTGAGTTATCCTACAAACTCTACAAAATTAATTAGATAAGCTCTTTAAAGTTATTCTCGAAACTTTCTTGAGTTCCTTATGTCCAACTCTACAAGCTCACCATAATATTCCAATCTTAGAACACCACAACTCACCTCCCAAATCATCTTATCTCACCTCCCAACACCACAACTTATCTCTCATATCACCTTAGCTATACTCCTACCCTAAACCTCAAAAAATACATCTAAAGCCAAACTTAGCCTAATCTCCCCCATAATATATAAATTTTATTTGTTTTAATTGGATTTGACATGAATTTAGTGAGAACAAATGTTTAATGGTTCAAAATCGGATCTTAGCCAAAATTTGGTTAAAATATAAATATATATTTTAACTTTTTAACTAAGATAAAAGAATGTTAAGATATCTTAGTTCTTTTATACACACACATACATAGAGAAAGAGAGATTTTAGTTTACTTATTCTCAAATTAAAAAACGTATTGAATGAAAAGTATTATAAAACACAAATCACTTTTGGTAAAAAAGAAAAAAATTATTAATTCCTAAAAATTAAGAAAAAAATATTTACCTTTTGAAGTCATTTTTAATTTTAATTTCAAATAACATCTTTTGAATTTTTATAACAACTTATGAGGTTTTGTTTTTTTGGGAGAATCGCCAAATGTTATAATGTGTTAAATATAATGAAAGACACGTTAATCAGCCAGTAATTTGTTAAATATTACCGGTCGCCGGTCGGGGACCCAAAAAACAAAAAAGCTTTAAAATAATCCATGCTCAATGGGCCAAAGATTGGGCCAATAGTGCCGCAATGCGGCCTAGATCATACATTCACAGTTTCACACAAATTTCCCGTCAACACTCAGCATAGTCAAATAAGGGCATAATAGTCATTGCGATTATCTCAATTATGTCGCGGCTATATATACTTCCATCTACAAAAGTTAGGGTATAAAAAGCCCCAAAATCTCTCCGCCCAAAAAAATTCATCTTCACAGCAAACGTTCAACAAGTCTACCATTTAAATCAATCACCACCCCCCAATACGTAAGCTCCAATTTGTAGCTTCAATTTCTCCATGCAATTTTGTGTTAACTTGATCAAAATTTTAGATACTGAATCATCATATTTTGTGTTGTTGTGTTTTTTTGCCTGCACAAATTCAATCTTGACTCGATGCATTTGTTGAATACGTGGACTGAATCGACAGATCACGTGAGAAATGGCGACGTTTGAGCTGTATCGCAGGTCGACGATTGGGATGTGCTTAACCGAGACTTTAGACGAGATGGTCCAAAACGGTACGCTTACTCCCGAGCTCGCTATCCAGGTTCTCGTCCAGTTCGATAAGGTACGGTTATTCAATTGTATGTTAACGATCTTGGTATTTGGATACCTATGTTTATTGGTTTTTATTTTTATTTTTTGTGAATTATTTATTTATGTTTTTCATCTTATAGTCTATGACAGAAGCGCTAGAAACTCAGGTGAAGAGCAAGGTCTCCATTAAGGTATCAATTTCTTTTTCTTTTAATTTATTTTTAATCTTTTAAGATACTTTTTTTTTTTGACGCACAGTCTTGTTAAGCATTTGTCTGTTTAGGGATCTGAGGTGTGAATCTGGCTATGTTGTACTTTTGCTTTATTTTGAAATAACAATACGAATCACACAGCCACCTATACTTGATGGCTGGTGATTCTATTCACTTGTGGATTAAAAGCCCAACAACTTGATTCCAGATATACCCTAATTTTGATTCATGTATTGCTGGAGGTGGAAGATCTGTTCTCAGTGATTGCTAATGAATTTTTAGGAATCAAATGCTATTGTGATGAACTAAGGTAGAATATACATGGCAAAATTTGTGGTCTAAATATTCTATCAGTGCAGTGTAAATCCACTGATAGAGATAATAGTTATTCAGCATGTGCTTAGACTATAGAGTTTTTGCATCAGGTGATAATTGATCTTAATATTATTTATGTATCCTATTTATGTGCCTTTGAATGTCCTTTTACTGTTAAGTTGTTAGCTGTCTTTTCAAAGAGTTACTCTTGTTAAACGACAAAAACTTTTTTTATGGAAAATGGCCACTGGGACCAGTATCATGGGCTTCATAGAAGCCATGGTATTTGGGAATTTGAGATCTTATGGAAGAATCATTCTAAATGATTGGAATTGGTGACTGGCTGTTGTAAGATTCCAAGTTTCTTTCACTTTATTATATCATTGTCCTTTGCCTTTTCTTAGAGCAATTAATTGGAGTATCTAGTATGTTTAAATTCTTATTTATTGAATGCCTCATTTATAGTAACTTCCTTGGCTTTATATATATGTTGGATCTCTTAAGATTTTCATGCTCGTGCGAACATCAAATGAATCATTTGATTTTTTCTGGCTAGTCCTTGTGCTTTTTGAATGAGTCAATGTGACATGTCCATAAAGTGCTTACTTATGCGCTATTATAAACTTAGTGCGATAGGAAGACTTATGCGCTATTATAAAATAGCTGAGGCTGAGCATATGAAGGGGAAACCAATTGCCATGCCTAAATACTGGTCTAGTATTAGTGCAGAATGGTATATAGGAACTTGTACCAAATTATAACTGTTGCAGACAATTAAGAAATCCACATTAAATTGCAAAGAAGTTATACAATACTTGAGTCATATGACTCATGGAGAGGAATCCCTGAAAATTTTAAGTCTCCAAACTGTTTTTCACAGATGTCTATGGTTATGCAAAAAGTAAAACTCAAATTTATGTATTAATTTAAGTCTGATTGGATGCTTACTTTTATGCACAGGTTTGACTCATATTGTAATCATTTGTGTTTGCCAATTTTTGTGAGTGCAAATGTTAGGGGACATGCATGTTTTTCATGCATATTTGTATATTTTGAAAATAAGAGAAATAGATTCCTTTGCAATTTGTTTTATCCAGAGAAGTAGGCTTCTTAGGCTGATAGCTGAGCATTATAATTCACGTCAATCCAGGCCCCTACCTAGGATGTACTGCTATCATTTATTTTGTTGTGGGTGAAATCTGAGCATTTGAAATTTTAACTTCTCCTGAATTCCTCAGGGGCATCTGCACACCTACAGGTTCTGTGACAATGTGTGGACATTCATCTTGCAAGATGCTTTGTTCAAGAGTGAGGAATTACAAGAGACCGTCGGTAGGGTGAAAATAGTGGCATGTGACTCAAAGCTGCTATCACAATAAGACAATGAAGATTGGTGTGTTGCTGGGGAATTAGGTTAAATTACTTGGAGAAGGTGGCAATTATGCATTATTGATGAACATAATTTGTAAAGCCGCCAACTGTTTTCAACTGGTGATGATTGTAAAGCCATTGAGGCTGCTACATCCTTGCTTTGTCGGATCTCTATAATGGGACCAATGGGAGCATATTCCCCCACTGACCCATTAACCCTTAATATTTGCTTATGTGTAGTAAAAGAATTAATTACATTAACAATTAATAATTAAATTATTATAATCTAAATTAATTAATTGTTGAAAAAGTATTGTAGTAAGTTAACTTTTCATATTTCATGAAAACTTTTTTAGAATTTGTTGTTTTCCCATCGTATGTATGATGTGTTATTTTGCATGTCTGATATTTTTATTTTATAAAACAGTGACGGAAATATCTTTCTAAATTGACGTATATGATATTTTAGTCCTTTAAAAAAAAGAGGAGGAAATGATGGAGCCACTTATTCATCTTACAAATTATTTTATAAAAGTTGATATCATATTCATATTAGTTGGCTAGAAAGTATTACTAAGCTCAGATGATTTTTCACATTTTATCACTTAATAAATTTATATTTAAATAACTTCTTATATTTTATAATGTCAAAAAATAATACTGGTCTTAACAGGTTTACATGTTAACCCAACGCCATTTACTGAATAACTAGTATCAAACATGATTTAATTAAAAATAGGTGATGCAATCACAATATGATTATATGAATAATAATTATGTCACATTAATCTAATGCTGGAGTAATTTTATAGGAAGAATCTTTTACTTTATTAACATAAAAAAAAAACAAAAATTTTAATATATTATAAGATTGAATATAATAATATTTTTAATTTTTAATTTATCCTTTATTTATTAAAAGAGAGGAGACCCTTACTATCATTCAATCCAATATCCCTAATTTTGTGCACTCATTTTGGGTTGGGTCAAAAAAGTAGTGCAACATAAATTGCCATGCCAAATTGCCTACTCACATGGTCCTGCGCGGACCTGTTTAAAATAAATTTACAACCTAGGTTCTTATTGTCAAATTTTCAGAATTTAGGGATACAGATGTTATTACCCTGATTTCAAATTACATGGGCGGGAGTATTTCAAATCTCTCTCTCTCTAAATTCCAAATCGCAGGCACACTCTCTCTAGTGTTTTCTTTTCTACTCATTGGAGATTTAGCTCACTCGATTCATTTCTCGTTTCATTATTTTCTATTAACATGAGATGATGAAAGATCTTTGTTATACTTATTCTTCTCGCCGATAATTTGATTGTGCTCATATGTTTCCAGATTTAGGTTTTCTTTTTCATACTCTTAAGATAAAAAATTTATCAGGATTGAGTGGAATCAACGCTTAATTTTGAGCAACGAAAAGTTTATTAAGAGATTTTGGAGCATAATTAGTTAATTAATTGGCAGTTAAAAGATGGGAGTAGAAAATTACCATGTAATCGAGCTCGTGGGTGAAGGATCTTTCGGTAAAGTATATAAGGGGAGGCGCAAGTACACGGGTCAGGTACTCTTTTTATTTCATTCATTAATTTTTGCTTTTTAAATTGTTTGAAGGGAGAACAAGATTCAATGCTATTGTTGATTTCAGACTGTTGCAATGAAATTTATCATGAAGCATGGAAAAAGTGAGAAAGATATACATAATTTACGGCAAGAAATTGAGGTCTGTACTCAATTTTTTTCTATAGGCAAAGTTGTTTGACTTAACATGTACTGGAGGTTTTGTTGAAGTCTGAAATTCTTTTACATGTTTTTTTATGTTTATTTTTTTGCAGATTCTAAGAAAGCTGAAGCATCAGAATATTATTGAAATGCTTGATTCCTTTGAGAGCCCGCAGGAGTTCTGCGTTGTAACTGAATTTGCACAAGTAATCTTCCTCTCACTTTATCAATTTCACACTCACACAATGGTTTTATGTATGCATTCGGATGGATTTGAGAAACTGCTCATGTGTCTTGATTTTAGGGTGAACTGTTTGAGATTCTCGAGGACGACAAATGCCTCCCAGAAGAACAAGTGCAATCAATTGCAAAGCAGTTGGTACTTCCTTCTTGACAAATACTGTTTGCTGTGATCTTTGCCATGGCTATTGTTTGATTTCATAGAATTCAAGTTTACTGTTTATTATGATTTTCCTCTCAAATCTAACTTTTGTGCGTTAAGAATTGCAGGTGCGAGCATTGCATTACTTGCATTCAAACCGTATCATCCATCGTGACATGAAGCCACAAAACATTCTCATTGGTGCTGGGTCTGTTGTCAAGGTTGATAGTTTAAAACGTGCTTATTTTGTGTGTGTGTGTGTGTGTGTGTATTTATATATTTATGAGGATATATATCCACCCCAATCCTATTTTGAATTTCTAGTGATACTGTATGCTGCTAATTTATATTTCATAAATTTGCTCCATGGGCAATGTTTGCCTGGTGGTGATAGCAGTGTTAATGTGTATTTTGTTTACAGTATGCATATTCTTTTAAATACTTCTTCAAAGAAACTTGACCATATATTCCTTGCTTTCATCCCAGCTTTGTGACTTTGGGTTTGCACGTGCAATGTCTGCAAATACTGTCGTTTTGCGATCTATCAAAGGTTTGGATGGTTTTGAAACAATTCTTATAGGTTATTGTTTTAGGTTGGAACTACTGAAGTGATCCAGAACTATCCTAGCAATATTAATCTATGCCAGGTACTCCTTTATACATGGCTCCGGAGCTGGTACGGGAACAACCCTACAACCACACTGCTGATTTATGGTCACTTGGCGTTATATTGTAAGTCAAACTCAAGCCTTCTTTCTCTATAATGGAAAATCAAATTTGATGTAGTTCTATGGCTAAATTAATTAGATCTTGTCTGGTGCCCCTGTTGTCTTTGGTTCTTTTGGTTCTTTTCAATATAAAGCTATTGTTTCGATCTTAAAAAATTTATGTTGTTGATTTCTGTTGTCTAGTTTCCTTGAACTTTCTTTCCATCATGGTATTATTGGTTGGTTTGCTTATAATTTAGTTAAGAAGTGTTACATTTTTTTAGATTCAAAATTCCACACGACATTATTTCTTGGTGGTTCATCAATTTGTTTTTGTTTTATTTTTTTTAATAATTTTTTACTACTTTGCTTATTCTCAATTTCTATCTTTTTAAAAGTGAACCTAGGGCAGGAAGAAGCAGAGTAATAACTTATCACCTTTACCAAGGTGAAACATGTACAATCATACATGAGTTTTTGGGTCATTTAAACACTTAGGCCAAGGAAATTGCATCTTAGCATTACTTTCCATACTGGTATCAACTTGCTTTCTGTTTGTGGAAATCATTTGATTGGTTTATCCGTGTTAAAATACCATAGAACTTACCTACGTAGGTTTTTTTCCCCATCTTCTTAAATTGTACTCATGCTTGTACCTCCGCATAAATCCATTTTATGCTAGTGCAACTGAAGCACATGATGCCTTTACTGTGCCATGAAACTCATAACCATGTTTTCGTATATGACAATATTTTTCTTTAAACTCAAGTACTAGGGGTAGGAATGCTAAAAATCAGAATCACAAAAGAATGCATGAGCACAGTTTGTCAAAGGAAAAAAGAACACGAAAAAGTTTATTTCGATATAATCATGTGCTTTCCCTTAATGAGAATAAATGGAAAAGAGAAATTGTGTATATGTGTAGTTATTAGTAATTTGTCATTATTGATTCCTCATTTTTCCTTGTTTTTGTTCAACTTGAGTTGACTATTTTGTTATGGACCCACCAGGTATGAATTATTCGTTGGCCAACCTCCATTTTATACAAATTCAGTATATGCATTGATTAGGCACATTGTCAAGGTAAATATGCTCAAATCTTTTATAACTGTTCATTCATGCTCAGTAATCTTTTTGTGAACCTAAAGGCTAATAAATATTACTAGAAATATTCCAGGATCCAGTCAAGTATCCAGATGAAATGAGTCCAAATTTCAAGAGCTTTCTAAAGGGACTGCTTAATAAGGTTATTCAATAAATAAAATGCATTTCTCTTTTTGATAACTGTTTATAAATTCTGATTGCGAATCCCTTATCCTGATCGGCTTCTCATATCTTGCAAAATAGGTGCCACAAAATCGACTCACTTGGTCTGCACTCCTTGAACATCCATTTGTAAAAGAAACTTCAGATGAACTGAATGCTTGGGTAATGTTATCTTATATTTCCATTATATTCACTGTCTGCCTGTAGTTTATGTTTAAAGACTTTCTGGATTTTATTGTCTCTAAATTCTCCGTCATATATTCTTGAAAATTTTAAATAGTTGATGAATGATCTATAGGAGTTGCGTGCTACATCTGTTGAAGCCAGGGGATGTAATGCAACATGGACAGCTGAAGGAAATGCTATTCAATCATCATCTGGTTTGATTGTTTTCATTTCTTACTGTATAGTGTTTACATTCTTGAGGTATTTAAGCTTTCCCTATTTTTTGACAGTCGTAAATTATTGTGTCAAAGGTAAAAGCAATTCTCCAGCTGTTTCTGTGAATAACACTTCTCCAAGCCTTCACAGTGACATGGAATTAAACAGTTCCAACACAAGTCAATCTAATTCTTCACCCTGTGAAGCATTTCCAGGATTTTCAAGTCCTAACAATGTTAAACCATCAGGTATACTCTCGCAGTTTAAGAAAGTTATTTGCCTGCATTATGCTGTCTGATGTTGAAAATGTCATTTAAATGTTGAACATAGATTATTTTCTCTATAATCCTTTTGCGCCAGAAATCTTCTTAGTGCGTCTTATACATGATCGATGATCCGAATCCTTCTTTTAGACCTCTGTTTTGTACTATAGTTGCAACTGAATCTTCTTTTCAACCATAATCTCATAATTCCTTTCTTTATTTCTCTCAATTATGGGACTAAACTATACCTAGTTTTAAGTCATTTCTGATCTGATGTCCGTCCCCCAATTGCTTTATCTGCATCTTGTTTTCCTGCTATTGAGAAGTTTTTTTTATTTTTTTTATTTTTATCATTTTCCCATTAGTTTATCATTTTTGTTCGACGGAGTTGGATTCTTCCAAAGATCGATAAGCACTCCCAAATAAGGGTTGTGATTGGCTGATATGTTGAGCAATGCATATCTGATTTATTCACTGCTCAGGAGCTGTTCCACTTCCCCAATGTCACTTAATGACAATATCATTACTTGATGTTTTATGATTAAAGTTATATATTTTATACTGTTCACTTTTATTATTGATCAAATTTATAAGTTAGTTTCATTACCATTTCGCTCCTAAATGCATTAATCTATGTTATGAACCATATTATCTCTCTTCAGGTAGTCAGGCGTTGAACAGATTGGAAAATAACTCCCGCACAGTTAAAGGTGCACTGTCAATTTGTCAAGACAATGAAGCATTGGCACTTATTTTGTTACCTCTGAAAAAATGGTCTCAAGGATCCCAAAACACTTGCAGGTGAAACTTTTGTTCTCTGCCTTATTATTTTTGTTTACTTTTATTTTTTGAGCCTGGATATAGAAGTAGGAAATATTAGATTTGATGCGAATAATACATTTTGCATATTTTTTTCCTGTTAACCAAACTCAACTCTATTTAGGTTGCTCAGTTTTTAGTAAGTTGCAAGAAGAATTCTCATCATGCTTATGCATTTTTTCCTCTGAATGTTTAAAGAAAGACTACCCTGCTCTACTTGCTAGAAGAAAGAATAATTTCGTATTGATGAATTAAACTTTCAGTGAGTTGTTGGTTCCTTGCTAGTCAAAGTCTGTTTGAAGACCTTGAGAGGAAAAGGTCAGACTTGGAAGTCCAAACCAGACCGAAAGGCATGCTTTGCATAATGCTAGATGTTGGTGTCTTGCATGTACCAAAGAAATTCTAGATAAATGTTGCATATATAGGGATTGTTCTTTGGAAGGTTGGATGTCAAGCTCTTTTTACCTCATTGGACCTTTTGTAGATACAGCTTGCAGAAGCTTGTTACGTGGTTTATATGTTCTTGATTTTAGAATAAGAGACTCCTATAAAAGTTTCATTTGTAAGATTTAATTTCGTTTTCAACATATTCAGGGATCAAGATGTTCTTAATTCAAACCAGTCACTGCGAATTCTATCAAACCTAGTTGCAGCAAGTGCTATCCAATCTAATGGACTGCTTGATGAAATAATATCAGAACTTCTTGATTTCAGTTCTGTGGTAGTCAGCTTAAAGGCTTCTGAACTCAATGACTTATTAGCAAAGGTATTTTCTGCTTGTTATAATCTCTGTGTCATGTCACCCAAGCCATAAAACTTAGTTGATGGATCTTTGTGGAATAAGTGATATAGACAAAACTATCTTAATCTTGATTGGTTCCTGAATTCTAATCAAATTTTTAGGCTTCATAATTTTTCTTTTAGCTGTAACTCACTATGCATCCAAATTATGAATAATGTACATTTTTTTTCCATTTTAATTTTTGAAATAAATGCTGATTGACAAAACGTCTGTACTTATGCTAATGATTATCTTCTGAGAAGTGTAAAGTATTGAAGAGCTGAATAAATCTTTGACCACTGAATGTTTTTTACCTTTGTTGTTTTTCTGGTGATCAATGGCGGCTTGCAAATTCTAGCATTTCAGAGTTTCTCATGATTTACATTGCTTGCAGTGATTTTTCTCCCTGATGATTGATGATGGCTAACTACAAACTTTTCGCAGAGTTTCTTGATCATTAAAATGCTGATAGACAATAGTGGAAGTTGCATTGCAAGCTCATATTTCACAAACTGGGTAGCCGTTGTTGAAATATTTTCAAAGGTCAGATTCATCTATACTATATGCTGGTTCCCCAGAATCTATATGCCCTTTTCTCCCTCTAATCCTGTGGATATGTAGGTTGTTTCTTGCAATGAAGATGCCTCTGGAAGAGTAATGTATGAGGCCACTGCTTGCATAACTGTTATGTTATCTAGAGTAGCCCAGAATCTCAAAGCATCTTCCTCAGCTCCAGGTCCTGATGCAAATTCTACTCCTAGGGTGAATGAAACTCTGAAAAGGATTTTAGACCATGCTAAAACATCAGGCTTAGTAGACCATTTATGTTGCTGCTTAGCAACTTCCGGATCAAATCTGAATTCCGGTTCTTCAAATATGTTGCGAGCTGCATGCGAAACATGTAAAGCTATTTTTTCCCTGGTAGATGTACTGGAAATTCATTTTTCCATGGAGAATGCCTATCTATTCCCCCTAAATGCATTCTGGAGTCATTCTTTACTCCGACTTGACATTAGGGACCATGAGCGTGGGTCATTGGTTGGACCTGAATCAGCAAGAATTATTGATGCACTGACAAGAGCTTTCCTTCGCTCAAAAGCTGTCCAACTTGCTATTAACCATTGCCTTCATCAACGTGCAGAAGCCACACTGTCTGCCGTCATTCAGGTGTTTGTTCTTGTCCACTGAAATTTCTTCTGGTCTGTGTAGTAATTGGTGAAACTACTTTATTCAAATTTTCAAGTATTTTCTAATTTCTTTTGTTTGCTTCATGCTTATATAGTAAATATTTCTGCTCTGGTGTCCATATAAATATAATATTCTGATTAATGTTTCAGCTCTTGTCAAGGTGCTGCCTCCGTAGTGGAATCATTCCAAGTATTCTTTGTGGCTTCCCCAGTTCTCTTCCTGTGACTACTGTTGTCAGCGGTGGAGAAGATGGCACTGCTGTTTCGGAGATATTCTCAATTCTATCTTTATGTGCATCTTCAAATAAAGATTCGCAAGTAGGTGAAACAAGCAATGTGAAGGGAAAACCAAGCAATCCTTGTGCCCTGGCTCAGCACTCATGCCTTTTCCTAGCGATAGTTGCTCAATGTCTAAAGTCAACTTTGAGAAATTCAGCATTATTTTTGCTCACAACCACTCCAAAGAAGCAGCTTTCTCGACTTAAAATCCTTGCACATTATTTTTCTTCTGATGATAGAATTAAGACTTATTTTCAATTGCATTCTGCATCAGCCATGCTGGCTTTTGCATCCATCCTATCCCTTGAAAGTGGTGCTACTGTTGAGTCCTCAATCTACGAAATTG
Organism: Citrus sinensis; assembly: GCF_022201045.2. Taxonomy (NCBI): domain Eukaryota; kingdom Viridiplantae; phylum Streptophyta; class Magnoliopsida; order Sapindales; family Rutaceae; genus Citrus; species Citrus sinensis. Next base: position 30,998,086 of record NC_068560.1, read on the forward strand.
CAGTTCCTCTGATTCCTCCAACTGCCACACTTTGTGATCTCCTTAAAATCACATCAGGCAATGCAGATCAGATGGGCCCCATTAGCCAGAGTATCAGCCTCTCCTATTGGCATGGTCTTAAGGATGGATGTGTTGGCTTATTAGAATCCAGACTGAAGTGTGGAGGACCATTGGCGGTACAACAAATGATTGCGAGCAATATCCCTATGCTTCTTATTGATTTGTTAGCCAACACCCATTCTTCTCAACAAATTGGCAGCACAAGAGATCAAATGATGTTATCTCCTGCAGGGGTTGTATCAACAATTTCATCAATATATCACTGCCTTTCAGGTGGAGTCTTAATGTTTCGTCAGGTTTTGCTCAAGAATGAATACATGAAGCTCATCTGTAACTTGTTATCTGATGTCCATCTTAAGCTTGTGAAGGGCTGGGGTGGGCCGGGTGGAGGGAAGGATGGAGTCAGGGATATAATAAATGCAGTAATTGATCTCTTAGCATTTCCCTTTGTCGCTGTACAAAATGCTCCAGGTTTGCCCTCTGCCACTGCTTCTGTAAACAGTGGATTTATTCTCAATATGGGTTCCGCTGGTGGGAAAGTATGCATGGAAGACAGGGACATGGCTAAGGCAATCGAGGAAGACATGGGAAAATATATAAAAATTCTTATGGAGGTCAGATCTCTTTTGCCCTATTTTTTTCCTTATCTTTTTGGGAGGGGGTATGCTTGTGCCATTGTTTTGTCATGTCATGAACAGCACATATACCTTGGTCATTATATATGTCAATGTCATACATACTTCCTGAACAGAGTTGGTAGAGATTAGATCATTGATAAGAACCTAAAATGTATTTTTTTTTGGTTGCTTTTAAGTTCAGTACACTGTATTGGAAATCCAATAAGCTCAGTACACTGTAGAAGTTAAATGGTCGTTGTGATATGAGCAAGCAGAAAATGGTTGTAAGAGACCCCAAGAGCATGTTTTAATTCACTTTAGCATGTTACTTATTAGTGCAAGGTAGAAAACCATCCCGGTGCTGAGTGACCTGTGTAATTCTAATTTCAGGTGGGAGTACCTGGCATCATTCTCCGTTGCTTAGAGCACATGGAATTAAAAAATTTGGGAAGGCCCATTGCCTTCCTTGCAAAAATGATAGGACAACGGTCCCTTGCGGTTCAACTTGTGGGCAAAGGCTTGTTGGATCCAAATAGAGTAAGAAGGCTGCTTGATTCGAGTACAAGGGAGGTCACCCTGGATGTTTTGATGATAGTTTCTGATTTGGCGCGAATGGATAAGGTTGGATTATGTTCTTAATGAGATCGCTATTCTCTTTAATTGTTTCTAAGTTTCTTCTCATTTCTTTGGTATCCCTATTTAGTCACTAATCTTGGCTGTGAAGTCGGATTTAAGTTTCAATTCTGCCTTGAATTAGATTTAGAACTTTCCTCACTCCATTATCTTCTCCCTTCTATTTATGTCATACTTAATTTGTCCCATTTCAAGGAGTTTGGAAATGCATTCATCTCTACTCTAATGTTAGTTTTACTTCTGAAGATCGACCATTAGATTGACTTTAGATTCACAACTTAAAATCAAAACTAAATGTTATCCCTTCCCATCAAATTGAGACAGATAATTAAGCACCACTCTGCATGGATGACATCGTCATCTCAATTTACTGCTGTAAATCAGAATATATTTATTTAGCCCCTTCCCCAGTATCATTATCTTGTTTTTACTTGATTTACAGTAACTCATCTTTACGATGTGCCTGATTAATATTGAACTATTTGAGCATGCAGTGGTTTTATGAATATATTAATGGAGCTTCCATGTTAGAGTTTCTTAAAGACTTTCTCACCCATGAAGATCCCAATGTACGTGCAAAGGCATGCAGTGCTCTGGGAAACATGTGTCGCCACAGCTCGTACTTCTATAGTTCACTGGTAAACTTGTTAAAATCTGATTCCTAGATACCAAATCCTAGTGAGATTCAAAATTTGGACAGGTCCTTGTTATTTACATGCAAACATGCTCATGCATGGGCAAATGATGAAAAAATTTGGCAGGCTTGATTGATTATGCATTTTCTTACAATTGAATGCTATTTTCTAGGCAAAGAATCGTATTATTGGCCTACTCATCGATCGATGTGCTGATCCCGACAAACGAACACGGAAATTTGCATGTTTTGCGGTAAAAGATGTTCTTTCTTGGGTGGTTTTATACCTACTTTCAATTATCTATTTCTAGAATAGAAGTTCCTCTAGGTATTTCCCTCTCAAGTAATGGAATCTCTTACTGTCTTGGTATTGTCACTAGTCTTAAGAATCCACATTTTGTAAATGTCAAATTTCATTACTGTAGACTTACAGCCACAGCTTAAATTCACTCTCCAGATTGGTAATGCTGCCTATCATAATGATGTGTTATATGAAGAACTCAGGAGATCTATACCACTGCTCGCGAATATACTGATTTCAGATGAGGAAGACAAGACTAAAGCAAATGCTGCAGGTGCTCTAAGCAATCTTGTTCGCAACTCGAGCAAGCTCTGTGAAGATATTGTGTCCAAAGGCGCCATGCAGGTTTGTGGGCATGCTTCATTACTTTGTAAAGGCATCTTATTGTTAAGCAGCTGGAACTTGACCAAAGTTTTCCATTAATTTTGAAGGAAAATTAGACAAAGTGGTTGCTATATTCCTTTCTTCTTTATATTGTTTGTGTTGGGACCAATGCGATGTCACAGTCCAAAAATCCATTTACCACCCCCAGTGATGCTATTATCGTTTTCACATCTAATATTGTGCACCATGCCGTGATGACTTTTTCTCTCCAATTAATTTTATGCTGCAGGCTTTGATAAAGTTGGTGGCTGATTGTTCGGTGCTGGCCTTAAACCCAAGCAGGAAAGATGCCGTAAACGAATCTCCACTGAAGATAGCCCTCTTTTCATTAGCAAAGATGTGCGCCCACACTCCCTGCCGACAATTCCTACAGTCCTCCGAGTTGTTCCCGGTGATTGCACGGCTTCGGCAATCGCCAGAATCCACCATTGCAAATTATGCCTCCGTTATCATCAGCAAAGTAGGCGACACTTGATGCCTACAGGTAAAATATTGTTAATCGAAATATACATATCAGTCGCTCGATTTTCCACTATCTCAGTGATGATGATTCTGGTTATTTCAATCAAAAATCGGAACAAAGAACAGAACCAAAATTGCGACGAAGATAGCAATCTGAGTTGTCCTGTGCATTCAATTGTGCATTTCAACCAACTATAGTTGAACTTCAGAAATCAGAATCAGCCACACTGTGTAAAGGCATATTTTGAACTGAACCTTTGTGTCCAAAACATCATAAGAGAAATACTAAGTTCTTATTTTCTTTATTTAATTTTTTTTTTTTAAACAAGGAAATGGCTGTTATATTAAGAAGTTATTTAATATAACTTTTCAAGTTTTGAACCATCAGAAATTTAGTGATAATAGGAAGGTAAATTTCAGATTATTCCTAATAAAATAATAATTTTTAGAATGCTTTAAATTATTGTGAACTTCAATTTACTTTCATTTTTGTTTAAAAGATAAAGGAACAAATAAGATGGATTGATAAAAAAAATTATCTTAATAAAAATGGAGAATAAATTGAGATTTATAATAACTTGCAGCATTTTAAAAATTATCATTTTAAGAGAGAGAATTTAAAATTAACCCTAATAGGATTTCATTCTAGGACTATTCTTTTTCATATGAAATTTCCATCAAAATCATTGGAGAGGCAACTCGTACTGTTTGTTACCCAATGAACATGTGTATGGTTCTTAATTTTAGAGCACTAAACTCTGTTGTTGTTTCTTGATAGGCTCTTTTTCTCCAACCCCGTGCCGTTTTTGTTTGTTTTGTTCATGTCCACCCTAACAAATTGTCTTCGAGGTCAATCAAATGCCTTTTTTTTTAATTTATATGAAGAGGATACAATCCTATATAGGACTAACTCAAAGATTAAAAAGTAGAAATCATGGTCAATGACTGAAGCTAATGACACCACATACTCTGTAATTTAACTCGGCTACTACTACACCGCAGCCGCGCCCATTTACTCCAACAGTTCTAAATCACTGATGGCATAAATTTTATTTTTTATTTTTTAATTATATGAAACTAATATTCAGATTACAACTCATATTGTATAAGATTACAACTGCTATTTACAATCAGATAATTACTGAAATTAGTTTACATTAATTTTTATATAGTACATCTCATATACACAGCCCAGATTTTACTCGAATATTATTAATTATTATATAGTACAATCCATATACACAGCCCAGATTTTATCTTTTTTAATATTCGAAGGATGTCTACTTCACTTGCATTTCGAAAGGAAAAAAACCGTCTTCATTTAATTATATATCATAATTAAGGAATGAAATAAACCCCTACATATGTCGCAAGAGCTCGAATTGCAGCTCTCACAGTTGCGAGGATAAAGTTCTGACCACTCGACTAAAAAGGCAATGGTTTCATACATTTTATTTATTTCTTGTTGTGAAAAACTGATTGTGAACTTGGCTTGGATATGCTTTTGTGGTTGCCTAAAGTTCACTTGACTGAGATTATAAAGCACTAGACATTCATTTACTATGTGTGCAAGTGCTTTGAGCGAGGGCTGAGAAACCCAAAACTGCCGAACTGAACCCTAATTAATTCATGGGATGCACAGAATGAAACATTGAAACTTGATTAAGAAAATATTTTATGAAAGCCTTTTATTTGTTCCTATTTCATGGGAGTTCTATTCTTGAAAAAAAAAAGTATCAATTTTCTTTTTTAACACCGAACCATAGTCTCACTAAAATTCAACAAAATTATAATTAAACATTTGAAAAATAGGGGATCGTTAATGATTTGTACCAATAAAGCACGTTCCATAAATTAAACAAAAAATCTCATCATTTCTAACATTGAAAAACAAAAAGAAAAATCAGCAACGAGACTATTTTTCAAGGTGGGTATTATTAGTATTAGTAGTACCAATGCCTCAGCCAGGGCACTGTTTTGTCACAGCTAGCAATCTTACAGCACCAAAGCTGCGATTCTAACAATGTAATTCTTGCTTCTCGCATTCCTTGTTTCAATAATGTATTGGGAACCGGAAGTGTCGCAGAAATTATTGCTCCCGTAGAAAGTGCTTTCCGACTAGTCATTGTAGTCAAGCGACCCAATGATCGTTGATAAAAACTTTTCAAAGCATCGCACTTCCCAAATTTTGCCGATGCAGGTTAAATATTCGAAATTCGGAAGGCTTTGGGCATTGCCCCCTCGGCAGGTATCCAACCAGTTGTAAAAGACGAAATGATGGATCACTTCCTTTGACAATTTTATAAATCATAATGTAGGGCTATTAATACTTGGCTCCCCCTGAGATTTGACAACTTATCATTTACATGGTGAGAGCTGCAAAATAAGCATATATATAGATGCCCTTACTTTAACGTAACGAAAAATATAAATGTATAACAAACGTTATGAACAAATATAACATGTACTTTAATTGTACAATAGCATGATTTATCATTGTTGCTACTATAATGGTGCTCCAAATTATTTAATTGTAATGAGTAAATTATAATTTATGTTGTATATTTTGAATCAATCAAAGGGTCAATTTTTTTCAATTACTTTCATTGCTTGTAAAAAAAAAAAGAAAATCTCATCTCATTAATAAAAAAAAAAAAACGTATGTTTTATAATTAAAAATATCTTTCTTGTTCTTAGCACGCTTATGCATTATTTAAAACAAATCATTTTCATGACGCCGGGCAAGACGGTCTTTTCGTCTTTTACACTTTTTTCTATTCTAGAAGACTTTTTGCATTTCAATTCAATACAAGGAATCGATAATTTTGGCTGGATGAGGCTTTTTTCTTTCGCACGCTTTCAATGAGATGGACCAGAGAATAATAAATCTAAGTCATGCATATATGGATAAAGATCTACAAAAATAATTAAACAAAAAAAATTCCTCAAAATGTTTAATCGATTGTGCTGTATGAAATATTCCATTGCTTACGTTTTGACCTTGTTGCACCTTATGAAGTCTGTTACGTATTCTCAATTTCAAGCACTTGATAATTATTATTATTATTATTATTATTAAAATTACATGACACTAATACTCAAATTACAACTCATATTACATGAGAGTATTAGACAATTACTAGTTTTATATTAAATCTTATATATTTATAATTAGAAAATTATTGATTTTACACTAAATTTTATATACAATCAGACAATTACTATGACTAATCTTACATTAAATCTCATATATTTACAATTAGATAATTATTAGAACTAGTCTTATATTAATGGTATGTTTACTTGGGGATTTAGGGAATGAGAATGAAACCCATCTTTACTTGGCAAAATATAATTTAAAAATGAGAATAAAATGTGTGGCTCTCATATAATTTGTGAATAAGGAATGGAAATCTCATTCCCATGAGGGGGTTGGGAATGAGAATTCTCATTTCCTAAACTGACTTTTGTATATCTCTAATTTTTTTTCATATTTTTCGAATTACCATCGTTCAAATCACAATTAATTTTATTATTTTAAATGTCATTATTATTATTATTAAATTTTATTAACTTTGTTATTTTAGTTATTATTAATTATTGTTATTATTAATATTATCATTATTATCATTTATTATTATTATTAATTTTATTTTTTTAATTAATCTCATTTTCATAATAATATTTATACATGTATCTAGTTAATGAAAATTACATTATTTAATATTATGGGTATTTTGGTAAATTGATTCTCATTCCCATTTATTTTACCAAGTAAACACATCAATGACATTCAAGTGCATTCTCATTCCCATTTATTTTTGCCAAGTAAACATTAGAATCTCATTCATAATCCCGATTCTCATTCTAGCTCATTTTCATTCTATAAAATAAACGCACCATAAATCTAATATACAATCAGACAATTATTAGGATTAATCTTACATTAAATCTTATAAATTTTCAAGGGACATTTGTCATCATTCAATTATTATAAATAATTGGAAAAGAATTTAAACCCCCACGAGCCTTCACAATTATGAGAGTAGTGGCTCTGCCACTCGGCTAAAAGATAAGTGGTTGATAATTATTCTTTTACTACAATGGTTATCACTTCATTTTCTTATTTGTTATAAAAATATAAGAATTTGAGTTTTTTTTAAAGTACGTTGTGAGAGATTTTTTTATTATTCCAAAAAAGAATCTCCTTTAATTCTTCACTTGGAGCATAGATATTTGGATTGATAGGTCTCAATGCCGCCTCTCTTTTATTGCTTTATCATAGTGGATTTTTTATTTAAACGGGTACTCATTATTACTTAATTCATCTATAACTTATTTAAAATTCAAAGCAACATATATTATGTTTCTTAAAAAAATTTGGATGGAGATGAGAAACCATACGAAACAAATATCAATTCTACTTTTATTATTACTTAAATTAAAATAAACATAAATGTAAAGCACATTTATAGTAAGTCAAATTATTCTTAGAGGACTACTTATTCACTGAGGGGATGTTTGTTTTATTAACTTAGGTGGCGTTTGTTTTTTTGTCTGAAATCTTAATAGACCTGAATTAGTCTGAATTCTGAATAGATCTGAATGTCTGAATTTGAATAATATGTTTGTTTTTTCGTCTGAATCTCGAAAAATAAGTATTAAGTTGTTTGTTTTTTTTCAACTGAAAAAGCTGAAAATATGTACTTTTACATTTGTATCCTTATTAAATTTGAATGTCAAATAAATAATATATTAAATACCACAATATTTTAACATTTATAAGTAAAACTATATTCAAGTGAATATATAATTATTTTAGAATTTTAATATATAAAATACCATAAATTTCAAATTTTATCGTATATAATACAAGAAAGAAAAAACATGGATATTTTTATGTTGGGTAAATGTCTATGGGTGAGTTTTGGGATAGACATGAAAAATAAATTATAAAATATGGATATTTTTGACATTAGTAAGTAATTGACTTAATTCAAATTTCTCCATTAAGTAACAAGCCAAAAAATTTGGCTTATTTTATTAAGTCAAAATTATCTAAAAAGTCTCATTAAGTTATAAAAACAAACACCTCTAATTAACTTAATTAATTAAGTTAAGTCACTTTAAGTTATTAAGTTAAAAAACAAACGCCACCTTAATGACTTTAATGGACTTAGAGGTTGTTTATTAAATATTGAAGTTTGAAATTTTATTAATTTCAGACATTTTTTAAAACATGCTTGTTTGTTTTTTGAAACTTATGTCTGATTTTAAAACATTTACATCTTAATAGAAAAAGTAAACTTTTGTGACTTTTATCTAAATGGAAAAGGTCTGAATGACAAGTAAATATTATATTCCAAAAATATCTATGTAAAATAACTTATTTCCTAAACTATAAAATATAATCCTATTTTTTGTTTTAATTTATAAGGACATAAATGTCAAATAACCAAGTTCAAGATGTTTTTTATTGTAAAAACAAACAAGATGTCATTTATATTTAGATATTTAAAAAAGAAAAACAAACATATCATAAACTACAATGAAATTGATTAACGTATGCTAATTAAGAATATTAAAGAATTGTATTCAATTGAATGAGATTTATGTTATGATAATATATTATCTCATTTATGTTATTTGAGATGTTTATTATTTGTTTCACATTTATAATTTGTAAGCGCACACATGTAAAAATACCAGTTTTCAGATTATTTAAGTTAAAAAAAATCAAACAACAAAATATTTATTTTTAGTAATTAAGAAAAAAAATAAACATATCATTTAAATTTAAACATTCAGCTCTGTTAAGAATTCAAACTAATTCAAATATGTTTAGATTTCAGACAAAAATAACAAACGTCACATTAGTCATTACATCATCAAGACTTTAAATATGAGCTGTTTCGACAACTTAAAGCACAATACCAATACTAATTCTTATCTAATTATTAATATTTTTAGTTATTTATTAACCATTCATCCATTACATTTGATTTCATCTTACAATATTCATACATTCGCCTAACATTCCCTAAGCACCACTATTTATATTTGGCAATTTTCCAAATTGGTTTTTGATTTTGGTCTAGATTTGCTTGTCCACGGTCCCAAATGATGGCGTCTATACGACATGCAGAAATTTCATACTTACAGTAGTCCGATCTCAAAGAAATCGCTATACAAGACAAAATTTGTTTGACCATTTTGAGGATTTAATACTATAAATTTGTTTGACCATTCGACACATATGTGAAACTCTTTTCTTTTGTTGTGCTCTTAGAGTCAGCATTTCATCCTGAAATTACTGTGCAAAGAAAGGCAACGTTATGTTATTTATGTACTTTTGTGTGGCCAAAATGGAATTTTCCCTGGTTTGACGAAATCATCTATAAAAAAAAAAAAAAAAAAAAAAAAAAAAAAAAAAAAAACATTACATCACCAAAGATCACCAAATTTTTGCACCAAAGCCACGATCACAAAATTATTTTATTTTATTTTTATATTTACTTAAAACACGTCACGTCACAGAATGAGATCGCTTCTAGATATTATATTGTATTGCAATTTAAGAAACTTCGGCCTTTAAAAAGAATTAGGCAAATAAGAATAAACTTATGAATTGAATGTTACTAATATTAGAGAAATTGTGGGTATAATAAACCATATCACCCTTCTTTTAAATTGAGGTCGGATGATTGTATTAAAATTTATGGTAAATACTAGTTATTATAATTTAAAAGTTAAATTGATTTGATTTTACACCTGTATAATGTAAAATTTATTATATATTTTCTAATTATGTTAATATTATTATTTAAAAATTATATTTGCTACGTACTATTAATTTTTATTTTATAGTTACAATATTTTTCTACAGCAGTAAATTACAACACTTTAATACCAAATCAGAACTTAGTGTATAAGAAGTAATTTGAAAAATTTTCTAAAAATTTCGTGGTATCCTTCTTTGTTACATATAATCGTATCTTTTACTAACATCCATATAATGATAATGTTCAATACAAGGATTGTTCCTGCATTCTTTTTTTCGTTTATAAGTATCAAAATTGAATTGAACATAGATTGACTTGGATAAAGGAGGAGGATAACCCAAGAGAGGATGTTGAATCCTATTGAAATTGAAAGTTATTGCTGCTAACGTTGGTGACGAGTGACTCCAATCACTTTCAATAATTGAGTTATAACTCTAAACAGGGTAAGTCAAAAAAATTGGGGTGCCTTTTTTCGATTTCCCATTATGTGTTGACCATTCTTTCAATCAATTAAGGCCTTGAACGCATGTTAATATTAAATACTAAAAAGTATCAATGAATTTATGGATTGCCTTGAAGAGTAAGGTACTGTTTATTATTTTATATGAATTTTTAATATGTATAAATGTGACTAAAGTTTAAATGGGTTTGAATATAAATATTTGAATAACATTTTTTATATATGAATAAAAGTGCCATCTTGTTTATTTTTATAAATTTAAAAAATTTAAACATAATTATTAAACATATATGTTCTTGTAAGTCAAAACAAAAAAATGGTTAGGTTTTATATTTTAAAAAATAAGTATATTTTAATAGATATACTTTGGGATATAATATTTACTACATATTCTAACATTTTTCATTAAGATAAAAAATACAAAAATTCACTTTTCCTATTCAGATGTGATTATGAAAATCATACATAAAATACAAAAAAATAAACAAGCATATTCACTCTTTGATGGTATGCTTTTTTTAGCGACCATTGTAAAATATGGAGAAAAAATAAGTTATTAAAAAATTAAGTGATAAAAATGAAATTCTAGAAGGAATAATCTCAGGACGCACAAGAGGGAGGTCTAAGTTTAGATTGGAGTTCGAACTCAGTCCTGTTTGGCTAGAAAGAAAAAAAAGGTAGACGCAAATTCGTAATAATAAAATATAAAATATGGAAACCGACTTGATTAAAAAATGAAAAGGAAAGAAAGAAAAAGAAATACAGGAAACTAGAAGGGGCAAGAAATGCAAAACGGCCTTTCTCAAAACGAGAGCGACTGCAAGTTGAAACAACTCGGTCGCATACTCACTGTGTTGCTTTGTGTGCGTCAGCCTCTCACTGTATAAATAGAACTGTGTCTTCCGTGGCGAACAATAATGACCTAAAAATACAAAATTATTTTGTCATTTAATTGCAAACAAAAGCATAAACCAAGAAAAGGCTAAAATAAAAAGAAAAAAATAATAACAAAACAAAAACAAACCCCACCTCTCTTTTCCTTCTTCTCTTTGCTTTGGGGTTTCGCCTCTCTCTCATTCTCTCTCTCTCTCTCTCTCTCTCTCTCTCTCTGTCTTAAATCTCTCCCACTCTCTCTTAAATCTCTCTCAGTATTTTTATATGCCTCTCAGGTATCTGATCTAACTTGGTTTTCTTCTTCAAAAAGTTTATTTTCTAGTTAAAATTGCAGTGGTTTTAAGGGGTTTTGCTTTGGTTGGTTGGATTTCTTTTTTCAAATTTTTTTTAGAGGTTATTATTATTATTATTATTATTATTTTAAAAATTTTTGTGTTTTTGTGGCAGTAGTCTTAGAAAGCAGCGAATTTTGAGTTGAGATGAGATGGCGACCGCAAGATCAACTTTGCCGGCGAGGCTGCGACAGCTTATTTCCGGCGAGAACTCTATCGGTCCTTCTGTTAAACTCGACTCTGAGCCCGTAAGTTTTTTTTCCTAAATTTAAGTCCTGTTATTTTGTTTTGTTTTATTTTTTGTTAACCTCTCTTATGATTAGGGTTTTATTGAAAAATACGAATACTGTGTGTTCAAGTCGTTGATTAGGGTTTTGTTAGGGCCTTATTGTTTTCTATGGTCAGATTTGATTGAAAAAAGGGGGTCTAATGGGCCCCACTTGAATTGAGCCTCTCATTTTTTGTGTTGGCTGCTGCCGGCAACTGGCTTTAGTGTCTGCTACTAATTTGGTATAATCTTGTGTCGTAAGTGTGTGTTGATATACTTTTAAGTTAATAGAATTGTAAGGCTGCCTTAGTTTTAATTCTCTAGTATTTTATTGAGGTTGTTAATCTGATAAAAGGGTGTATGTTGTTTGTTTCTTAGAGGTTAGAGGTAGCAGTGAGCCGAAAATTATGATATCGACTGTGACCTAACATGGTAATGTTTTAAGTGAATGACATCAATGCTAGTTGGATATTTCTGATTAAAACTTTTGCATCGGATGTTTTCAAACTAACCTTTATCCTATGGTGTCTTGAAATTTGCACGATAGCCATTTCCCATGGTATGTCTAGTTATAAATGTTACAATGGTGGCCTTTGTTTGAAGTGGTACACCTACTGAATACTGACTTCCAAAGACTGGATATGAGGCTAATGAACTGCTTTAGTTCTTTTTGGCTGACTAAAGGCCTTGTATGCATTGCCGTGTCCTTTTTGTTTGATACTTTTCTAGAATAGGTTCTTGGAATCCTCTCAATGATGCTAACAGATCCTTGCAATTTTTTAACTTTTAATGACTGTAACTTATGGAGTCTGGACATTCATGCTGTGGTGGTCTGATAGATTCATCAAGTTAAATAAAAGTGTGTAGGTTTGTAACATAGGTTCTGATTAGAAATCTTTCACTCTTGCGACTGAACGTATTATCTGATCAAACTTAGGAGGTCATTTACTGGTAATTTTTTGCTATGTTTTGAGTTTGCATTGCTTCCTGTTGTCTTATTTCCATTTAATTATTCTTCTCAGCATCCATCTATAAATAACTGTTTGGTTAAATGACATTTCATGAGTGAATTTCTTCTAATTGAATACCTGGAAATGGTCTAAATTGCTAACTAAATATTTGAGTGTGATAAGCAGTGACTGAGTATGTCATTCTAGTGTAATGATATTTCTAAATTGCTGTTTGCATTTACCATGCAAACTTTATGTTTGGGAGTATTACTTTCATTCATCCATTTGTCTAAAAGTAAACATATGTTTGCCAAGAATATATTTGGAATTATTGTTCACATTTTTATAATACTTTTGCTTCATTTGGATTATTTTGCATTTTTTTATTTTTTTAATCTAATGCTTAATTTGTGTCTCTATTGCAGCCTCCTAAAATTAAAGCCTTCATTGACAAGGTGATCCACAGTCCATTACAAGACATAGTAATACCTCTATCTGGCTTTCGCTGGGAGTACAGTAAGGTGAGAACATGCTAAACCTCATGGGTCAAGTTTTCTATTGATCCCCCTTGTGTTCTTTTACTCACCTGTTCCTTTGACTTCAGGGAAATTTTCATCATTGGAGGCCATTGTTTCTGCATTTTGATACATATTTCAAGACATACTTGGCTTCTAGGAACGACCTTTTATTGTCAGATAAAATTTTAGAAGATGATACTCCATTTCCAAAACATGAAGTTCTTCAAATATTACGAGTAATGCAAATAATATTGGAGAATTGTCCTAACAAGGGTTCATTTGACGGCTTAGAGGTAAGTCATGTATTTCTCACAAGTAATCTCCAACTGAAAGGATCGAATGTGAATTTGTTATTTATCATTTTAACCTGTTAGATATAAGCAAGCATATGCAACTGTGTTTGGTCTGATATATTTTTCTTGTTCATGTTCAGCATTTCAAGCTCCTACTTTCTTCCACAGATCCTGAGATTCTTATAGCCACATTAGAGACGCTTTCTGCACTTGTGAAAATAAATCCATCTAAGCTGCATGGAAATGGGAAGTTGATTGGATTGGGCTCTGTAAACAGCTCTCTCTTATCTTTAGCTCAGGGATGGGGGAGCAAGGAAGAGGGCTTAGGTTTATACTCATGTGTTATGGCAAATGAGAGAAAGCAGGAGGATGGGCTTTCTTTGTTTCCATCTGAAGAAGAAAATGATGGCGACAAGTCTCATTATCGAGTTGGTTCGACACTCTATTTTGAATTGCATGGGCTCAGTGCCCAGAGCACTGAGGAAAACAGTTGCAATGCAAGTTTTTCAAGCTCAAGAGTTATACATATTCCAGACCTACATTTAAGGAAGGAGGATGATCTGGTTTTGATGAAACAGTGCATCGAACAGTACAACGTAGCTTCTGAGCTCCGGTTTGCGTTGCTGACAAGAATCAGATATGCTCATGCCTTCCGCTCACCCAGAATATGCAGGCTGTACAGCAGGATCTGCCTTCTTGCCTTTATTGTGCTTGTTCAGTCTAGTGATGCCAATGATGAGCTGATTTCCTTTTTCGCTAATGAGCCTGAGTATACAAATGAGTTAATCAGGATTGTACGGTCTGATGAAACTGTTCCTGGGACTATTAGAACTCTTGCAATGCTTTCTTTGGGAGCCCAGTTAGCTGCATATTCATCGTCTCATGAGCGGGCACGCATTCTGAGTGGATCAACTATCAGTTTTGCTATTGGGAATCGGATGATTCTTCTTAATGTGCTTCAGAGGGCAATTATGTCTCTGAAAAATTCCAATGACCCATCATCCCTCGCCTTTATTGAGGCACTTCTTCATTTCTACATGCTTCACATTATTTCATCCTCAGCTTCAGGGACTAATGTGAGGGGTTCTGGAATGGTATCCACTTTTTTGCCGCTGTTGGAGGATTCTGATCCTGCCCATATTCATCTTGTCTACTTGGCTGTGAAAGGTTTACAGAAGCTAATGGACTACAGTAGTTCAGCGGTGACAGTGCTTAGAGATTTGGGGGGAGTGGAGCTGATGGCCCAGAGGCTACAAATTGAAGTACATAGAATTGTTGGTTTAGCTGCAGAAAATCACAATTCGATGAATATCAGTGAGTTTTCGAGATATAATGAAGATCATGTTTACACCCAGAAGAGGCTTATCAAGGTTCTTCTGAAGGCACTGGGGTCTGCTACATATGCCCCTGCAAATTCTACCCGACCACCCCTAAACTCCCATGATAGCGCTTTACCTGGTACTTTGTCACTAATATATGGAAATGTAGATAAATTTGGAGGCGAAATTTATTACTCAGCTGTAACTGTTATGAGTGAAATTATTCACAAAGACCCAACCTGTCTCCCTCTGTTGCTTGAAATGGGTCTTCCTGATGCAT
This sequence comes from Citrus sinensis, assembly GCF_022201045.2. Taxonomy (NCBI): domain Eukaryota; kingdom Viridiplantae; phylum Streptophyta; class Magnoliopsida; order Sapindales; family Rutaceae; genus Citrus; species Citrus sinensis. Next base: position 31,013,273 of record NC_068560.1, read on the forward strand.
TCTTGTCATCGGTGGTATCTGGAATACTTCCTTCTTCAAAGGCCATTACATGTGTTCCAAATGGCCTTGGTGCCATCTGTCTCAATGCCAAAGGATTAGAAGCAGTGAAAGAAGCTTCAGCATTGCGATTCCTTGTGGACATATTTACCAGCAAAAAATATGTCATTCCAATGAATGATGCTGTTGTTCCACTGGCAAATGCAGTGGAAGAACTCCTGCGCCATGTGTCTTCGTTGAGGGGCACGGGTGTTGATATAATCATTGAAATTGTTGATAAAATTGCTTTGCTTGGGGACAATAACTCTGCTGGGTCATCGGGGAAGATTGGTTCGAGTACTGCAATGGAAATGGATTCTGAAGACAGAGAAAATGAAGGACCTAGCTGTTTGCTTGATGCGGTTGATTCTGCTGCTGATGGCATCAGTGATACAGTTGATTCCACTACTGCTACAGAAGGCATTAGTGATGAGCAGTTTGTTCAATTATCAATATTCCATTTGATGGTTCTGCTTCATAGAACAATGGAGAATACTGAAACCTGTCGGTTATTTGTGGAGAAATCGGGAATAGAAGCTTTACTAAAGCTTCTATTAAGGCCAAGTATTGCACAGTCATCTGAAGGAACATCTATTGCCTTGCACAGCACTATGGTCTTCAAGGGTTTTACTCAACATCACTCAGCTCCTCTGGCGCGTGCCTTCTGTTCTGCCCTTAGGGATCATTTGAAGAAAGTTTTGGCTAGATTTAGTGCAGTTTCAGGGTCTTTTCTGCTGGATCCAAGGATAGTGCCAGATAATGGCCTCTTTTCATCTCTTTTCCTTGTTGAGTTCCTTCTATTTCTTGCTGCCTCCAAGGACAATCGTTGGGTAACTGCACTACTGGCAGAATTTGGAAATGGTAGCAAAGATGTTCTTACAGATATTGGGCGGGTCCATCGTGAAATTTTATGGCAGATTGCTCTTCTTGAAGATGCCAAACTTGAGCTGGAGGATGATGGAGCTGATTCTGCTGCTGAACCACAACAGTCTGAATTAAGTACACATGAGTCTGAAGAGCAAAGATTCAACTCGTTCAGGCAGTTCCTTGATCCTTTATTGAGGAGGAGGACATCAGGATGGAGTATTGAAGCTCAGTTTTTTGATCTCATCAACCTATACCGTGATCTTGGGCGTGCCACTGGCTTTAGACATAGGCTGAGTACTGACAGTCCTTCAAATCTCTGGCTTGGAGCCAATCCTTCTCCTTCATCGGATGCTGCTGATTCTGGCAGTAAAAAGGAATACGATAAGCAGAGATCATATTATACCTCTTGCTGCGACATGGTGAGATCACTTTCCTTTCACATTACCCATTTGTTTCAGGAGCTGGGGAAGGCAATGTTGCTTCCTGCTCGTCGGCGAGATGAAACTGTGAGTGTGTCCCCTTCTTCGAAATCAGTGGCTTCTACTTTTGCTTCCATTGCACTGGATCACATGAATTTTGGAGGCCATGTAAATCCTTCTAGATCCGAGGCTTCTATATCAACCAAATGTCGCTACTTTGGTAAAGTTGTTAATTTCATTGATGGCATTCTACTGGACAGGCCGGAATCCTGTAATCCAATATTGTTAAATTGCTTATACGGGCATGGGGTTGTTCAATCAGTTTTGATGACATTTGAAGCTACGAGTCAATTGCTTTTTGCGGTTAACAGGACTCCTGCATCTCCAATGGAGACTGATGATGGAAATGTAAAACAAGATGAAAAGGAAGATGCAGATCATGCTTGGATCTATGGTCCCTTGGCAAGTTATGGTAAACTTATGGATCACATGGTAACATCTTCTTTTATTTTATCTCCATTTACGAGACACTTGCTTTCACAGCCTCTTATAAATGGAGATATACCTTTCCCACGGGATGCTGAGACTTTTGTGAAGATGCTTCAATCCATGGTATTGAAGGCAGTGCTTCCTGTTTGGACTCATCCACAGTTTACTGAATGCAGCTATGATTTCATTACTGCAATTATTTCTATCATTAGGCACATTTACTCTGGGGTTGAAGTGAAAAATGTCAGTAGCAGTACCAATGCTCGTATTACTGGCCCTCCTCCAAATGAAACAACTATTTCAACAATTGTGGAGATGGGTTTTTCCAGGCCTAGGGCAGAGGAAGCTTTAAGGCAAGTTGGATCAAATAGCGTGGAGCTGGCAATGGAGTGGTTATTTTCCCATCCAGAGGAAGCCCAAGAAGATGATGAACTTGCCCGTGCACTTGCCATGTCCCTGGGAAACTCTGAATCAGAAGGAAAGGAAGATGCTGCAAATGTCAGTTCTCAGCCACTTGAAGAAGAAATGGCCCAACTTCCTCCAATTGAAGAGTTGTTATCAACATGCACAAAGCTGCTTCTGATGAAGGAACCTCTAGCTTTTCCGGTTCGGGACCTGCTTGTGTTGATATGCTCCCAGAATGAAGGTCAATACAGGTCTAATGTCATCTCCTTTATCATCAACCAAGTGAAGGAGTGTTGTTTGATCACTGACAGCAGAAACAATTGCATGCTATCTGCTCTGTTGCATGTTCTTGCTTTGCTTCTTCATGAAGATGCTGGGGCACGGGAAGTTGCCGCTAAGAATGGTCTTGTAAAACTGGTGTCTGAGCTACTTGAACAATGGAATCCTGGTTCATCTGACAAGGAGAAGAATCAAGTTCCAAAGTGGATAACCACAGCTTTTCTTGCTGTTGATCGACTGCTGCAAGTTGATCAGAAATTGAATTCTGACATTGCAGAGCTGTTGAAGAGAGATGGTATTAGTAACCAGCAGACTTCAATCAACATTGACGAGGATAAGCAAAACAAGCTGCATTTATTAGGATCATCAAAGCACATTGATATTCAGGAGCAGAAGAGGCTTATTGAGATTGCTTGTGATTGTATCAAGAAGCGGCTTCCATCTGAAACTATGCATGCTGTTCTGCAGCTATGTTCGACTCTCTCCAGAACTCATTCTATTGCTGTTTGTTTTCTTGATGCTGGGGGTGTAAGTTCACTGCTTTCATTGCCAACAAGTAGCTTATTCCCTGGATTCGACAATGTTGCTGCTACTATCATCCGCCATGTCCTTGAAGATCCCCAGACTCTTCAGCAAGCCATGGAATCTGAGATAAAACACACCCTTGTGGCTGCTGCTAACAGGCACTCAAGTGGACACAGGCACTCAAATGGGCGGATCACTCCACGGAATTTCCTTCTGAGCTTAAGTTCTGCAATTTCAAGAGATCCTGGGATTTTTATGCTAGCTGCTCAATCTGTGTGTCAAGTTGAGATGGTCGGTGACAGGCCTTACATTGTCTTGCTGAAGGACCGTGACAGAGAGAAGTCCAAAGAGAAAGAAAAAGAGAAGGAAAAGATATCAGAGAAAGACAAAACACAGACTAATGATGGAAAGGGTAGTCTGGGTGGGATGAACACAACAGGCCCTGGCAGTGGAAAGGTTCATGATTCAAATAATAAAACCGTCAAAGTTCATCGGAAATCTCCCCAGAGCTTCATTAATGTGATTGAACTTCTTTTGGATTCAGTCACTGCTTTTGTACCTCCAATGAAAGATGATGTGGTGGCTGATTTGCACCTTGATGCACCATCATCAAGTGATATGGACATTGATGTTGCCGCTATTAAAGGAAAAGGAAAAGCCATTGCTACTGTTATTGGAGATAATGAAGCCAGTAGTCAGGATGCTTCTGCATCTCTTGCAAAGGTTGTATTTATCTTGAAACTGTTGACAGAGATTTTATTGATGTATTCTTCATCTGTTCCTATTCTTCTCCGAAGAGATGCTGAAGTTAGTAGCTGCAGGAGTGCTACTGGCTTTTGCACAGGAGGAATATTTCAGCATATTCTTCACAGGTTTATTCCCTATTGTCGAAATTCCAAAAAGGATAGGAAAGTAGATGGTGAATGGAGGCATAAACTAGCCAGCAGGGCTAATCAATTCTTGGTGGCGTCTTGTGTCCGCTCTGCAGAGGGAAGGAGGAGGGTGTTGACAGACATCAGCTATATTTTCAATGGTTTTGTTGACTCATGTAGTGGTTTTAGGCCAGCAGGTGATGATATTCAAACTTTTGTTGATTTAGTGAATGACATTCTAGCTGCTCGAACACCTACTGGTTCATGTATTACAGCAGAAGCTTCTGCCACTTTTATAGATGTTGGTCTGGTTAGGTCGCTGACTCGAACTCTTGAAGTGTTGGATTTGGATCATTCTAATTCACCTAAAGTTGTTATAGGGCTTGTCAAAGCTCTAGAGTTGGTAACGAAGGAACATGTTCATTCTACTGAATCCAATGCTGCTAAGGGTGAGAATTTGGCAAAAGCTCCTGGCCATGGTCAGACTGAAAGCACAGATAATGTTGTTGACACATCCCAGACCGTGGAAGTGGCATCCCAATCCAATCAAGATTCTGTCGCAGCTGATCATGTTGAGTCTTTCAATACTGGACCAAACTATGGTGGATCTGAGGCTGTTACAGATGATATGGAACATGACCAGGATCTTGATGGAGGGTTTGCTCCTGCACCAGAGGATGACTACATGCAAGAAACTTCCGAGGATATGCGGGGTCTGGAAAATGGCATTGATACGGTTGGAATCCGATTTGAAATCCAGCCTCACGTGCAAGAAAATCTTGATGAAGAAGATGAAGATGAAGAGATGTCCGGTGATGATGGGGATGAAGTGGATGAAGATGAAGATGAGGACGAGGATGAAGAACATAATGATTTGGAAGAGGATGAAGTCCATCACCTGCCTCATCCTGACACTGATCAAGATGATCATGAGATTGATGATGACGAGTTTGATGAGGAAGTACTGGAGGAAGATGATGATGATGAGGAGGATGATGAGGATGGTATTATTCTCAGATTGGAGGAGGGCATCCATGGGATAAATGTCTTTGACCATATTGAGGTTTTTGGCAGAGATCATAGCTTCCCAAATGAAACTCTTCATGTGATGCCAGTTGATGTTTTTGGCTCTAGGCGTCAAGCAAGGACTACATCCATTTACAGTCTGTTGGGGAGAAACGGTGACAGTGTTGCCTCTTCACGACATCCTCTTTTGCTGGGACCATCGTCCTCAAGTCACTCTGCGCCTGCTAGACAATCAGGTATGCCTAGTTGTGATGAACTAGTATTCCAGGAATATCACCAAACATGTGCAAAAGAAGAAAAATGGAAAGTGTTTTTACCCTTCCCCCAGTTCTTCTCCTTTGTCTTCTGGTTTTAATCTCCCTTTTTTGAAGGTCTGTTAAATACTTTCGAGTGTGCCATATATCTATGATGTTTGACCCTGATTTTTCTGATGCAGAGAATGCAAATGATAATTTCTTCGCAGATAGGAACGTGGAGAGTACCTCGTCACGGCTGGATACTATTTTCCGTTCTTTGAGGAGCGGACGTCATGGACATCGTCTGAACTTGTGGATGGATGATAATCAGCAAAATGGTGGATCTAGTGCGGCTGTGGTACCACAAGGGCTTGAAGAAATACTTATTTCCCAGTTGAGGCGACCCTTGCCTCAGAAACCTGATCAGAGCACGTCACCAGCTGAACCTCAGAATAATATTGAAGGTAGTCAATTACAGGAGTCAGAAGCAGGTGCAAGGCCTGAAATTCCTGGGGAGAACAATGTGAATACTGAAAATATTAATGCCCCACCTTCCTCCACTGCTGCAATTGAAAGCTCTGGTAATGCTGATGTGAGGCCTGCTGCAAGTGATTCTGTGCAGGGAACGCATGCATCAATTACACACCCACAATCTGCCGAAATGCAGTTTGAACAGAATGATGCAGTTGTGCGGGATGTTGAAGCAGTGAGTCAAGAAAGTGGTGGATCTGGAGCTACTTTAGGGGAAAGCCTCAGGAGCCTAGATGTTGAAATTGGAAGTGCTGATGGCCATGACGATGGTGGAGAAAGGCAAGGTTCAGCTGATAGAATGCCTTCGGGTGATCAACAAGGAACTCGTATTAGAAGAACCAATGTGTCCTTTGGGCATTCTACTCCTGTAAGTGGGCGAGATGCACCTCTTCATAGTGTGACTGAGGTTTCAGAAAATTCTAGCCGGGAAGCAGATCAGGATGCTCCAGCAGTGGAGCAGCAAATAAACACCAATGCTGGTTCAGGATCCATTGATCCTGCATTCTTGGAAGCTCTCCCTGAGGAGTTGCGTGCAGAAGTTCTTTCGGCTCAGCAGGGTCAGGTGACACAGCCTTCAAATGCTGAACCACAAAATGCTGGAGATATTGATCCGGAATTCCTTGCGGCACTTCCTCCTGATATCCGAGAAGAAGTTTTAGCACAACAGCGAGCTCAAAGGCTTCATCAATCCCAGGAACTTGAAGGTCAACCAGTTGAAATGGATACAGTCTCCATCATAGCGACATTTTCTTCAGATTTGAGAGAAGAGGTATAATTTGCATTTTTCTGTAATTGTCTGCTACCTATTTGTGACTAAACTTTATTTCCCTTACAGGTTCTCTTAACATCATCAGATGCTATTCTTGCCAATCTCACCCCTGCTCTTGTTGCGGAGGCTAACATGTTGCGTGAAAGATTTGCAAACCGTTATCATAACCATACCTTATTTGGTATGTACCCTAGAAATCGCAGAGGTGAGCCTTCTAGGCGTGGTGAAGGTTTGGGATCAGCCCTGGACAGAGCTGTGGGAAGTATTACTTCCCGCAGGACTATGGCTTCTAAGGTAGTTGAAGCTGATGGAGCTCCTTTAGTTGGCACAGAAGCTCTTCACGCACTGATTCGGTTGCTTCGTATAGTTCAGGTATTTACTCGGTGGAATTTGGTTCTCTTGTATTATATGCTCATTTAATTTTTTTTTATTAATTTATGAATAGGAGTTCTCCTGTGTTATATGCTCATTTAATGTTTTTCTTTATATAAATTTATCTATTCATCATTTGTTTTATTTTAAATTGCAGCCACTGTATAAAGGTGCATTGCAGAGGCTTTTCTTGAATTTATGTGCACACAATGAAACCAGAACGTCTATGGTTAAAATTCTGATGGATATGCTGATGCTTGATACGAGAAAACCGGCTAATTCTTCAAATGCTGTTGAGCCATCATATCGGCTTTATGCCTGCCAGAACAATGTGGTTTATTCCCGTCCCCAACATTATGATGGTAAGTGTATGTTTATATTATTGCTAGAGCATTGAATCAATAATTTGGAAGAATTTGTTGCCTCTTGTACTTATTGCCATAATTGTTAAAAGTCTTATTGTTGTACCCTTTTTCTTTTGTAGGAGTTCCTCCTTTGGTGTCCCGGCGTATTCTTGAAACTTTGACATACTTGGCTCGTAATCATCCCCTTGTTGCAAAGATTTTGCTTCAGCTTAGGCTGTCTCTCCCTTCCCTACAAGAGCCAGAGAATATTGATCAGGCACGTGGCAAATCTGTGATGGTTGAAGGGTGTGAAATAGAAGGAAAGCAGCAGGAGAAAGGATATATATCCATCATGTTGCTTTTAAGTCTCTTGAACCAACCTCTGTATTTGAGGAGTATAGCACATCTGGAACAGGTCATGTTCTTTCTAATAAATGTTAACTCCTTTCCGGTATTTTGGGCTTATAGTTATTGTACTGGCTGCTCTGGGTTTATGCTCACTTTTTGTGCTTTGTTTCAGCTGCTTAACTTAGTGGAGGTCCTTATTGATAATGCTGAAAGCAATTCACCAAACAAGTCTGCGGAATCCACAACTGAACAACAAATACCCATATCAGATGCTGGGATGAATACAGAATCTCATGGTGCTCCTTCCGGCGTTTCTGTTTCATCGTCCAATGTTGTTGATTCTTCGAAACCCACAACTTCTGGTGCAAATGACGAATGTGATGCCCAAAATGTGCTGCTTAACTTGCCACAAGCAGAACTTCGACTCCTAAGCTCATTGCTTGCACGAGAAGGGTATGAGAGAACATCTTTAAGTCTAGAGCTCCTTTTGGGCGTGACTATGCTTGTGTGTCTGCTTGTGCGTGCTCATTATTTCAACTGTTTTTATCTTTCTTCTCTTCTACCTACAATGATGAATTTGAAGAGCGTTATTTGTTGTGTCAGCAACTTTCTAGATTACGTGCACATCTATTCTGAAGTGTTAATATCCGAGCTGGCTTGATTTAATATATCGTGCTGGCAATTGATGTTTTCTTAATGTTTTTATATGACTTTTTTTTCCCCTTTTTTTTAACGCACTTGAGCTGACATTGTTTTTTCCACTCAGTTTGTCAGATAATGCGTACACACTGGTGGCAGATGTAATGAATAAATTGGTGGTGATTGCTCCAACTCATTGCCAATTATTTATTACTGAGCTAGCAGATGCAATACAAAAGTTAACTAAATCTGGTATGGATGAGCTACATAGGTTTGGTGAAACCGTGAAAGCACTCCTCAGTACATCATCTTCTGATGGAGCTGCAATCTTAAGGGTTCTGCAGACCCTAAGTGCTCTTGTTTCGTCCCTAACTGAGAAAGATAAGGATCAGCAGATTCTTCCTGAGAAGGAACATACTGCAGCTCTTTCCCAGGTACGGGAGATCAATGCAGCTTTGGAACCTTTGTGGCTGGAGCTGAGTACATGCATAAGCAAAATAGAGAGCTTTTCAGATTCTTCTCCTGATTTGTTTACTACTGCAAAAACTTCAGCTGCCAAAGCCTTCAGTGCCACATCACCCCTTCCTGCTGGTGCTCAGAACATCTTACCATATATAGAATCATTCTTTGTGATGTGTGAAAAGTTGCATCCTGCACAACCAGGTTCCAGTCATGATTTTGGTGTAGTTGCAGTTTCTGAGGTCGAAGAAACTAGTACATCTTCTGCCCAGCAGAAAACCTCAGGGCATGTTACAAAAGTTGATGAAAAACAGATTGCTTTCGTGAGGTTCTCAGAAAAGCACAGGAAGCTGCTAAATGCATTCATCCGTCAAAATCCTGGATTACTAGAGAAGTCTTTCTCACTCATGCTGAAGGTTCCTCGCTTTGTTGATTTTGACAATAAGCGTGCACATTTCAGATCAAAAATAAAGCATCAACATGATCACCACCACAGTCCTTTGAGAATATCTGTAAGAAGAGCTTACATTCTTGAAGATTCATACAACCAACTGCGCATGCGATCAACGCAAGATTTGAAGGGAAGGTTGACTGTTCACTTTCAAGGAGAGGAAGGCATTGATGCCGGTGGCCTTACAAGGGAGTGGTACCAATTGCTGTCAAGGGTTATTTTTGACAAGGGAGCCCTACTTTTCACAACAGTGGGCAATGAATCAACATTCCAGCCCAACCCCAACTCTGTTTACCAAACTGAACATCTTTCATATTTCAAGTTTGTTGGGCGAGTTGTGAGTACATTTTGATGCTCTAGTTATAATGACTTGGTTATTCATTTTTCCTTGCTGCTCATTCCTCAAAATCTTCTTTAGGTTGGAAAAGCTCTTTTTGACGGGCAACTGTTGGATGTCCATTTTACTCGATCTTTCTACAAGCACATCCTGGGGGTTAAAGTTACTTATCATGACATTGAAGCTATTGATCCAGATTACTTCAAAAACCTGAAGTGGATGCTTGAGGTCTGCTGCATTTTTTTTCCCCGCATCTTTTGAGTTTCACCTAATTTTTCCATTTGTTGGGTTGTATCTTATCTGGTAACTTCCCTTCCCTTTTTGCAGAATGACATCAGTGATGTTCTTGACCTCACTTTTAGTATTGATGCTGATGAGGAGAAGCTGATTTTGTATGAAAGGGCGCAGGTAATGAATTCACTCACCCTTTCATTAACTGCCTTTTTCTCTCTTTTTTCTTATCTCAATGTTGCTATGAACATATGCAGGTAACCGACTATGAGCTAATTCCTGGTGGACGGAATATTAAAGTTACTGAGGAGAATAAGCACCAGTATGTGGATTTAGTTGCGGAGCATCGTTTGACGACTGCTATTCGGCCTCAAATAAATGCTTTTCTGGAGGGATTTACCGAACTAATTCCTGGGGAGTTGATATCTATCTTCAATGACAAGGAATTAGAATTATTGATTAGTGGGCTTCCGGATATTGATTGTGAGTTTCGTTGATGGTTTTTTCTGTACTTTTTGGCTTGTTCATGTTGTATCATTCTCCAATTTTGTTGTCTACTTAACCAAAATTGGCTTCTTACAAAAATTGGCAAACAATGTGTTTCAGTGGATGACATGAGGGCAAATACGGAATATTCTGGATATAGTGCTGCATCTCCTGTTATCCAGTGGTTTTGGGAGGTTGTTCAAGGGTTCAGCAAGGAGGATAAGGCTCGTCTTCTGCAGTTTGTGACTGGCACCTCAAAGGTAAAGGCTAATGCTATGCTTACAAGTTGGGTACATAATTTTTGTCCCAAGTGATTGGGCATCTGATGTGACATTTAGTGATATGCTAATAATTATCACATAAATGATAAGACACATGGCAGCCAATGATTGGTGACATATCACCGGGGAAACAAGCTTGTAGCCAAACAAAATGAGTATATTATATGTAGGAAATGTACATAGAGGAGGGACAAGAAGTCTGCAAAGGAAAATGTTAAAAATCCCCAAGCCCAAGAACAACAAATCCTATAAGATCATAAATTTGAACTAATGACATCACAGAAAAGAACTGTATCTGTATCATTATAGATTTATATGTCTGTTCGATTTCAAGTACTTCATTCCTTAGAACTGGATAACTGATTTTCTTAATAATGTTGTTTTGATTTGATTTGCATATATGCATGCACACACTTTGGAATGGCTAATCTTTTTGTTTATTAGTCATGGCTTATTCAATAGAAATCCAATGCTGACTAGCCAATAGCTCAAGGATTTAGTTCTGATTTAAATATATGTCACTCCTCTTTGGCAGAGGAATGCTGACACACTTTTTTTAATTTTATCCAGAGTAGGCTGTAGAGTTTTATTGGGTTCCAAATCTTGAATGAGAAGCTGTTGGTAAATGCAAATGAAAATAAGCTCGAAAGTGACAATTTATATTTGTTCATCACATTAAGCAACTGGTACCTTTCTATTGTTGCACCTGAGAACTCTTGCCTAGATCTAGTAGTCTTACTGTCTCATTTCAATACTTTAGGTGCCCTTGGAAGGTTTCAGTGCACTTCAAGGAATTTCAGGTTCACAGAAGTTTCAAATACACAAGGCATATGGCAGCATAGATCATTTGCCTTCTGCTCATACTTGGTAATTATGATTCTTAGTTCCTTAGTCCAATTTTTATTTTTATCTGATTAGACCGGCTTTTCTGATGTGCTTTGCAAACTTCTATTGTCTGGAGTTTGTTGAATGAAAATGCTGTTAATAGTTTCTAGCAAGTTCATCGTTTTGCAGATAATTTACTGACCCACACCCCATTATTTCTGCAGTTTCAATCAATTAGATTTGCCGGAATATCCTTCTAAGCAGCATCTAGAGGAGAGACTGCTGCTTGCAATTCATGAAGGCAATGAAGGGTTTGGATTTGGTTAAGAAGTAAAATTGGCTATTTCTCCAGAGTAGTGTAGATAAAAATATATATATTATCTCAAAAGCTGCAATGGGAGAGGAAATGGGTAAAAGGGTGGATGTCACATTTCAAGTCAAAACATGTTTATATACTGTACAGCATATATTGGCTATTGAAAATTATCATGGCAGTTTTAAAATTTGCCAATCTGCCCTTTATTTTTGCAAATTCTTTTTCCCTTCTTGATTTCTACATTTGGTGATTTATGCCATCCTTGTCCAAGAAAAATAAAATTTCTGGATAATCAAATCAATTGTTTCTTATATTTGGTGATTTATGCCATCCTTGTCCAAGAAAAATTCTGAAAAAGATAAGCTATGACAGAATTTAAGATTGTTATCAAATTTCTGGATAATCAAATCAATTGTTTATAGTTTAGAGATAGTTGAAGTGCATATGCATTTTTGGAATTTATTTTTAATAATGATTTGCAGTGTAGTAGTGGCTTAAATGTCGTACAAGAGTATTGTGTGTGATCTTACTTACAGGTTTTAGTAATGGTAAATTAATGAGCTGCATATTAAGTCATTTCTTGATACTACTGTGATATTTCTCGAACGTCATTGTTGCGACTTTCCTTAGCTTGTGCATTGTAGCGTGCAATGTTTTAATGATTTCTCTCGTTCGTTAATATTACTTGGGCAGTATGTATAGATATCTGCCATTTGGCGTTTTGGGGTAAACAATATGAGTCTCCATAGACATTTCAATTTACGTGCCATGTAGTCTGGCCTACTTTGTAAACTATACAGGAAGGTTAAATAAAGAAACATCACGAAGATACAAGGGAAAAAGCAGCAGAATGCCCTTGCTTTTCTCTCCAATCAGACTATCTTAGCCATATCTTTAACTTGCTGCCACTCTCCTTTCCTCCTGCGACCTGATCCCTGTTTGTTTTGCTGTTAAAGAATGATGCCCTTTGAGCAATGCTCGCTGTTTTTGTACTTCTTGTAATCCTTGCTATGGCCCTAGATGAATCGACAAGCCTTGGCTTATTTGATTCAGCTGTCAATGAATTCTTCTCGAGTAAAGAAGCTGATAACAAAATGTTGTTCTCAGAACCCCTCCATCGAGTCTGTCTTTTTCTCCTTAGCTCACGGAGAGAGTTGGTTCCTTTAAGCAAGTCTGACTCTGACTCCGCATTCATTGCTCTGTTACTGCCGTTGTGGTTTAAAATTCTTAGACTTGGGGGATCCATGTCATCTATGGTAGTTTCCACTCTTGACACCGTTGCATTATAAGGTGTGGTGACTGGCCTTTCACCAAAACAATATGCTGTTGCGCATTCTTCCTTTTTTCTTAATTTTTCTTCAAGCTCTGCGATCTGCCAAAATATAAAAGGAAGAGTTCTAAAAATCATTGCCTCCCTTGCTATTAAACTAGAGCAGCTATATGCTTGTTTATTGCATGAAACTCCAATAATGTACTCCAAAACAAAATTTTACTATTAACTAAAATTGATTAATTAGGATAGCCTTTCGTTTGCCTACTATTGCCGAAAACAAAATCATTCTACCAGCCACCTACTTTGCCATTTCGTTTCTTCCTCTCTGATTATGCCTTATTATAATAACTATGCTATCTTTTGCATTTTTCAAGGGTGAGAAAAGACAAACGAGGGTGAGGAAGTGGGGTTCTGACTGTGTCTTTCATTATTTATGAAGCTGGTAACAATCAGAGAGAAACTCATTGCAGTAATTCAAGAATTTGCATGGTTGTAATCACCTTTTGTTGAAGCATCCCTGAATGGACCTCAAACTCTTGTGTTCTTGCTTTCAATCTGTTTTCAAGCTCCCTGACCTGTGTAGCATAAGAAAATCATGTTATCTTTTATCAAATTCTCTAAACATCACATTATCTTTGAGTCCAGTAATTGTTGCACAGTTTTTCTCCAGGAAAACATAATTAATTTGTTCTAGCAAGCAATGAAGGATTTTGCCCTTAAATGCCTATAAACACGTCAACTTCTCTGATCAAGATATGTGTTTTCTGGCAATACAGATTTGTAGGGTTTGTCTTTGGAGCATAATATCATTTGGAGGTTCACTTGAATAGTTATTGAAGTTCTTTCGCAAACAAACTTTCTACATTAAGTTGAAAAACTTTCTTCACAAAAACCTTGTGGTGAAGAGCTGTCACATTTTCTGATTGATCATGCTCCTTCAGCTTGTTCTCAAGCTCCTTTACCTTTGGCAGAAAATAAGTAGTGTCAGATACCCACCTATTATTACCTACAAATAAGAGGAAAATTATAATATTAAAATCACTCATCTGACAAGCAACCTTTCGCTGAACATTTGAGCAAATTTCTTCCTTCCCCTTCATTCCTTCTGAAACTTGTAACAACTGCTTCTCCAGTTGTCTGCATAGCTGTGTCTTTGACTCAAGTTGGCTCTCTAGCTCATTAATCTTTTCCTGTTGGTTTTTGCAAAGCTGAACGTTGCCTTTGGCCTTAACTTCTAAGTTCTGAAAGTTCTCTTCTAACTTCTGTATTACATCATCTTTGGATCCCACTTCTTGCTTTGTTTTCTCAAGCTTCAAAAAGCAGATTAAAAGAACATATATAAAGAAAAATTAGAAAAGAAACCCTAGCAGCTCATTTGTCTTAGAAAAGAGTTGACGAAAATAGCACTTCAGTGAGCTTACCATCATCTTCACCTTTTGAAGCTTGCTTATATCTATCTGTTTCCTTGCAGGGCTTAGTTCAACCCCTCGAACCCGACTTGCAAAATTTAATGAACTTAGTGTCTCACCTAGATCCTGCTCTGAAGGGCTGATTTGTAAAAACATCAGAGTTTTGGAATCACCACCTGCAGCCATTTACAAAACTTTTGATAATTGAAACTGAGCATTCTAGTTTTTAAATAAATGGATGGCGCTTTCCATGTAGCTGCATCAAATAATTGGTTCTATGGAAGTTGCAGCAAAATGAAAATTACTACCAAATCTAATCCTAAAAAGTGCATTTGCATTGCTCTCTTTGTAGCATTTGGAGTAAAAAAAATCATGCTTTCATATCAAAATAACCTTGTATGTACCTAAACCATCTTAATGACTCAATCCTCATGTAAATGACCATTCTGAAAGATATGTTCATTTACAAAGTAAAGCAAGATGCCCCACATCCAATTTTAGTGTCTACATGCACCTTCATTGATGCAGTATTGGGCTGATCAAACATGAACCTATTTTTGAGCTACTATATTACCTAAGGAATCTTGAAGCAGATGAGTGAGTTTCGAATTCCTGCAATAGCAAATCGAGAAGTAAAAAAAAAAAAGAACTGACAGTACATGTCTGAAAGCAAGAAAGACAAGAAGCAACCTGTACGGAATGTGACCACTTTTGGTTGCCAAAGAAGAAATCACATCCCCAAGAGCTGAAAGCGATCTATTGATGTTCTGAGCCTCCTTCAGTCGCTCCCCTTGGACCTCAGTTTTTGCAAGCCTCTCACTGCCAGCCAGATCAACAAGCCATAGCTTGCTCTTGGTGCACTCACCATTTATCAAATTCTTTGCTTTTACCAATATACAAAGCATGCTACGCAAGGAATTCACAAATAAATTAACCAAGTTAAAAATAATCAAACTACTTGCTCTTGGCGGTATGCAAATTTATTCTATGCCAATGAAGAAAAGATTTATATTAGTTCTAATTTAAAGCAGAATTTACCTACCAATGAGATCGGCTACTATGTTCATTAACGTTATTTGATCCAACAGCCCTTGCATTGCTTCCAATGTGCAGGACATCCCAAACCTCCTTAATGTTCTCAATTTTGGCTTCAGTTAAGCCGGGCACATGATGGAACCCCTCAGAAGCTTGTCTTATCTCTAATCTAAAATAAAGGGAAAACTCAAAATCAGACAAGTACTTGCTATGATTATCATCTGAAAAAATCAAAGTAATTGTATGGAATGCATATTATTATGAATAAGGATTTTACTTCTTGGATGTTGGCGAGGTGTCAAGCAAGTCTCTGATTTGTTCGTTGTAGACTTCAAGTGCACTGACTGAAATGCTGTAGGTAAAAGTTTCTTTTCTCTCCTCGGCGATCTTAAATAACAGCTCCAAAGTCCTATAATTGACACCTCGATTCTGCTGTGTACCTTCCATTGTGAAAGTCTTTCCTGTACCCGTTTGCCCATAAGCAAATATACAGACATTGTATCCGTCTAACACTGAAGTAACCAAAGGTGAAGCGTCCGCAAATACATCAACTGTTACAGCAAGGCAACATTATCTCAAAATACATTTCTTTGTCTGACCATCTGCACAGATTCCTTAATGGGATTGTTAAATAATATAAATGATACATTGAATTTTGTTTTATCGGTGCATACCTTGCTCGTCTCTAGGTGAATAAACTCGATCAAATTTAAAAAATTTCTTTGTGGAACCACCTGTAAGTATTCCTAGCTCTCCATCCTTAGCTGCACTAAAATCCACAACCATCGCATGCCCTGCAGATGCTTCCTCCTTACTTAATGGTCGGCACCTACAGAACACACGGATGTTCCCTGAAGAGGAGGTTCAGATAATGAAGCATGAATTGGATCAAACCACAAGCAAAAGATGTCAAAGAAAATAATCAAGGATTCATGCATAGTATTTGCCTTTAGCTTCCTGCACTTGGTTATACAGCTTCTTTCTCTTAGCTTGCTCCTCGCTAAACTTCAACTTTAGATCATCATATCGTGCAACTGCAATATAGATTTAAGCATTAGGCTCAACAATTTTTGACACAGTTTGAGTCATGACCCATACTTACCCAATACTTGAATAGTAGAAACCATCTTATTTAATTGAGGAACTGAAGAAGCACATTCATGAGCTTCTCTGGCAAGCTGTGAATGTTCTTCTTTCCAAATCTGCAATTTGACCAAGAAGTAACATAGAACAGTCTATCCAAAGTTGATATTTAAACAGATCTGCAGACAAACCTCTTAAATTGAGCATCCAAGAATATATATTTTACCAATATTTTCCTTTCTATTTCATTCATAGCAATAATCCACAGCCTCTTATCACGTTCATATAGACTAGCAACATCTTTGAGTTTTGCTGCTTTCTTTTCCAGTGCTTGATCTATGGAAAGCCATGCATGATCAGAAGAAAGTTAATTTATCTACACTAAAACTTTCAGGTATTTATTGGCATAAGAGTAATAACATTTTAATAATAACAATCAAACAGCATTCCTAGTTGAATCATTACTTACCTAGACATAGATTTTGGAAACATTTATTGTCAAGATCCATCCTAACCTTCTCTAGCTGATCATTTGCAGCTGTTAGTGACATCCAGGCCTCATAGCATTCATCTGTCTTGAGCTGGCGCTGAATTTTCAGTTCTTTTATCCTCTTTTCATACTTGGCCATGGACTTCATTCTCATAAGTTTGTCCTGTACACCAAATTTTGAAGCATTATTAACAAGAATTCCAAGTTTCATTAAGTTTCAGACTTAATTGGAAATCACAACTTACCTGAGCAGGTGCAATCTCAATTTCAGTGCCACACCCGTTGCATATGAGATGACCATGATCCCCTAAAGATTCTATGGATTATTTTACAACATAAAACATACAAATGTTAACAGTGACTGTTAAATGTGATAAAACATGAATGAGCCTATACCAGGTACATTTGTGGCATTCTTAATGCAAATCCCATTAACAATTGGGCTTCCGCAAACTCCATCAAACCTTATTAACAAGACCTCATCCATCCCCACAGAAACTCTGACATCCACAACTTGTAATGGCTTGTTAGCTCCAACTATGGAATATATATCAATCTCCAATAAAACCTGTACATTTTTTATTCAAAATAAAGAATTTATCCCCCAAAAAAGAAATAACTATAAAATGAATCAATCTGTTGATAACCACACAATTTTCTGACCTTCTCTTCCTGCATGAACACATCAAAAGCCCTCATTCCTTTAGGACCATTTGCATTGACAATTTCAGCAAAATGAAGATCAACCAGATAATCTCCCGGTGATAGGTTACCGATCCGGTAACTGAAGTTTCTAAACCGTGCCGACTGATACAAGACCGCCATATCACCACCATCAATTATACTTTCATCAGTTCTCAAAACATCTCCCCCTTCGAAATATCTATCACTCTCAACATTCATGCCCATATTTCCTTCTTTCATTATAGCCTTGCCTCCAGCATTGACAAACATCAAAATATTATCTGGTTTTAAAGAACAAAATAGCATGAACAATTTGGTCGACAAATGATAACTATCTCTCGGCAACAAGAAAAGGAAAAAGGAAACGGCCTTTTAAGGCAACTTTAATTCCCAAACAAAATGAACAAATTTTAATTTTATGTTTTATAGTTTCTGACAAACCAAGATATTCGTTTCTTTTCTAATATTTGCACAAAAAGATACGGGGAACGAAAATATAAAGACACGATCTTAAAAAATCAAGATTTAGAATAAAACAGAATAAAAAAGATCAGGAATTGAATAAACACAAACCAGTCGAGTTCGTGTTGACAAATCCCGATTTAATCAATCTCGCACCCGAAGTGCAGAGCACCGAATCAATTGAATCGGTATCGTAACTCTCCATTCTTTTTTAATACTCCTTCCAACAGAGAACAGACTCCAAGAATTTGGGATTAGGGTTTTTTGTTTTTTTAATTTCTTAAGAAAGACAATTTTTCTAGTTCAAACAAAAGATTACGGAGGTCCTTCTGCTTTCTTTCTTTTTCACTCCCTACAGCGGTATCCAATGGACATAATTGCGCCTGTATTTATTTCAAAATTCAAATTTGCGAGCCCCCGCCTTCGTTTTCACTGACCGTTACTCGCCTACTTTTCTGTACAGGCGGGCAGGCCGGGTCATTGAATGGGCCCTGTAAAATAGTCGTGGTTCACCCTCTGTTTTATTCTTTCCCCCCCCCCCCCCCCCCTTCTTTTGTTTTTTTGGGCTATTTACAAATTTAACTCTCAACTGAAATAGGCAACGCCGACGAGTCACTGTCTATTTCATTTTAAACTTGGAAAATGCTAGGTAGCGAGAGGAACGAGAGAATGACGAGAGAAACGGCAGCAGTTGCTGCCGTTTTGCTTCTCGTTCCTCTCGCTCGTTAAAACATTAAAATAATAAAAAAAGAGTGCTTTATCAGTGCGTGCAGAGGGAAATCATCAACTTATCTCCAGCCCTGGCTTTCCTCTCTCCCTCACGCTCTTCTCACGCAAATCACCATCACCAAAGCGAGCTGTAAACAAGCTGGAATTAACAAGGAAGAAGAATGCTCAGAGTGGTTTGCAGGCATGGATGTCGACCCTGTCATCTGTGATCGGAGAATGTGATGATGATTACAACAATGCTTAGATCTTCTCTTAATCCATTTTTTTGAGTACACACAAGTCTCTGATTTTGTGTAAAGATATAGAAAATTTTGACTCAAAATGATTGCCTATGCATTTTCATGGTTGGCTTATGTGATTGGTTTGCTATGTATTAGAATGTCACTACCACACTTTTGGATACCAGCATCCACTTGAACAACAGATTCAGTAAAGCACTTGCATCACGAACTTTCGTGGCTTATGACGATGGTGTGTTGTTAAAGAAGCGCTGCAGATAAACATATTCTTATTAGGCAACTAACATAAAGAAATCATGATAGTGATATCAGATAGCCCGATAGCTAAAATGCTACATCTGAGTGCTGCTTTTTTCCTTCTTTTTTTTTTTTAAAAAACAGTTCATACTTTGGTTAGGCTGCTTCTGCGTCTTCAGGAAGCACTAAGACAACCATCTTTTTTTTAAAAAAAATTTAGCATTTAACATAAAGATTTAGCTTCTTCCTACCTCTGGAAATGTATGTATTTTGGGATTAGAAAAACAAATAAAGTTTGCATGATAAACAAACAGAGCAGAACAGAAGAGGCAACTGAAGAAACACCCGAGAATTCCATTCAAACTAAATCCACTAAACAAAAAACTGATCTGATTTACAAAATTGATACCATACCGGTATCTTCTCCTTAAGAATATATTTATTATTATCAGCTACCCCTAATTCAAAAAGACTGCTTCCTTGCCTCGTCTTTCTCTGTTGTTGCAATAATTTCTGGAACCAAGAAATGTTCATAATCTTCTCTATGCTCATTCTTGTTTTCGGATTCGGATCAAGAACTTTAGCCGAGAACAGAAGCCGTGAGGGAGCTTCTGGAAGCGTGAGGCACGCCGGAAGGAAGCCGTGAGGGATTTGGAAGCGTGAGGCACGCCGGAAGGAAGCCGTGAGGGATCTGGAAGCGTGAGGCACGCCAGAATCCGTGACGGAGCTTCTGGAAGCGTGAGGCACGCCGGAATCCGTGACGGAGCTTCTGGAAGCGTGAGGGAGAGAAGCTGCTGAGGGAGAGAGGAAAGTGAGGGAGAGAGGGAGAGTGGGGGCTGGAGACAAAATGCTAAAATTTCCCTGGGCACAAAGTGATTAAAGCAGTCTTTCTTTATTATTTTTTATTCATTCTTTAGCGAGAGGAACGAGAAGCGAAACGACGGGAGAGAATGCCGTTTCTCTCGTCATTCTCTCGTTCCTCTCGCTACCTAGCAGCACTCTTTAAACTTTAGTGCAACACTTTATATACATTGCATGCCATCTCATCTCTGACATAGATATGGAATATTATATCATGTACCATAGAAGGGGACCTTAATCCTCCATTACAATAATATACGTAAAACAGAAACTTCCTGGTACACTCACTACACTCGTTAGTAAATTTACCATCTAACTGAATAACAAGTAGTCTGAACAAAACTAACATGTTAACTTACTTGATAGAAAACACATCCTAATGCTTCAACATTCTTGATTCTTGACTGCTTCCCTCCATTAGACGAGCATTTAGACATTAATTGTCTCCACATCAAAATACACTGGAGATTCGATAATGCGCACGTTTTACTCCATATTCATCATATCAGACGTACAATGACTACAAGCCAACTGTTTCGAAACCGACCAATAGCTGGGAGATTTCCTTTGAGAAAAACAAAAAAATAAAAAATAAACGCCAGAGTAACAGCAAGCTTCATCTGATTTCAAAATCTCATTGCGTTATTCAAGCCATAATTAACTATTCATCAACGTCGCACTACATTACATATACATCACGTTAATCAATGGCATGCCATTATGACTAGGATCTATTTGGCATCATACAGCGTTTACACAAACATTTAGCTATAGCCACAGAGTTCCACTGCTAACTTCAGATTCCATCACTTTTAACTGGTTTGCAAAAGTGACAGATAACATTAAGCTAGCTACAAAGTTCCACCGCAAAACATAAGATCCCTTTATCCAGAATAAAATGTAGCCATAATAGTTTGCAAAGGTTACAGATTCAATCTTCTCTTCGCCAGAATCAAACATCAAGCACTCCTGCCAGCCATAGAACTCCTGCGACATTCTTGAAGCATATTCATGTAAAATTGGCACTTGCCGATGTCACTTCCATAGTTATTTAGGCACTGCAAATAGAGGAATACAAACACAAATTAGCTAATAGCTTCTCACAATCCCTAATTACCTAGGATCACCAGCCAAAGTAGCACACATCTGACAAATTATAGAACCATTCCTAAAAGAGAACTCTGCTAGAATCAAGAAAATAGTACCAGAATCAGATTCCTCAAACAGAGAATAAAACATTCTGATGAACAATAAGAGGGAACGGTTGAAACATTTGTTGTCTAAAGATACTGAGTTAATCTAACTATTGGTCTTACATGCAAACTACCCAGCATAGACCAGGAACTCACAACATAAGATACAATAGTATAAATAAACAGAAATCGATATGTATAATTGATAACAACATTACAGACTAGGAGAGAGAAAAGATCCATACATCTTGAATGGCCTTAATTTGACCAGCACATGCATCAGCACCCCCAAGGCTACTTGAGTTAGATGCTGGTGCGGCTGCAGGGGCTGATGAAGCAACACTCTCATGGTGGATCACACGAGGGCCTATCACAGCATCAACAGCCCTGTGAGCTACCGCGCTGCCAGTACCAAAGGCCAGGCCTGCTCATCAACAAACCAAACATAAATAAATAAAATTAACCAAAACCTGCAGTTCCCTTACAGTAACCAAAGTAAATTCGTCTATCAAAGAAGAAGAAAACCAGAACTCACCATCCGCTACAGCAGCGCCAAGACCTCCTCCTGTCACAGATCTATTCCCACCTTGCAAAGGTGCTGGTGGAGGAGCATGTGCGGCTACAGTAAACAATTCAAAGAACCATCAAATTTCAGCAGAAACAATAATAAGCAACATTAAAAGAAGCCTGGTAAATGGAAATTATTCTAACAATAATGATTGACGCTCTGACATCAATAACATAAAACCACAAAAGAATCCTGCCCATATAATACGAAACCCCACATCACTTGAGTGTATAAGATTATCATGCACACACATAACAAAAGCCACTCTTACCCACAAATTTAAACTGCACTCACAGAAGAGCTATGCAAATAAATTCAATTTTTTTAGCTAGGATAACGCTGCGAGATGATGCAAATTAGCATACCAGCAAACAAACGAAAACATTTGACACCCTCTGCATTAGATTATTTACTAAAGTTTACTAGCCCAAAAAATGATGTTTTGCTTTTAACGGAAATTTCCCTTCCTCAAGGATAGAACTAGTGATCATGTAAATCTACGGTATTATACATACTATCAACTTACAGTTAACATCAAAGGACCTTCCCTTCCCTTAAAAAAAAGGAAGGGATGCAAAAGGCCAAGCAAAACAAGGCTACCAATGCGACAAGCAACACAGAAAGAAATATGCTTGGTACCTGGCTGAGGAGGATTGCGCAATGGGGAACCAGCAGCGGGACGAGGGCGGGGAGCAGACCTTCCTGCAGAAATAACAAGCCAATTGCTAAGAATTCAGTTTCATGCTGACAAAAAATATATGTAGTATATGATTTCCACGGAATTCGTACCGCTTCAAAACTACCAATTATTCAATTATTTGATAAAGGCACGGAGGAAATAACAAATAACAGTTACAGTACAACTCTAGGAGTCTCTGATTTCATGTCCCATTTAAAAAAGATATTTATGAACTCTTAGTTGCCCTCACAATATCAGATGACAAACATGATTTATCAATCAACACCATATAATACATATATATATTATTGGAGCCCTCAAATGACCTATCAATTTCTAAGCCGGCAACGGCCCAAATATTATTCAATAACGAACATCTCATCAAAATATAAATTTGCTCATACAACACCAACTACCAACGAATCATGTCCGTTTGCATATGTCAAAGAAAAATCGCAAAAAAAAAAACACTTCACATCTACGAGATAATCGTGTTGTTCAAATACTCACCTCCTCCGGAGCTTCTGCGAGGCATTTTCGAGAGTCGGTTAGAGATTCAACGATCGTGTCACTAGAAATGATAAAAATTTCAGGCTGTAAACAACGCATGAGGGAAAGGAGGGTTATTTATTGGAGGCGAGGGGACCGCGTCGGCATCTTTTCTTGGGCTACAAGTCTTAGCCTCGTGAGTTGATCTGCCGTCACGTGTTTTGGAACTGCTTCTAGAATCATCTTGTTTTCTGGACAGTGTCTACGTATACATAGATGTATACATATACACATACATACATACATACATACATACATACATATATATGTGTGTGTGGATGAGGTTATTTGTATTTTAAAATGCACTTTAAACATCCTTATATTTTATACACTCATTTTGTAAATTTTAAAAAATCAATTTTTATTTTAAACTGTCTTCTAAATACTAAAATAATTTCTATTGAGCTAAATACTTTGTTTTCTCTTTGCGCTAATAAAAAAAAAAAAAAACTTTTTCTTTCTTCCATAAAACTTTTTTCCTTCATTTTACTTGTTTAATTCGTCATTGCATGACTTCAACTTCAGCATTATTTTTGTTTTCCATGGTCATATATTGTGTGAATGCGTGTGGGTCTAAAAGCGATCACGATCAAAATCAAGTTTCAACGGCGCTGAAGCCATTTTCCATTGAGTTTCACATTTTTGATTGGCAATTCAATATTTTTATAAGACTGGTTGTTTTTAAAATTATTTTTTTTCTTCCTGATTTATATGTCTTTGTTTCAATTAACAAAATCAAGAGTGAAGATCTTAGTGACTTTGCTATCAATTCCATAACCGAAAAAGGTTCAGAAGAATATGAGCCACCAGGCTTTCTCTAATCAGTCTCAAATAATGTTCATAAACACTGATTTGATTTTTCACGGGTGCGTCGTTTATTGAAAGTAGAAGCTAACTACTTTTTAAGATAAATTAGATTTTGATGTTGAATAGGGGAGAAAAGAAGATGATTTTGTATTTCAACAGGTGAAACGAGTAATAGTTATTTAATCAAGTTATAGTTGTCCTTAATAGTAAATTATATCAAGTTTATTTTTAGTAATATAAATTTTTAATAAAATATGAGTGTTTAAAATAAAATTTAGATTGCAAATAACATGTGTGTGTGTTTGTATATATATTGGCTTAAATAAATTGAGTATCATTTTATATTTTTAAAATTGATATGTTGGAGAGAATTTATTATATAAGACCATTCACAATTCATCATTCATGAAATATATAAATGTTTTGGTCAAATTTTGATTCAACCCAAAATATTATGAGAGCTTTTCTACATATGGGTAATTTTCTGGTGGAGATGGAGGTTGAGATATTTAAGAACAGTTGGTTGAGGGAGGTTGCAACATAGACAGACCTAAAATCACAATGAACGACCATTAGAGGAGGCGTCGGCGATGGCTGACGCTGGTTGGTGGAGGTGGTGGGTTTCTAAGAAATCCTAGAATAGGAGGAGAGATTATTATTTCTGTGTGAACGAGTGAACTTACTTCCTTATGAGACTAACTTGCCCTTATAAGATAGAGTACCTTTAATGATATCTTTGTATCTTTAATGATAGGTAGCTTCCAAAGAGATATTTTAAAAATAATTCAGGTGATATTTTAGAGATAATTCAGGTGGGGACTGTACTGTAAAGACGTGGTCTGGTGGCGTTGGCGTAGTTATCCTTGTTCCGTGGTGTTGTGTCAACACGTGGGGTTGCGGGTACAATTTAGGAGGCGCTCTCTGCCATTCCTAGGTGACTCGGATGGCTAACGCTAGTTCTTCAGAAATCTCTCATTTCATCCTCCTTTTTCAACTTCCCTCTCGTTCTCTGTCACGGTCTCGAATCACGTTCCCCACATGTCATGCCCTTAAATACCTTTGATCTATAACATACCACCAGAAAAATAAACATCATTTACTAATTATTTTGAATCAACAGCTGAAAGTGCACATCTTGACAAAATAGAACCATCTCTAAGGATCTATTAAAATCCTGAAAACGTTAGAATAATCAGAACGAAAGGTTTCGTGAAAATTGAGTTCTGATGTACAAACAATTGGAGGGACGGTTAATCTAAGTCTAAACATAGGGAAATCAATAAAATCTTGATAATAATAATGCCACTACTGCAATAAAATTGAACGCCACACGCGTTATTAGCACCTCGAAGACTGCTTGTGTTTGGCGTTGGTGCTGGTGCAATTGAAGGGGCTGATGAAGCAGCAGTATCATGCTGGATCACAGGAGGGCCCATGACAGCATTTGAGCCACGGCGTTGTCAATATCGATGCCCAGTCCTGGCATCAACAAACAAAATGAACCGAAATCTGCAGTCAGCTTACAAGAGCCACCACATAAATAGATTCTTCTGAAATTTAAGTAAAAATAACAATAAACAACATTAAAAGAAGCAGGGTAATTTTGCAATTATTTGTTTTAACAATTATGATTCTATTGATGTTATCATATCAAATCACATAAAAAGCACATAAACAAATAGTTTCGTGAATATTAAATACCCAGCGCCAAATCTGCTAACCGTGTAAGATTATCATTCACAAACATGAATATATACATTCCGCTTTCTTTACTAGAATAAGGCAGCCAGAGTACACTAATTGACATACCGCCAAACAAACGGCACCATCAACATTAGATGCGATGATAGCACCTTAAAAGAATTTTGTTTGCTTCATTTCCTCAAAGTAGAACTAGTGATGGGAGTGATTCTACTTGGAGATAATGCCAAGCTATCCAAAAGAATGGATGCAAAGGGCAAGCAGAACAAGGCCACTTATGCGACAAGCAACACTGCAAGAAATGTGCACACACCTCATAATTAGAGGTTCCAAAATCGGCTCATAAGTAGTACCTGGCTGAGGAGGATGACACGGTAGGGAATGAGAAACCGGGCGAGGGCGAGGGCGACGCGGGGAGCAGACCTTGCTGTAGAAATAACAAGCCAGTTGCTGAGTATTATACTTACACGTTGGCAGGAAAACGTATTACATGATTAGTGTCGAATTTTGACCACTTCAAATCTATCAATTATGTAGTAACGGGAACCCAGATTCTCATTTCATGTTTAAGTCTAATTTAAATGTTTATGAACTCTCAAGAGCTTATTTTATTATTATCTTTCTTAATCATGAATCTGCCGAAACCAACCTACAGAATGGCAAATTTGATTTATCCATTAACGCATCATGAAGAAAAACATTTGAGGAAATAGAACAGCAATACAATTGCACACCTCAAACAGCCCCATCAATTTCTAAGCCACATACAGCCCAAAAATATTCTTCAACAACAAACATCTCATCAAATATTAATTTGTTCACAAAACATTGGTGTTAATCACGAATCGTATACGTTTATATGAGTAAAAATAATTAATGGCTTTCAGCGCATGTAGGAGATAATAGGGTCAGGTACTCTTGCGATG
Source organism: Citrus sinensis (assembly GCF_022201045.2). NCBI lineage: Eukaryota > Viridiplantae > Streptophyta > Magnoliopsida > Sapindales > Rutaceae > Citrus > Citrus sinensis. Next base: position 31,039,741 of record NC_068560.1, read on the forward strand.
CATGTTTAGGATTCTGCTTGAGGATGCAAAGAACGCGGGCGCTAAAAATGAATAGCAGGCAAGGGAAATCAAAGATAATTGGCTAGGGTATCCGTCCGCCATATTGATTGAGCTACAAGTTAGCCTCGTGAGTCGAATTGTTGCTGAAATCACACCATTCGACATAACCACCCTTACGGGAAACCTCTCTTACTAAATGAATGCCACCTTAAACACAAAGCATATTCACGTTAATTGCTCTGTGCACCAGTGCGTTATATGATTCTCCTAAAATTGATAGTACATCTAACTCGTATGTTATCATTTGGGACATCCAGATTACTTGATTTAGAAGCAAGTCACAGTCTCTTTGCTAGGAGCACAGGTTCGAGTTGGGTTGTCCGCCGTCACAGACACAGTATGCCATAAAATATATATCGGCTCGAGCTACAAATTCTTTGTTAACTAAAATATTGGACTTGAGCTAGAAGCAAGACATCTGTTTATAAATCTGTATGCATGTATTTTCAGAACCGCGTTTCGTTATTATTAATCTTCTCTTCTTCTTTTTTTTCATAAAAATGGTATTAAAATTAAAATGGTCAGTTGGTTAGCTCGCTTTAAAAAAGAAAAATAGTGAGACGAAATACGAAATAAAATCAATAAACGGAAAAAAAAATTCCACGTATGGTCAACACTTATGTCGCCGCCGACTGTCCAGGTCGCTCTACTCCAGACGACACTTCTGTTTTCGGTCAATCTTTCTCCTTTCTCCTTCCACCGTAATGGAAATTATTTCTACGTCGTGGTTTCAAGCCATTTCGTCTAAGCCTCCTCTCCTCAAAAGACGCAGCCACAACTTTTACGGAGCGAAATCCCGTTCTCTCATCTCAATGCCCGTCGACGGACTCCCACCTTGCCGATCTCCCACTAACAAGTATAATTTCGCCCGCGGTATCACCAACATTCTCTACAGCTCACGTAGAAACGCTAATTTCACAGCCCGTGCGTCAACCGACGGCAATCCCCCCAAAACAGCATCACCGTCATCGTCAAACAGTCAAATAATTATAATCAGCTCAGCGGTCACCGTGACGCTAGCAATTGCCAATCGCGTGCTCTACAAGCTGGCTCTCGTTCCCATGAAGCAATACCCTTTCTTCTTAGCCCAAATCACTACCTTCGGGTAACTTTTTAGGCGTTGATTACTACGTTACGCTGCAGTTGTATTATTAATGTTAATTTAATTTTGTGAAATTATTGTTATAGGTACGTGGTCATTTATTTTTCGATACTGTACACGCGGTACCTGATGGGAATCGTGACTGATGAAATGATTAGTCTTCCGAAATATCGGTTCTTGTTCATTGGTATGCTAGAGGCTCTAGGTGTCGCTAGTGGAATGGCTGCTGCTGGTAACCTTTGATGATCAATACTTTGGATTGTGATACATTTTCGAATCGAATAAGAAAAGACAAACCATTAACTTAACATTAAACATTCAATTCCAGTGTTTATTTGTACCTTTTGTTACTTAATGTAGTATGATCTGTCGATTACAGCTATGCTTCCTGGACCGGCTATACCCATACTGAGTCAGGTAAATTTTTTTTTTTAATTTAAATTAAGGTGTTAGAATAAGTGAATACCAAACAAGTTCCTTTATTGTATTGCATTCATTTGGGAAGAAACCATGAGACTCACCACCAACACTATGGTAATGTTATGCAGTCGGTTGTTAGAAGAAAATTCTTGGTAAAGCATAGATAAGATCATATTTCATGGTTCAGATTTAGCGTATAGTAAGAGTCATTTTAAGTTTTTTCTTCCATCAAGAACCTCTATCTATCTCGAAAAATATCATCTTTCGTCTCCTCAGAAATTTCCTTCCTGACTCTTTTTCATTTTTCTATTTTTTTTCCCTCCTTTATTTCGCAGACATTTTTGGTGTGGCAGCTGGGTTTTTCTGCTGTTCTCTTGGGGAAAAAGTTTTCTGTGACCCAAATTGCTGGCTGCTTACTTGTAGCTACTGGTGTAGGGGTGGCTGTTGCAAGGTGTGTCAAGATTTAACCGTTTCATTTTCCTTTCTCTTTTCATTGATTTGCCAACAATGTTAAAGCCCTTGCAAAATTATTCTGGCGAGAGGCACTGCCAACAGTAATTTTTAACAGGTTTAGCTTTAAAGCGAGATTTGATGTTTCTAAATTTTAATGGTGGGAGTGGATCATGTCGATATAAAATCAAACCATTGGTTCTATTCTGAAGATGGTATTGGTTGTATACCTTGTAATGGCCACCTTCTGTTTGAATCTTTTTTTCTTTTCCCTGAAAAACCTATTGGCCATCTAATCATCTGGTTTTCTAGATTTTTCTGATCAGAGTTAGATGCTAGCTGTGAAATGAAAAAGTTTCAATGTCAGAGTTTCAGTGAGCTATAATCTTATGTCTGCAGTTCTTAAGACCCTTTTTCTTCTAACAAGAACAGAAGTAATTTCTGTGCGCATGGCTTTTTCCTGATTTGTTAATTAAGTACCTTGAATAGATGTAATCCTCTTTGACAGGAAAGGAAAATCAAATTGTGTACCATTTATCATGTCCTTTACCAGAAAGTACTTGGATACTGCATATCATTTGCAGTAGAGAAAAGAATCTGCTGGTATGGTAGGTGCAATTACCTTGTCTACAATACTGGCGTATAGAAAGAGTGATTTTATATTTTTGTAGATTTGAGAGCCCTTGTCATAAAGTATTTTGTCTTGCCGTTGCAAGAATAGACCCCTGATGGTTATTTGTGCATCCTGCATTGCAGTGGATCAAATTCTGGTCAGATGCTCTCCAGAGTTGATTTCTTATGGCCATCAATGATGATAGCATCGTCTGCTTTTCAAGCTGGTGCATCTATTATCAAGGTTACAACTTATAACAGTGATGTGTTGTTGTGGGTTTACTTTGTACCTTGTATAAGCAGAATAAACAACTTTGCATCTTTATTTGTAAACAGGAATTTATTTTTGATGATGCCAAAAAGTGCCTGAAGGTATGCCTTACTAACTATCATTTCTTGAAAAATGAGAAGGCCTTCTAATTTGTTTTGTCGTTGACCTGCTCACTGTGTGCCTGTATTATTGGAAGTTATCCGAGTCTTAAACCAGTTTATGTGCAGGGAAAGTCACTTGACATATTTGTTGTCAACTCTTTTGGATCTGGATTTCAGGTAAGCATTACATGCTTTGCTATTGAAGTTTGATGATGATCATTTTAAGGTGTTGTTACTAGTTGCTTCTTATTTGCAAAACTACAAGTATTGCTTTTGGCTAGCAGATGGTTAGAAAATTTGTTTTCACATAAGGGGTAGGTTATTTAAAATCTTGTTATACTTTTCATGTCTCTCTTTTTCCTGACTGAACATGTAATGATTCCATTATATATTAAAATAAATACTCATAGTTTTCTTTTGAAAAAAAAAATGGTAATTATGTTGTTTAGGGAGGTCAGTATTCTTTAGTTTATGGGGTTAGAAATAATGCATATCATGATACAATGGGATTCTTGGGGCATTATTCCAGAATTTGAGAAAGTTTTCATAGTTAATTTCAAAGTTTCCTCTGATTCGTAGGCACTCTTTGTGCTTCTGTTTTTACCCTTCCTGTCGAATTTGAAAGGAATACCATTTGCTGAACTTCCTCTGTATCTGAAAAGTGGTGCTGGTTGCCTTCTAAACTTGGGAGCAAATACATCAGGCAAGTTCTTATGTCTTGGTTTATATGTTGATAGATATCCTGCTAAGTATTAGATTTATCCTCAGTATTGTATTTCTATAAATATCTAAATTTTGGAGTTCTAGCCTCGTATCTGTTGAAGTCACTATGAATATGCAAAGAACCTCAAAATAACAGGAGATAAATTGCTGCTGCTGCCCCAACCCTCCTACCCCCTTCTGTGTTGGCAAAACATTGAGCAAGTCCCTTGTCACTTGTCCGAATACTGCATATTAGTTCGTGAGGAAACAGTTTTCTGAATTGATTTTTTTTTTTCCCCGAAACTTGAATTGAAGTTAATTAGGCAGAATTTTAGCGCATTTTATCTGTGTAAGTCATCTTCTAATGTAGTGGAACTGAAACTACTCCAAACAAGAACCAACCCTTACTCTTTTTAGCTAATTTTAAAAAGACCTGAAACTCTTTCTGCAGTGAATCCTGTTGTTCAAAGCTTTTTCTATTTGACTAATGTTGATTAGCCATTGAGCTTTGACATAAAGCAACTGCACTTTTGATGCTTATGAAATGAATTATAACTTATGAGATTTTCATTTCCTCGTGAATTTGATGAAGATTGCTCTTCTTGAGTTCTACTTATCACTTAATATGTTTCTTGCTAGTTGCTTCAGGCTGTAACGGGGCTCCATTGCTGCCACTACTGTATATAGCCACTAATATGGCTTTTAATATATCGATGCTCAGGCTAATGAAAATTTCCTCAGCAGTTGTTTCTTCCCTTGTTGTGATGTTGTCAGGTGATCTCACTAACATTATATACTTTAGTTTATTCGTGCATCTGCTAATCAATGCTTTTGTTAATGCTTTTGTACAAGGCTTCTGCTAATCAATGTTTTTGTTCACTCTGCAGTACCAATTGCGATTTATGTACTGTCCCTTCCATTGCCATACCTCCCTGAGGGTGCAAGCTTGAGCCCCTTTTTCCTATTTGGCAGTGTGATTCTACTGTTGGGTCTCACACTGTACAACTTGCCCCAGCCTGCAAAGCGAAGCTCCAAAATGACATAAAATTATGATGGCCAACATAGATTTATTACATTCTTTCATGTAATTATAGTTTGAATATTTTTTCATTTAGTATTTGTTACACAAGAGAAGAACGTGATAAATTTCATTGGTCCAGATGTCAAATTTTACCCCATGTTGTGCATCTATTATCTATATCTTTGAAATGGCATCACAAATAGTTTAGGCATTGGATTTTAACAAATCACTAGACATTATGGGAAATTGAGCATATAAGTGGTATATTTATTATTTTATTTTAAAGATTGCCCATCATATTGACTTCGTTCTGTTATGGATGTTTATTTTATTTCTGTGTGGAACCTATCTTCTTCGATCCCTTAATAATCTTAGCTGAATTTCCGTGCATGTTTATGCATAAATTAAAATTGTGAGACCTACCACCGTCCAATAAGCGGGAGAGTGCTGATACCGGGCACCCGTGAATGGTAATGAATGTATTAAATTAGTATTAGTATTAGTATTACATTGTTCAATTTATTGGCACGTACACCATTGTTTATGGTATGTAAAATTGGGAATCACACCACCTGCTTGCTGTGAAGATCAGTTGAGAGTGGTCCACAGTTCGTCAGTATGAAAATAAAAAAACTTGACAGCCCCTTGGCTGTGAGAAAGTTCGTCGAGTCTAAACTCATTGGTTGTGAGCAAGTTTGTCATCTGTCAAGACTTCAATCAAAAAGCTAAACAACCCTTTAGTTATGAGCCTATTAAAATTGCCAACAGAAAGTTAAAGGAAAATTGACACAATCTGAGATGTTGGAACGCCTGGCAGCTGCACTGAAGTAAAAGCAAGAGAAATCAAAAGACAAAGACGTCAAAATAAACATCCAATTCAATTGATTTCATTATAACATGAAGTTCAACATTTGCCAACCTCACAAAACTTTTGGATCGCCACCTCAACTATGAAGCTCATTCAAGCAATTGAAGTAACAACAACAATGCAATCAACTACTAAGTCTAAAAATTGGATTATAAACGCCACCCAAACCTAAAAATACATAGCCGATCTGATGTCAGCCCAAGGAATTGTGCCACTTTTAACTCTGTTTGCTGTATACATCCAAAGATTATATTTTCTTGTGCTTCAATGCTTCCTCTGCAAATAGGCCAAAAATGTTAATTCTAGTGTATAAATGAAAACAGTAGGCTATAATCCTACAATTCAATTACATTCCATATGCTACATTAAAGCCTCTTCATAAAACTATGGAGCAGTCACTAAAAAATAAATTGAAAACGAAACAAAACCATATAAGAATTAGTTACTATGATACACCTTTCGCTTCTCGAGTTTTCCCATCCCTCTGCTACCATTACTGACATTTGTTGGTCGCTCATCCTTTTCCTCTATGGGTAAACTTTTAATTTCATCATAGAAACTCTCAGTGAGACCAAGCAACCTGGAACAATCAAATGGACAGTCGATGCATTAATCATATATCGAGCCTATAATTTTACCTCTAAAACCATTAAACCATTTTAATTTTGCATACCCATTTCTTGACTTCTTCAGATGTTTCATCTTCTTTTTCTCCATCTTCGTAAGAGGAGCACGAGTGAAAAGTTCCTCTTCTTGTCTTGCACGCTCCTCCATCATTTCCTTATATCTAGTAAGTTCTCTACTTTCCGCTCCAACAACTTCCCTAACCTGTATTTTCACAATCAAAAACAGAAGATCAGCTGAACCTACACACACTATCACCAAGCCTTGCAACACCACAACAAAGAATCAATTAAAAATTAACCTCCTCTGGTCTTCCCTCCAAATCATTCACCAATTCCCTCATAAAAGTACTTTGCCTGGCTTGTCGTAGTGTCTCTTTCTCCTTTCGCAAAGCATTTCTTTCCTTTCTCGACGTCTTATCTTCATCCATTGAAGCAGGAGCAAATTTTGGGGGTTTATACACACCAGCACCATCCTACAATGCACAGACATGGATTTTAAAGAAAATGCATTCCAGTTTTGATATTAAACAAAAGTCTCTGAAGCTCATCTGTTGTGTAAAGACTCACCTCAGTTGTCATATCAGTTTTGCTGACAAGCATGTCTGGGTTAGGTCGATATTTCAATAAATCTTCCGTCTTTTGCGGCTCACCCGACTCATTTGCACTTGGATTCACTGGCTCTATTGCATTCCCACCAACCCTTACACTTGTAAGCTTCTGAATTTGGTACTGAAGCTTTCTGTCAATCGGACGAATCTGTTAAAAAAATTTTAAAAAAAATCTTGTTAGTCACTTCTCAAATGAGACATATAATTTTTTTATTTTTTTTAGATACAAACTTATACCTTCTCTAAAAATAATCTAATTTCGACAAGGCTCCGAACAACAGGATGTTCCTCAATCGATAAACCCTTAGCCTTACGAAGTAAATAATAGACAATTGATTGGCAGTAATTAAGAAGCAGCAAGTGCTTGGCTTCAAGATAGCTAATTCCATCCACTGTCGGATAATTATTCCCTTTCACCTATCACAGTTACATACAAACATATGAGACTAATATTCAACAAAGAATTAATAATTCAAACACATTGAGCCCAGAGCTTGAATTAATAAGTACCTTTGTAATTAGAGATTGTACTTTACTCCTCAGTTTATCCAACCCTTCTTTCATTTCTTTTAACAACGCCGCCAACTGAGGCGCTTCTCTAAATTAACAAGACGAGTTAACACCAATGAAAGAACTTACATTGTGGGGCTAACTGGCTAAAATAAAATCCCGTAAAATAGAATAATTAAAGAAGCAGAGCAGTGAAATACTAACAGAAACTTACTTCTTCACTCTTTCGTCAGAGATCGAGTGGTTGCCGGTAGCCTCCTCCATGATTTATAAATAATAACCACCAGCTCTTCGCCGTTCTGCAGCTAAGTTTTTGTAAATTTTAAGATGCGTATAAAATAGAGTTACGTTTAAGTTGTACGGAATTCTTATGGAAATTAGCGCATCGGCTTGCTACTCACCGAAGTAACAAAGAACGAAGACTGGATGAGAAACAGAGCCGCACGAAGAAGCTAGGGCTTTTGAGTTTTTTGATCGAGCGACCGAGAAAGAAACAACGGGCTGTATTTGGGCTTCTCCCACCCATTTGGACTGTAATTGCCATTGCGTGGACCGTTTTAAGCCCTAACTTCAACACCCCTTTAGAACTCTTATGAAACCCGTTCTTTCATATTTATAGCTCTTTCCTTTATAACATAAAAAGAGATGCAACTAGTCAGTTTACTATCATTAGAATAGATTAACTAAATTATAAACATACTTTTTCATAATACAATTATTATTTTATTTCTTCATTGATTCAAAATTATTTTGACATTATCAAGAAAATTAATTAAATCCTATGTAAGGATTTAATTATAGTTAGGGTTCATTATTTCTTAAGACACTTTTACGCTATAGTGCATCTTAATATTTAAATTTTGCATTTAATTTATGTGACAATACATAAGACATTTGTAAAAGAGTTATGATTGATGAATAAGTTTAAAAAAAAAAGTCCCTGCTTAATACACATAATATTTTTAAAAAGATTTTTGTTTTTTAAGCTGAGATGTGAACAAAGCTTAAATTAATTTTGTATTGCCTACCTTTTTTAAAATAGGGATTTGTATTACTAGCTGAGGGCCCATTTAGGATTACTTTTGAGACTTTCAAAAGTAATTTTAAAAAATTAAAAGTTAATTTTAGTATTTGATAAATTCTTTTAAAATCACTCTTTGTAAATTTATCTCATCCTACAACATATCTTAAAATTACTGAAAATCTTATTTTAATACAACTTCACATATATTATAAAAATCTAAAATTATCTTTATTTAATTAGAAAATAAAATCATTAAATTTAAATATCATTATTATAACAAATTATATTGAGGTAACAAAGTAAAAATAAAAATAAAATTAATGAAATAAGAATATTTATTTTAACTATCAATTATATATATATATATATATATATATAGACACAATAAAAGATAATATGCATATATTCTTATAAATGTATAAATAAATTTTATTTCCATTGCAATCATTTGTATTCTTACAACAGTTTAACAATAAAATTTATTAAATACATACAACTATTTTTAAAACTCATAATATTTTTTAGCAATAAATTTTACCAAATACTTAAATAAATATTTTCACAATTGATTATATTTACAGTATAATTAACTGTAATTATTTTAAAAATTATGTCATTACCAAACTGACCTTAAATTAAATTACTTGCAAACCACTCAATTAGACTCTTAAAAATATTTCTTTAAAAGTTAAATAATTTAATATAATATCTGACACATTGTTGGGAAAGATCATTTTCATAATATTTTAGTAAATTTTGAGAATTCTTTTTTAAAGAAAAATATAAAATCATTAAAGATAAAACAATAAATTCACTAAAAGACACTTTTTTTTAATGATTTTATCATGATTGTGTTGCTTAATCATTTTTCTTTCTTAAGCCATAAATCTCATTAATTCAATTGTTATAACGAACGTGAGCAAAAATTCCAGTTTAATTACATATAACGGCAATGCTCGTGACGTGGGCCAATAATATCCATTATCATCCACAAGTTTCATACTCCGAAGTCCGAACGTGTAACCGAACCACTGCCGCCGCCAAACAGATCCGTTGACAAACTCCCTCTCGATCTTCTTCATGCCACTACCGAGGACACAGCTGCAATTTGCTGACACAATAGGGACATCTCAAGCACAGTTGCCAAGAATTTGATAATAACATCCAACTCCCTACTTCTTAACGAAATCATAAGTCAAAACTAAAGTATATTTTTATTTGATTCGTATGGGGTTCCCACCCTCCGCAATTACGGATGACAGCGAACTTGATTAATAAATTTGAGAAAATTGAAAATTCGATTCTAATCTAATTGATTTTAACAAGCACTAAAACATGTTTGATTATGGGTGCGTTTGGGATTGAGGTTGGGCAGCTGTAGCTTAAAAGCTACAGTACTAAAGTGTTTGGTAAACACTAGCTGTTGTAGCTTTTAAGCTATATTGTTATGATTTTTTACTTGTATAATATAAAATTTATTATATCTTTAATAATTTTATCAAAATTATTATTTAAATTTTATATTTACTATATATTATTAACTTTTATTTTATAATTACAGCTTTTTTTTCACAGCAGCTGTAGCTTAAAAGCTACAGCACCTCAATCTCAAACGCACCCTGTATCATAGAAAATTATATCACCCTAATTATAAGAATAGTAAAATATTGAAAATGATCATCTCAAACTCAATAAGAAAAAAAATAGAAAAAATTAGAATTTGATCTCGACATAATCATTTTAAAGAACATAAAAATAAGCCTGGTTCTATTCTAGACGAGATGGGTGCTCGTTTTTGTGAGAAATTTTGATTTTGGACTTCCCTAAAATGTTGGGTTGTATTAAATTAAAATTCATTAAGAAATTAATGATTGAACCATATAGTCATAAAATCAAACTTATCAAGGAATTATTGGGTGTATTTGGTATGTTATTGTATAAAATTAAATAAATTAAAATATATTGTAATATATTAAAACATATCAAATTTTATGTAGTAATTGTTTGGTGACACATCAAACTAACTTCATATTTTTTATAAAGTATTATTTATTAAAAAATAAAAACTCTAATAATAGACACTTTTAGTTATTATTGAGCACCTCGGTTATTACTGTCTTTTACTATTTTTTAAAATTTAAAATTAATATTTTTAGATTACTTTTTTTTCATATTTACATATTCAACTTTTGTTAATTGAAAAATGTTTTAGATTTTTAGTTGTCATAAGAAAAATGTCATTTAACTTGAAGTTAATAGTGATGTCAATGTCTTTGAACTCACATTAGTTATCTCGATTGAAAGTCTAAATCTTATCTTATATTGAATAAGCTCAATTATCAATGATATATGTATAGTTTCTAGATCCATCAACAATGATTATTATGATAGTAAATTTAATTTTAACAAATACCAAAGATTGATGCCCAATAACAACTTGGAATTGTCAACGTTATAATTGTACAGACCTATAAATAATAAATGCAAGGATCATTGATATTAAAATCGTATAGACTTAGGTAATAAATGTGGGGAATAGATAAATACTAATCTAAAATTTGTTCCATTATTTTCAAAGTTTACATAGTACATTGAGCAACTCAACTATAGAGATCCTTATAAAAAACATATATATATATAACTGTTTTTATTTGTGATTTTGTTAAAAACTGCTGACCCAAATGTTATTATCCAAGCCAGACCTCGCCACAGAATCTCCCTTGCACCCTCACCGCACAGAATCAAAACCGTCAATGGTCATCCTCAATCAAAATAACTACAACAGTCCTTTCTTTCGCCGATCAACGGGATCCCGATCTTCTCTCTTAACAAATACGCTCTCCGATCACTCCGCCTTCATGACTCAGTCTCATTGCCTCACAAAACACCACGCACCAGTATTTCAAAACTCTCAATTCATTGAAAACTTTTAGGGTTTTTTCTTTTTAAATTTTATTTTGTTACTTACATTCAGGATTATTTAATTTTTTTCCCGTTTGAAATGAGCAAGTTATGTTCGTTTTATTTGAAATTTTTTGGAAACTTGGATACAATTTGATTAAAAACTACAAGTTTTTGGAGATTAAGAGACTCTCCAGTGAAAATGGCAGCTTCTCCTGTGAAGTTCCTTTTTGGATTCTTGATCGTTTCCATTACATTGTGGTTGCTCTTTATGTAAGTCCTTCATGTTTACTTCTTACACTTAGTTGATATATAACAAAATGCAATTTGCTTGCTGATCAAATGGACATTTTACTTTTAGTAATATTGAACATGAGGATGATTAGTCTTGTTTGAATAATACCAAAAGCAATTAAGTTTTCATGGAAGAAAATATGTCTGTTAGAGACATTGTGAAATTGAAAAATTGAAATGTTGGTGATTTATTCCAGAAATTACTGTTTATGAGTGGATGTCAAGAGTAAATACCAGTTAACTTGTAATGGAAGCATTAATGGTTGTTGTTTCCACTCTGAACTCTCTCTCTCTTGGATAATTTCTTCTTGTCAAATTGTTTGTTTTGTTTTTCAGACTGCTTCTTGTTTTGTATGTGCAATTTTCTTGTCCTTTTGCATTAGTCGATATTTGAAGTGATAGAAATTAGGCTGCTTTTTCTCTTGATTAAAGAAAAAATGGAAGTTGGACTGTTTTTGCACGCTTTGATGGCTCTGGAAAGTTAAGCACTTAAACTTAGGAATAAGTACTTCTTAACATCTACTAGGGTGGATTCATAAACCTCTCTCTAGTACTTTACTATATCGTGAGACATTTCTTGTGTTCTCAAAGCATTAGTTTTCGATTTAACTTATAGATTAATATTATCTGCTGGCTTTCTGTTCCTTTTTCCTCATTATGGTTTCATGAAGATAATTTATCTATATGTGATGAAAATCCGGTAAGAGTTATGTGAAAGCAGAGGCTGAAAAAATGTGTTGGTTGACGTTTCTAAAGGGAGTTTGGTGATCAAGGATTAACATAGAAAGTTGAGGTGAATGACAAAGAAGGATTCATGTTGCAAACCCCAATGTCTGACAAACTTAGGGCTAAGGATTTGCTATATCGAGTCTGGCAGTTCCTTTCTGCTAGTCTAACTATATTTCACAAATATCTATTTATCTCAAATTGCATACTTTCTTGTTCTCCTTTTTTGCATCATCACGTGTTCGTGATTTTTATTTCCAATTTTGAAGAAAGCCAAAACGTATCCATGTTGATTGCTAAATTTTCATTATGCCTCTTCTTTTATTTTCCCTCAGATTTGCCTCCAGGCTGGTGGCTTGGATTCTAAGCCGGATTATGGGAGCATCTGTTGGGTTTCGAGTTGGTGGTTGGAAATGTTTAAGGGACGTTGTGGTTAAGTTCAAAAAGGTTATTCTTTCATCTAAGTGACTGGGTTTGTTTTGTTTTGGGTTAATCAATGATGCATATGTCCTCAATCTTTTACACTAATTGGAAAGTGATGTATGGTTACAACCATACGCTGAGGATGGATACCACTGCTATCTGTCATGGATATTCATGAAATTAAAGGGTGTGCTAAAAAAACGAAAAGAAAAGAAAAGTTGTGTGGCCTTACTAACCTTACACTAGATAGGTGCCTCCATGGGATTGTTACATTCATGTTTCTAAGACTGATTATTTGCAGGGTTCTATTGAATCTGTATCTGTTGGTGAAATTAAACTCAGCTTACGTCAGTCTTTGGTCAAACTTGGGGTTGGTTTTATTTCTAAGGATCCGAAGCTGCAAGTGTTAATATGCGACTTAGAAATCGTAATGAGGACAGCAAGTAAAAGCTCATCAAAACCTAAAGTTCGAAAACCTCGATCTTCAAGCTCTTCTGGCCGAGGAAAGTGGATGGTTGTAGCTAGCATTGCAAGATTTTTGTCGGTCTCTGTGACGGATATGGTTGTGAAAGTAAGGGCATTAGACTTTTCATTCCCTCTCTTTTATTTTTTATTTTTTATTTTTTATTTTTTATTATTAGTGATCAACTTATGTTCAGTAACTATTAATTTCAAAAGATTGAACTTAGGAAAAATTCTAACAATACTGCTTAAAGTTAAACTCCACCTCTCCACCTCTCTGTTTGCACGTGACCACATTTAATTTATGAACCTGTCATGGGCATCCAGATGATACCTAAATACCCAATAGATTAATAGAATAGGGAATTTGACCATATGACTTGTGTGTTAACCTGAACTACAATTAATTCCAAAGGCTTGAAGGACTTGATAGTAATACTAGAGCTATACATCATTATTTATATAATCTCTAAGGACTTGATGTATCAAGTTATGACACGTGTCCTCAGATGCAAGGATGTAATTGATGTATGAGATCATTGATTTTAACATGTGCTTAATTCTCTATGTTGTAATTTAACTAATAGAACGGTGGAATCAAGACACAAGACTTTTGGTGAAATAGGCTTTGATACCATGTGTTTGTAACCAATAATCTCTAAATTTTTGAATCTATAAGAGAAGAATTAATTGTAGCATTTAAACACCAACATAGCCCCTCATGTGCATGGTAGAACTAGAAAAACAGAGTTGTGTTGGTGAAACCAAGCGCACACAAACACTCATATAATTAATGGAATGGGGCTTGAAGAAAATACTTCTTGGTCAACATGGTTCGAATTTCATGCCAATTAGCTCATGTGTAAGGACCCAATTACAGTATTTAAGTTCAACAATTTACCAGTGTGTTTTACTATTTGTACATTGATTTTAATAGTCTTCCATTATTGACTTTTCTTCTCCTTTATATCCTGAATGATTATCTTTGCCTGATCATGCTGGCCATGAAGTCACTCATGGCCAGTTAATTTGGTTTAAAGAGGGTGTTAAAATGCAGATACTTCCAGATGGGTAGTTATAGGTTGGAGAGAGAGAAAGAGAGGTGAGGGAAAAGTCATGATTTCTAAGACTTTGCAACTTGACTGAGAGTTATCTTAATCTTCCTTTCTCTAATGTTTTTGAAATGCAGTCAAGATACATCATATCTTCCAGTATTTTGATTTGATGCCACTTCAGTGCTGTAGACTGCTTTGTCAGGCATTTTTTTTTTCTTTTTGGGCAATTTGGAACTCTTCTATATCAGTATAGATACACATCTGGGCATTAGCACTCCATAAGTTGTCAAGCAGGAAATGTAGCAGTGACTTAATGTGGATTCTTTTGAGTACAACTGCATAATTTCATGTGTTTCCGTGGAGCTTTGAACCTGAATATATGTTGGTGAAGTGTGGCTGTGTCTAGCATGTTTGAGTCTGAACTGGTTTGCACATGTGCTATCATATATGCTCTATCAAGTATCAACAAGTATAAGAATCCTACTACAGCTACCACTGAAATCGAGTTTAAAAATTTTCAGACACTTTACTTGTTGATTATTATTATTATTTTTTTGCTTTTGTATTTATTGGTTCGGGCCTTTGGACCAGTCACTGTAACTGCTTCTGAAACATTGCAGAATCCCAAAGCTACTGTAGAAGTTAAGGAATTGATAGTGGATATATCTAAAGATGGTGGATCAAAGCCAAATTTGGTTGTTAAGCTGCATATATTACCTATATATGTACACATAGGTGAACCACGGATTAGTTGTGACCAATCGCCCAACTTAAACACTGGTGAAACCTTTTCTGCCGGCCAAGCATCGTTTCCCATGATGGAAAAATATTCTGCTCCTTTTAGCTGTGAAGAATTTTCTCTCTCATGTGAATTTGGTCATAATAGGTACTTTTTTTTTTTCTCATTCAGTTGACGTTCTCGTTTATTTTATATTCTACGTCATGCAAATCTAGTCATGTTGGTCATTAAGCATGGTTTTGTAATAAGCTAAACCACCTTTTCTGGGTTTATTGTGGATAACTGCTGTACTTCGTGGTTTCCTCTCTGTTCTCTCTTTCTTTTGTATCTCCACTTCTGGATCTAAAATTTATTAATAATAAATCTAAAAGGTTTGTAATCTCTTCTTTTGGATGTAGGGAAGCAGGTGTGGTAATCCAAAATTTGGACATTTCCTGTGGAGAGGTCTCTGTGAGCCTGAATGAGGAGCTGCTTTCGAAAAATAAGAAATTGCCAGATGCTTTTACTCACACTGATAAAGTTATGGGGTTAGCTATTGAATCAGTGGCGACTGAAAAGCCAAACAAAGAACAAGCAGCTGCTGCAGCGATTACAAAGTATGCTTCTATATTTCCAGAAAAGGTTCGTAGGATTTAACATGTTATTACATGGCTTACTGTGTTCTTTCTGTCTCTCATTGTTATTTACATTATCTATCCTGTTGTGTTCTTTTATTAAATACTTGATGCGTCTTTGTGAACATGGACCTTAACAGTAATTCACTATCAGTTTTATTTTTCTTCAATAGGTCTGCTTCAATTTGCCTAATTTGGATGTGAGGTTTACACACCAAGAGCATGGTCTTGTCGTGGAGAATAACATTACGGGCATCCAACTGAAGAGCACCAAATCAAGATCCATTGAAGATGTTGGGGAGTGCACACGCCTTGATTTTGTATTGGATTTCAGTGAGATATATGTATGATTGTGACCGTTGACATTGTTAATCTTGTTTTCTTTTCTAAGTTTCACGATTAAAGCCTCTGATTTACCTCCCGTGAAAATGATTTTTTATTTATGTTTCAGCTTGTTAGAGAGGCTGGCTGTTCTGTCTTGGAGATCATGAAACTTGATGTTCTCTCCTCTGTCTACATTCCAATACAGGTGAGTCATGTGCTGTAAAGTGGTGGCAGATTACTATGTCAAGTTTATTCTCTTTCCTGCATGTAGGGCAGATAAAAACTGCACATTTTTAATATGCTTATGTTCGGTAGCATGTTGTTTTTGTGTAAATTACGTTGCTTTATTAATTCTTACTTCTTACCTATGTACATATTTTGTTTTGGCTCATAATCAGTCTGCACTCAAAACAAGTGAACTGCTGTTGTTCAAGTGGACATTGGCGGTATGTTTGATTTACTGTAGTTCTATCAGGGTTTTGTTTTAGGTTGATAGTATCCCTTTTGGGCCTATATAAGCATGGTGTTGAGAACCAGAGGCTTTTGTCGGTGCGTTTTGCAAACTTTGTAATTTTTCTTTATAGGAAACAGAAACTTTTATAGAAAGTGAGAAGGGAAAAAATATTACAAAAGTGAACCAGAGGTCCGCAAACTAAAATCTCCCCTACAGTGTAGAACACCAAAATCTATACAAAACTTTGAAAAAAGAAACCCTTGAGATTCGAGACATGGGAATAAGAATCCACACCAACAAAATTAACCCAAAACCGCATCCGGGTCGAGCTGAATGAAAAAGAATGAGGAATCTTGAAATCCTTGATAGTTGATGCCCAGATAGAAGAAAAGAATTGAATCCTGTCTCATAACCCATTAATAACTTCCTCTTTTCCAAAAATACAGTTATTTCTTTCTTGCCAAATGACCCAAAAGAGAGCTAGGACAACACACTGTCATAATGTCTTAGCTTTCATTCCTTTTCTAAAAGTAAAAATATTCTCCATAAACAAAGCCTTGCAAGAGGCTGGAGCTGCCTAAAGAATATTAGCTGCAACACATAGACGAGCCCATAAAGAGGAGGCAGCACCACAGTGAAGAAAAAGATGGTCACTTGTTTCTTCATTCTTTCTACACATAACACACCAAGAAAGAGAAAGACATCTTAGGATTTCTCCTCTGAATCTTCTCTCTAGTATTAGTAATTCCAAGAGCTACTATCCAAGCAAAAATTTGGACTTTAGGAGGAGCATTTGCTTTCCAGACCATCCTATTAGAATTGTCTTCGGCTAACCAAGAAAAGAATGACTTGCAAGAGAGCTTGCAAGAGCCATCTAATTTCCTGTTCTCTCATCCAAGGAAAAAGAATCCATCAAAACTACAAGGGTGAGTACTCTTGAATCTCTATATCGTTCAAATTTCTCCTCAAATTAAAATTCCAACTCCATTCTAAGGAAGAGAGATCCTGACCATTCTAGATTTGATAGGCACATTCTTAGGACAAAATCTGTACAAATGAGGAAATTGCTCACAGAGAGACAATTCTAAGCGACATAGCTTCTGGAAAAAGTGCGGAGGACGCTTAAGCCCCTTTTAGTTTGCCTAACTGTAAGCTAGGTCCTCTTTCATTCTTAACTCCTTTCATCATTGCTGTAAGTTTATGGCATTAAGTTTGGAAGTTGACTACCGTGACCAGGTATTTCAACCTGGCAGACTTCTAAACTTAAATGGCAAAAGCTAACATGAGGTGAAAATTGTTAAAACAAGAAAAATTAAAAAGGATGAATTTAATCGACTTTTGTAAAAACTGCTGTTCTAAGTGTCATTTACCCTTCAGCAAAGGTGGGTGGTCAAGTCATCTTTACCAATTCCTTTTTCTGCAGCTCTTAATTTCCCAACTCTTGCTTCCAACTGGTGTTGGGTGATAAATGAATGTTTTATTTATTTATTTTATTTTTACTTTTATTTTTTTGGTGGAGACAATGAGTATGATTGACCATCTTATTAAGAGGAAGTAGTTGTGTTTAACCTTAATCCTTAATATTTATTCAACAAGCAATATATTTAATGTACATAATATCAGTTTATTTTTCCATTTACACTTTATTAAAAGATCTTCATTTGAGTTTCCCTAATAAATTACTGTTTTTTTCCTCATTTTTTCTAGTCTATATTCTAAATGCATATGAACTTGTCACAAGCTTTTTATTTGTGTGTTTATGTTTTGTTGTGTCATTTTATTTATTTATTCTGGGATGCCTTTGGCTTTCAGCCAACCTCAACTATTAGGGCTGAAATTGATATTAAGCTCGGAGGTACTCAGTGCAATATCATAATGAGTAGATTAAAGCCATGGTTGCGCCTCCACTTGTCAAAAAAGAAAAGAATGGTTCTTCAAGAGGAAACTTCTAAAACCGAAAGGCGGCAATTAACTGAACCCAAAGTTGTTATGTGGACATGCACTGTCTCAGCCCCTGAGATGACTATTTTGCTCTATAGTATCAGTGGTTCTCCATTGTATCATGTAAGTAATCTCTCTCTCACATTATTTTGGGTTACAAGGAAGTGGTTGAGTTCTCTATTTAATGTATTGGACCGCACTAATGTTCCATGGTTGCAGGCTCCTGTTAATAAAATAAAAGTTCTTCATATTGAATGTGATGATTAGGATATAATGATCATCTTATTGGAAGTTGTTAATCGAATTTAAGGGATGGAGTTATTTGGTTTACAGCCAGTAGTTTAGTTCAGAGAGATGTAGTTGCATATAGTCAGCACGGTCCAACTTAAGAGTAGAAATTCTTAAATTTTAATTGTAAACTATCCGAAATTCGTTACATTGCAATTGAGATGATTATCAAAACTATTTCTTCCTTCTTATTAGAATATTGCATACTAAGCAAATTTACGAGCCAGATTTTTCTGCCTGTTAATTAGGACAGTGGAATCTGCCATCATATGGAAAGAAAACAAGTAAAGAACTGCCTAATGCTATGTGTATATATTTTCTAAAGCTCCTATTCTTTGAAATATTGATTGCATATCTCTCAATTTCACTCTTAAATCAGACTGTTTATGAAATAGTCTGCCTTGTTCTTTTGTCTGCTGAACTATAGTTATGATTGTAGCATTTAAATTTTTAGTGACATGTTACAGGGTTGCTCACAATCATCACATGTATTTGCAAATAACATTTCAAGTATGGGAACTGCAGTACACATGGAACTTGGTGAGCTGAATTTGCACATGGCAGATGAATATCAAGAATCATTAAAAGAAAGCCTGTTTGGTGTAGAGTCGAATTCGGGTTCCTTAATGCACATAGCTAAGATTAGTCTAGACTGGGGCAAAAAAGACATGGAATCACCTGAAGAAAATGGTCTTAAGTCTAAACTGGTCCTCTCTGTTGATGTGACTGGTATGGGTGTTTATTTCACTATCAAGCGTGTTGAGTCACTTATTGTAACTGCGTTGTCCTTTCAAGCTCTCTTCAAGAGTCTATCTGCTTCCAGTAAGAGAACAACACAGAGCCGAGGAGCATATGCATCTAAATCATCTGGGAAAGGGACTCGTCTCTTGAAAGTTAATCTTGAACGCTGCTTTGTAAATTTTTTTGGTGACGCAGGCTTGGAAAACACTGTTGTTGCAGATCCCAAGCGTGTAAATTATGGGTCACAGGGTGGTCAAGTTGTAATTAGTGTCTCAGCTGATGGCACACCACGTACTGCAAATGTCATGTCCAGTATTTCTGAAGAATCTTCAAAGTTGAGATACTCCATTTCTCTTGATATCTTCCATTTTAGTTTGTGTGTAAACAAAGAAAAACAGTCCACACAGGTGGAACTTGAAAGAGCCAGATCTATTTATCAAGAACATTTGGAGGGAAATAAGCCTGGGACTAAAGTGGTATTATTTGACATGCAAAATGCAAAATTTGTGCGGCGTTCTGGTGGGCTCAAGGAGATCTCCGTGTGCTCTCTTTTCAGTGCTACTGATATTACAGTCCGGTGGGAACCTGATATGCATCTGGCAGTATTAGAACTAGTCCTGCAATTGAAGTTACTGGTCCAGAGTCAGAAACTTCCGGTACATGGTAATGAATATAAGGAAGATGTCTCTAGTGTAAGAGATGCGGAACAGAAGAAAGAAGCTACCACAGAGTCGGGTCATCTTGACAAGAACAAGAAGAAGGAATCCATATTTGCTGTTGATGTGGAGATGCTTAGCATATATGCTGAAGTCGGTGATGGGGTTGATGCAATGGTTCAGGTTCAATCAATTTTCTCGGAGAATGCTCGTATAGGCATCCTTCTTGAAGGACTTATTCTTAGTTTCAATAGGGCTAGAATATTCAAAAGTAGTAGGATGCAAATTTCTCGTATTCCTAGTGGTTCAACTTGTCCATCAGATGGAAATGTACCTGC
Source organism: Citrus sinensis (assembly GCF_022201045.2). Classification (NCBI taxonomy): domain Eukaryota; kingdom Viridiplantae; phylum Streptophyta; class Magnoliopsida; order Sapindales; family Rutaceae; genus Citrus; species Citrus sinensis. The sequence goes on from NC_068560.1 coordinate 31,060,072, forward strand.
AGCCACCACTTGGGATTGGGTAATTCAAGGACTTGATGTTCATATTTGCATGCCATACAGGTTGGAGTTGCGTGCTATTGATGATGCTGTTGAGGATATGTTGCGGGGTTTGAAGCTTATAAGTGCTGCCAAAAGTCAACTCTTATATCCCATGAAGAGTGAAAGCTCAAAACCCAAAAAGCCTGGTTCAGTGAAGTTTGGTTGTGTGAAGTTTTGTATACGAAAGCTCACTGCTGATATTGAGGAAGAACCAATGCAAGGTTGGCTTGATGAACACTATCAGCTGATGAAGAATGAAGCCTGTGAGTTAGCTGTCAGGTTAAAATTTCTCGAGGAACTAATTTCTAAAGCCAAATCCCCTAAATCTCCTGAAACAAATGATTCTCTTACTGAAAATAGGGTTTACTATAATGGAGTTGAGCTTGATGTACATGATCCTTCTGCCATTAACAAAGTGCAAGAAGAAATTTACCAAAAGTCATTCCGTTCTTATTACCAGGCGTGCCAAAATCTAGCACCAGCAGGAGGTTCTGGTGCCTATAGGGAAGGGTTTCAGGCTGGTTTTAAGCCTAGCATTAATAGAACTTCTCTTCTTTCCATTTCTGCCACAGAGTTAGAAGTAAGCTTGACAAGGATTGATGGTGGAGATTCTGGGATGATAGAGCTTCTGAAGAAGCTGGATCCCGTTTGTCATGAAAGTAATATACCATTTTCTCGGCTGTATGGGAGTAATATTCTGTTGAATACAGGCACCTTAGTTGTTAAGCTAAGAAATTACACATTACCTCTTTTTTCTGCAACTTCTGGTAAATGTGAAGGTCGTCTTGTGCTGGCACAACAGGTAAGGTTCTCAGCTACCTTCCTTTCCATGCCTTCCCCACTATGCTAGGACTTCTAATATTTCCTTTGTCTTTCTGATGGATGCTTTTTTACCTTGTCCTGATGCACTATTTAAATGGAATATTAAATTACCTGTTAATGGATTGAGGTTTGATGCAACCAATAAACCCCTTATTTAACCACAAAGAAGTCCATGTCCTGAAACCCAAATCCCACTTTTACAAATGTCGTGTCAGAAATATTTAGGAGTGATAGATTGTTTTCAAATCTGTAGCAGGCATAATATAACATGGATCTTTGTAAGCTAAGCGTTGTAAAGCTGGTTGCCCCAGTGACCTAAACGAGTGGTTTTCAAGTAGTTTTATTTGGTTGGCCACTTGAGTTTGAATCTTGGGAGAGGCAGGGGGGTTAAAGATTTAATTTGGGCTTTGCCCACCCACCCATCTACCTATTTTTTGAGAAAATAATAATAATAATAATAATTAAAAAAAAAACTTGTAAGGCTGGTTGAATAATCTTCTAGTAAACTAATCACCTTTATTTGTATCTCTGACTTTGTTGTTTGGGTTGCTATCTATTCTTTGTTGTCTTAACTAATTGGGTCGTTTGCATGTGTTTATTTATATGTATGAGAAACTGGGTTATTTGTATGTTCTTTGCTGGAATCAGGCAACTTGTTTTCAGCCTCAAATTTACCAAGATGTCTTCATTGGAAGATGGAGGAAGGTCTGCATGCTTCGTTCAGCAAGTGGCACAACCCCACCAATGAAAACATACTCAGATTTACCCGTATACTTCCAGAGAGGAGAAGTAACCTTTGGAGTGGGACATGAACCGGCTTTTGCTGATGTGAGCTATGCTTTTACGGTTGCTCTACGTAGGGCTAATTTAAGTGTTAGGAATCCAGGTCCACTAATTCTGCCACCGAAGAAGGAAAAGAACTTACCATGGTGGGATGATATGAGAAATTACATTCATGGAAATATCACGTTAAACTTTTCTGAAACTAGATGGAACGTTCTGGCAACTACTGATCCTTATGAAAAGCTTGACAAACTTCAAATCGTGTCAGCTTCAATGAAGATTGAGCAGTCAGATGGCTGTGTTCATGTTTATGCTGAGGAATTTAGGATTTTTGTGAGTAGCTTGGAGAGTTTGTTTAAGAATCGAAACCTAAAGCTTCCAACTGGTGTCTCCTCTCCACTGCTTGAAGCCCCAGTCTTTATTCTTGAAGTTACAATGGATTGGGAATGCAGTTCTGGCAATCCATTGAATCATTATTTATTTGCACTTCCTATTGAAGGCAAACCTCGTGAAAAAGTTTTTGATCCATTCAGATCTACTTCTCTCTCCCTCAGGTGGAATTTTTCCCTTAGACCCTCTGTACCTGCACGTGCAAAAGAGCCACCATCTGCCTCTATGGGAGATAGCACGATTGTAGATGAAACTGTCTATGGTTCCCCTTATAAAAGCGAGAATGTCCCAGTAGCTTCGCCAAAGGTGAATGTTGGTCCTCATGATTTGGCTTGGTTAACCAAATTTTGGAACTTGAATTATATTCCTCCGCACAAATTGCGTAGCTTCTCCAGGTGGCCTCGTTTTGGAGTTCCAAGATTTGTCAGATCAGGAAACTTGTCACTAGACAGGGTGATGACTGAGTTTATGCTTCGCTTAGATATTACTCCTATTTGTATAAAGCATGTGCCATTAGATGATGATGATCCAGCCAAAGGACTGACCTTCAATATGACAAAGCTGAAGTATGAAATCTGTTTCAGTCGTGGCAAACAAAGATATACTTTCGACTGCCATCGTGATCCTCTTGATCTTGTTTACCAGGGTATTGAGCTTCATGTGCTTAAGGTTTTTATAAATAAAGAAGATTGCACCAGTGTTACGGAAGTAGTTCAAATGACAAGGAAAGGTTCAAAAAAATCTGCATCCATGGATAGAATTCCCAGTGAAAAACATAATAATATGAATGGTTGCACTGAGAAACACCGTGATGATGGATTTTTCTTGTCATCTGACTATTTTACGATCAGAAGGCAGGCCCCGAAGGCGGACCCTACAAGGTTATTGGCCTGGCAAGATGCTGGAAGAAGAAATCTTGAGATGACGTATGTGAGGTCTGAGTTTGAGAATGGAAGTGAGAGTGATGAGCACACACGATCTGACCTTAGTGATGATGATGGATACAATGTGGTAATAGCTGACAATTGTCAGCGTGTATTTGTTTATGGCCTTAAGCTTTTGTGGACTATAGGGAATAGAGATGCAGTTTGGTCCTGGGTTGGCGGGATATCCAAGGCATTGGAACCTTCGAAGCCTTCTCCTTCTCGGCAGTATGCACGGAAGAAGTTACTTGAGGAGAAACAGAAAAATGGTGGAACTGAAATACTTAAAAATGATATTTCTAAGTCCCTTCCAGTTAGCCATGAAGCCATTTCCTCTTCTCACCAAGGGGAGACTTCAGGACAGATTTCATCTCCATCACATTCGGTCAAAATGGAGAACTCATCATCTGCTACGGTTGGTATGTCTTCAAAATCCTTCTGCAATTTTATCTTAGAAGTGTGGAGGTGCGTTATTGTTTATAGAGCTCTACCAGAATTTAAGATGACATATTAAAACCTCACTTCAGCTAGATATAACATCTTGATATTAAAAATAATCCACAAATAAAATCTGTGCTATAAAATCAATCTCAGCTGAGATGCACTTCTTTTGCTTTATTCCCAGCAAAAGATGAAACCAGCAATGATCTTGAGGAGGAGGGGACTTGTCATTTCATGGTCAATGTTATTGAGCCACAGTTCAATCTTCACTCGGAAGACGCTAATGTAAGTTCAATGGATATTTCAGCTGTGAATTTAACTTTTTCCCTTAAGATTTTCCTGATCATAAAGAAGAAGCTTGTAATTTCTTGTGATTTATTTTCCTTGTTTTGGTTGGCAGGTGTGGCCTTTTTCTAAAATGTTGATTGATATTTTCAGTTTTTTTGATTTCCCTCCTTTTGACTATAATATTCTTTAAATTTAATGTGCTTTGCATTCATCGCCGTCTTTTGGTTTTCCCCATTTCATACTAATCAAACATTATTTAGGAATGCCTAAAGTACATTTGAAATTCACAAAAACAATAAGAATTAATCAGGGAAACATCTAAAAACATTTTGGAAATCATATTGTATGAAGAATAATTATTTTAGCCAAAATATTAAAAATTCAACAGGTTCTATATTCACTGTACATGCTTGGCATATATCTTGAAAATTTTTGGTACAAAATGACCTCAGCAATTTATAAATTGGGTACATAATTTCAACCCAACAATAGTTCAAAAATCATTCAACTAATAACATTTTTCTTGTCCAGAATAACCTCTTAACGTATGCCTATCCTTGTGCATTCAGTAATTTTTTTCATTTATTAGTTCCATTCCAAATGATGCATGTAATTTATGTTACATTTTATGACTTTTATGACCACCAGGGGAGATTTCTGCTTGCTGCTGTCAGTGGCCGTGTTTTGGCCCGATCATTCCATTCAGTCCTTCGTGTTGGATATGAGGTTATTGAACAAGCGCTTGGTACAGCAAATGTTCATATTCCTGAATCTGGGCCTGAGATGACATGGAAACGCATGGAGCTGTCTGTGATGCTGGAGCATGTTCAGGCTCATGTTGCACCAACGGATGTTGATCCAGGAGCTGGATTGCAGTGGCTTCCTAAAATTCGTAGAAGCTCTCCAAAAGTGAAGCGCACTGGTGCTTTACTAGAAAGAGTGTTTAAGCCTTGTGATATGTATTTTCGATATACAAGGCACAAAGGTGGGACTCCAGATTTGAAGGTAATTCTACCAATTCATTAGATAGTTCATTTAGATTACTTTACCCATTACCCTTTTTTTTAAGATAAGAAACTCAAAAATGTATTAATGATGAAGATTTAAAACAGAGTGCGGTCCAGCTGTCTGCTAAGGAAACAAATTTCTAAGATGATTTGCGAAAAAAAGTTAAGTTGATTGAATATAAAAATCTACAAATGGTGAACAAGATGTCCACTTTAGCCCCAAAAACAGCCTAAGAATTTACAAATAAAAAAGTTTCTATCTTGGAAGGGCTAAAACAGTATCAGCATCTGAAATAAAGGGAAAAACCTTCCCATAAGACCAAAGCCACCTAACCTAGAACTCCTTACCAATTTTGCACATAAAGGCAAAAACTAAGACTATTTGTGCTCTCCAAAAGTATACCCAAACACCCTATACAAGGCTAGATTAGCTATAATTCCCCATCTCAAAACCCATTAACATTTCACACAATTGCACACTCTACTCTCCCATTCGTAAATATATTTCTGAAATATTGATGTTTTCTTTCTTGAATGCTGGTTGTGTACATACATACATACATACAAATATATATACTCTGTATTAAACAATTTGCTTCGTTATGATTTTTTTCTTTTGCAGGTAAAGCCCTTGAAAGAGCTCACTTTCAACTCTCATAATATAACAGCAACAATGACGTCTCGCCAGTTCCAGGTTATGCTTGATGTGTTGACCAATCTTCTTTTTGCACGACTCCCCAAGTAAGGATATGGATTTTTCTTTTTTCTTCTTCTTTCCTGTGATTGGTAGCTAATTATAATAAAATTATGTGCATGTGTATGTATTTCAGTAGTTAGTATTGCAAGTTCTTGCATTTGCCAAATGCTATGATGGCAGCTGGGCTTTAATCTTTGCTTGACATCACTTCTTAGACATCAATCGCATTTTAGATTTAGGATTTATAAAGCTTTGGGTGTGTCTTAATTGTGTTTTAGTGTCTGAATTTGTTGAATAAGACTTCTTTAAAGTCGACATTATCCACTGTTAGATCATTATTACCAGCCGAAAAATTTCCTTTTTTGACTCATTTGCTACATATTTGCTCAAGACGTTGTTATTGTTTGATGAATACAGTATTTTATTTATACAGCACTTTCCCAATGAATCTACCATTATGAGTATCATTTACATTCTGTTATTTCTTATCTAACAAGTACTTTAATGCACACTATATGGGCATTAAAAGATACTTTGATGTTTGATGCAAATTTCTTGTCTTTCAGGCCTCGAAAAAGTAGTCTGTGTCCTGCTGAAGATGATGAAGATGTTGAAGAGGAGGCAGATGAGGTAGTTCCTTATGGTGTTAAAGAGGTGGAACTTGCTAAAATTGACCTAGAACAGAAAGACCGCGAGAAGAAGTTGATTCTTCATGACATTAGGAAATTGTCTATTTCTTCTGAAACTTCAGGAGACCTCCATACTGAAAAAGAAGGTGACTTGTGGATAATAACTGGTGGGAGATCGACATTGGTAAGGAGCAGAGTTTGAGCTGTTTCATTATTTTGATGTTTATAATATTTCACAATGATAATGGTTGTTTAGTGATATAATATAATTATTAGCTTAGTTGGAGAGTTTTTCCTTTTTGGAGATCTGTTGTATGGATTACAATGTTCTTTGCAGTTTACATTAAGGTTTGAGGGGTTGTGTGCACACACGCACACACGCACAAAAAAAAAAAAAAAAAAAAGAGTTCTTAAGAACTGCTAGTTACTTCTGTAGCTCTTTTATTAATGCTATTGGGAGAAAGGAGCTGGTCGCCTAACTCAAGAGTATATCTGGACAAGGCATGCTTCATTTGGAGTTTCTGGTGTGACTCTTATGTTTTCCACTCTTTCCTTGCCTGGTTAAGAAGATCACAGTTGGGTTCTTTATTATTCTGCCTTTCTCTTCTCAGTAGGATGATTTTATTTGATCTGAGCAGTGTTATTGAGCATGAATGCTTGTATAAGTTTGCTGGAATTTGTTTTGAAATAAGATCAGCAAAAGGAGGCTTAGAAATATTAGGTCTGATAGTTGAATTCCTAGAATGCTGATTGTTAGGATCAATAAATGCTGCAATATTGTCAAGGAGTTTGCACTGTTTCTTAACAAGCTCTCGTTTTCAGTGTATCTACATCAAATTTTTACTATTAGCTTCACTATCTGGCTTGTTCCTAATATTGTATGTGTTTTCATACTGGCCTTTACATAAGTAGGCTACTGTGTTTTAAGCATTTATGTACTTGTTTTTTATATGTATTGTGTTCATATAAAAATGAAGATTATCTGTTGTGCACATATCAGTTATAAGTCCTTCGTTGCTAATAGTTTCATAAACAACTGGCTTTGCCTATCAGATACAAGCACTGAAGAGAGAGCTTATAAATGCACAAAAATCTAGAAAGAAGGCATCCACTTTCTTAAGGGTGGCATTGCAGGACGCTGTTCAGCGCCTGGTGGTGAAGGAGAAGAACAAAAGTCCATCCTATGCCATGCGAATTTCTTTGCAAATTAACAAAGTTGTTTGGGGCATGCTTGTTGATGGAAAATCCTTTGCAGAGGCTGAGATCAATGACATGGTGAGTTTCTGAATATAGGGAAGGGAAATGAGTATTTACTGTTTTCTGCTGCTGTTCTTTGTACTTCAGCATTTTTCTCTATTTGACAAAATTACATTGATGGTCAAGATCCAGTTGATTATTTTTTGTGCTTTTTTTTTTCCCAATCTTTTCAAATTGTCAATTTGAAAAGCTAGAGGTATATTGTTCATTGATTCTACCAGTTTTATAGTACTATTTCAGTTTGCAATATTTGTTTTGTACGATGACTGATATAGTTTTATACTTGTCTTGATCATCTCACAGAGATATGATTTTGACCGGGATTATAAAGATGTTGGCGTTGCTCAGTTCACAACAAAGTATTTTGTTGTGAGAAACCTTCTGCCTAATGCCAAGTCTGACATGCTTTTATCAGCATGGAATCCTCCACCGGAATGGGGAAAGTATGCACTTTTTCCCGCCTTTTTGTTATATGTGCTGGTATTTAGATGTTTGTTTCCACCATCTTTTAGTGATTTTTTTTCATTATGCTTTATATAAACTTAAATGACTTTTCCATTTCGTTTTTCTTTTTAATTATTTTTTCATGTCGTGTCCATTGTTATTTTTCTCTTTATGTCTATAATAAATTCATGCTGAACCGAGCTTGAGCTTGGGAAGCTGTTGGCAAACTTAAGCGAGCTTCGTATTTAACCTGTATATCTCATTCCTAATCTTTTGCGAAATTAGGACAGCTTACTTAAAGAGTTGACTGACTGTCAGAAAAATAAATCCTTTGTACTAATGTCAAAAGTAAATCATTACATGTACCCTCACTCTAATAATTATATCTAAAAAATGGGAACTGAATCTTTTATTTAATGTTAGAAGCGCCACAAAGGACTGTGGGTAAACCCTTACAGGTGATAATGATTTGATGCCATGACGTGGTGCATTTTGATACATTTGTTTGTGTTGTTCTAGCATTCATGAACTAATGATGAGATAAAAGCGATATCATGGTATACTAGGGGATCAGGCACTAATGAAGAATATTGTTTTCTTAAAGATGAACATATAGAGATTGTAATTTTATCATAGTTCTGGCTGTAATTATCCACTAGTTTATAGAGGGGCAGGAGCTGCCTTTCAAATGCTCAAAAAGGTTTATCCGTGTTTCCCTAAAGGAATCACAGTAAAAAAATTTGCTGCAGAAAAGTCATGCTCCGTGTAGATACAAAGCAAGGAGCTCCAAAAGATGGAAACTCTCCTCTTGAACTTTTCCAGGTAATTAGTTTGCTTTTTTTCTATCAAATATATCATTACTAAATGCTATCTGATCTTTAAGCTTGATTATTGATCGATACATACGGAATTATTGTTATTGATAAGTGCAATTCTGATATTGAATAAAGTGGAGATGCATTATGAAAGGCTATTACTAATAAGATGCCACTTGCTCAATATCATGTGCAACTGAAAATTTTGATTATTGGTGATTGATAAATTATTTTATGTCATTTCAATCTACTACAAAACTCTTTGAAACTGAAGCAGTTTCAAATCGTCATATGAATCTGATTTTGATTTCTAATAACTAGTTTTCATTTCGTTAACATGAAGCCTTTCCTTTACACTGTAGGTAGAAATTTACCCTCTCAAGATCCATTTGACAGAGACAATGTATAGAATGATGTGGGAGTACTTCTTCCCTGAAGAGGAGCAGGATTCACAACGGCGGCAGGTATCAGGGGTCTTCAATGATTTGAATTTCTGAAGCCAGGGCTGAATGGTGGGTTCATTATTTTAGTTGCCAAGGTGATTGATGTTCTACATCATTGATGTGCAGGAAGTTTGGAAGGTTTCGACAACTGCTGGTGGGAGACGTGGTAAGAAAGGTTTTTCAATGCATGAAGCTTCTACCTCAGGCAGCCAATTAACTAAAGAGCCTGAGGCCTTATCCAAACAAAGTGCATCTGCAGTACCTTCCACCCCTTTGACCAATCAGCTTCTCACTGATTCTCCGCAAGTGAGTTTCCCAAGTTTCTTTTTTTTTTTTTTTTTGGCTCTTATCATTATTTTAGCCCATTAATTGTCACTCTTGGCAAGTATGTGGGTAGAATTTTAAGAATATCAATGTGTGCATATATTTGTATCGCTTGGCAAATCTTTCTGTCCCTGCTGTGCCACTTTTTATCATTTTCATTTGAAACCTTGTGCAGGCATCAAAGTTGCAAAACATAAAAACAAATGCTCCTCATGGTTCAGCACCAGAGTTAAGAAGAACGTCTTCTTTTGACAGAACTTGGGAAGAGACTGTGGCAGAATCAGTTGCTAATGAATTAGTCCTACAGGTTCACTCGTCCAGTGGATCACTTGGTTCTCTTGAGCAACAAGATGAAACGTCTAAAAGCAAATTGAAAGAGTCCAAGCCTGTAAAACCTGGTCGGTTATCTCACGAAGAAAAAAAGGTTGGAAAGCTGCAAGAAGAAAAGAGAACCAGGCCTCGAAAAATGAGGGAATTTCACAACATCAAGATAAGTCAGGTTGGTTTGGTTCTTTTGAAACACTGATCTACTTTAGTATTATATTGCGATGTTTTGGCTTTCGTAAGTACATGTACACTGTTATGGTGTAGGTTGAGCTACTAGTTACTTACGAAGGATCAAGATTTGTTGTGAATGATCTCAAGTTACTGATGGATACATTTCATCGGGTTGAGTTTTCTGGAACTTGGAGGAGACTCTTTTCACGGGTTAAAAAACATATTATTTGGGGTGTCCTGAAGTCTGTGACTGGAATGCAGGTAAGATTTGAAAACCGTACCTTCTAATTGTAATAATAGTTTTGGTAAAAACTTGGATGGTTGATATTGATGATGATTTATTGTTTTGAACTATCAACTATGGAGAAGGTTTTGTTCTCATTGACCTAGACTTAGAAAGGTCTGACTCTTAAGCACAATTACTGTCTTATTGATCATTACTTTTTGAACTTACGTTTTTATTGTCCCCAATTTTGTAGGGTAAGAAATTCAAAGACAAAGCACATAGTCAGCAGGAACCTGGTGGAACAGCTGTTCCTGACAGCGACCTAAATTTAAGTGACAACGAGCAAGGTCAGCCAGGGAAACCTGACCAGTATCCAATAACATTTCTCAAACGGCCAACTGATGGAGCAGGGGATGGATTTGTAACTTCCATCAGGGGACTGTTCAATACTCAACGCCGAAAGGCTAAAGCATTCGTGCTTCGGACAATGAGAGGTGAAGCAGAGAATGATTTTCATGGGGAATGGAGTGAAAGTGAAGCTGATTTTTCTCCCTTTGCTAGGCAGCTCACCATAACAAAAGCTAGGAAGCTTATTAGGCGGCATACAAAGAAATTCCGGACAAGACAGAAAGGTCTGTTGGATTTTTTTTTTTTTTCTGTAGTTTTTAGTACTCAGTATACACATGTAGATATGTTGAGGCCATCAACATTTACACCTGGTGGTAGACAGATCAAATTGGTACTACCCTGTTTCACTGTCACAAGCTTGTCCGTTAAACATCACAACCCACTGTTGAGATTGATTGATCTTCCATTGTCAGGTTCATCCTCCCAGAGAGAATCGCCAACGTCTCCAAGGGAAACCACTCCATTTGAAAGTGACTCTTCTAGTGAGTCCTCACCTTACGAGGACTTTCACGAGGAGAAGTATCTATAATCCATTTTGCGTGATGGCGCCCAGCTCTGGAGGAGTGTGGTCCCTTCTAACAGTATGCTATCTCAGATGAAAGCTCCATAACTTCAGGATGCCAATGATTGTCGAGTAAAAGCAGGACAGGGCACTGGGAGATGCACATAAGCTAAGCCCATCATTTACTGTCCATGGCGCTCTCTTTTGGAACAGGGAGGAGTCACTGGCTTTCTACTCCAAACAACTCAGTTAAGTTTTTGTAGAGTATACAGCAGAGGCTGCTAAATTTATATATACAAGCTACCAGATCTCATAATTTTTGTACATACATTGAAAAGTATATGGAACGAATAAAATAAATGCAAAATTGCATCTTTCTCAAAGATTTATCTCTTCATTGAAGTTGATTCGTTCTTAGTTGTCGCTTTTGTTTGAATATCAAGTGTATGCTTCCATTCCCATACTCGGCAAATGAAGATAATTCGAATTGAGGATAAATGAATAGATTTCTAATTGAGGTCGTCCTTGTTCGTAGACATTCATGAGTTTGTCCCAAAAACTATGAAAAACCAGCATCAATCGTATAGCAGCACATACTCTTACTATTTCATTGGCGGTTGAGAACTATATACATCAGCCTAACGTTGTCAAAAACTGCACATTTGGCCTTCACATCGTTAAATTATCGAATCAAATATCATGTTTCACCCAGCTGAGCTTCATGACTTGATTCGGACAACAAAACCATATTTATCACTGCTACATATTACAGCATTAGAAAGATCATGACATCAGCAATTTGCTCAATTTGCTCTCAATGAGAGCTGGCAAAAAAATCACATACTATAGACTGGTAAAAGCACTCAGGCATATCTCCACAAATTGTACACAACAGATCCCAACACTTGTATCAACAACAAACATCACCAGATTGTCTAATGTCAGTTGGACGCGGAAGTTCATCTTCTACGGTCGAGATCATTGTGGCACTTAAATTCAAAGTCATGGCTCATATAAGTCATAACCAACCCACAAATTGCTACTTTTCGCTTCCTTACAAGGATCAATACCTCAGTCCTGTAGGGAGCACAAGGATGTGAGAGAAACTAAAATGAAGAATCCTGTATAGATACAAATCTCTTCACATCAGTGGAAGTAACCAATTCGTCACCTTCTAATCAAAATTAGAAGGAATGTCAATGTCTGTATCTGAAGGATTAGCAAGCTCAACCAGAGGTTCCTGCAAATTCCAGAACTATTCATATGAGATATTGTGTATCAGTATGAAAAGCTTCATGAATGGTCAAGAGCACAACAATATAGGCGAAAAAATAAACCTGGGCAGGGCAGGAAATGGGTGGCTGAGGGGAGAGAATTGTAGGCAATATTCTCAAAGAACAAATGAAGCCATTTGGTAGGAAAGAATTGAAGTTAAAACTGAAACTAGCAAGAACTCACACGGAGATGATATAATGGTTATTTTTGGAAGAAAATATGATCAAGGTCAAATATTTAGGTCTTAAACCAATATGTCAGGACACAATTCATAATATAGCCATGATACCGGCATGTTATCTCTAATAGGTTTTTACCTGCTCATCATCATCAGCTGAGGAATGGACAAGTCCCATTGGCAAACTATTTGTGAGATCTTCAGCAGCTCCATGCATATCCTACACCATACAGAAATGCCCAGTTACAGCAAAACAAAATATAATCAATATAGTGGTGGAAGTGGGAATTTATCTGTAGGTAGTTATAATTGCGGCACCAACCAGAAAAACCTAAACCTTTCTGAAGTTCAAGGATTCAGAATTGACCTCAGGTTCTATGTAACAACTTAGTTTAACATCCAAACATATTCTAACCTTATTCTCTAGTGCCCTCCATTTCCATAGTTGACAAAATTTGAGCCATATACATAAATATGGAATGCATAACACAAATGTTCACCATCACAAGTTTTACTCTCTCGAACCTGCTCAAGTTTCCAATTTGAGTCCAAGTTGCTTTGCATAGGCAAATATATCACTCCACCAATAATGATTTGAATAATTTTATATTATGCTTGCGACTTGAAAAAGACAAATACATTCTATGATTTGATTAATTGAAGGCCATAAAAATTAGTCATATCCTACAATAAATATTGGCAAAAAGTAACTGTTCTGAGCTTATACAGCACAAGCAAGTCAAAGAAAGAAATGCATTAATTCATACACGCAACCACTGGAAAGTGGAACCAGAGAAAACTCATTGATATACAGTAGCTACTGCTGGAACTGAAACATACTTCTTCATCTGGATCTATGGAAGGATTGTCAGATCCTTGATTGACAGCCTTAGCAGGATCTTCAGGAGTTCCCTGCCAAACCATAGGTACAGATTAGAAGGAAGAGAGAAGCCTGACAGATCACTCAAATTAAATAGTAATGGGTAAGAAGAATGTTACGAGCTCATCCTGATTGCCAGAGAATTCTCCTTCCATAATTGAGGGCTTGACATCCATTGGAGTTTCCTGCATATCTCAATAATATTAGTAAACAAATCAAGCATACCGAAATTAGCAAAGGGGGAAACAAAAATGTAACAATGAAGGAAAAAAATACTGCAATTTTTAATATGAAAAGGAAAAAGGAAATTGTTGAAGAAATAAAGAGAAAATATAAAAGTGTCCAGAGGTCCACTACAGCCATCTTGTGCAGAAGATTCCACATCTCAAATAAGAGTCAGAAATCAAATTCAAGCAATACAAAGCTTAGCGATCAGAAGACCAAGGCCACCTAAACAATAAACAAAAAGATGGTCCACCACACATAGATCCAACTAAATATATAAGCTCACAACATAACGTGATCTGAGGAAAATGAAAGCACAATCTTAGCTAAGGTACATACAGGTTCTAATTGGTCCATTGAAAGACTCCTTCCCCCCTTACTGAGATCCCTCAGTGTTCCCTGCATGTCCAATAAACTGGTGAAGGGAAACGACACATCAACAAAAGAACAATAAATATTTGAAAACAAAAAATTTATGTACTATAATAAACAACTATATCAGCAAGCTGAATTTCAAGGCAAAGGTCAAATAACCAAAAAAAAAAAACTTGATATGAATATTGTGTATGTCCACCAAAAGAATAAAAAACATACACCAAACTGATAAAAACATAGTCATGCAAAAAGCATTTTCGTCCAGAGACAAGGGAAAAGAAGAAACATAAAAGTTAAAAATAAAAAATGAGAAGAGAGAGAGGACAAAAAGAAGAGCCTAGAAAAGTAGAAGGATACATGAAGTCAAATTGAACAAACCTTATTTGCCCACATAAGGCCACATGCATTACATAAAGTTCTTGGTCCAGCTGGCCCACGACGCATTGCAGGAGTATTATTTTCACTAACGCCACAATGTTGACATCTACGGACACTGCAGAGCATTAACAGAACAAAGAATTGAAATCTAACTCAGCAACATAAAATCCTTACGAAAATATTTCAGAGCAATAAAATTCTCAAATCTAAAATCAGCACTGCTAGAGAACACTAGGAACTCACACAGTTTCTGGACGAGGAGTGCCATCTTGAATCCCATCTTGTGAAGAATCCCAAGGTGAAGCACCAGAACTCTCTTTCAAAGATGCAAACTGCCCGTTCTTACGATGCATCCTAAAAGTTGATAAAGACAAAGGAACTGTAGCTTTTCATCCTTCGTACTGGTACATCATAATATCAAACACACAATAAAACACCGGAATATAACAGACTCCTCATCTACTCCTTAAAAGGGACTTCAAAATGATGTGATTCCTGCATTGAATGTTATGAAACCATCCTAAAGACCAACAACACAATAAGAACTTGATTACTGTTGCAAGCGCGTACTTAAAACAAATGAGTACCTACACTCCAAGATAAGATTGGAAAGGATCTATGCAATCTCTAACAGCGAGTCAACATTTTAGACCATGGATGTAAGTATAATATAATTAAAGATCTGTTGATTCACCAAAATTATCAAATAACACTCAATAGTCAATGCCATTGACGACGTTGTATTTTTTAATTTTTGAATAAATGACACTGCATTCTTGAATTAACTATTTTCAGATAATTCTTCACAACCTTAATCAATCCTGTAACCATTTCAAGTCAGGAATCCATCACAAACGTTACAAGATTTCATCATGTATAACTGTAGACGTGACCAATTTTCAACCACCCAAAACTAAAGAAATAAAAAACTACCTACCTGACTACCTAATTGTTACATCTTTAGAGATCTTTGCGCACTAAACAGTCTATTTAAACTCATAACCTCATCAAACTGTTGAATTTAAATACATTAACAGGAAAAATCTTAAAATAAAACTGTTTACCTCTGTGCAACCTCTTTCCGTACGCTGTACCTAATTTTCTTGTCAAAACATCTCTCCTTCCGTTTTTCTCTAAACCTAACAAGGGAGGCTATTCTTCGAGAAAGATTTGAGCGCTTGGGGGTGTCAACCACACCCTGTAGAATATGGCAGATCCCAAATAAACATAAAACCCAAAGACACAACTAAATTCTCTAGATAATTTCAACATTTGCATTGATTACCCTGTTACTCTGATCATAAGGCACTTCGATTGTAGGTACACCAGTAGGTATATCACGTCCTCCCAAAAGCAAGAGCACAGCTTGCACCTATTTTAAAATCCAAAAAATCGATGAAACCTCCAAATACATCAATTGTTCAAATTTAACTACAATAATCCAACTACTTATCACATCTATCTGGATTCTGGAATAATGGACATGGCACCAAAGCAAAGAATCTCATTTCACAAAATGGAAGACACAAAAAGGTATAAAATGTATTTTCGAGTAACAAATGAAATGTCCTTCCGAGCAATGGAACTAAAAAGTATAAATAAAATAATAATATCAAGCAAATGAGGGCAGGTCCTATGGCTTCCTGGATTGGAGCACTTCATTGACGGTTATGTTTCATCTCCAGTAAAATGAACAAACTAAAGCTAAATTCATTACTCAGACATAACAAAAGCGAAGGAATTTACCTTCAGTAATAACAAGAAACACATAACCTTAAGGCCAAATACTTTACATAAATGTAAAAAGAAAAACAAATCAAGGTCCAACAGAAAGTAATATTAACAATTACTACAATCACCATAGGTCTCCAAAATTCAACGAAGTCAATATTTCATGAACCAAAATAGATTCCAAGGACTAGAAAACGCAAGAACCATCTCCAAAACCCAAAACCCCAAACGAAAAACCATCAAACTGACCACACCCTAATAAAATTGCACCTAGACTTCACTGACAAACTATGTTAGAAAAGTACCGGTTCATCAGCAAAAATAAATAAACAAATAAGGCATATCCAAAAACAGGGGAAAAAACAACTATCCATTTATACTTCAATAAAATAACTCTTGAAACAACTGCTCATGCCAAATCAGCAGCAATTGGTCACACTCAAAGAACCTACCATCTACACTTAACAACAGCTCAACACTAACTTAAGAACCTTCCAGTTGTGCCAACAAAAACATGAAGATAATAAACCAAAATTTCAAGAAATAAAGAAACATAGTACCTTTTCAGGAGTAACAGCAGGGAACACATAAACCTCGCCTTCAAAGGAGAGCGTGAGCTCACTTGTCCTCGAAGCTGCCGCCACCACTACTCCATGCTCCGCCACGTTAACCATCGAACTATTATTACTAATATTACTATTGTTATTAGTATTATTATTGTTGTTGTTGTTGTTTATAATATTAATTGAATTAATGTTTCCTTCGTCTATGTCATCCATGCCCTCGCCGTCCTCGTAATCTCCATCCTCGTCCTCGATCTGTATCGGTGGAGCTCGCGCGTGTTCTTCAAACGGCCGAGCTTGCAGTGGCTGTGGATTTGCCGCCGCCATAACAGACTCTGGTTTCTCAGTCGAGTATTATGATTACCTGTCGTTTTATTGAAGCGAGGTCATCATTTTCGTGTTCTGGGGCGAGATAAGAAGGTTTAAAAACCCTAGCTCTGAAATTGAATTGTTTTCGAGCTCGGAGAAGCTTTGAAAATGGAAATAAAGATGTAGAATTACAAAATGCAAAAATTTTTTAAAAAATCTAAAATTAGAAAAAGATAAAGATAAATAAATTATTAAAAAAGGAAGTACCCTATAAATATAGCTAAGAATTGCGAGGGAGTGAGCTTCTGTTTCCTTGAAGAGTCCCAAATTGGAATTATAAAAAAGAATTATAAAAATATATATTTTTTAACTTTTAATATGTTTTTGGATTAGAACGAGAATGCGACATTGTGTCGACTTGTCGAGTATTGCTATATCCATATAAAAGAGGGAGATGGAGATAATTTGGTGCTTCAAGGAGCAGGGCATTTGGGGGTCCATCGGGGGTTCGTGGTTCGCATGGTGGAGTATCGTCAATCGTAATTAACGATGGAAGCCACTAGCGGGACCCAGAGGATTATTGAATGTGATCAAACGGCTGGCTGTGGTGGGCATTTGGAACATTAAGAGAGATAGGATATTTTCGGTAATTTCCATTATTCGACATTGGGATGGGACCAACGCAGTTGGAGTTGGAGATAATTGCTCTCACTGCTCATTAAGTCAGTCGATAAGTGTGTGTGTGTGAAAATAAATGAAAAAAAAAAAATTCTTAGTATTGGGTTTAGTTAGTTAACATGCTAAATTGCTAATGTGGAAAATTAATCAAATTACCTGATAGCATAATTCGAAAATTTATATTCAAATAGGCTAAGTTGACTCTCAAAATTTAGAAAACGATTATTATTGTTATTATTATTAATTTTTAAGATACATGGATGAGTAAAGGAAGATTCCCAATTTCTCTTATTGAAATTAATATATATCACTTATCACTATTATTTTCATAATACCCAATAATCTCCTAACACCATAATTTTACAGTTTTATCTTTATTTTCAAATACATTTTTATTCACATTAATTGTAAATTGAAATGGACATATAAATTGAAATTAAAATTAAAAAAAAAATAGTAAAAATGAGAAGCATTAATAATAACACATTTTTATTGTACTATTGCTATTTTTTAAATATTTTTTTCTTATAGCAGCTATCATTTATATTTGGAAAATTTACAATCGTCCACCTGTTTGTTTTGCCTTTTTCAAAAATATACAAACACTTTTTTTTTCAGCGCCCCACCTAAAGTTTGCTTTTTGTTGCATTCGTCAACTTCCGTCTAATTTCCGTTAGCGAATTTAACGGAATGACCTTTTTACCCCTCAAAATTATAATTTAACCCAAAATAAATAGAAATTGGAGATAAATTGGATGGATTTAATTTTTTTTTCAAAAGTGGATGCTAGAAATTGGAGGAAAATAATGTTTGTTGCTTGCTAAATTTAGAAAAATTTGTATTTATTTTCCTCCAATTTCTAGCATCCACCTTTGAAAAAAATTAAATCCATCCAATTTATCTCCAATTTCCATTTTTTTTGGGTTAAATTGTAATTTTGAGGGGTAAAAAGGTCATTTCGTTAACATTCCATTAAATCCACTAACGAAAATTAGACAGAAATGGACGAATGCAACAAAAAATAAACTTTAGGTGGCGCGCTGAAAAAAAAAAGTGTTTGTGTATTTTTAAAAAAGGCAAAACAAACAGGTGGACGATTGTAAATTTTCCTTTATATTTTTAAGATAAAATATCAAACAAATAACTTATTTTACCCCTCTTTTTCTTTAAATTTTTTGTGTCAGATGAATTTTTGGATATTATCAAAAATATGATATATCTTGATTTTACTAAAGAGAAAACTGATTTTTTGTGTAAGGGAATTTTAGGATATTATCAAAACAGTAAAGAGTAAATGATATATATTAATTTTAGTATGAAAGAAACAAACAATCTCCCGTGAGCAAAACTTTTATAGAGAGGAAACTGACAATTTTATATGAGCAAAACTCAAATCAATTTTTTATCCCCTACTTCCCCAAAATTTGAACTCGGAATGCCAACTTAATAAAACTACTTAAAAATCACTTGACAAAACTTTTAGAATAAAACTCCTTTTCCAATATACCACATGGAGGATTAAGTCTCATTCTCAACACGATATCAATAATTATTATAATGCATAATAGTACGTGGATAACCCAAGGTAACAATCATTTTTCTTTTATTGGCTGAGGAAAAAAATAATAATAATAACTTCCGCATAGTTGGCCCTATCATATTGAGTAGTGAGAAGCAACAGTAAAAGAGTACTAGTTAATGGAAAGACGAAGGCAACCACTGTAAGTGCGAAAAGCAAAGTTGCCAAGAAAGCAGAGACAAAGCTGAAGTCAGAGAGCAAAAGAAGTACAGTGTTTCAAATCTAAGACATTCCTAGATTCATTGTCAGGATGGCAGTAGGTGTTTCAGCCATCAGCGTACGTGGGGTTGGGTATTGATGTAATGTTGTCCTCATTGGAACCTACTCAAATTTTATGGCACTGTGGAACCTTGAAAGGTTGCCTGACCAAGTTCCAATAAACTCTTCTTCTAGTCCAGCTGCCGTCTAAATCGAGTTACTAAATATTCTCTGTTGCTTTTGAAACATCGAATTGCTAAATATTTTACTAATTGCTTTGCCGCGTTGAGGCGCAAAATTCAACGACTAAATTAAACTAAAGAATAACAGTGACTAAACTGATCCAACACCTTTACCTTTACTGTTCTCTACTTCCTTTTCATTTTTATTATAACTTTTTTCACGAAACCAAGCAGACACTTGTTAGCCATTACGTATGATAAACTTCCAAACAAGGGAAAAGAAAAGAACAGGCATGAAAATATTGGCTGCAACTTGGTTTATATGGCAACGGGCATATGGCATAAAAAAAAAAAAACTTACCAACATATCTACTAATTGAAGCTTTATGTGATACATTTGAAGTTCCTTTTTGAGGTGATCTCAAGCACAAGTAACAATGATTAGAGTGAGACAACCTCATATATTGAAGGGACTATAATATCTGTACATATAAGACAAGCTAAAGGAAATTACTAGAAAACCTTATACTTGAATGATGGTAGCTGGACCACTCTAACCATATAGGAAGAAAGGACTTAGTGCTCGGATATTAAAGCTGAATCATCATCATTCGAGAAAGAAACTAATTCGTTGTCTGTATGAGCGGCAGTTCCACAGTCCGAGTCATTCACTTCACCTTCACCCTAAATGAGGAGATATGCCAAAGGAAGAGATTGCCATGTTTACTTCGCTGAGAGGGAAGGAGGATAAAAAGGGCATAAAAAACAGCATGAGGTCTGATACTTGTGGTTGTGGACTTAACATACCTGCTCAGCTGGAGTAAGAGGTTGGTCCTCCATTTTCTTTCCGAGATCCCTTAAAGCACCCTGCAGAGTCCATTGCCAAGAAATGGCAAAAAACACTTAGTAGAGGAAGATTAGCATCAAACAAAGACTCCAAGCAAATTCTTAATGGATGCCCAACCAGTCATCCACTTACCTTCTGATCAATTAAATGCCATTTGGGCAACTCAAAACCAATTCAAAATCTTATGGTATTAGCTCCATCCTGAATCAGGTTGAGGTGGCCTATGTATTCTAGACTGCAACCTTCTAACTCTCAACCAAAATCAACTCAAAAAGGGGCACATACAATAACAAGATAAGCCAGAAGACGGTAATTATATTTACAAGCAATCTTGATATTAGAACCAGGATTATCACAATCTTCCTCGACAGAAAAAGCCCACATGTCATTACATGGGCAAAAGGTAATGCAAACACAAGCACATTGAAATATAGTGTAAAAATGAAGATTAAGTAGAAAAAAACAAAGAAAAAAAATTCAAACACCCACCTTGTTTGCCCAAAAAAGACCACAGGCATTACAGAGGGATCTTGGCCCAGAAGGACCACGTCGCATCATTGGGGTTGACTTCGAACTAATGCCACAATGTGTACACCTAAACAACCATGTAGAAGAAATAAGTGATAAAAATTTCAAAGTTGATATTCATTTAAAGCTAAAAGATCTGAGAACCATGTTCGAATGTGGGAAACCTGATAAAAGAAGTTCAATAGTACTAGAATGCATTTAACCCTCAAAGATGAATAAGGAAAACAATCAATAGGGGCAAACAATATGACATCCATGAAAATTCCATAAGAAGTATGGATTAAATGAAAATAATAGAACTTGGAAGACAAAGCAAAACTTACGAGGTTTCTGATGGGCTGTCGTCTTGTCCTGGATCCTGGGCATTACTCCAACCAAGAGCTCCCCCTTCAGACTTCTTGGCTGAAGTAAATTGGCCTTTGTTCCGCTGCATCCTGGAAAAAGCAATAACAATCAGAAATTTGGAAAAAGAAAATGATGGATGACTGGTGTAAAATACATAACAGTAACTAGCATCTATAGAAAATAGAACACCATTGACAAAGGTTGTCTACCAAATCACACGAGACACAAAATACAAAAATGAATAAACAAGTGGATGAACAATTCCATCACTATGGATGAAAAAAGAGGGGCAAAAAAATTTTCCGCCCCATTTTTGCTTTTAGATACAAAATAAGACAAAAAAAGACACCACATTTGTCCCCACGTCCAACCCCAACCTTCACCCCATTATATGATCAGCTTGCATTGCAACAAACCATGTCCAGGAATCTGCATCTCAAGATGCCATAACTGTCTCCACTCCCTCCCTCCATATCAAATTCCCCTTCAAGGAGACCAAACTCCCGAAACAAAAAATGGCCCCACTGAATATTTTACTTGCATTACAGCAAACTACATTGCAGGATTTGCTTACTAGAGAATATGCAAATTACCTAAAGGGAAAAAAAAAAGATAATTATAAAGCCCTACCTTTTTAACAGATACCATATAACACTTGTTTTAATTAATAGAATGCTATGGCAACAAAAAAAGGAATTCATGGAGGTTGCTTGTCTATCAGGCTTGTTTATAATTGTCAGGCCCATTCACAAACTGTATGAAAATATGTAAGAAAAAATTAAATATTGATGGAGAATAAAGGGTAATAAGCAATCTCATGTTCAATAACTTTTTTACTTTGATTTGCACAGGTGGCTGAAAGTAGAGCACAGGCCAAATTACTCTTTTTTTGGAAATCCAGGCAAAATTATTCTTACTTAAATAAGAATATGAGCTCTAAAAAAAAAAAATCAACCACAGGTGGGTTACTGGAGGACACAAATCACAATTAAAACATAAAGACCAAGCAAGCACATATCAGCAAAATTAAACCCCATTAATTATTATTTCTCATAAACTATTTGCATTTTTTGAAACAGAAAAAAGCACAAAATGCATCCAAATAAATCACACACCTGAGAGCAACCTCTTGCCGGACACTGTATCTAACTTTCTTATCAAAGCAACGCTCTTTCCTCTTCTGCCGAAACCTATCTAATGAAGCTGCTCTTTGTGGTTGGGTACATTTAGCAGGATAGTCCGCAATACCCTGAACAAAATACAAGAAATAAGAACAAGACAAAAAAAAAACATAACTAGAAAGGTGAACAAATTAAATACCCTCTGGCTGTGAGGAATTACTTCCATGCCCTGTGGACTGGAAGATAACTCGCATCCCCCCAACAATAACAGCACTGCTTGAACCTGTATATTATATCTTTTTAATTCACATAATCCAGAAATCTGAAACTTTCGATTAAGTATTAGTTGAGATCTTCTCTCAATTTCCTAACAAAAATCTATTATAGCAATCAATTTCCAAACCCTAAACTCAAAAAAAAAAAAAAATTTACGTCATTACCTTATCAGGCGTGACGGAATCAAAGACATAGACCTGGCCGCGAAAGGAGAGAGTGAGCTGGCTGGAATTAGACAATTCGTTGGCCCCGGCAGCATAGCCGGAATCATGAGCAACGTCTTCGACGACGACAATGCCGTTTTCGAGGGCCGAGTGAGGGTCGTAGCTGAGATGGTGATCATCGGCGGCAACAGAGACGTCGTCTTCATCAGCGGCGGCACCACCACCGGACATTTGGGAGGAGATGTTCATTGACTGCGACTGACCGTACATAGGTGATATTGGGGCGAATGAAGGGGATTTCGAAGCATTACCGAAAGGGAAAACTTTTTGGAGATTTTGAGTGAAACCCTAACCCCAAGTGTTAAGAGAAGTTAAAGAGTTAAAAAAAAAAAAATTGAATAATTGTAAGAAGGAAGAAGAATAAAGCTCTGTCTATGTGTCGCAGAAACGACAGCGTCTTTTCTATGTGTTGTTTTGTATCGTCTCGTGCGTGCAACAGCGAGAGTTATTCGTGAGCGGAAGAGCGACCAGAGAGTGAAGGACAGCTCAGGGCAGAATGGTCAGAGATGACAAGATTACCCACGATTCATGTATATATTTACAATCTGTGCCCATAATTTAGGGTTGGCAAAAGTCCGGGTCCGGGTTGGGCTTAGGGCTGCGCGGGACCGGCCCGGATGACTAATATAGCTGCCCAAATCCGGACCACTGCCCGAATTTTTCATATCCGGGCTGAGTTAAGCTTGGACCTACCCGGGCACGAGTTTTTTATTCAGGCTTTCTCTACTCGCATAACTAAATTAAAAGGAAAAAAATTAAAATAAATAACACCTAGTAATAATAATATTAATTTTATTTCATTATTTAAAAAAAAAATCCCCCAAAAAAAAGACAATCGTGGCTGTCAAGCTATGAATACCTCATGGTTGTGAATCTGTGATGGCGGAATTACCGTCGCGCAGTGGCTACCACTAACAAGATGACGGAACGATGGAGACAGTAGCTATGATGGTTGTGGAGGGTTGGAGGCGGGGTGGAGGGAAATGAGAAGAGCTTATCGAAGGAGGCTCGCGGAGGGTCGAAGGTGCGGTCAGCACTGCAGCGGCAGGTCGTGGTTGCTGTCGGAGAGATGGTAGGGACGTGTCGGCTGTCGAGGTTTGGAGGTTGGCTGCGATTGTTTCAGTGTGTGTGTATTATGAACTTACGATTTACTGATTTAGGGTTGCAAAATGTTTCCTTTATTTGTTTTTATATTTTCATTTTTTTAACTTAATAAAAAGAACCAAGCACGGTCTGAGCTTCGGGTTTTGGTGCTATGACCAAACCCGTGCCCAGAAACATCCGGGTATTGAAAATCAATACCCGAATCCGCTTTTTTGATACATGCATTCACCGGGCCCGGTCTGGGTGGACATTTTTGCCACCTCTATCATACACAACTACATATTTGTAAATAACCAATGGGGTGTATATAATAAGCTTTGAATGGACTCAGTAGATTAGAAGAGAATTAAGCTAATTGGATATTCAATTCAGCCCACGCCCTTCTTCCTCGTGGACTCACTTTACAAGCCCATTTCAAGTTCAATCTATCATTCTTTCGAAATCCCTTTCTATTCATATCATATTTAAATACTACAAATATATTGTGACCTGGTCGCGTCTACTTTTATTCCCATGACTCTAGTAAATCAGCTTGCACTATGCATGAATTAAATTAATAAAAGCATACATCATACATATATTAACTAGGCATAATACAACAAATGTATTAAATAAGTGTAATACTACCCTTCAAAAAAAAAGTGTAATACTATAAAAATACTTTAGAATCTCTCATATAAATTAATTGGACATATCATAGTAGATGCTACGTGATTTACAATTTTACATAGATATTAAGCTTAGTTAACTGCAAGATGCACCTAACTTGGCTTAGCTTTTTCACATGATGGTATTGTCTTGAAATTGTATTACCTGTTCTTTTTTTTATGAGCTTCACTTCTGCCAATCTCATCAGTAAACCTTACTTAGGAATCATCTATAAACTTGTCTCTTTGAGCTCTCTTATGCTTTATGGCATGATTGGTAGATTTGCAAAAAAAAAAAAATACCAATACAGAAAGCCCACCTACTACAAATATAAATGAGATCTTTGAACTTCTTTTCAAGAACAATTGGATCACTGGTTATGGAGAAACTAAGAACCAAGTAAGGAGCTTAAATTGATGCTCCATATCCTCGAAGGAAATGGCTAAGTTATAGCATAACCTCCCAAGAGTTATACATCTTAGTGGTATATTTCTATAGTATAAATTTCTTGTAAATCAGACTTCTACGAATTACTATGAAAAAAAAAAGATTTAATAAAAGCAAAAGATATAATATTACAATAATTTTACAGTATCTTCGTCATCATCTGGTAGATTATCAAGGGGCTACTTCACCATCATAGGTAATTTTTTTTTTTAAACTTATATTACTAATGTCTCATCAGTAAAGCTTATTTTCTAATGCTTACACTTCACTTGGTTTAAAATAGTTACATACTTTATTTGATCCTCTGTGGGTTATTTGTTTAGAGGTTTATACTCATCTGCAAGCTGGTCTCTTTAACGCTCTTATGATACTCTCTTATGATTGATGCCATGATCAGCAAGTTTCCCAAAAAAAAAATACTACTACAGGAGCCCACAAGCTTATTCTTTTGAATAAGATCATTGAACAACAAGTATAAAGAAATTAGGAACGGTGCAAAAGTATTATTTTTGTTTTTCCATCAACAACGTTTTGCTTCAAATACTCTTTTTTTTTAAATTCCATGAGATTAATGCTCAGATTACAACTCATATTATATGAAATTTACAACTGATATTTACAATTAGACAAATACTGGGACTAATTTATATTGCTCCTTCTATAGCACTGTCTAGATTTTACCCTCTCAAATATTTAAGAAATGTCTATTTCGCTCATATTTCGAAAGAGAAAAAATTACATTCACTTAATTATATACTATAATTAAAGAAAAAAATAAACATGTACATACGTCGCGGGGGCTCGAACTGCTGCCCTCACAGTTGTGAGTGCAGGGTCCAAGCCCAGTGGTTGTTTTGCTTCAAATACTTGAAAGAAGTAGCTAAGGCCTGTTTTGTACCATTTTATCTAGGTTATATTCATTTTCATTTTAAAAATAAAGTTGGAGTATTTATTCTACAACAGACCTAAGACAACATATCCATAAAATGTAAAATACAAGCTTAACAATTTGGTAATGGAATAAGAAACGACTTTTACAAGTTCTACATTTTACAATTCAAATTATAATTTATTCTTGAAACATGCAATCACGTGTACCTCACTTTTCTTTTCAAAACAAATCAACATAAATCCTCCCCCAACTTTTCTTCCTCACATCAGCCTATTGCTCTATACGAACTTTTATCTTCTATCTTCTGCTTCTTCTTTTTCTTTTTCTTTTTCTTTTTCCTAATATCTTCTTGGGTTCTTTTTTTAATCATCTAAAAAATTTTTTCTTGGCTTCTCTTTCTATAAAATCTCCCAATCTTTTTTTATTTTTTTTGTGTATATATATTACGTTTAGTTTGACCTAAATAATAAATTTGAAAATAAAAAAAATTTGGAACCAAAATGTTCTTTGATTGACATATATTTTTTCATCTACTTCAAACGAAATATTCTTCGAATGTTCCATTTTGTTTAATCTTGATAAATTGTTTGATGTTGGCTGCGTAGATTTGTTTATTCTTGATAAATAGTTTGAGTAAAAGTTTAAGTTTTGACAAGGTTTTCTATGGAAGTTCATCATAAGGTTTTTGAAATACAACTTCTCTTTGTAATTTTATTTCTTTCAAGTATAGCCCTGAAATTAAAAGAAAACTTATTATAAGCTACTAGCTTGAATTATATAGTAATAATGTTTTATATATTTTTTTGTTTAAATCATGAGTTGAAATATATCTTAATTAGAGTATAAAAATAATGAAAATGTAAAACTCTTTTATTTTTTATTAATGCTAATACCAAATTATTCATGGTATGTTTGTGTATGTATTAGTTAGATAATTACTTTTTAACTGTAAGTATGAAAATGTTTAATAAAAATTATTTTTGAAAATCGTACAACCGAATGCATATTCATTGTTTTTATCCTTCTCAATTATTTCTAACGAACACATATTATATTTTTAATTTTAAAATACACGATACAGAAAATAATATCAGAGGCATACTTAGATTCAAAATACAACAATTGTAAAATACAATTTTCATTTTCATTTAATTATTTTTATTTTCAGAAAATATCAATTCAGAAAGAATGCCAAACAAGTCTTAAGTTACTGCATAACCTTTATAAAGGTATACATCGTTAAGGTATACTTAATATATATACAATTATATATTGGCAATCTCTAAGTTTAGTTTAACGTAACGTACTGCCTAACTAATCTTAAACCGTTAGATATTTTGAATTTGAATCCAATGGATATTATTAAATTTATGTAAAAATAGTAACAAATGCAAATCGGCTGAATGGGTCAATTGAAAAGATGGCTACCAGATGAAACAGTTTGAAGGTGGTTTGTCCTCTCACCCATTAATCATTGATGGCTCTTCAAGCCAATTTCGGTCTTCCCCAACAAAATTACCCACGAAACAAAAAAACTTTGAACGTCAACGGTTTAACTTTCACACTTTAACAACCAAACAAATGACTTTGGAACATTAATATCCTTGCCTCTCAAAGAGCATCAACTTTTGAAAACTTTGAACGTCAATTTTCAACTCAAGTTCTTACATTTTGGTTCACTCAATTTTATTTTCATCATCTATGTCAAGCTTTCTAGCAAAACAAAAGAAACTTTTTGGCTCATCAAGCTCAGTAACCAAGCATATATCAAGCTCGATTTTAGAAAGGGTTTCCAATCTCGTTTTAACATGTTTTTGTTTTTTGAACTAGATGGTTGTATTATGTTGTGGTGGATTTGTGATTGAATTGTTGTGGGAGTTCTATTGATGGCTGTGTGAAGTTGTAAAGTTTGTTTCAGTTGTTTAGGATATTAGAGTTGTAAGGTAAATCTGGAAAAAAAGAAATTTTAAAGGAAATGGTGCCAAGATATAATGCAAACTAGATGTTTGATAAAATGCCGCATGAAATTATATTACTTTGGGATGTTTTTTTGAGAGTTAAACTATGCTAACAACTAAATCGTAAGTACTTTACAGCAGAAATATAAGAAAATCTAAAGTTCCTCAGTACGGAACTTAAAAAAGAAAAAAATTGATTTCGTCTAAAACCAAACATTTGGGCAACAGTGGGTCGTTGCTCTTATCGACCGCCCGCAACCAACTAGCACTCTTCAATAAAACTCTTCAATTTTTAATTTTTCCCCTTTTCACAAACCCTAGAGCATTATTTCTTCTTCGATTTTTAATTTTTACCGTCCACAAACAGGTTTAACCATTTGTTGCGATTGCTCATCATTCTGAACAAACCAATTCAGCCAGTTTCTCTTTCGTAGTATTTTTGAACAAATTAAATATCATCCGTTGGATAAGATTTTAACACATTGAGTGGTTGAGATTTTCCGGACTGTAACTTTCGTTTGTCGTCTTGCGAGCCGTAACGACGTAGTTCCATATACTGACCGTTGTTTCTCATTCACTCGATGGTCTATGGAGTCGTCGATTTTGGCTGCAATTCAGCAGTGGATGTCTGAATTTTGAGGAGGATTGTGTTGGAAGAGATGGAACTGTGGTAACTTCACGTTTGTCGCGACCGGCTGGAGAAGATACCCTACCGCGTTGACCACTTTTAATGACCAGCTTCAACCGATTAAATCAGTTTCATTTGATCACTATTGTGTTTACTTGGCTTGTGTTTATTGGTCAATTCATTGGCTGTATGTTACGATAAACGTACCTTAGGGGATCCTTATACGTTATAAATTTTTTGTGAGCTATATTTCTCTCTTGGTCATTGTACCATTTCTTGTGAGACATCAGCTGACTGTGCTGCCAAGTACGTTGGAACTCATATTCCCTCGTGGCAAAATTTTGCTCTTTCATTTATTGCTCAAATTTAATTAAATTCGACACGTTAGGATGAATAATAATGATTGTACCCTTTTTGTTAGTACCTTCTAAAGCTCTTTTGTCGTTCAAAATTTCGTCATAATCCACGGTCTCAAGTCGTGCGCCCCTAGGCTGAAAATACTTGTTCCTGTATGCTAACCTAAAAAAAAGGTAAAAAATAACATTAAATAACTGAGAAAAAAATTTAAGAAACATCTTTAACAATAAAGAAGAAGGCTACGACCAATTTTAAAGATGGAAAAGTAAAATTACCAGCAAAAATATAATTTAAAATGATGAGCTTTTCATGCATAAGCACGTGGATTATGAAATAAAGATAATATGATATCTATCAATTGTGATTAAGAATGCTAAGCTCGACTTACTAGCCATTGTACTTAAAGTAGAAACTTGTACACAAATGCATCAACAAAAGCTATAGAAACTCAATTATCAATAATTTGTGTCCAACGACCACTGAGGCTTTGAAAGAAAGGAAAACTGGAATGCCCCCAAAGAACAAATCATAGAGGGCAAAATTGATGCTTTAAATAAAAACAAAGAAGATTACTCACCTGAAAAAGTGTATATCATTAATATCTACTTCATCCTCATAAAAAACCTTACTAATGAAGGCAATCAACTTCTCTGCTCTCTCTCTCTCTCTCTCTTTTTCTTCTCCTTTAACTTCATTTTTATGGCTGGATGAAGTTAAATGTAGATGCCGCAGTTGGTGCGAATCACGGTGTAGTTAGTTATGGTGTTGTTGTGCACAATCATGAAGGTTTGGTGATGACTGCAACTATTGTTCAAGAGTTTTTTCTTATGATGTTGATATTGCTAAGGCAGATGCCTTACATTTTGACTTACAGCTTGCTAATGGAGTTGGTTTGTCTCTATTAATGGTTGAGTCATATACATTTCAAGTTGTAAAATTGGTTTTGGATCAACTTAGTAGTTTTGTCTTCTTTTTTTTTAAGGTTACATGAAGTACTTACTATTGCCAAAACATTCATTTAAGGTTCGCTATATCTCAAGGGTCTCTAATACAACAATCAGATGGATTAGCTAAATATTATGTTAGTTAATTAAATTCTTGTATTTGGTTGGAAGATGTTACCATAATTATATTGCCACTTTTGAGTTTTTTTGGAGATACCAAGTGTTATAGGAAAATGAAAGTGCAAACAAATTAAATAGGTGAGAAAAGAACCAAATACATAGTATTTTTAAACAAATTTGCCTCCTTCCATTGGTAATCAAGTACTAATGGCATCAGCATGCTGGGATACAATAAGAACAATTAACTTCGGCTCATTGCCAAGTTATTTTCAGCGAATTTCAGTCGTTTCAAAACTCTATTAAATTGACTATAAAATAAGAAAGACTTGGGATTTTCTATTCCTATTCTTCTATCTATATTTTGACTTCTATACTGTTTTCAGCCCCCTGAAATCAAGAGGAATGCTGCTTTATAAAATTTCGCGAGGGGCTCATCCAAAAAATCTTACTACTAAAAGTGTTGTAACCGCTGCTTCTAATATCTAATTAAATGCATAATCGTTGTCCATTAATCTGTTATTTTATTCTTGGTTTAAATTCAACGCGTAACTGCAACCTCTTTGATCACATATTAAACTGTGAATTTAATTACATATTCAAATTCAAACTTAATTGACGTTTGCAATCTGAAGACAAACTTTGAATTTAATTAGTCGTTCCAAATAATAAATCTTGGAAGTGATTAAATAATTAATTTGTTAAATTTAAGTGATGTTACAGTCTTCATAACTTATACTGTTATTCAATGTAGTCAACAGCATATTTCTAGCGTCAATTTATCATTCACTCAAGCATAATTTTGAGTATAAAATATGTTATTTCGAAGGACTCACGAGGGAGAGCCTAAAACACCCATAATCTTTTCATCTACGCAAAATGAGTTTCACTCAAGATGACGACTCCCTCTGTTATTTTTCCAACAAATATTTCAAACAATTCGTAACCAGTTTTCACGGACTAAGGAATTAACAACTAGAGAGACAGTAAATACTTAAATCATTTCAGTTAGTGCTGAAACAAACAAATAGACACGTAATTTAAAAGAACAAAAAACAAGTGTTCTCATCAAACGCCTCCGGCCCTACAGGAGGACGTGGAGAAGTTGAAATACCCGTTTCTGGTGAAAGAATTTTTTTTTTTTTCATTTTATTTATTGCTTATATATGTCATGAAGCTGCAAGGGAATGTGGATCAGTCATGATTACTTGCATAATGTTCGTTTATAATATTATTTTATACCTTATACTGATGATATAGGTTTGATTATTATGTGATGATCCAAGATTTTGACAATTTTCATTTGGATTTTGTTTTAAGAATTAACTTTTAATGTAAATTTTGAGTTAATTCAAGAAAGTGAAAGTGATGTGAGAAACGAGTTCATGAGGTTGAGAGAGAGTAGATGAGAGTGAAAATTTTATAACAAAAAATTGTTTCTTATCTTTTTTTAATAAGGTTTACATCTATCTATTAGGAGGACTCGGAATCAAAATACTACTTACTACTTAGTTCTTACCTCCATCCATCAACAAGTGAGAAATTAAAATCATACCACAAATTTTTAGTGGTGATAGGATTCAAACGCCAATTTAATCAGCCGAATAATTTTGATCGAATGTTGATAAACTCTAGCATCGAGAAATATTAAAGGTGATTAAACTATGTGTAGGAAATAATAATTTGATTAGTTATATATTATTAATGAATAATGTTGTTTACAATAATTATTTTTCAAATCAATCAATTTTCGTTTATAGTATTTACCAAAAAACTCAATTAACTTTCACTCCATAACTGGAGCTTTTGCTTCAAGACAACCATGACTTAAAACCCATAACGAGAAATAAAAAACCATAACACCTTACCGTCAATTATCAAAACCCTAAAAACTTCGTTTTTAAAGCTGATGAAGCCTTAAATTTGCTAGTGACCAAAAATGAATTATTAGAAAATCTGATTAAACAAACAAGTAAAATAATTTAGCTAAAACACAGAGAAGGGGGTAAAAAAAAGAACTATGGAGTGGAATAGAATAGAACCGCCATTAACTACTTTTCAAGAGCATAAATGCCCATCTGTACAAAGTAATTGGTTAACAGTTACATTTGGTAGATTCCGAATCAAGACCTAAAAGAGCGATATGGTTAATGCACAACAAATTCTATTCTAACCTAGTAAAAGCACAATGTACATGTATCAGTCGATAGCTGATTCATATCTCACACCACTTTGTAGTGACGACATCAGAATTTGATGAAGGCGGAGTTAGTCCACTTCAAAACCGTTACAAAAGAAAAACTTGCACCGCTCCAAATTACTCTAGCTGTGTATATTGAAACATGAAGTACTGTTTCCTATCTGTGAAATTGCTGGTATAGGCAAAACATGTGAACATGATCGATCCCAAAAGAGATTTCCGAGGGCCTCGACGTTAATGAGAATTCCAGGGCCCTGATGGTTCTAAACACCTGCAATTGTAACGGCAATGGCTATAAAACTTGCATCTTGAGAAACATCTGCCGGAGAGGGAAACAGAGAGGAGAAAATGAAAGTGCTTCAATGAAAAACTTCAACAGAAGATTATCAAACAGGTATAAAAACATGGTGCGTGTTTTGAAGTAGTCAAGGTCACAATGCCCTAATTCATAAAGGTCCCACGGGTTCTGCATACAGAATAATTGCATCTATGGGTCATGAGTTGAATTCAAGTAACTCAGCAGTAATAATCTTTTTTTTTTTTCTTTCTTTAAAGAAATTAGCAATAGTCCAGCAATGCTATGGGTTATACGTACAGCATAATTGCTTACACAGGACATGAGGCCATAAGTTATACATCACATACATCCAGTTTAAAATACAACTGCTAGCTCATGTTGCTAAGATACAAAACCCCAGCCCTTGAGACTTCAAAGTAATATTGCCAAATCAAGCAATTATTTGATGTTACGTTTAAGAGAACTCGTGATTTTCAGGATACAGTATTCTAACATAGAGAATAAACATTTTGTTATTTTGCGCATGCACCCTAATGGAAAAGCTTTGTGAAAAAACTTGCACATTGAATCAGAACTAACTCCCACTTCCAAATCAAGCAAAGCAAAACAGCTCAAAACTAACAACGGCATCACAATACCTGAATTTAGCACCATTGATCAGCTCCAGCCATTAAAGCTTTATAGCTCCTCTCATGAACTGTCAATCTATCCTGTTATGGAAGCTTTGGACTTGACATTTCGAGGAAGACTAGTTCTACGGTTTTCTATGGAATAAACGAGTAGGCAACCATCTTTGGTCCCAGCTAAGAAGCACTCTTCTGGAGTGACTGCTAAAGAAGTTATTATCTTTCCAACTCCACTATACCTTCTTACAACCTCAAGTGAATTCATAGACCGTACAACTATTTGACCTTGGTCACCTCCACAGACCAAAAACTGACCACATGCACTGAGTTCAAGACAGTTGAGGCGGCCATTGGACTCTGAACTAGCAAGATGTTTTCCATTAATGGAAAATAGGTGCAGACTGAGATCATCATCTCCATATAAAACAATCCGCCCATGACGAGAGGCAGCAAGCTTAGACAATGCACTGCCAGACGGATGGCATAAAGATCTTACATATCTTCCCTCCCGCAGGGTATGGAATACACAAGTTCCATCTTTTGACCCACTTATAACTATATCAAGCTCCACACTAACATATAAGCAAGTAATTATGTCATCATGACCACAGAGAATATGGAAAGGAGTTTCCACAATGACATAGTCTTTACGAGGTACTTCTATCTGCATGTTTCGGACCCGCTTTTCTGGGGCTCTGGCACGGATGACTTCCCACACCATGACTGTGGTATCATAACTTCCAGTTGCAAGTATACTTCCATCGGTGGTCACTGCAGTGAAAGTAATACTTTTTGGTGTACGAAAAGAACAAACAAGAGATTATCTCGAAGAGTATTTATTAACACTGAACATGACAAAAAGGAATTATAATGAAGATGCCACATTCTCACAAGAGGCCTGTATGTTCCTAGCATTTCATTTTCACTAAGGATGTAATAGAATACACAAGCATTCGGGCATTCTTGTTAATGAGACTCAAAAATTCAGCTTTGACTTCAATTCTTATCTGAGACGTGTTCATAAAAATCATGTATTATACGTTTGAAACATGAAATTCCCAACAAAAGTCTAGAAGGGATCAAAGAATAACAAGGCTCCGAAAAGTTTGATGTTAATCAATTTTATCCCTGTAATAATTCCAATAAGTTACATCGCATTCACCATTATGCGTTGTTCTACTTGATTATTAAGTACAACTCTCTTGGACAAATGGTAGAGGAACGACAATACAATGGTCAATATTGGTATCCACAAACATTCAATTCCTAGCTTCCACTTATATTAGGAACAACAAGAGATATTAACTTCATTTACCGTTGTGCTATGATGGCTTAAACATTCTTAGATGTATGACTACATCTCAAATATCAAATACCAGCCTACAATCATAGGCCTAAAGGCATTCAGAATAAACTATAAAAAGAATTATCAT
Source organism: Citrus sinensis (assembly GCF_022201045.2). NCBI lineage: Eukaryota > Viridiplantae > Streptophyta > Magnoliopsida > Sapindales > Rutaceae > Citrus > Citrus sinensis. Next base: position 31,094,552 of record NC_068560.1, read on the forward strand.
ATTTACAAATAGAAAATACCTGCAACACAGCTGACCACATCTCTGTGCTGTCTTATGCTTTGCACCACTCTTCCATCATTCAAAGCTATCACCTGAAAGCTGTTTTCCCAGTTGCCACATGTGATCAAAAAATTCTCAGAAGGAGTTTGCATTGTTGTAAAGCATTGTGATCCAAGTTCAAAACTTTCAGCCAGAGGACTCCCAACATTACGAGGAGAAAGAATATCAGCACCAACTCCAAAGAAAGGATCCTGCAAGAGTTTGCAGTATCAACAAAGAACACCGCGGCATACTTTATTAAAAATAAATATTAAAAGGTTATTTAATGCCAGAATTAAGTAAGATAAGTTGTATTTTATCAAAAACACTTTTATTATAAACACAAATTTGAAATCAAAATGATAAACCCACTGAGCAAACTAAAAAACCAACCTGGGAACCAGAGAAGGTAAAATTCCCACCAGACTGCAATTGCGTTGTCAACCACATTTTAACTGACAAGGTCAGCCCCTGGTTCACAAGAACAATGCTCGAATCCAACATACCAACATAAACAATGCCTGATGGTTGATGTCTTGTACTACAAATGATGGAAGTCAAATTGATAGAACCAGGAGCAAAATATAAAGGATGAGCAATGGGAATTGGTGGCCCTCTTCTTGGATGTTTCTTGCGGAAAATCTGGCTTGGCGTCTGACCAAAATTAGCAATTTGGTCTTCTATAGCTGACTTTTGCAACTCATCTTCCATGGCGTCCAAATCAACAGCACCTTCATAAGTTAAATAATAAAAGATATTTGCTGCCTGCAATCCAAATTTCAGTTCACAACAGCTCAGTGTGTTTGAAAAAATATCAACTACACAATTAGTGGAAACCAAAGGACGATCTATTCAAATTAAAAATCCTCAAAGAATACCTCCACCGCCGGTTTTCCACGCTGCTTGTAACCAAACACCAGATCAATCCAGTGGTGGAGATTTGAGCTAACATATTCACTTTCAAGCGCTTCTCGATTTTTATTTATAAATACTTCAGGTGAGTCCTGCACAAATTATTGGGGACTCGATGAAAGGAAAATTAAACATAAAAGTAAACATCTAAACACAAGAAAGAGTCCAACTGACAAGATTAATAAATACTTCAGATAAGCCCTGCACAAATTATTAGGTACCCATATGAAAGGCAAATTTAAACATACAATTAAACACTAAAGACAAGATATCCAATTGACAAGTTATCGAATAGGTAGTAGGTCCCATACTGCAAAATCACCCTGACTAGTCTTGCTCTCTCACCAGAAGATATTCTCCCAATGTTTTCCCAAACTGCTAGCAGAAAAGATTTTCAGGCTTAAGATGCCTCTAAATTGGTTATAAGAAAAGCTTTTCAATTGTCACCAATAAATTATTTCACAGGTTGTTTGATGCAGATTAATTTTATCTTACAATCAAATCATTTCAGATAAATATTGTTCTCCATGCAATAAACATTTGAAACAAAAAAATGTATGCCTCACTTTCTAACATGCTTCCCATTCAGCAATACATTTTCTATGATCAGAGTGCATATATCTTTACCACTCAGTAAAACCAAAGCAGATACACCAGGCATACATACAATCAAATTCAATTTTGAAGAAATTTGCTAAGAAGGGTATGTTTCTTGAATTTGTGGATTACCATATATTTTTCCCCCTTTTACGTACTACATGACACAGAATACGAATACATACTCTTCCATAATATTGAAGTGCCATAAAACTATACATACTCTTCCATAAAATTGAAGTGCCATAAAACTAATGGAGGTGTGAAAACAGAAATAAATTTAACAGTATGGAATAAGCTGGGGCAAAAAAACAATGTAAAAACAGTTTTTCAGAACCTTTTCCCCCCCAGAATCACTAAGAGTAAGCATAACCTATTAAGAAACATAGACTTCCCCAGCATCTAGGGACTTGCAGAGCAAATGACAGAACAAAATCATGGGTAGAAACGAATTAGCTAGTCATCAAACTTTATACCACCTAAACTATTGCTTCTATTTTAAAATCACTCTCAATTAAGTTCAAAAGCTAAATTGTTCTAGTCACCACAAAGGTGATTCCAAAATCATGGTTCTGCAAATAATGTCCAAATCCAAGACATCTTATCCAAAGTAATTATCTCCTAAATAGTTTATGAACTAAATGGGACAGAAAAAATTAGAAATTGTTTGTCAGTGCATTCAGAAGGCCGAGGAAATTCACATACCTTGGCCCAAGGAGGGAGACTAACATCACCAATAGGTTCACCATCTTGCTTCACCCCAAGATGATAAGAGTTTGAATTGACAAGAAACTCTGGCAGGTAGAAAAACTCAGGGATTAACTCCTTCACATCGCTTGTATTAGAAAGGCAATTTCGATATGTGCCCTCAATGCTTTGGAAAAGACGGTCTGCATGGTCGAATTTACCACCCTGACCAACAATAGTTGCTCAGTGAAGCTTTTAAACTACAATTTAGTGCAAAACAGAAAAGTGATATGGGAAGCAATAAAAATTAATAGATAAGGAAAACACATCAAAGCCAAAAGGACTTCCAGTTCATTTTGATATCATCTTGAAAAGAAAAAGATTAACAAAGTCACAAAGGCTGGCCAAAAATATATCTTTGTTTAGAAAAGAAAAATTTGACATTAATGACCAGTTTATCCTTCTCCTTTGTTGTTGTTATTGTATTTTTATTTTAAAGATCAGAATCAAAGTGATGAAGACTTCAGGATGTTATACATCACAAAGTAACATCTGTATTAATTCAAATGGCCCATCCTTTTCACAGCTAAGCCTAAAAATCAATAACAATGAATTGTCTGTCATGTTCATAAGGAATAAAGCTTCAAATCTTGATTCCTTCAAATATATTTCACATATCACAGCTCAAAAAACACGTATCAGGGAGCTCTATGCAAAATCTCAGGTTGTAAAATTGAACTTTAAAGAAAATCGGGAAGCGAAGCTAGTGAATTACACTGCTTGGATTGCTCAACGAAAGAGGTAAAAAAATTTTTTCTATTAATAAACTACATTGCAAAAAAAATTCTGCCATATAAGCGGGCAAGTAAGGGTCAGATTTCATTTTTATATAAAACTAACATAGATAAAAGTAGGTAAGCTCATGTCTATTTTATGTGCCAAGTACCGTTAGATAGAATCAGAATGCCAAATATATCATATATTGTCAGGCAGAGAGGATGCAGCATAGATGCAACATATTTTGCCTCATAAAAGACAGAAAATTACAGTTCCATTAAAAGAGTACCTGCAGATTACGGTGAAGAGATGTGAATGGCTCTAATCTAAGAAGGTAATAAAGCACAATCCCCATGCTTGAATAATGAGACCCATAGTAAAAGCTGTCCAAAAAAACACAAGCATCTTTGGACATGAGACAAACCAGTTAAAAATATTCTTGACAACAGCCACTATAGACTCAAAACCAAGGCAGAGGATTACCTTGGTATATCCGGATCACAGAAGTTGCGGTATCTGTCTTCAAATACCTGCATGTATGAAGGAGAATGCTAAGATATATTGCAAAGAACTAATCACCAAAATCTGCAATCATGATGATATTGAATAAACCAAAGTTAAAATAAACTTAACCTCAAATCGCTTAGGATCCAAGGCTCCAACAGGCTTGGAAAGATCCCGAAAGGTAGTTGACTTGTTAAAATCAAGAACCTCAGACGAATAATCAGCCAACACCCAAGGAAAGACAGGATACTGTGTTAAATCATTATAAGATCTTCCAGCAAGTGTATTAAGAATCATCAAATATTCGAAGTTTGTTATATCCCTCCTCCTCCATCTTTCTCTGGCAGTTTCTGCCATCTCTTGGGCTATCCGTCTATCAACAAATGAGATAGCTCCACTCTTGTCCCTGCTACTTCCTTTTGGAAACAAGAATTCATTTCTGATTGCAACTATTAAGGTTCCAACCTCTTTTGCAACCTTCTGCGAAGTAAAGTTCAAAAATACTGGACCAACGGAATCACAGAAGAAAACCTCTATTGCAGTGTATCTAAGCAAATACCGGGTCCAGTGGACAGTGCTTATCTATAGTCAGCAAAAACAGTTTTATGAATCAGAATGTGCGTAAAAATCCAAGTAAAACAGAGTTTAAAAGAAAAAAAAAAGGGTGGGGGTGTTTTACCTTGCCAACATTCCATCTTCGGTGACGCTTAACATTTTTCAATTGTTTTTTATGCAAATTTTCAGCTTCTGCAGTCTCAGGAACCTCCTTCTCCGAATTTAAATCAAAATATTCTGGCCATTTAAGAAATTTCTGCCTTTGATGAGGCTTGTTCAAATCAGAACTGCTAGTAACAGAGAAGTTTTTGAGAGCAGATGACCCTCCAGTACCTTCGACCACAAACTCACCAAAAAAATGCAAAACATCTTTCATAACTGCCAAATGTCCAGCCAATTTCCTCTTTGGTGTTACTAGAAGGCATGGAACAGACAAAATAACCTGAAACAGCAGGCATGCATAAGTAGTGCAGTACACTTTTAAATTGCAGTCGTGTATCAATTAGGTCAAAAGTACCTCGCTAGTTTCCATCTCTGATGAAGAGGAAGAAGAATCTTTCCTCTCTACAACGTCTGTTGGATCACTGCTTGTTTTACTATGCTCCAGCAACTGACTATCAGAAATCTCCTCTGTGATGGAGGCCATCTGTCCAGTTGGTTCAGTGTCACTCTCACTGGGTTCTGAGGTCCCTTCATCAGCTATTCGGCGTATTCCTTTAAGAAGAAACTGCTTCATTTGCTCAGGAATATGCCCCACAAAACTAGATTTGTTCTCATTAGCAGGAAGAATGGCCTCATCACTGGGAGCAGTGGATGGTGGATGACACAGCTTTTCATCAAAATGATAGTTCTTTCGTAACTTTTGTCTACGCCGCCATGCATCTTCTGTCTTGTCAAGTTTCCAATGAATCACAGATCTAGTTGGAAAAGGATCTGCAGACCATGGACCCCTCTCATCAATCAAAGCACGAAACATGTGTATCCACTTTTCCTGTCAAAGTAAAACGATTGTTGTAGCATAAGAATGAAAATTTTCACAAAAGTTTGTAGGAAATAAAGGTGATGAGGTGCTGGGAAAAGAAATGGAATGTCTTAATAAGACTGGAACTTGCACACCCACCGCAACATTCTGCTGCTGCTCCCCATGAGTAAGTTGGAACGTAGCTCTTCTGTTCTCATCTGAAGCAAGTACTATGCTCAAGATACTTTGTATCTCATCTTCAAAAGCTTTTGTGGTACTTCGTTCTACTAAGTAACTTTCATCCATCCTAGCACGGAGATCAACCAACTGCCGGGATCTGTCCAATTTAGTTGTCTTGATATATTTTGCCTCGTCAGAAACCTGAAAATTGAAACTATACGCTTAAACAGATAATAAAGTATAGAGGGGGAAAAACAATTATGCATGGAAATATCAATTAACAAATATCACATACAAGATGCCGAAACAAGGTTCAACAACTACCATATCATATCGTACTAATCTAAAACAGTGATAGAACTATTGCAACAAAGAGGGCATCTGAGGCATTGAATGGAGTAAAATATTTATGGAACTACTACTGACTGTTATGAAGGTCAAAAAAAGAAATATCAAATGATAATAACATAAATAAATACAAGGTAACAGTTTATAATTAGAAGCATACTGCCATAAGAACTCGATCCTTCTGAATCAAATTATGAATGGAGCCCGTTTCTTTTGAGTTACTGCTTGGCTCAGAGTCATTCCGACCTATGATGCTATTAGCAAGCATTGATTTCCCACAATTGACTGTTTCTCGAATTAAGTGTGCAATAACATGAAAACGAGTACCATCATCTAAAGTCCCATACTGGGATCTTACAGCAAGCAAAGCCCTGGAAAAATATCATCTGAAATGTCAAATCCTTAAGGCAAATGTTGTAACAAAGAGGAATCAACATATCCAAACTTGTTCAGAAGTCATTCGAATGCAAAATATATTACTACCAAATAAAGAGCTGCAGTCTTCCCTTGCTATACTCATCATCGGCTGGCAAAAGAGAAGGCAAAAGTGGAATAACCTGCTGGACACACCGTGAAGCTCTTTCTAGAGAAGCTTGACAAAGATATAGGATTATAAGTCGAAACACAATTCTCGGGCACCTCTCTCCTCTCAAAAGCATAGCTTTGTCAACATTTTTGTTTGGTTTTCCACCCAAAGCACTACCAATCCCTCCTGATACAACAACTGCAGCCATTTCAGCTGCAGGAATGTTCAGCGATTCCACTAAGCCACGAGCTCTTTGGCCAAAAGATGGAGCCCCTGATGATGATGATTTGGGCAACAACTTGCTGGGTCCTTTTCCATTCATCGCACTTATGATGACCCACAAATTATCATAGATATTCCACCACTTATCATCAACTATGCCACCTTCACTTGGAATCTGCCTGCAAACCCACTGATCTCTGCTGGTAAAATAATCCACATAAACATTAACCAAAGTATTTTAGCGAATCAGATCTGAAGTGTCCCCCCCCCCCCCCCCCCCTCCCTCCTTAAAAAAAAAAAAAGAAGGTTTGTGTTTCACATCAATTTAGATTAAAAAAAATTCAGAAATAACAAACGAGAATCTAGTTGACAGTACCTAGGTATTTGGCCATCAACATCTCCCTGCAAAACCTCATATAATGCACAGCAATAATCCTTGTGACTTTCTAATTCTAAAGACCCCAGATAGCTACCAGAGCTATCTGCTGGAAACTGCAAGAAACACAAAGAATAAACACTTCTCTTTAGTGACTATTAAGAGAATATGAGCAAGAAAGACAAACAATAAACTAACATTTCTGTTCAATGGCTGGTAATAAAGCATGCAATCATGAAATTACAAGCCAATTCATAATATTCGGGGGGGGGGGGGGGGGGGGGGGGGGGGGGGGGGGGGGGGGGGGGGGGTTGGGAAAGCCACAATCCTGGATAGATGCTCAAAAGTCAAGAACAAAAAATTACTACTAGAATGAACTTCTGCTCAGTGGCCAATAAGAAGGCACACAACCAAAAGAATAAAAGACAGTTCATCATATTTCAAAACAATAGCATAGTGCTGGGTTGTGTGCTCAAAAGTCAAGAACCAGAAATAATGCTATAATGAAGAGAAGCAACCCCAACACCAGATGAAAACATTAACCAGGTTAAAAATAAAAATCTCTAGTGTCTACCCCCCCCCCCCCCCCCCCCCCCCAACATCATAGCCTGCAACTCAAAGTACAATGATAAATCATGACATCACACATGGAAAATGCATCTTAGAGACACAATATCAAGATGATAACACTTTCATATATCTATAGCATCAAAATAAACTAAGTTTGAAGCATGTAAATGTGGAGTACCGGCAATATATTAAAATATATCTACAAGAAAAATTATGTCTCGACATGGATCAAAACCAAACATAATACTGATTAAAATAAAGAAATCTACACTTTCCAATGCTGTTCAAGCTCCATCTTGACAGATCTGCTGACCAGATCCTTCGCAATGCAATTCCAAATAATTGTTCAGGGCTTTTAGCAATTTGCACAAAATAGTATGAACTATTGAAATATAGTAATTAAACAGAAACTTGATATAGAGAACATATGCGGCCAACGGACATGTAAGAGTGACCTGTTACAATATTCAGGATTTAATCTTATTAAGGAAGATTAGGCAGGATACTAGAGCACCATGAGTGAAATAAAGTGCCATAAAGTCTTATATTATCGCATCCAATTCAAAATGAAATTCTGAAAGGACGGCCAAAAGTCTACCAATGCTTTTCTATGATGGGTACAATGATCCTTTTTTTTTAAGTTTTTTTTTAGGGGGGTACCTTTTCTTGGGGCAAACACCAATACACAGACAACAAAAAGTAGTTATGAAATTAGACAGTCTATGACCCAATCATAATTTCTAAGGGATGTTGGATACCGGTATTTTATGATCAATTTCAGAGACAAGCATCTCATCGACAAGTCGTAGAAGATATAATGTATTGTCCCGACATGGTTGTGAGACAAAAATGTTCTCCTCCGATGACAAGTCTACGAGCCTTCGTATCAAGTCCTCGTACATATCACGAAGAAAGTACCTGTATGAGATGCCTTCCTGAACAAGGAAAAATTCAAGATACCTTAGACTGTTAAATAAATTAATGACGAGTAAATGACCGAAGATAGTCATCGTACAATGAGATATCCAACATACTTTCTCAGAGTGCATTAGTAGGAAATTAACTGTCTCCTCTAACTGTTGCCAGCCACCTTTTACAGAATGCATATAGTGACAAAGAACAACACAAAATAGACTCCTCACAAAAGTTTGCTCGTTCATCTCATGGTCACCTTGATCCCGTGACTCCGGTTTGTAGCCTTTCAAAACATCAAGCTTCACAGCAGCAGTTAACCAGGCATTCCACCCATATTCCTATTACAACAATTTACTAATTAGATAGTACTTAGGAAGATATATATATTCACAGACAAAGACATCCACGCACACGCACTCACACGCACTCACATATATATAACACGTGTAGTCAAAGGTACTTACATGAATATAATGTACATATATAAACCGCATTATTATCATTATTATTGTTATTTTATTTATTTATTTATTTTTGTGTATGTGTCAAAAATAAATGTAGCATTTTTTGTGTGTGTGTCAAAAATAAATGTAGCATCAAAAACTTAATATTCATACCATGAGAGCTTCAATATTCGAAGGATTTGAATCAAGAAGATCAAGAAGATCACTAATAATCTTCATCCTAGCAAATGCCTCCTCACAGCCAGCCAAGAATCTGAAAATGAGAACCAAAGTTTGGGGAAGGAAAAAGTGGGAGTTGTTTCCTTTGTTTCTATGCTTATCAACCTGGTTATTTTTCTGCAACACCTGTTCACATCGATTTTGAATAAAAGCATTTCAAAGACAACATTAAATTGTTATCCAATAGAGCAGAAACAAAGCTAAATTTGGAAAATAAATAAATAACTTAGTGGAAGAGAAAAATTTAACTTATATTTCATTGATAAAAATAAAACTTATATTTCATTGGTAACCTGTTTAGGGCTAGCACCACCAAGAAGAACATCAAACAAGGCAGCACATAAATTATCTGTCTGCGGAAATCTGAACAACCAATCGGACATAGCTGAGAAAACAGGCTGCATCCTTAAATCGATTTTCTTATGTATTTCTGAAAGAGATTTGGATCTTCCAACGGCAAGACTGAAAAATCTTGGTCCCTTCTTCTCAGATGGTAAACCAACCAAAAGTTTTCCAAGGAACTGTAAGCCAAGCAATCTGATAGGCTCATAATCCCTGTAAAAATAAATAAATAGTCTGTTAGTCCGAAATTCAAAAAGTAAAGCCATTCTAGATGTTAAAGAGAACTGTCCAAAATAAAATAAACCGGAGGCAGCATGCTATAGTGAAAAGTCATATGATAGATCCAACTCAAGGGACGCAACCTTTGAAGGAGATTGACAAAAATATGACAGCCACCAATCAAATTGACTTGTTCAAGGAAGGAAGCAAGAAGCAGTTTTTGCGATAAAGCACGAATGACCATATGTAGGACATCCTCAATGCATGGCATATCCTCACTTGTTTCAAAGAAAGCTATAAGAGCTCTTATATCTGCTGCTGAAATCTTCTGCCTGCATATCCCCCGAGGCATAGCATAAACTTGTAAAGTTGCAAGAAGAACAACCCACAATTTAAAACACTTATACCCCTTCCCCCCACCCCCCCAAAGAAAAAAAGGTTACAGAAGTTTCATGTTTAATAAAACGATACCTGAGGCTCATTTCACCAAGACTTAATAAAAGAAGGCGAATTTTACGAATTTCTTCTCTACATGGCCTCTCACCAATAACTTGTTTGGTAATAGGATGCAGGAGAGGCTTGCTTCCAACAACGGATCGAGATTTTGCATTATCCCAGTAAAATTGTCGTATTATATCAATAACACGTGGGAGCCTACATAGACTCCTATGCAACCTTGGATCATTATCGAATTGCTGGATAAGAAACATATACAATTCTCGCTGCACCTTGTAAGCTGTGTAGAGCCAGATGAGAGGATTAAGAAAAATGCTTGATATAGCATCTTTCACCAGCAGCTCTGCTAAGCCTGATGAAGACAAAAAGAAATTATGTGCAATGAAATAATACTTCAATAATATTTCCAAAAGAACTGAGATGGAAAGAAAAGGAAACCAAAAAATAAAAATAATACATGACTACGAACATCTGCCACTTCAATTAGTAATGAGAGACCAGTTCATGATATCGTACCACTGTTTGCAATAACATTAAACAGGTGTTTCAATGCTGAAAGTGATTCCAAATTAAGTTGTTGTGGCGGAACTGATTGAAGTAAAAACCCCAGTACAGAAAATCCAGAAAGAAGATGCATTTGTTGTTGATTGGATAGATTCTCATCTAAGACAGATGCTATAAGCCCAATAACCTCAGCCGTCAAACGCTCTTTCGGGATAGGCATATGCAATGCATGTACAAAGACTCCACTTTCTTCATTTTCATACCTATCAGACTGTGCAATAAGTGGGAAAAATACAGACACACCACCAACACAGTAGATTATTTGCTGAAGCAAGCGTCGTGAACATAACTGTGTTCCAATCATTACATTTGCTTCAAAAGAATTCTTGTCTGATGCAAGGTCCAGCATCGGTGAGACATTAAACAACTTTTTGCCACTACTAGCCTGAAAAGGGAAACAAACTTCTTAAATTTGACTAAAAGAAAGATCAAATTTTAGAATATCATTTTTTTCAAAAAACACAGAACCTGAGCATTGAGTCCAAAAATGATTTTTGATGCAAGACCATCTTTAGCATCAAGGATACCACTAGGCAATTGGTTATCATAACTGGGTGCAGCTTCATTATCAAGGAATGAATACATGTAGCTTGGTCCTAGGGAATGAACACCCTTGACTTGCTCAGAAGAAATAGCATCATTGAATAAATAAATAGGACCAATCTGACCGAGGAAAGGAAAGCAATCTTGTATCCGTTCAAGAACATTATCTCCTTCATTTTGTTGCATTTTAATCTTTGTGCCAATTGAGCAGCTTGTCAATACTTCACTCACTTTTGCATAACTGAACCATCAATGATCAAAATCAGGGGGATCTACCTAAGTTGAGCAGATAGATATATTTATCTTACAAAACATTTCTAACATAAAACATAACACACATATTAGACATGCTCAGAAATAGCATGGCACCTGCATCTTTCAGATGATACAAGATCACCATCGACATAACACCTCAATAGGCTACCCCCGGAGAACGCTCTTCCAATGCTATGAGTAATACATAGAAAATGCCATTTCTTTCTGATTAGATTAACAGGCAGTTGAACGCACTGTCGCTTCAGATTGACCGCCTGTGAAAGACATGAAAAACATATCACCAAAAATGTATAACCTTTATGGCATAAAGTTTTAAAATAAAAAAATAAAAAAAAAGGAAAATCGTCATAGAAGTTAAAACATCAATTAGTTTCTTTCTAGAATGATTTCCCAAGGATAAAAGAATCTTTTACCACATAGATAAGCTTGTCCTGTGCAAGTACTGCAGAGCATCCTCTTCCATTTTCAGTAACAAAACTAAAAAGGCCCATTGTTCTACTTTTGGGAAAGTTTTCCACCCTCAGCCAACAAGAAAATGAAAAACCCTTATTGTGAGGCCACTGCACAGGCGTTTTGATTATAATCCCCTGAAAGAATTTTATTTGGGGGAAAAAAAAGGAGCATTATTTACAAGTCACAAATGGAAAGTAAAACAGAAGCAGGCATTCCAGCAAATGCTAGAGGAGGAAATGTAAATTTAACATAAAGAATTCCAGCAAAAAATCAATTTATTAGTTTCCTTTTCCAGCAGAACTTGCATTTAAATGAATCAAGAAATATTAAACAATTTTTTTTATTCAGAAACAAAATAAACAAAATTAATTAAAATAAAATCACAAATAATTAAAAAAATGAGCAAAGTTTCATTTTCTCAACATTTGCTGTCCTATATGCGACCAAATCTGTTGTGTGAAAATTTATGGGTATAAGCTTTTCGGCAAAGAATGCAGAACAAAAAGTTGAACCAACACAACATAGTTTGCAAGCTGAGCCGACTAGGGGCCTGTTTGGGGTTGCTTTTGGGAGGCTCAAAAGTGATTTTGGAAAACTAAAAACTAAATTTGGTGTTTGTTAATTTTTCTAGAAATTTCTTTTGGCAAAATCACCCCATCCTACAATAGATTTTGAAAAGTAAGGAAAGAGCAGCTTTTGAAAATCTGATTTTGAAAATCACTTTTATACTTATACAATTCCATATATATATCCTCATATATATTATAAAACTCTAAAATTATCCTTATTAATTAGGAAATAGGACCATTAACTTTAAAGAAATTATTATTACTAGCAATCATATTGAGATAACAAAATAAAAAATAAAATTAATAATATAAAATATTTATTTAGTTATCAATTATTATAAGTACATAATAAAAAAAATTTACATACATGTTTATAAATGTTCAAATAAATTTTATTCAACATTATATCCAATTCAATCATTTATTTTCTTACGGCAGTCAACAATAAGATTTCCCAAACATATACAATTGCTCTTAAAACTGACAACACTTTTAAAAATAAATTCTATCAAACGTTTTACGATTCTCTTCATAGCTAATTATTTCTATAGCACAACTAACATCAATTATTTTAAAACTACAGCATTACCAAACTGGCCCTAGATCATATTTAATGAAAAATTTCCAGCCTTCATGGAAAAAGAATTCTGTAAAATCTGTGCAACTTTATGGACTTACAGAGTCGCTCCCATTGAGATCAAAAAAGGCAGTTGGTCCCTTCACATTTAGCATTGACGAAATACTGCTCAACAATAATGAGCAATACTGCTGATGTTTCCCCACTTTCTCACTTCGGAGGAGGGCGAATATTTTGCGGATATCCTTCCCAGATACACTATGCCCACCTATGACCTCAATCAACTGGGCCATTTGCAAAATGACACTATCATTATCTTCTTGTGAAAACCAATCAAGAAGAAAATGAAGCATTCCAGCCCTGACACATGAAGCCTGATTAGAAAGGGAGTCCCTAACCAATAGCTGAAACACATTAAGCCCATAATGCCGCAATGAGTCACTGCTCTGCCCAATCACAAAACAGCAAGTAATGATATTACACTCTTACGTAAAAACAAAAGACTCAATTTCACAAACAAATAAGGGCAAATTGTAGAATTTGAGAATAATTTGGGATCAAATAGAAGAAATAATCCAAGGGAAATGAAATACCAACCTTCTGCAGAACAGTCAGATACAGTATGATCACATCTTCATTCTGGATCAAAATGACAAGGAAATTATATTAAAGAGCACAACCCAGGAACTCAATCACAGAGCCAAAGACCTCCCAACATTCAGCATTGATGAAGAAAATAATAAAGAAAAGACTAGCTCCGCATTTTAATATAGAAAAAACTTGAAGCTAAAGAAACAAGCAAAACAACTCACCTGTATAAGAGGGTTCCCTTTACTTTCAAACTTTCCATCAACAAGCATATCAAGCAATGCATTTAAAAGTCCTTCGCTTGGATGCCATTGGCAAAAACCCAACAGCAAATTTTGCAATGTTTGATAACCCTTGCCAACAAGAGCTCTAAATGCGGCCTGCAGAAAGAAATTAGCAGCTCAAAAAGTACAATGCCAGGCTATTAACATGATGCATTAAAGTAAGAAGGAAAAGGGAGAAATTTGCCATATAAGATTAACAATGATAAGAAGAGATGCAAAACATCTAATTAATTACAGTTAAGCATGATTTCAGCACTGTAAGACCTTCATCTACGCTCATTACAAGAAAGATCTAAAAATGATTGAAAACGCCAAAGATGCCCTGTGAATAGGACTTCAGATATTTACATTTCAAACTCAACTCAACACAGTAAAACTGGTTGATAAAATAATTTCCCTTTGAGATCATCATGTATGGTGACATATCAACAACCTCAGTACAAAAATGTGGATGTAGACATAATTTATAACAAAAGGTGAAAATTATATTTCTAATCAGAGGAATGTAACATAAAGCAGCATCTAATTGCATTTAATCCTAAGCAAAAATTACCAACAAGAATTGCAATGAAAAAGGAAATTTTTAAAGTCAAACGAACAAATCCAAAAATCTACGCAAATTTCCTCATTACCCTTTCACCCCATAACAATTTCAAGACTAGTGCTGAAGCATGGCAAAATCATTCAAACAGAGAAAATTTTGAACACCGTAAATTTGTTTCAAATTTTCTTTGGAATTTTAAATATGAGGAAAAAGAATAAAAATGATATCCTTAATTTAAACTTAAACAGTTATTATCCTTGAAAAGATTATCAGATAAATAAAACATTCAATTGATCCAGCAATAATGACAAGCAAACAAAAAGAGAGAAGAGTATACCTTTGAGGCATCATTACTTGCTAGCAGACAGGTAAGCGTTTGAAGAACATTTAAAACCAGTTTTTCTCCATTTGCCTCATCAAAATTACCATTTAGCAAAGAGAGGACATGCAAAAAGCACTCTCCATCACGAAACAAAGCCTGATAATACTGAAGGAATAAACATTCAGTTAGATATAATATCAAAACCACCAAAGTGCCATCTTTCAAATAGACACATGCCCAAAAAAAAATTTATATGACTCAACTAAGAGAAAGAATTAAATGAAAATAGGACACTATACCAATTGATCACTGGAGATCATCTCTCTCATTCCAACCAATAGATCAATAGAAAATTCAACAAAACTTTTCCCCCATTCCTTTATATGAGTGAATGTTTCTAAATACTTTGAACACAATTGCAACTTTGCTGTTTGATCTTCCTCGGACGATGGCACAATCTAAAAAAAGGGAAAAAGAAAGGATTTGTGTTCAGAAAAGCGTGTTAATCATAAAAAGACTACATAGCAAACACAAACTTGTGATAAAGAAATACCTTCATGAGGTCAAGAATGTACGTTTGCACATTATTTCTGAAACCTTCCTCCCAAAATAAATCAAACAAGCAGTCAATACACGTGGAATTACGCAAAACCAAACTTCTTGCATCATCTGCTATTGAGCAAAATTCCATAAAGAGCTCCATACACATTTCTACGCATTGATGCCAAACCTGGGCTGTCCCACGTGAATCATATCTCTGATAACCATGAATAGAAGGACTTAAACTCCCCAACCTTTTAGATTCTTGGGCCTGAATGCAAGCAACTTTAAGCACTCGGGGAACTGCATCCAGTGTTTTAAATGATGCAATAGTTTTCTCAGCTGAAAGCTGTAATATGCGACGCAGACTCTTTGCAAGAAGAATAGCAATCTCAGGATTACAAGCAGATTGTTCAAGAGCATCTAATAAAGCAGAACATTCAGGCTGCCAGAGAAAGAGATGTTAACAGAAAGAGAGAGCACGGTTTCCTTATTTACGAGAAAAGAAAACTGTTCTAATAAAAGCAAAGAAATGCATGTACAGAGTAACTTTCTTTGTTCAGAGGAAAAACACACACACAACAGAGACTTTGATTAATAATCCGGCACTCACAGCGAACTTTTTACACACAAGACCGACAAACCTAAACCACAAACTTCTAACCTTAAGATATGTTATGCAAACAAATAATGTAGAACAGTACTACCTCAAATCTTTGCACTTAGCAGTGACATATTCCTCCAATTTGGTTTTCAACTTTGCTATGTTATCTATTCTTAAACAACTAAAAGAATACCCCTTTTTTTGTTGACGCAGAATCTCCCCACATCTATAGCATAAGTACCAAGATCAATTGTTCAAAACTAAGAAATACAAACTACTGTCAAACCCTACAACATTTAGTAGTGAGGAAACTTGTTGTATAGGTAGCAACTGGTTTCGATAGACCGAGGATCGTGCAAATTAGAAATTGAAAATGCATAAACCAAATAAGAGTATACAATCCACAATTTTTTGTGCAGAGTCAAGATGCAATAGTTATTAGAAAATAAAATTTGTAGAAATATTTGGCTTGAGACATTTCATTCAACACGATGTTAGATAACAAGACAAACATCCTTGAACAAATTCTCAATAAAATAACTTCAATTGTCCGGGCTTCTAGAAAAGCCCAAATAACAAAACAACATTTTGTTCTGGGACAAACTAACATCAATATTTTTTACTTGCTTTTCACCTCACCCTGTATCCCTTAATGTTATTTTTTAATTTTTTTTTTTATAGGAAACACCCAGTATCAATTAATATATAAATAAATAGAACCGTGTCTGCAACCCCACTTTTGACTCTCATATTTTTACTGCAAGAACAACTTGTTAAAACACCATATGTTTGTTCTGCAGACTAATATCCCACGTCCGTGTCCTATGAGCATAAGATGGATTATCTGCAGAATGAATGTTTAATAAAGGATATCAAGAAAATGAAAGAAGTACCTACCAAGTTATGCACATTCCCAATTGAAGTTGCAGCAAATTCCACAAATGAAATTACATCCATCTGGAGAACTTCAACCCCATTAGATCTGATGTGACTGTAAGTGCTATTTGAGGGAGCATACCCCTCATCCAATGAGCAACACTCTTCAGAAAATACCTCTAAAGTTGGTTCAAAATAGAAAAAATTCTCGGAGAAGATAAGGTCCCACATGCCCTGTTCCCGTAATTCATTAAGTGACACTGGTGATGAAACAAGAACTTTCCTAAATGCATAAAGAACACAATGCTGCAGAGTAGCAACAAAGACCCTGCAGAAAATTATGGGAAAACAAAACCGAAAAAAATAATCAGAGAGAAAAGGGAATCAAGAGAAACGAGCAAACAGAATATGCAGCTTGAATGAATCAAATCAAAAGTTCCATATATTCCTCAACAAAAAACTCAAAAACTTTTACCTTAAGTGGCTTGGCAACTCATTATCATTTGAACAAGCCTTGATGCATGGGAACACTGTAAGAAGAACCCTCATGACCCATTTTAGAGAAAGTTCACCATATAATGAAGAAACTGGTATGGCAACTCTACTTGTGGCTGCTTGGCCTTGAACAGATTTAAAATCTTCTGGAGCAAGGAGGAAAGTGCAAAGGACTCTGCTTAACTTGACAACATAATCACTCCAAAGCTGAGAATAAGAAGCATTATCTGATAGAGGAACTGTAGGCTCTGTTATGCGCCTTTTCACATTTTTCAAGTCAAAGACAGACACCTGAAAATCATCTTGCACATCCAAGTTCTTTCTCTGCTGCTTGTACTCTTGAAGCATGAAAGCAGGTGAACAGAAACTATTAGAAAATTTATGAACTCTTCCATCTTCACATAGAAACTGCAAGTTGTTCACATTCCCAAATCTAAAAACTTGTCAAGGACATCACCAATTGTTAATAAATTATTGAGAACATAAATGGGAAGCGTAGGCCAAAGGTTAAGACCTGATTGATTAAAAGAAAGCTTCTTAATACTTTGAGATGATCAAAGCCAAGGCCCTATTTGATATTATGGTTGGTCAGCAAAAGCTACAGCACCAAAGTGTTTGGCAAATACTTGCTAATATAGTTTGGAAGGTAAGTTGATTTTATCCCATACTTATTTGATGAAAAACCTCTAATACATTCACTATTTTTGTCGAAATTATCATTTAAAAGTCATATTTACCACACACCATTAACTCGTATTTCATAATTACAATTTTTTCAGAGCAGCTGTAGCTTTTAAGCCATAGTACCTCAATACCAAACATGACCCAAATAGACATAGTCCAACCCTTGCCTTGCACTACCAGGGCCTCCAAAATCAAAGACCAAATTCCTTAATTGGCAGCTGACCTTCAGGAAAAAAACAAATGCATGCAAGTGTGCACTAATTCAACAGGAACTTAAAAGATCCAAATTCCTTATGCCAGTTTCACAAGTTTCACTCATGAAATGAATGCTTGTGACTCTAACAAGTATGCAGGTTTTTTAACTTCAGAAGAATGCAAACAAAGGATACACAGCCTCTCTAAGAACTTCCAGAGATAGAACATGGAGCTGCAATATTCGCAGCAAGGGATTCTCACTTCTGCATAATATTTAAACCACTATATTAGAAAAATAAAAAGAAAAAAATCATAACAGCGACTTCAAATAAAAAGAAAATATATAAGCACAACCATTAGAATGTCAGATTCTCAAATAGAGAAAGAATGAATAACAAAAACTTAAAGAAATCAATGCACAACAGCTTCCCATGAGCAATTTATAGAATCATAAGCTGTGCATTAAATTATCCATAGTGAGTTTTCATGTTAAACGGAATCAAGACATCTAGCCGATTGTATAGAAAAATCCAATTGAATTCACAAGACCAGTTGCCACACATTCATACAAACCACTGTACTAGATAGCCAGAAAAATTCGTGTTACTAATCTCGTTATATTCATCAATAATCCTTCAATGTTTGGAATCAGTCTAGAGAATATCAATGATGTGAACTGTAAGATGCAAGTTCTGAAACATGAGTTCATTCTCTCTCTCTCTCTCTCTCTTCATGTGTGTGCATGTGTACATGAGCATGTGTAAACCTTTTAGCATCAATATGAGCCTCATTTTTCAAAAGAAGCACGTTAGTGTATGGAAATCCAAGTCCATCCAATAGAACTTCAAGGCCACCGATGCTTTTAAAATGATTTTGACCCCTTGGATTATCAGACAACACCAATCGAAGGGTTCTCAAAGTCAAGCACTGAACTGATGTATCTGTCCACTGTTCTTTCATACCTAACCTTCTGATGACTCGCAAGAGCTCTGCATAACAAAAATGTTTCATTAAATGGGTTGATATTTTTTTTTTAAATAAATGAATCGATATGTTAATATCACATTAATAATGATAAATAAAGTCAGTTAACAGATAAATGCAAAATACATCATTTCCTGAATATGCTTTTTTAGTTCAATTTTAGTATTAAGAAAATGGTGTACAAAGATGTCAGCAATCATTTTAAGGTCTGCTGGTGAAAAATAAAATCAAGATCCTCTGTACTTGAATGCCATCATAAATTTTAGCAAGGGAGAAGCACATTTGAAGTTGGACTTTAGTCACAGTCACTTTCTGGTCCAAAATTCAAGTCATTGTCCAATGGGAAATGCAAATTGAGCCGAGAATCATATATGTAGTGCTAATAATTGAATATATATCTTCAGTTACCCTTTGCATTCCCCAGATCAATTGTCAGCAAAAACTAGTCACGTTCAATGCAACACTAACTGCATAAAGAATTTTCAATGAACTGAAATAAATCAAAGATGAATTGAATGATCAAGCAACCGGTGATGTGCCAAGGTAATGAGCAATCCAATCAGATGTGATGCAGCTTTTCCCGTTCTGCATGTATTAACTAGTCAAAACCTGGAAAATAAAACCAAATTGCCTACCTTACCTACTAACCAATTAACACCACCAGCTTCCATCACTGAAACAACTGCTTTCTTATGCCAATTCAGCCTTGTTTCGCAAAAGGGAGCCTTCAAACTACTAGATGAATCAGTTTGAGAAGCACCATCCATTTGAACAGAAAATTCTGTGGTACTACTGTACAACAGATAATTCTCATTTACTTTTAGGCTTAAATCAATAAAGCTACACATTATTGACACCACATATACAAGTATTTGTTGCAAGAATCCAATCCTCTCTGTTGTAAAATTAGAAAAACTTTCATCAACAGAGACTGCACCAGCTATAGTCTTGAGTTGAATAACTACTCCTGAAATAAAAGAAAAATGGAAAAAGATTAGAAAATAATAATCGAGAATGCAGAACTGGACTATGCATCCACAGATTTCTAACCTACTACTACCTATATGGAAGAAACAGAAATTATACAATCAAAAATCAGAGAAAAATCATTCATATATAGAGATCAATCGCAAAACTTTAAAATCATTGGGTCACTAACTTGAAATACCTACTCCTGAAATAAAAGAAAAAGGGAAAAAGATTAGAAAATAATAATGGAGAATGAAGAACTGGACTATGCATCCACAGATTTCTAACCTACTAATTCCTATATGGAAGAAACAGAAATTACAAAATTGTCAAATCAGAAATCAGGGAGAAATCATTCATATATAGAGATCAATAACAAAACTTTAAAATCATTGAGCCACTAAGTCAAAATAATTCTTAAACTTAATAGATGATAATCATCAACTAGTTTTCCATTTAAATCTCAAAATTGACTAAAACCTGAGAAAAATTGAGGCCCCCTGTCAAACGTCAATGTAACAAGATATTCGGATGTCAGATATTAAAATAATGAAAGCCCCCAAATCTAGTCACAGGTGAAAGTAAATGTTTCACCAATGATGCAAACTAATACAACTTAGAAGCACTAACGTCTCCAGGGAAAAAAGATTTTAAAAAATGGTTAACCTTTCATTAACGCTGTAAGCTTCTGAATTCCACCATAGTAACCAAAAACTCTGCAATTGTGCATTGAACGAGTAACAATTGTCAGAGCATCCAAGACAGAAAAAGCTTCCGAAGAGGAGCTCAAGCCTGTGGAAGACTCTGATAAGCTCATTGTTGACCGCACCACGTTGGTGTTTACTGCATTAATAATGAATAAAAAATGAAAAAAAAAAAAAAGCAGATGCAATGATACAGAACTTAAATTACAAAGCTAGCATTAGTCAATAAGGGGCACATGATCATAAGAAACGACTAAATACTAAATTCCCAAAATTACACAGGAAGGTGTCCCCTATTCAACGTTCAGGGTGGGATACCAGTGTCTAGAAATAACCTAATTCTAGGTAACTCACAAAAGCAAATTCTACTTTAAAACAACAAATATATTAATAATAAATATATCAACTCAATGCATTAGAAATTTCCTTTTCCATCCCATGAAACAACAAAAGATGTTGATGCAGTGAGTAGCTTCAGTTTCAAGTAAACTGTCTAGTATTCTTTGGTTGGATATTTTCATTACAAGAAAAAATATTGTAAACCATGAAACTGACCCATCTGTTTCTTAGTAGCTAAAAGGACAAAACTTTTTCATCAATTATTTATCACGAATGAGCCAAAAAAAAACTTCAACTGCCAAACAGGCCTTTGATCTATCAGGTTCTTAGTAGCTAAAACACACAAAATTTTTATCAATTTTCTTACTGGAAATAAGCGAAAAACCAGTAACTTCAACTACCAAATGGGCATTGACATCAAAGAGGAGAATAGTTAATTCAGCCAGTAAGAACTCTTAGTAGGTAAAGGAGGACTTGAGATTGAATCTCACTCACACCAAGATTCGGCAATTGGTTTAAAATTTGGGTTGTTGGGGTAAGGGTGAAGAAATAGCCAACTGTCTTCTCAGTAATAAAGAAGAGTTCTTAGCACAGCAACCAAATAAGATAAGCATTTTATCAACAGAGTAGACTACAATCTGCTGCACAACAGAAAAAAATTCAACATACCCTCAGTGACATAGGTAGTTAAATGTGTAACCTCTTCAATTAACAAAATAATAATTTCAGCAGGGTGACCAGCAAAGCAGCCAACAACAATATCATCAAAATGTGGCAAATACTCTGTAGATCGGATACTCGTTGAAGAAGGCTCCGGCAACAGACCGCCATTGACTGGTTCCCAATTTCTGAATACTATAAGAAATTGCTTCAGAAAAACATGAAACAACTTTCTCTTTTCCACCTAATTACAAACAAATACCTGATATTAGTGAGAACGTAACAATTATGCATTACAAAAGCAAAAAAAGCAAAAGCCATATAAAGTTATAAACTAGCACGGCAGGCAATTAAGTATTAATAGTATCAGAAAAGGAAATTCCCAGGCCTAGAATGGAATAGACAATGTTAACTAGGAAGCAAACAGCATATAATATTTAGACAAAATAACACTTTTACACACAATATTTAACCAGAAAAACCAACTTTATAGCCAAAGGAAAAAAGGATAAATTTTAAACTTACAGGGTTTCTAAACAAAGAAAAAGGAAGGAGGTATAGAAGTTCAAGAAACATATACATGCAAATAAAATAAAAAAAAAAGAGGATATATTCAAAATTTTTGTGGTTTCTAAACATGGAAAAAGGAAGGAGGTAAACAAATTCAAGAAACATATATAAGCAAGAAAATGAGCATAATATTACATTACAGTCACTTGTTAAGTTACCACCCAACCCAAAAGCTTAAGCTTAAAGGCAAGTACCCAGAACAACACCTTAAGATCTAATACAACTTACATGCATGGCATGTGGATCATGAAACATTACTGACTTTCATATAATGGGAGAATTTGGGAACAAGATCATTTGCTTGACTTGGCTCTAATACCGTTTAAAGTTAGCACTTGACCTCAAAGATAAGAGCGAAACCACGATATATAAGCTCCAATATTAATAACAAAATCATTGCAATCTCCCCATATATGGAATACATCCCCATAACAAAGTAAAAGGAAAAGTGACCTCCCAAAGACAGTCCAATTATGTAGTACAAGAGAAACCACAAAACCTAGAGTTTGAGTAGAAAACCCTGAACTCCAGCAAAACACATGATAAGGTTTCATATATGAAAGAACGTGTCTAGCCTCTACTTTATTACCCAGAAAAGATAGACAGGAGTATATAAATACAACATTAGTTCCATATTTTGAACTACTATAACATATTTTATAAGTCCCCTTCCACTAGTTGTTGAGCACAAATATCTCTCTCTCTCTCTCTCTCTCTCTCTCTCTCTCTCTCTCTCTCTCTCTCTCTCTCTTTCTCTGTGATGAAGAATTTGGAAATGTTAAGGATCTAGAATACAATTATTTTATTTTTCTCAAACAAAAACCTCTAGGGGTATTTGTTTCTCGTTCCATCTTTAACTATTTAATATGGTGAATATGCATTATTCTTCCTAATTGATTACCTTATCTGATCATTTCTTTGGAGGAGCCACGAAAACAGGACATATAAGCTACAAAATTTTAAAATAAACTGTAGAAAAAAAAATATAAACCATAAAATTTACTGGCATACCTTATCAGTGGTGCTCTCATATCTCTCCCAAAGTGTATTTAGAACAGCCTCATCACCTTCTCCACTGCAAAGTAAAGGAACAAAAGTACAAAAGATTGTATAATGTGCTGTCAGGAAGAAAGGGGTTTCTGAACAAAACCTAACTAAAATTACTTGGTCCCTCAGCACCCAATCCTGGTGTACCAGAACTTATGTCTTATTAGCAAAAGAAGATCAGCAAGGTTCTCAAAAATCAATCATTAACGACCCTATATCTATAATGATAACAAATGACAATGTCATTTGTTTGCAAGCAAAACAATTAAACACAACCGGCACTAAGAAGTTCTTTAACATGGCAATAGAACAAGAAAATAAAATAAAGGAGAAGTTTCAGTCAAAAAATTTTCTGTGCAATTAAACTTTTCTTTTAGGTAAGAAACAAAGAAAAACTCATTAATCATTGCACAAGAAAGAATGCCCCTTCAATTCACTTTCCTATACTAAAATATAGTCAATGTTGGTCTTCTTCCCATAATATAATGTGAGACACCTTTTCAAATCACTGACCACATTATCAAATTCAAACCAAAACATTATTGTCCTTCTACACACTAAGCAGTCTACAAGTCACTTTTTTAATACCTTCCGCTCTAGCCATTGTATTTTTCTTTTCTTTTCTTTTTTGTTTTAGTAAAAAAAAAAGGCCATTTCACTAAGTTATCTTTCTCTTTGTTTTTGGCAACAAACTAGACTGCATCTAGCACACAATTCAAAAGTTACTTTCATAAACCGACAGGAATATCCGATCCAAGATAAGCGATGTAATTACCCTGTAATGGCCTGTAATGGACCTAATTACCCTGCTTGTGGACCAGCTGCAGAGCTAACCCTTGTTCTATTAATTTGGTGGTAGTTACCAAGACGATTTCTTTATGCCCATCAAAATAGTGCAAGTGATAAATACTTTAAAAGTGCTTTACTAATTCTACTTCATCAACTCCCGCTCACCTAATGAAAATAATGGAGCACAAACAAAAGAAGAATACAGAATATTCTTAACCAGATGCAAGTACCTAAAGCATATCTTTTGAGATGGAGGCGAGAACTTCTCGTGTTGTACCCCAGAGGAGGAGTCTCCACTGGAACCACTGGAGGTTCTCCGAATGAGGTCAGCAACACCCTTGACGATGTTCATGCTTCCAGCTAAGACTTATCGAGCTATTGTGACTTCATAATCCGATAATTTTGATACAAATTTGCACCTATTTTCATCACTCTAATCACCTACTTTCATCACACATAAAATACAGTCAATAATCAACATACTTTCAATCGATCATACTTAAGGACAATGAAGAAAAATTGAATGAAACTATTATTAAAAGAAACAACACAGCAAATATAAAGTAACTTTTACAACTGAAATATATGTTCCCAAATATTAAATATTAGATAAACAAATATGCAGCAAGAAGCTTCAGTTGATCAAATGGAAGACAATACCCTAGTTATTAAAGAGTCAAAACAATGATAAAACGCATCGTTTCAAACGCGATTACGCGATTGAAGACAGAATCATGAAATAAAAAATAAAAAATAATACAATAAGTATCAAATAACTAAGCACTCGAGGTAACCAAAAATCACTGCAACTTATCATTGATAAAATGAATTGAGAATTGAAATGGCTTCTACCTGATCAGATGACGCGGCATTAATATTCTTCTTGAATTTAAGGGTTTATGATGTCAGAGATCTCAGTTTGAATCTTTTGTTTCAATGGCTTTAGGGAGAATTGAAAGAGAAAAAAATACCATACGTAAAAAGAAAGGAAGAAGAAGATGAAGGATTTATGATGTAAAAATTGACATTAAGCGTTCGTTTATTTTCAAGATTGCCCCTCGTGCTGTAGTGACTAGTGAGGCTAGTCTTGTCGGTGACTCAGTAGTTTTTTTTTTTTTTTTTAGTAAAAGCTCGTTTAATTTCTATATTTTGAAGTTAGTGTATGTTTAGTCCCTATATTTTTTAAAATACCTTAAATTATTCCTACCATTAAATTATTGACACTTTTACCATTATCTTTTGTTCCTTTTAATTTATTTTTATAATATTACTCTATTATAATAATTTTTTAGACATTATTAAAAAGAAAAAAATAACCCTATTATAATAATTTTTTTAGATATTATTAAAAAGAAAAAAATAAATTATCATTTTAACACCAAAAAATAAAATAAATAAATAATATATATTAATTTTTGTGGAACACACTCTTGAGTTAAAATATTAATTTTTTTAAAAAAATTGATAATGTAATTTTTTACGATATTAATTTTTTAGACATACGTGAGCTTCCACAAAAATTAATATATACATTTTTTGTTTTTATTTTATTTTTGAGTTTAATTTGATAATTTAATTTTTTATTAATATCTAAAAAAGAAATATTATTGTAAAAATATAATATTATAAAAATAAATTAAAAATAATAAAAAAATAATGACATAAGTGTCAATATTTAGTAGCAGGGACATTTTGAGGTATTTTTAAAAATACAAAGACTAAATAGACACTAATCTCATAATATAGAGATTAAACAAGCTTTTACCCTTTTTTTTTTTTTCCCTTTCTTTCTCTAATTTGTAAAAGTGCAAAGAAATGTTTCACTCGGACAAAATCAATTTACCGCTCTTTTTAGCAAACGATGCACCGCATTTATTTTTTTTTAACGAGCACTTACGCTGCTTGTTAACGCGCGAGAAAAATGCGAAAGCAGATGCTTTATCTTGCAAGGAAAAGTTAATTGTTGTACATAACTAAGAAGGAAAAATAATAGGCAGAAACACGATTAGTAAGTTTAAGCCGCGTAATTAATTAAGAGATAAAAATTAGAGTTAGCAAAATTTCGGACTCGAGTTTGCCAAGCCTCTCCTGAGCATATATTTTGTCAGATTGGGTTGGACCCTGTTCAATTCATGCATTTTTTAGGCAAGGCCTAATAACTTGAATGTCATGTTTTATATATATATATATATATTTATTTATTAGATTTTACAAATTTATAAATATACAATTTCGTTTTTATTTGATTACTTTAAAATTTAGGTTAACATGATTCAAAACTTTAAACATATATTATAGGTGGGTCAAATAAATATTAAAATGTATATTTTAATTTATTGTTTTATTTTTTTAGACATTTATGAAACTTTTGGGCTGAGCTCAGGCTCTTAGCCAAGCTCAAATCTGATCTAAGAGTTTATAAACTATAGTTGGATTGAGCACACCTTAACTTGAAACACTCAAACTCAAATTGGGTGGACTTTTTTTGCCCTCCCAACTAAAAATGTCATGGCAAAATCAGTAGGCTTGGAGATCAGCTAATCTGAAACTTGATCACTTTTATGGTATGTTTATTAATCAGTAATCGAAATCAATTTGAATCATAATGGACTAGAATCAAAATGGAATGAAATTATAATTGGAATGAATTGTATTGTCATTGGTATATTTACTTTATTTTAAAATCAGAATGAATTGTTGCAAGTTACTAGACTAACCTTAGTTGATATGATTGTTATTTTGATAATAGTAATTGTTATTATTATTATCATCATCGTCGTAACTAAATGAGGTAAAACTAAATTTTTAATTCCACTAAGAGTACAAATGTTAATACACTTCTTATTCTCTATTCTCATTCTCAACTCTCCTTACGAATAGAATTTCATTCCACGTTCTCAAATTTTTAGGATCTGCTCAAATTTCATTCTCATTCTCCCTCCTTAATTTATAAGTAAGCAAGTTAATAAAATCTTATTTCTTTACTCCCATTCTCAATTTTTAAACACATCATTAATCAATTGAAAAAAATAACACCTAGGTCCTTAATGTTTTATAATATTGCAAATAAGGATTTTTTTTTTTTTTAATGCAAATTGCAGTCAGATTCCGTTGAAATTTGTTATACCACTAAAAACTTTGAAACAAATAAATCCCTAATTAAGAAATTCTTTTGATAAGATCCCATTTCAGTTATAATTAATAAAATAATAGTGATATACTTACAAAAATTAGGATATAAAGTTTGTATATCAAATCGTGTATCTATTTGTGTTAACAATATATTATACTTACAAAGTTGTGCAAATAACATGATATCAATTAACAACATAGATTAAATGATACTTATTTTTAAATAACAGACCATTATCAATATTGTACATACTTTTAGTTTGCACTTTAATGAAATCGATTTTCAAATAAAAAAGTTGATTGCTTAAATTGGGTTTGGATTTGTCAAAGTTGCTTCACAATTTATCCATTCAGTAGAGCTTTTAATACCCCTTTTTAATTTGAGTAATGATATAGACACAAACTATTGTACAAATTTATTTTATACAAACTGATGCGACGTTAATTTATTGGTTGAATTAAATATCTTTTGGCCCATATGATTTATTTATATTATTTTATATTTTAATTCAACCAATGAATTAATGCCACATCAGTTTGTACAAGATAAGTTTGTATAAGAGTTTGTGACTGTATCATCACCCTTTTAATTTTATCTGTAAAATACCCCCAATTTAGTTTGTTAAAATCAAAGCCATATCGTATTAAAATTAACCATCTTCCAAAAATCTCCACTAAAAAGATAGTTTCTTTAAGTACTTATTTATAAAATACACACAAATCTTAAAATCTTAAATTATTTTATTATTATACAATTTATATCTCCTCAAATCTAAATTTTGGTAATTTCCTCAAAAAGTTTAATTAAAACTTAAAATATAAATACAAATTATGAAATGGGAGTGTACAAATTTTTTTAGAATAATAATTTATAAGTATTTAATTGAATTCTTATTCAAAATAAGAAATCAATTAATTTATCTTTAGTTATTTAAGGAAATTCGATTAAGATGGGGTTTTGTCTTCTGTGAGGAATTTGAAGGGATGTCAAAAGGCTCTCTCTCATATCGATTTAGAAGCAAAGGCCACTAATATGCTGGAGTTGCAACGACATCGTTTCCTGTGTAATACATTGCAGGCCCAAGTCAAAATGTCCCAATTCGTGGGGATTCAGTCTCACTTCCACCGTTCCGCGTGCATATTTATCATCCGACTAAACATGATTTCTCTAAAAGAGCTCCTCCTTTGGATCACCGTTACTTTTTTTTTTTTTTTAAATCAACATTTATGAAGTGTACTTTTTCATTTTTTATTTTTGATTTGGAACCAAAGGTGTACTATTCTTAGTAGTTCAACAAGATATTTTATGGGCAATTATTTGAAAGAAAAGTGAATGGGTGAGTTGATTTCTGAAAAGAAATTCCTATTGAATTTGTTCTAAAGCGTCAAGCTAGCATCTTCTTCCTGCGAATTAAAGTATATAACTATTCCACTAACAACATAGATGCTTAAGGATATATATGAATGTGACTCCCAAAAAAGTTGATTTGCTCTTTGTGTTGATCTTGCCGATCAACGATCCACATGGCCAGTGAAATTTTAAATAATTGCATTTTTTTTTAACGGAAAAGTTAATTATTTGTTCTTCTAGTTCGAAGAGTACTTATAATGTAAAAAAATAAAAAATAAAAAATAGATACAGCTCCTATTTCAGAATTTAAAATCTATTACTAAACTTTACGATTTATTCAAGAGTTGCAGAATACACATTATCAACATTATATTTCTCTGGAACCCAAATATATTAAATATTTTAATGCGACCAATTGAAGTTCAAAATGATTTTTGTGGGAGCTAACTGATTCAACTCGTAAAATTTTCGTAGCAGTACCTTTAAGGTTCGTATACCGTTCATGTAAGGGAGGACCAAATTTATTTACTATTACATAAACACAACATACTCATTTTAGGCCATTACTTTAAATCTAGCAAATTCGGATTTGTATATGTTAAAGGGCGTACTCTCTAATCAAAATGGACGTTGAGTTTGTTTTTAAAGAAATTTTCCTTGCAATTATATAGTCATTGTAATAAGAAATCTATAGGGATCGACCTTAATCTACGTTGGCTCACCCAAATCAAATCGAAAAAATCTGCTCCAAGTAAATGTGGGGTGAAAGGGGGATGTTGGACGGTTAATTGCCTTTGAGATCACAATTCACAAGGCAACCAAAAGGAATTATTTGTAAAAGAAGCAGTACCAATGCGGAAGCTTGTGGTTTGGAGAAGCTCATAGATTACAGCTCTAGCTGCCTCAATTTCGAGATTGCAACTTGCATTTAGAATAATACCATATATTATGGTGCCCTATCAAATTTCCCAACCATTTAAGCAACCATTGTTGGTTTTGATTTATTAATAATAATGATCAACTATGATATCATGTGTCCCCATGGTGGATTTGAATTGAATGGATTAATGGACTTCACCATCTGCTTCCTACTTTTAAAATTCATTAACAGAAGGATTCTCTTGCTCATTGGTCTGTCTACTTAGAATTACCCAATTGGGCCATAAAAAAATGAAGGAATGGGACTGCATTAAAATTAAAAAATAAACGAGGAAATGATCAAAGAAAGCCCATTTTAATTCAAGTACCGCTATTTGGTTATAACTGCTGTTGCCTTTAACTGATAAGGGAAAACGTATACTTGTATTAATTGAAACAAGCTTACCTTATTTTTTTGAAAAGAATCGTATGATGTTATTTTTAGTAAATTTGAATAATTAAAGCAATGAAGAGAGAGAGAGAGAGAGAGAGAGAGAGAGGGGGGGGGGGGGGTACTTGTATTAACTGAATAGGTAATAAGAATTTTCTTTTAGGAAGGAAAAAAAGGTACAAAGATGTGAGCAAGGGAAAAGAGCAAGAGTTTTTTTTTTCTTTTTTCTTTTTGGCTGCATTGAAGTATGGTTGTTTATAACAAAAATAGTTGTGTGCCAAAACATAAATATATTTTGTAGTGTTATAAATGAACAAGATTAAATTACTCTATATAGTGGTTGGTTTTTTAGGTTTAATATATAAATCCACACCATAATAAATAGAATGAGATCCAAAACTCAATAGCCAATTAGGTCAATGTCGCCCTTCCATTGTAAAGAATTTCGATTGAGAGATATTATTGAGTTGAGTTATCCCATATTAATGAAAAAGGTCATATGGACTAATGTATACAATAGATCACTTCATGTAAAAAAAACTAAGCTATTGGATTGGATGTTGGATATTTTATATCACCCCAACGATATTCTTGATTTATATACATTTCTTCAAGGCTCATACCAATCAAAACAAATATCATATATTCATAATCTAAAATTATGTACAATTTCACACGATTAACACATTTTTTAATTAAAAAGGTTATAGTAACTTTGAATATTGATGTACATTCAAATATTTATTGAGGCATGATTGTTATTATATTCATTCCCTTATAGGACTTAAAACTCATATTGCTAAAATAAATATAAACATTATGCTTTTAGTCTTGCATTTCTAAGTAAACACATACATAAGATATGAATTCAAGATTTACCTCCATTGGTCATGAATCTAAGCCTTCAAACTTTTATTGAATGCCTCTGACTCGTTCCAAGCCACTGCAATTTACTTCTTTCAACTTTAACTCAAGATTTGAGTTTTTGCACATTCACTGTGTACGCGCGCACAGACACACACAAATTAGATAGAGGAGAGAGGTGCACTACATTTTTGCCTGAGTTCTATGAAAATGTACTCCCAATGGACTGCAGTCACTTAAATATTATAACTGAAACCTAAGTGTAAGGATTGCTCATGTATTAATACAAAATTGTCATCTTATTATGAACTAAAATAATATAATTAAAGGTTATACTTGTCCGTAATATATTACTATATAGGTATAACAAAATTAGACTCAATAACATAATACATGATCACTTAATAAATAAATCTATTAAAATTATTCGTTAATACTTGACACTAATCACATATTAATGTGATAAAATATTAAACAATTAAAATGGTTTATGTTAGTCCACGTGAGAAATAAATCTAACACATATCTCAAAAGGCAAAACAAATAATGAATCAAACCATTTCACTAGGCTTCGACACAAATTTTAATATTCAAAACTAACATTAATGAAAACAAAAAATATGGAAAAATTGATAACCAATGAAATCGTTGATGGGCGAGAAAAGACTGCTCACATGCAAAAGGGTGCAAGTGTCAGAGTTGTGGTTAGGGCCGTGACCTCCCGCATTTATTGAGCCACCGAGCAATGACGAGGTCCTCCTGCTTGGGCATTTCATTTTCACATTTGCAAATGTCAAATAAAATCATATTCTGGGCATGAGTGAGCAGTCCTTTAGTCTTTTCGTTATTATAAAGTTTTAGGATGTGCACGGAGCACTCTGTACATGGTAGACAAAAATAATTATAATAATAATAATAAATCATTGCAAATGAAGATGGGAATCCAATTGAAGTGACTTGCTTCGCAGTTCGGAGTACGACTGTAGGCCGGTGTTGAGTTTATTTATTTATTTTTTTTGATAAAGGGCGATGTTGAAACTTAAAAAGGTCAAGTGGGTGAATGAAAGGAATTTTTTTTTAAAATATGTAAAATTTAAATTATTGTCTCGTAAATTGATCATTTTTAATTTTTTATATTTTAAAATCTCAAGTTATCTCTTTTTTTTTAATTTAAAAAATAAGGAAAAATAAGGTTGAGTTGATGATTTTTTTTTTTAACTTTCTAACAAAATAAGGATATATTAAGGTTTTTAAAATTAAATGAGTTATTTAAAAATAATTAATTTACAAAGGATTAATCTGAAACTATCCATTTTTAAATTAGCAAAGTAGCAAACTTCATGAATCGAATGTCCCACGTAGCTTCTTTACCTTCAGCTTAAATAATAAATATCATCACTACCAACAAAGAATATACTAGAGAATATACCGATCTTTTATTTTCATAAATTTTAAATTATTTCCTCATAAATTAATTATTTTTAAATTACCTCTACTAATTTTTAAAAATCTCAAGTTAATTTTTTTTTTGGCCAAAAGATAAGGGGAAAATATGAGTGGTTGATGATTGTTTTTTTCCTTCACAAAAATGAGGGTAAATTGAAGTTTTCAAAAAATATGGAGGTAATTTTAAGATAATTAATTCACGAGGGGACTAATCCGAGATTAACCTTTTCATATAAATATCAGAAATTCTGATGTTATTTCAACTTAAAGTTATGATGTTTTATGTTTTTTAAATTTAGGATAATAATAACTTATGAGCTTTTTTTTTATTTAATGATTTAATTGACTTAATTTTGATCAATTAAGTCATCAAATCCTTTTTTTTTCAAACTTAGTGAAAATTGTAAGTCATTAAATTATTAAGACAATTTATTTAGCTTTTCTTTAAATTAAAAATGCTTGAATAACGTCATTAAAAAATATAATATGGTGATAAATTATTATTATTAAATAATCTTCATTCCTATCTAAATAAATACTAATTAGTATTATTACACATCTCAATAACTTATGATGGTATAGTGATAAACTATCATTACTTTTATTTATTTATTTTCTTCAAACTATTATTACTTCTTCTTCTTCTTCTCAAACTTAAGAAATTCTACATAATCGACACCTACAGTATTTTTATGTTTAATTATATAAATTTCACTACAGTTAGCTCTTTGAGGATTCAAAATTTGATATAAATATAAACCATAAATTTTGATTATAATAATTTGATTTTTTTTCCCTTTCGTTATTGTAGTCCAAACAAAGATTTCAAAATTTTGTTATAAATGATTATTTATGTCTCTTTTACTTTATATTCATAGTATTAATGACACGTTTGTTTTGAAAAAAATACAAGGAGAAAAGAGGAGAGAAAAAAAGAAGATGAGAAAGAAATAAGAGCAGAAAAATAAATTTTATATTTAACCAAACAATAAAAATAAAATTAACCCTTTTTTTCATTTATTTTCTCTTCCTCTCTTTCCTTTTCTTTTTCGTTCTTCTCTTCTGCTACCATTTCTTCCGCTTAAGTTTTCTGAATTCATATTCTCCTGCACTAACTTCACGTCCATTGTCGGTGCCCACGCCATCATTTATTGAAAGAACAGTAAGAATTTGTCATTATTTTTTTAACTAAATTGATTGTCAAAGTTACTTTGTGGAAGCAATAGGTGAGGGATCAATTCTTCTAACACCAACGTCGAATCACATGGATGGGAAAATACCAGAATAATAATAATTATTATTATTATTCAAAGAAATGTGGAGTGAAGTGTGTGAAATGAAAAGAAACACTGTGTGTGTATGTGTAATGTCGCAATAGTAAATACATAACAAAGAATGTAATTAAGATTTCTTCATGAGTGTCCTTGTCATGATGTCGTCATATTTGAAATTCATTAATAAAATCATGATTTAACTCGTATACCCCTAAACAATGAAGCAAGTTAATAATATAGTTGAAAAAAAATAGTTTCGTGAATCATTTTTAGTGGGCAAACTTCTTTGGTTAGAGAAGAAATTTCTCTTGTGAGCCTTGACCAAAGCTAGGAATCAATCAAAGCTTATTAAACCAATTAACTTTACTCATAAATAATTTGAAGTAAAATTTTATTCTTTCAATTTGGACGTACGTTAATTTGTAATAAACTAATTAACCCCCATGAAAGCATCATCAGCTTAATTGATAAATATGCTCTTAAATTAAAAGCTTCTAGACTTTGAAATATCTCACCTCTT
Source organism: Citrus sinensis (assembly GCF_022201045.2). NCBI lineage: Eukaryota > Viridiplantae > Streptophyta > Magnoliopsida > Sapindales > Rutaceae > Citrus > Citrus sinensis. The sequence continues at coordinate 31,128,493 of NC_068560.1, forward strand.
TTTTTTTATGCTTAAATAATCTTATATATTTTATTACTAGCTACGAAATAGGAATCTAATAAAGCTACTCAGGCACTGCCAAATCTTAAAAATAGCAGTAATAATAATAAATAACAAAAACGAACCTTGTCTAATAAAAGTAAAACACAGTGTGATTTGCTGACTCAAACCTCAATTAGTCACAGGATAATTAATCTTGTCTCCTAAATAATAGGTCATTAGCCTCGCCAATCGATTTTTACCACGTGGCACATTCTAGGCCCCTTCATTTTATTTTGATTATTGCTCACCAAACCATAACGAGTAACTGCGCATCCAGTGGCCGTGGTATTGTCTTGGTTCCTTCTAATTAAAATATTAACCCCTTAAGTGGCTTGATTGAGTTTGCTCACTAGTTAGAATAGCAGGAAAGTCGCCTTTGTTGGGAGAACCTGTGCCTTTCGGTTCGAACGGAAACTTCTAGTCTGGGTTATGGTACGAGCTTAAAGGTGCCTCCCACAGTTGGGGCCCTCTCCAGGATACCTCGTGGAAATATATATATATATTAACCAATTATGTGTTTTTTTAAAGATTTATTTATAGCACCAAATCTCTAACTACAAAATAGTTACCTAGTAAGATACGCTATGCCTATTATATGCATGCCTTGGTCATCGGCGTGGTAGTATTAGAAGAGAATAGAGAGTTCAAGATACTTACCGATTTAAAATGAATTATTAATTTTCAAAAATAAATCATAATTGCAGATGATTTTATAAGAAAATAATGATTTAATTTTTTGCAATTATAAATATTAATTAGAAAACAAATTTATTCCATTCATCAATAAATAATATTAAATTTTTAAAAAGAATAATCTTACATAAGCCAAATTAAACTTATTCATATTATTCACGCTGAACGACGCAATATGCGATTTGAGCTCGTTAAAAAAAATGATCACATTTGATTAGCATTGTTAATTAAAATAATAGAAATTTAGGGCCTGTTCAGAATCATTTTTTAATTAGAATTTTTTTAAAATAAAAAATAAGAACGAAAATAGTGTTTTGTAGTTGCTATATTTTGAATTTAAATATGTGCCTAGTATCATATCCTGTATTTTAAAATTGAAAACAATAATATGTATTCAGTAGACACAATTGAGAATAGTAAAAATAATGAATATGTGTTTGGTAATATCACTTTTTAAAAACAATTTTTACTAAATATTTAGGTCATATTTACTTTTAAAAAATAATTGTTTAACTACTACATACAAAAACATACAATAAATAATTTAATATTAGTATTAATAAGTTACATTGTCATTATTTTTATATTATAATTAAAATATATATTGACACAAATGATTTATATGTTTTTCGTTTAATTGTCCATGGTTGAAGGAATTTTGAGCATTTCAAACTACATGTGGTGACAATTTAGAAATATCCTATGGTTTCTTTATTGTATATACTGAGATTTATTTGGAGAGTTCAATCATTCATTCTTTTCTTTCTTATTTATTTTCGTTAATTTATTAAAACACTATTAAATTTCATAATACAAAATAAATAATATATCGTAGATAGTAGACAATTGCACGTATAATCAACATGTTCTCACTTTTATAACTATAAATGAAAATTTGAACTATTTATTTTATAATTTATTTTTTGAATCTAATCCACCGAACATGTAAAACATCTATGTTCTCAAAACGAAAATAAAAACAGGCTCCTCAAAATGGTACCAAACAGACTCTTAATTATTTTAGCGATTAAACTCAATCAAAATATTCATCTCCAATTTATTTCTCTTTTACTGCAATTAATTTGTACTTCTCTTTCATCAAACATATTTTCACACCGTTATTGCATTAATCAAGATTAGTGTTGACAAATTATAATTTTTTAACACTATCACTGGTGCCAAAAGCTAACTTGATTATACTGACATCTATGAAGTCCACATAGTGTTTGAATACTTAGACATCGATGAGCAAACTAAAAACAACAATTTGGTGCTTGTTGTGCCAACCAAATTATTGAAAGAAGATTGCATAAATCTATTAACATAAAAGAGGCATTATTTATCGTGCCACCATACAATTTTTAAACAATTATCTCAGATACTAAGGCCCCGTTTGGGATTGCTTTTGGGAGGGTTAAAAGTGATTTTAAAAATCTAAAAGCTAATTTTGGTGTTTGGTAAAAAAAAATCAAAATCACTTTTGCCAGAATCAGCTCCTCCTACAGCTAATTTTGAAAAGCAGGGAAGGAGTAACTTTTAGATATTGATTTTGAGAATCAATTTTATCATTTAATATAATTCCATAAATATCATTACAATTATTACTTAAACCCGAAATTATCCTTATTTAAATTGGAAACAAAATCAATATTTTATTGTAATTAACAAAATCAATATTTTAAAAAATTATTTGATTCAACGAGATATCGTACGTGTACATTTTTATATGTATAAGTAAATTTCATCTTACATTATGTACATTTTAGTCATTTATTTTTTTACAGCAGTTTAACAATAAGATTTACCAAACACCCATAACTGCTTTCAAAATTCACAGTACTTTTGAAAATAAAATTTACCAAACACTTAATTGATTCTCTTCACAGCTGATTATTTCTATAGTACAGCTAACATCAATTATTTTAAAAGCTGCAGCATTACCAAACTGGCCCTAAATCTCAACCACTCATCAAGCATCAGAAAAAATTGACATTCGAGGTATGATTAAAAACTCTAGATTCGTATGCGAGTGATACCAAAGAAGAAGTTTAATTTCTTATTTTAATTTGTATGTATTATTGGCTTGCATTTCATGAAAGTGGGTGAAATTTTATGCGTTTTTATCGCTTGCTTTCTCTTTTGTAGAATGCAGCAGTGCTAGAGATCCATTATATCCTTTCTTTAAAAGGAAATGGGATTATACATAAGAAAATGTTTTTGGGCTACATTTTATTAAAAATTTGCTTCCAAGAATCAGTGGCTTTATTTATGTCCAAGTGGGGATTTATTTAAAACGAAAATCAACAATTCAAGAACTTAACTTATGTGCTCCACTAGCGGGGTCACTTTGCTACATTATTATTGGAGCAACGGCATCACTAAAAAAGTCTAATTAAGATTATAAAATGAAGCGATTAAAGGATTGCTACCAATTATTTGAATTAATAAGCCTGATTTGTACAGAAATTACCGACGGGGGCCCCATTAACTCTTGTTAATTAATTCAATGTTAACGGCCAGTACTTGGTCTGGTACACTGAATTGAGCGCCATACCTGTCCAATAAGTGTGAGTCACTTTTGATAAATATAAGACTAATCGAGAAGTCGAAGCTTTTTATGAATGAGTCATGTTCACTATCACTCGCTTAGTTAATATTCCAAATACTTGTGTGGTCGTCATGCATTAAAAGATGAGCTGCCAATATTAATTTGTATTTTATTTTTCTTTACTATCAACAACCCCTTAATAATTCATGCCATTTTTGCACAAATAAAAATAAAAGTATTCTATTTGTGGCATAGGAGATGGAAAAATATGAATATTTTGATCATTGATAGGTCAAAAAAATAATAAGAAATTGCATAGTTTTAGTTAGTTAAGACCATGCTCTCAATATTCCAACGGTCAAACACAAGAAGAGCGAACACCTCCCAAAGAGGAAATTTAAGAACCCAAGACATAATAAATAAATAGGAGGCTTACGAGGGATAGATTAGGATATACCAAAATTACCCCCAAAAAAAGGGTTTATAGTTTATACATGTAAAGTCATAGCTATTAGCTAATATCACGCACTGCAAGTGAGAGAGGCTGAGGGCTTAACCTAAACCCATCCAATTAAATTAAGGCCCCTTTACAGCACAGACAAAACAAGACGGTACCAGTGTATCAGATTTCTCCAACAACCGTCACATGCTGACATGCAGTTTTAGTTATTAAAAAAAAAAAAATACCGAAAGCAAAGAGATATTGGTAAGGAGAACTTCGTAATTCAAACTATGAGGAGGGGTATTTGAGTCTTTTCGTCATCGCTATTTTCCCATGACGATATATCCCTTACGCATTACCCCAACTGTACATTACATAAACCCCAATTTTATAATCCGAATCGCCCACAAAACCTGAGGTTCTAGGGTCCGGCTAACCTACGCTTGGTAGCATAGTGCGCATCTCTGACACGAATGCTTACGCGTCGCAACGACTTTTGTACTAAATTTTACGTGTGCTCTCTATACAAAAGGTGCGCATTCACGATCCTGCGTCCTTTAGCACTCGTTTTATTTTTTCAATTTTCCACCGGTCCATCACGCCTGCTTTCCCCTCTCGTGCTTAAAATAGTATATCGAAAACTCAACACACCATTTGCTTCCTCCTCTTCCTCTCTCTCTCTCGCCTCTCCATAACCATTCTCTTCACCTCAGTTGAAAAAAACCACAAGCTCTTGTTCAAGTTTTTTCACGGAGATATAAAGATTCATATACAGTTTCGCTACTTCAAAAAATAAGTGAAAAGTTTTACTATATACGAAGCGTTGCTGAATGTGTTTCTGATTTTGTTTTAACGAAGTCGATCGATCATCGTGCGAGATTTTACGGCGAAGTTAGATTGGCAAGAGAGTTGGAAAAGCAAGGTGTTGCAAGTTACGACGACTTTGGGTGCGTGCGTGCGTGCGCGGGAGGCTCGTGAAAGAAAATGCCGCACAGAACGACTTACTTCTTTCCCAGGCAATTCCCGGATCATCGCGGATTCGATGCATCTGCATCACCGTCGCCAGCTGCAGCTAACAAGCAGCTGTTGGAGAATCACGAGAAGAATACTGCAAAAGGACCTTTTGGCATTAATGAAAATGACCGAAAGTCAGCAGCAGCAACCACAAGCACAACAACCACCACCACTAAGAACTTGAAGAATTCAGCGGCACCTCTATCAGTATCTGATCTCTTCACGAGCGGCGACGAAAAGTTCAAGGTCAAAAAGCAACAATTTGCTGCCTTTTGCGATTGGTTGACAGAAAAAAAGGAAGATCGATCCGCTTCTCGTCACGTGAAATCATTCCAGTCTAGACTATCCTCCGGTACTGATGAAGATCGTGAGCCCCTGCTACAACCGCCCGAACCAAAACCCGTCCCCGTCCCCGACACCGTCACTAAAATCGACAATGACCGCAACTTCGATCGCCAGGTTTCGTTGCCGAGGCTCTCAAGTACCGGCAGCAGTTACGCTGCTTCGAGCTTGTTTTCTGGGACCACCTTAGATGGAAACTTCTCCAGTGACGTTAAGGACACGTCGACACGTGTGTCCACGTCGAGACAGGAGGTGGAGGAAGAGGAGAGCAAGGATACTGCGGCTCAAAGGACCAAAGAGAGTTATATGTTGCAGCTCACTTTGGCTAGAAGACTTACTCTACAAGCATGTATTTTTAGTGGCCCTTTGCTTCTGCAGGAGTCTGCTCTCGAGGTTTCTGACACCGAGACCGTTTCTTACCGTCTATGGGTTCGTTTCTTTAGTCTCATTATTCGTCTGTTTTGAATTAAGCTTCTTGTCATCAACGTAATATTTGACGTGTTTTTCAGGTTAGTGGCTGCTTGTCATACAATGACAAGATTTCGGATGGATTTTATAACATACTGGGGATGAATCCGTATCTGTGGGTAATGTGCAATGATCTGGAGGAAGGAAAGCGCCTACCGTCTTTGATGTCGCTTAAAGATATTGATTCTACTGAGACATCAATGGAGGTGGTTCTTATTGATAGACATGGTGACTCACGCCTCAAGGAGCTTGAAGATAAAGCTCAGGAATTATACTGTGCTTCAGAAAATACCTTAGTTTTGGTGGAGGAGCTTGGCAAGCTTGTTGCTATTTGCATGGGGTATGTTTGTGTGTGACATTACTTGTTTGTTCAGTAGGTTTTTCATTTCTTTTTCTTGTTGTTTTTGGATCTTTAATTACAGCACTTGCAATTTTTGTTTACTTTGCAGAGGAACATTTCCAATAGAACAAGGCGACCTCCACAAGCGTTGGAAAATGCATAGCAAGAGATTGAGAAAATTTCGCAAGTGTATTGTGCTCCCCATTGGCAGCTTATCTATGGGACTTTGCAGGCACCGTGCCATTCTATTCAAGGTAGCTAAACGCCAGTTTTCTTTTTAATTTTCAACCTAAATTTCATTGGTTCGGGAAAACTATTACCGAGATGAAAAATAATTGTTCCTTAGGATATTCAACTTTTTGACCAATCTATTATCATTATTATAAATATTATTCAAAATTGGCAACTCATTAATTTGATACTCTACACGTACGTTATGAGACAAGACAAGATTCATATGTTGGCATGGCAAGTATACTGTATCACTGGAGCTTGTTTGTGATTGTGATCCCTTTAGATGTACAAGTAAGTGCTTGGTTAGAATAGACAATTTAGCTTGCTGGTGATCTGGCAATGTCTATTTGAGATAGTAAATTAAATTTATCACTTTTGTTTTTTAGGGATAGCAACGTTGGGATTGAGAATTATGAAATATTGGCATGGGTTTTTTCTGAAGTCTGATCGTTTGTCCAAAACTTAAAAGGATAGTGAATATATTCAATATGGTGATTTTCGTCCTTTTTCTTGAATCTAATTGCCTGTTTCAAATTTTGATATCTTAGTAGCTAGACTATAGTTAAGATTATGTTAAAAGGGCTGTCATGTCCTAATAGTCTCAGAAATTTTTAATCTTCTATCACAAGAGAATGCGTAGTGTACCTTAACAACGCTCTTGAACTAGGGGCATCTGGTGGTATCTGCATTTCTTTAAATTTACTGCCAACTACTGCAATCAAATTTGAAATTAATATATTCATGTGGAGATTAAGGGCATAGAGTTTTCTTGGTCTCTCAATGTAGATCCATGTGTGCATATGTGTCAGGATAACCTGATCATCTTGTGAATGCAGATATTCGGTGCCTATATTATTAGAAGCAGCAAAAGAACTGTCAATTTCAGATTGATCACTGATTTTGTGTATTCACATATGCAGAAATTGGCTGACTACATAGGGTTGCCCTGCCGGATAGCTCGTGGTTGCAGGTACTGTGAGGCAGACCACCGGTCTTCTTGCCTTGTTAAAATTGAAGATGACAGGAGGTCCTCAAGGTTGGAATACATTTAACTGCTTTTACTGGCTTACGTTTCTAACCAAACATTGAAACCTATGCTAGAATTAAATTTGGCTGCTAGTAAATTCAGAACTTTTCTGTCTTTTCTTTTAAGTAATAAGTTGATACCTTGGCAACTAAATAAAATTCTCTAAAATAGAGCATGGTTAATTCTGTTTATTCATTCGTTTTTGTAGAAGTGCAAGAGGTCTTCCAGAAATTTCTTGCTTATTTCTCTTGCACTTGGTTGCCTTGTTGGTGATATATGTATACATTCTTTCCAGGGAATATGTAGTTGATCTGGTGGGGGAACCAGGAAACATTCACGGTCCCAATTTCTCAATCAATGGAGGATTTCTTTCTTCGATGCCTTCACCATTTCAACTTTCTGATCTAAAAGAATTCCAAAAGCCATATATGGACAATACATCATATTGCCAGCTTCCAGACTCAAGGAGCAATAGTGCATTCCCCGAAAGTCCTCCGTACTCAGGTATGTTAAGCTTACATACTTGACATATATAGATACACATATACATAAATACATACGTACGTACATACATACATACTTCTTGAATTGTTTGCTTTCAGCTGAGTTAATTTCCAGCATGGACGTATGATCAAATTTTTTAGGAACTGGTGGCTTTTTATTCTATTGGTGCTAAGTGCATTACATTACTGTTTTTATTGATGGAAAATTGTTTGTCCCGTCCAAATGGTAGTATCCTCATGTGCAGTTGAAAAGCATACTTGAATTTCATGGATGGCTGTAGAAACTTGTAATCATTTCTTTCTCTGTGGCAAATCTAAAACTATAGAAGTTGCCATGAAATATAAAATTACAATAATTTTCTTGTAGCAAGTCTAATCCTGGAGATCCATCTCTTGTAGGCATCATCAGAAAAGGTCAAAAGTTGAAGGACATTGGTTTACCTAAAAGTTCAAAGGGTTCCATCTATGCTCTAGTCAATCAACCTAGGGCAGAAAAGGAATCCTCCCTGGTGCCCTTGAAGCTGCAAGGAAATCCTAAAAATTCAGATGCTGCTGCTGGAGCACCAATACAGGAGTATTCGAGACTTGTTGAGGAAAATGTTGCTATTGAAGCAGCTTACAAGGAGGAGATTGTTGTATCTGAAAGTTCAGTGATCATCAAACAACCTAATGCCACCTTGCCCAGCCAGCTGGATAAAGAGGATGAAAGTAAACTTGAGAAACAAGGCATATTTCCTGTTGGACCAGGCCCAAGATACTTGAATATTGAACCTTCTCTTGCAATGGACTGGCTTGAGATCTCATGGGATGAATTGCATGTGAAGGAGCGTGTTGGTGCTGGTACTTCCTCCTCCTTATTGTCTCTAGTTACTCTTTTGATGCATACTGATCTTTTTTATTTCGAAAATTTATGGTTTTCTTTTTCCCTTCTAGGTTCATTTGGGACAGTACATCGCGCAGAATGGCATGGATCGGTATGTTTTTTGTACCTTAGGACTCTCTCTTGCATTATTTCTGTGAAGGATCAACTAATTATCATTCTATTAAGAGATGTAAATGCAATGCTGCAGTGTCATTGTTTTATCCCAACTGATTGATCTTTAGTTGTCATTATTTGAAGGAGATTGTTGTTTTCTCTTTTTTGCATTATCTGTTACTGATTAATTGTGGGGTCATCAGTAACATCAGTTGAAGACTCGGTGCCCCCTCCTAGAAATTCACTGGAAAGGCAAAAAGAATTCACATCAATACGTTGAATTTTATTTAGATTTTTAGTTTGACAACCTTTTGTCTTTTCAGCACGGTTAATTAGTAGCATAAAATTTTCAGATAGAAAAATTGAGTTTTTGTGTTACAGGTGAGTAGGCATCATGATAAACATAGACTAATGGTCTAATTTTGTGCAGTGCACGTTTAGTTTCACATGTAATTTATCTGTGTGTGGAATTTCTATTCATCAATATAAGCATTCCATCAAGCAGGTCTGTTATAGATATATCGAGAGAAGTTCTTGCAAAGGACCATATTTTCATTCCTACGGCGAGATCTTTTCCTAGGGTTTTCCCCTGGGAGTAATATCGAATTACCATGTGCATTTTCTTAGTATATTATGTTACTCTTCTGCAGGACGTTGCCGTCAAGGTTTTAACAGTTCAAGATTTTCTTGATGATCAGTTGAAGGAGTTTCTACGAGAGGTATGCAAGGTTAAACAAAATTGATGATAGCTTTGGCCAAGTGACCCATTCATTGTCACCATTCTCACCATATAAAATCTGTCAGCTGTCTGGTTTAGCGTTGCCCTTCTTTGTTTTCTATTTTCTTGTACAATAGCATATCTTGTTGATTTTACAGTTTTCTTTTATCCCTCTTTCCTCTTTTTTTCCTTTTCTCTCCTTCCCCCAACCTCCACCATTTTATTTCTTTACATTCTATTCCACTGCTTGCGCTTTGCTTTTACCATAGTTTTATTTAATTAAATCTTTTGAGTCCCCTTTTTGCTGTTGCTATAAATTGAGTTGTTTGGCAATTTTCTTTAGGTTGCAATAATGAAACGTGTCCGCCATCCAAATGTGGTGCTTTTCATGGGTGCAGTTACAAAGCGTCCTCATCTATCAATTGTGACGGAATATTTGCCAAGGTGAAGAAGCTAAGCTGTTTCCATCGTAGTTTCTTCATTATTTTGTGTGGCAAGCTTCAGATTCTTGATTTTTTTGTGGAACAGGGGTAGTCTATATCGCCTTATTCACAGGCCAGCTGCTGGGGAAATGATGGATCAAAGGAGGCGGTTACGTATGGCACTTGATGTGGTCTGCCATTGTTATATACATTGTGGTTCCCATATGATAACATTTATAATTTTTTTTTCTGGGAAATAATTATGTTGGGTACTTGAAACAGGCCAAGGGGATTAATTATCTTCACAATCTAAATCCTCCAATACTTCATTGGGACCTTAAATCTCCAAACTTGCTGGTTGATAAAAACTGGACAGTGAAGGTATGATACTACGAGTGTGTGTGTACTCTTTTCTCTCCATTTTTTTTTTTTTTTTGACATTCTAATATACTAAATGATTTCTCTGGCTGGATATTGCATCTCGTGTTCAGGTGTGTGATTTTGGATTATCAAGATTCAAAGCAAATACTTTTATATCATCCAAATCTGTTGCTGGGACTGTAAGTCTCTCTCTCTCTCTCTCTCTCTCCTCCCTCTGTGTGTGTGTGTGTCTAATGTTAACTGATAAATGGATATACCTTGAATGTTCTTGTAAATTGCCCCACTTGTAATCATCACCTTAGCTTTGAGGTTACCATGAAGCACCCCCTTAAAAGTAGTGTGAGATAGTTAGGCATTGATTGTTGAGTTCAAATGTCTTGATCTGCTTACGAGTATAAGAAGCTTGTTTAATGATGTATTTTAATCTTATCTTGTTCTGTGAAATATTAGAACATAGTACTGCAGAGGTATCTTGATATGATTTTTTTTATTTTTTGGGTTGAACCCTCTTTTCACCATTGAATCTTTGCCAAACGTCACTTTTTTCTGTTGTCAACTTTGGGCTTGCTTTTGTACTCCTTGGAAGTCAGATATTTCCATCAACATCTTGCAGGTAGTTTTCTTCGCAGCACATCAAACAGCATGTAACTCTCTTGCTTTGATTTTCAGCCTGAGTGGATGGCTCCAGAGTTCCTTCGAGGAGAGCCCTCAAATGAGAAGTCTGATGTTTATAGTTTTGGAGTGATCCTGTGGGAGCTTGTGACGATGCAACAGCCTTGGAATGGACTTGGTCCAGCCCAGGTGTGATAATTGAGCATATTATGGATATATTTCCTTTTACCCTTTATCTTATTTTATACTTCTTATACTTCCTATCTATTTATGTAGTCACATCATCAACGTATATTTATGTCAAACATCTGATTGGTATTAGCAATGCGGATTTCCAGGTAGTTGGAGCTGTTGCTTTCCAGAACAGGAGGCTTGCCATCCCACAGAATACTTCGCCTGTACTGGCTTCCCTCATGGAATCTTGTTGGGCTGAGTAAGTGTGCTTTTGTTCAATAGTGCTTCATTTCCGGTTAAAAACAGGGAATTTTCATTTTCATAGTCAGGCAGAGCAACACTTTTTGGGTCGACTTGTGACTTTAATGGCATCCTGTAATTAAAGATGTAACTGCATTGTCTTTTTGTCTATACAATGAATAGATCAGCTGGTATCAGCTTTGGCATTTAGCGCGATTTAAGTATAAGAATGTTCAACTTGTACTGTTTTTGGCATTTCATAAATAGTTAATTTGCTAATGGTTGTTTATATTTTCCTTGGCAGTGATCCTGCTCAACGCCCATCTTTTGCGAATATCGTCGAGTCACTAAAGAAGTTGCTGAAATCTCCAGCCCAGTTGATACAGATGGGTGGGGAATAAAGAGTGCGGGGCAACCCAAAGTGACTTGAGATCTTCAATCATATAAATGCTTGGCTTCTTTGGGAGGTTTAGATAACCTAGCAAGCTATAGCAATTAAAAGGTTTTTGCTAACAGACCCAATTTTCGGTTCAAGGAAAATGTAGATGTATTGTTGCTTACCTAACCCCATTTCAAACCTATCAAAAGCTGAAGCCTGTAAATCTGAAAATACAGGGCCTTCAGTATTAATATAGGTTTCCTTTGCGGCGGCCTTTCCCTTCTCTCGCAAGTTGTTCCCATTTCCTTCCGAAATATTTTATTAAGAATTCGGAATCTACTTTGATCTGATATGTAATGTACTACTGATTCTCCGATGTGGACTGTAATCAGTATTCTTCTCCCTTAATCAAGTTGTTATTATTCTATGATTTTTAAATAAAGGGATTGTATAAAGCAAATAATTTGCAAACAGCCTGTTTACCTTTGTAGTTTAATTTGCTTATGCTCTAAATTTCTATTTCAATAGTTGGGCATCTAATTACAGTCGCATTGTCTGTATATTTGCATTCCACACTTGTTTAAATTAAGATGAAGATCTGGCGTCAGAGGAGAACTGTTTACAATGCTAGATTAGATTACTGGAAGGAGATTATGATCAAGTTGACTCCGTCAGCATTTGCACAATATCAATGAGATACACAGCTGCATTATGATTGTGGTTATAATAGATATATTTCTTCAAATTATTATGGTTGAAATTTACACTGTGACACAGTACCATTAATCTAGAATAGTATCAATAGACCTTTTCTTATACATACGGCAGAGTTTCTTTTTTCTTTTAATATGACACATTAGTATTTCAAGAAGAGTGGGATTGATAATTTTCCATTTGTCCCCCGGCCTTTATTGTCTTGCAAAATATACATATTTTGGTTTGCTCCGGTTGAAGTCCTTTTTAAAAAAAATTTAATTTACAATAATGCCCTGAGTGCGGTGCTTAAAAAAAAAAAAAGCCGCTTGAAATAATCCTTTCATAAATTGATAAATAGAAGTAAATGCATGGGTAAATTTTATTATTTTTTTTTGTAATGGAGGAAATTTGCAATTTTGCATGATACAGTGCAAGTAAAAGTAAAGCAAGGCGGCTTCCTTTAAATAAATGGTCCCACGAACCATCCATAATCCAACTTCGAAGTCAACACTCAACAACAAGCATTTCTCTTCAAAAAGACCCCTAATTCAGGAATTCACCAAAGCAATACAATCCCTACTTTATTTTCTCTGAGAAGGAAGAAATCAAAAATAAAATAAAAAAATAAGAAAAAAATGTGGGGCGATATACTTCTCCAGGCTGTTCTGATACTCACGGGTGTGTTCATGTTATTGGCTCTGTACGAAATCCCTCAAAAGTTCATCTCCAAGCTACGCTTCCGCAACCGCGGCAGTATTCAGGCCAAGCGCCACTTCGTCATCGGCGCCCAGCTCTTAGCCCAAGCCAGATCTTCCAAGTCCAAATCCTCCGCCTCTTCTTTAGCCAAACAAGCCGAAGCCGAAGCCGACAAGGCCATTTCTTTCGACTACAAGGACGCCGCCGCTCACATATTGAAAGCCCTGGCTTTGGATCTGCAAGGCTTCAAGACCTCCGCCCTCGAGTCGTTCGACTTGGCTCTCTCGATACCCGCCGTCAAGACTTTGACCGAGAAAGAGAAGGGCGACGCGCTGTTCAAGCGTGCCGAGGTCAAGATGTCGATGAATCGGCGCGCCGGACGAGTTGACTCTGCGATTGATGATCTGACTGAAGCCGTGAAGATACAGGATGATAATGTAAAAGCGCTTTGTTTGTTGGGAGAGTGTTACGAGGTTAAGAAGATGAGAGATGAAGCTAAGACGGCTTATGAATCGGCTTTGAAGATCGAGCCTAGTTGGACCGACGCTCAAGCCGCGCTGGATCGCTTGGTTTCGTAGCCCAAACACCTCCGGTTATTAGATAAGCTACCAGCTAACTGAAATGAGGCAAGTTCTGAAAATCAATTACCTGTCCCTTTTTTTTATTTTTATTTTTAATAAAAATTGATTTGATGGGGGACTTATATCTTTCGATAATATATATATATATATATATATATATCTTTTTTCATTTTTAATTGTATTATAATCTGCATCAGGGTTTGAGTTTATAAGGAGTCTGAATTAATATCGTTAAAGCATATCTCTAGCGTCCGCAGAGACGCAGAGTATAGCTCGAGAATTTACAATTAAGGGCTCTGCTCGGAAATCTATGTAACAGTGAGATCATTCGACTCTTACATGCATATAAAAGAGAGGAGATGAGTTCCCATAGACTCTGCTCTTGTGTTAACTACTGTGTCTAAAATGTGCTCGTGGAATATGAAATTGACTGGAAATTAAGGCTAGTTAGTCAAGAAGAAGAAAAGTTTGTTCCAAGTCTGATGCCGTCTCGTTTGGTTCTTAACTTACGGTCAATTGAAAACCATTGACGCATGACTTAGCAGATTCACTTGGTTTACTGTATAAAGGCTCTATTGGTCTTAGCAGCCCCTTGCAAAAGCAGAAGCTGAAACCAGACTCTTTAAACTATAGCATTGTATCATGAGGGGAAATTGTTAGTGCTTCTGTGCTAGCTTGTAGATATCAAACAAACCACGAACATAGCTGTAATTCACATCATGTCCCATTGGGCTTGTTCGTAACTTTCATTGTTAGCTCCTGTTATGATGGTCATTTCATAGATAACTTGGGTGAGTAATTAGTGTCGTTTTTTTTTTCAATTGATTTGCTGAATCATTTTACTAACTTTATTTTTCCTTAGTATGCAGTGAACTTCATGGAAGAGTGACAGGAAGTATTTGTAATGGCTTCATCATTACAATGATGAAATTCCGTCATTTCTTTCTCGCCAAATCTTTGCAGATGAGACTTTCATCAATATTGCCGGCTGTGTCTTCTGTGCCACCATCCTTACTACTATTTTGGGTAGCATGAACTCGACGGATCTCATCTTATCCCTGCTGATTTCAGTAATCTATTTTGATTGAAAGTGCATTAAGGCCCTTACTATTGTTAAATAAATAAAGTACTGGGTTGTAAGCTTTATGGGTCTTGACGTTACTCCTTTAGAATTGTTCTGAACTTTTATAAGTGTTTTCATCTTGCGGGTATAATTTTATGAACTGTGCTAAAAAAAGATAGCAAAGTTAGATCAATTTAACCGTAACCATTATCCTCATACAGAAAACGTGCGAGCAATGGAGATTCATCAAAGCCATTTTCCGACGACAATTAATTCTAAAAATAACCCTGATTTCTTCAATGAAACACTGAAGAAAACCCTCAATGTTCCTCCCCCCCCCCCCCCCCCCCCCCCCCAAAGCTTGATTTGCTCTCCCTCTACGAATTTCTCTTCTCTATGATGATAGGATAAATAGAACCTTGTAAATCAATTAGATGCTTTAGATAAGATTTGCAAGAAATAAAGAATAACTTGGAAAAGGTTGAATATACGTGGAAGATTCTGCATAAATTAAAAGCAACATCTTTTCCTTGTATAACAAGCTTGAGCACATGGCTGTCAAGTCAAAAAGTGGAGATTAATCTTGAAAGGAAAATTATAAATAAAAAATTTGAGGACTGTTACTCCCCCCCCCCCCCCCCCCCCCCCCCCCACCAAAAAAAAAAGGAAATAAGCAAAGTATATCGAGAAGCAAGTTTCATAATCCCAGCTCGCGGCAAATACTGATTCAAAGACTAGTATCTAATGGTTCAAGCGACTTAAGGTTTAGTCAAAATTTAAAGTGTAACGAGTTTTGGCAAAAGAAAATTATTTTTTGTTTAATGTGTGGGGGTTCGATACATTTTTATCACGCAACTTTATTGAAGGTCAAAATCGTAAAATACATAGAGGAGTTCTAGCCGGTACTTAAAAGGATGCCAACAGTCCAACTCTAGAGATTTTTTTAACATGTAACCAGAACGAAATAATTACACAAAATATTTAAGAAACAATTCAAGCCCGGTTAAAGAAATTTACGCAAGAGAATGGACTGTTGACAACCTACTCTGCAATTCATAATTAACAAATCTCTCTCTAAGCTTGACTCCTTGCTCTCAAAGATTCCAATCAACAATTTGTTGCAGGGATATCATATATTCTAATGCTTTGCTTATCTACTATATCACACTTTTATAAACGAAATGACACTCCATTCTAGCCTAGGGCTATTTTTTATTGGGCCAAACATAGTATTGACTTGACCAAAGAAGCTTCCTTCCATCATCAATACAATTACTTAGAATTTTGGTACATGACTTAGTCATATCCACTCGGTTTCCAAGCTTTGTATATAAGAGAAACACTCTAAGCTCCGTGAAAAGCACAAGCTGAAAACAAGAGAGTTCAACATCTTGTGGGAATTCAAACCGAACAGTTTTCTGTGAAAAGCATTGTGAGAAAAGAAGAGAGGATCTTTAAAGTCATAATGGCATCAAAGTCAAGCAGCATCCGCTTCAAGGCCATAATTTTCCAAGTTTTATTTCATCTGCTTGTAAGTGTCATTGTTTCTTCTCAATATAATGGGTTGCACAAGTATTTGGAGCAAGGCAGTAGAGGCCATTATAGTTTGTTTATCACTTTGATAATCAAATTCCTCCATTTCTTTGCTTCAAAAGCCTTACAGTTCAGATTTCTCTTGCCAATGCCGCAGCCTGCGTCTTCTATTCCTTCAATGCTCTTTTGGGTAGCATTCACTCGATCAGTTTCATCTATGCCTCATGATTCTTAATGTGTAATATTATTTCTATACCACGTGTGATGTGTTTATTATTATTCTTAAAAAAAGCAAATACTGGGTTTTATATTTGTAATCACAAGCCTCGCTCTGTCTATGACAAGTCGTTTGCTCATAATATACATCCACTGAACGACAAATCGTTGGCTCCGATGATCCTTTTATTTTATATTTCTTTTCTCCATTGATTTCTTCCACACACTTTATTTAATCTCATATATTGAGTTGAAGGATTGGCTTTCTATTTTATATTTTTATTGTTAAATAAACTCAACCACCTAAGCAAAAACCAACTTGTTGATAATAAGAGATTTCTGTCCTTACTTAGTGCGTGATGCTCAAGAGAGATGAGACAACCACCATTGATGATTTTCACCTCTCCACTTCATCTTTGAAATTGGAAAATTCAATCTTCTTCATTTGTTTGTTTGGGAGAGTTAACTTCTTTTTTTTTTTTTTTTAAATATTTGGAGTAAACCATCCATTTCTCTATTAGGAGTGGTAAATGTTGACATGGCATGTCAATCCAATACGAATATGATATGAGCTAGCATTTAGCAAATTATAGTACCTAAAATGATAAATTAATTTTGTCAAATTTGTATTACGGGTTTTCTAATTTTGTCTAGCTTAAGTACTTGTTTTTTATTTTGCTCGAGTGCAGAGTTTCTAACGCAATATAGCTATATCAATAATCTTGTGTTGTTTTTTTTTCCCCCCCTCTCCGGTATAATAGTTTATTTTATCATGTTTTGAAATTATTTGATTTTATTTATACCATAATTTATTAGAGTTTCAGAAAATAGTAAAGCCACACGTACACACATATATAACATTCTAAAGAATAAAAAAAATATATATATATTAAATGCTTGAGTACATGGTAAAGCAAATTTTTTTAAAAATTACAGACAGCCTAGATAATAGAAGAATGTGCATATTAAAAGTAGGGAGAGGTTATTTCGATTTAAATTTTTTATATAAATTTTGAGTCATTAATTTTATGTAATTCCATTTTATATATTAAAAGTCAAATAACAGTTACTGATGTCAATTTATCCATCATTAAATTGCATTTTATCAATGACTCAAAATTTAGATAAAAAAATTAAGTTAAATTAACCTAGTTTTAAAATTTACATAAAAAATTTAAGTTAAAATAATCTAACCTTTGAAGTTTATAACAAAACAGTGAGATGATTAATTAATAAATGGGTCAATTAATGTTTTTGTCTTAGTGCATTAATAATCGGAAAAATATTTAACAATGATGTCAAATTAAATAACTAAAAACACCCACGATTATTTGTCATTCTTAAGAAATTTTACTATTTAAATTATCAACACTCACAAATGCAATGATTTAAATGTACGAGGGGAAAAAAGGGGAAGTAAGAACCAAATGAACTAAAGAGAAAAGTTTGGAACCCCCTCAGAAAAATAAGAGAGTTGACGACGTAGGGCGCAAGCCAACAATTCAACGCAGTTTGGTTTCTGTCGGATGTTGACTCCGTACTCCCCCAGAAAAATAAAGAGAGTTGACAAGTGACAACGTAGAGTGCAAGCCAACAGTTCAACACAGTTTGGTTTCTGTCGGATGTTGACTTCGTGCTCCCCAAGTCTCGATCAATCATCTCTCTATCATCTAAGCTGTTAGCTGTGTTTACTTTTCTCGCAACAGGTCAATTTTCTGCTAAAGAAGAGCTGCATCACAGACCACGAGCCTCACTTCCCATAAGAAAACACCAACCATTCGATTGGTCATCAACAACAATTCTCTATATCTCGGGGACGATCATTTTAAGGGTAAACCTACAGTTGCAACCAGTCATTGGATCCATATTTACACAATTACATAGTTGCATTGATTGAATCTAATGGCTGAAAGTAACTATAGTACCTTACCACAATTGCAACATAACTGAATCTCATTTTAATCATTCATTCTTGATTAGCAAATAGACACGCAAGTGATATTGCATATGTGTGAATAAATAGAAAATCATGTTAGAATCGCACGTACATCAACGTTTCTCGATGGCAATCCACAGATATTGACAAGTTCAGAGGAGGATTAAAAAGGTGCTTGCAAAATTATTATGGCATCAAAATCAGGCAACGTGAATAGGGCTTTAATTTTTACACACCGTTTTTTGCTTGTTTGTGAGTGTTATTTATCTGCTCATGTTTCTTGGAGGCAGATAAATAGAAGAGGTTACTTCAAAGAGAATTTGGGTATGGCTGTTTTCTCTTCTAGAATTGTTAATAATAATCCATGGTTTGATTTTTTATATGGGGCATAAATTCTAACGTTTCGCTCTTTTTTTTTTTTTATGTTTCATTATTATTATTTTTTTAAATGTGCGGTCCATTTGCATGGACTTGTTATAAGAAGTACGCGTGATGGCTTCGGTCCTGTTTAGAATTGAAGTATTATAATTTTTAAGTTACAGTTGTTATAAAAAAATTATAATTATGAAATAAAAATTAATAATATATAATAAACATAAAATTTAAATAATAATTTTAACAAAATTATAAAAAATATAATAAACTTTCTATCAATAAAAAATTATATCAGTGAAAAATTATATCAACATAATTTTCAAGTGTTATAAAATTTTAAATAATAATTTTACTAAATATTTTAATACTGTACTTTTTAAACTGCCTAATTTCAATTTCCAGCCGATCCCTCGTCACTTAGACAATCAAATTCCTCCAATTCTTTGTTGCAAAATCTTTACAGCTCAGATTTTCGTCACGTTACAGGCAGCATCTTTTATATCATCTATGCTATTCTGGGTGGGCCTTCCTCACTCAATCTCATCAATGTCGGAAGCCTCTGGGTGCAATATTACTTGCACAGAACAGTAACGAACTCGTGGAAAAAAGGTTCACTTTTAACAATAAAATTTTTTAAAATCATTGTTTTCTTCTACTTTAGATGGCTATGCCTCTTAACTGAACATCTAATTAACAAATTTTATCTAAGTCATGAGTCAAGAGCATACATATTGAAGTCATGAGTCAATAGAGACAGACAGAGAGGGAGGTTACTTCAGAAACTTAAATCATCCAGGGCCAATGTCTGACCATCCAACACACTAAAAAGGAGAAAGAAATTATGCAAATTCATGCGATCTGAGTTAAATTCTATTGTACAGTAAATTACAAGTCAATTCAATTCTTAATATGTAAGGCAACATTTTGAGAAAAACAAAAATGCTAACAGAAAAAATGGTACACCCAGAAAGTGAAATAAGAAAAAAAAAAAGACCTAGGAACTGAAAATCAATGCAATTGTTCACCATCCAGCCACTTCAGTCCAGGCAGAACCTTAATCAAGAATGATTTGAACTTTTCATTAACAATAGCGTTACCCACAATATCGAATTGTGTCAAGTTCAAGCCTTTCAAAATAAAATAAGCTTCCCAATAGCTTTTGATATCATCATCAATCACGGTTTGGCCATGATTCCATTCACTTCCAACTGAATGAGATAAAGGAGATGAGCATAGATACTTTGTTGTGTCGATAGAGTGTGCACCAATCTCATTATATGAAATATTTAATGCTCTCAATGACTTCAGCTGTCTTATAGGCTCTAAAGCAGTAAAACTTCCAAGTATATTGTTACTCAAATTTAAGCAAGACAAGAGCTGCAGAGCCTCCAATCCTGTTATGAAACCAAAACAAAGATAATAAATCTCTTTCCATTCAACTACACGGGAAAGGTTATTAAGAATTTAAAATGCATCATAAAGCAGTCAAGAGCTTCCCTAGTTGCCCGATCAGAATAGTGGATTATGATAAGCTTAAGCTTTAAATTCAATGGTAGCATATGGGAGAAATTTGCATGAAATGGCAAATCAAACAATTGTAATCGTTTAGAAAAAATCTGTCCAATCAAATTAACAG
Source organism: Citrus sinensis (assembly GCF_022201045.2). Lineage (NCBI taxonomy): Eukaryota > Viridiplantae > Streptophyta > Magnoliopsida > Sapindales > Rutaceae > Citrus > Citrus sinensis. Next base: position 31,148,780 of record NC_068560.1, read on the forward strand.
TAGTTACAAATCAAATTAACAGTAGTTACAACAGCCTTGAAAGTAGCTTACCTTCAATTGAGCGAAGCTCATTGTGACTGAGATCTAGCATTTGGACCCACAATAATTTGTCAAAAGAACCTAATCGTGATAATGATAAATTTTTCAGTTGAAGACACATTGGGCTCCCTCTATTGGAGGGAGAGTTGCTATAATGAAAGCAGCGGCTCAGCAAAGACTCCCAACTGGAAGTCACCTGCAGAATCAACAGAAAAAGAGATCTGTTCCCTTCTACGTAAAATCTAATAATCAGCACATAAATTTAACCCAAAATTGCTATATCAGTCTAGTGTTAAGATGACAAGGTACCTCTAATTACCAAATAGAATATGGAGCATACAATTTAATAACCAGAGTTTATTAGCCAAATTCAGCTATGCAGTTAAACAATTGCCTTTTTCAGGAACTTCTGAAGTTAAAATACACATGACAGTTTGTTGAGCCAATATTCTGTCTGAATTAATATGTTTTTACTGTTCAATTGACAGGTAATAGTTCACCAACAGTATTGGAGATATATAATCTCAGTTCCAGAAAATATGTTCACCAAAAGAAAAGAAAAGGAAACCATCTTAAGCTCTGATGAGTCCAGTACACAAAGTCAAAAACTCAAACGTCAGAGTGTACGGTGATAATCTACTCTACAATACTGTGATAATCTACTTTATGGCTAAAAAGGACTGCCCTTTTCTGGAAAAGGAATGCCAGATAGGAAAAATACCTGCTGCAATAAAACTAAGCTGTGTTGGTCCTTGTAGTATTGAACGTGCATTGGATCCAACCTCATTAGGTCATTATATAGTTCAAGAACTTCTTCAGAATGCGAAAATTTGTTAGCAGGAGGACACGTCATTGCATCATGAGCCATCAGCAGTCTTGCAAGTGTAAGCTTCCCAATTTTACTACAAAAATTAAACAATGAAAAGGATGACTGATTAACAGCATTGCACTTTCTAAAGTTTAAAGTTGACCACTAAACAAAACAGTTTTACCAGTTTATCAAGGACAACAATTCGCGGAAGTGATCTATCTCTTTGGCTATAGTCGCAGCTCGCCACTCAAAATCTGTTAGCTCATTGTCATTCTTGATGCTGAGCTGATATAATGATGAAATTGGACTTGAATCCTGAGAATGTGCATTATAATTATGAAAACTCTCATCTCTCCATGAAATAATCTCTTTGCCCAGCCCTTCAACTGGTTGTGTTTCAACAAGTTGTAGGCTAACTCGAAATGCAAAACAAAAAGGATTGCTATAGTGAAAACCACTTGAAGAAATAATGCCCTGAGAATGTCCAAGGCTAACCTCCACTGGAAATACTTTCGAGGAATGAGTATTTCCATCGGGAAGGTTCAACTGTGTAACCCAGACTTGTGCGGCCTTGGAGTTACATGATGAAAGCGGTTTCCAAACAAGATCTTTATTTGTGTTAAGTTCAGAATCTACTGTTATTGTGGATGAATTTACCCCTTCAACAGACTGATTAAAATAGAGAACAAGTGGAAATGTCCTTGAATCCAAATAAAATCTCGTGAATGGAGAAGAAGCACAACCATCTAGGCACCTATCTCCCAGTAAAATGAGATCAGAACCAGGGGTAGGCCAAGAAGAAACAAGCTGTGGAGAATCAACTCTAACTGTTTGATCAAGAAGCCAAAGATGATAAAACCAACCACTTTGGTCATCTGGGTCTGTGAAAATAGCTTGATGTACAAATTCATACTCATCAGGTAAAACCTTTTCTTTCGAAACAAACCCTTCCACCTTTCTTTTAAGCAAATTGGACAGAAGCAAACTGGAAAGTCCCATCAATAATTTAAATATAGTAAGTAATCGTTTCAATTAAGAGAGGAATATAATATAAGGAAAAAAAATGCATATATAAACTTGTAACAATGATTTTCGCAAAATTGTCATAGGTTATGACAATATCTTTACCATATTAAAACCAATAATGAAGGTTTAACATTTCAAAAAATCATATGTCTACTCTGACAAAATAGCACTAACTGTAAAACTTCCTCATTGTTATATGTTGCTATCAAACAAGTTCAGTTGAGCATTTAAATATTGCACGGCTTAGAAAAACTGACAATCGTCAAAAAAAAAAAAAAAAAGACCAGATTTCTACTTCCCAGATGATATAACTGGAACTATATCCAATACCTTCAATGAATAAGTAAACAAGAGACATACCTCCGGTTATGCCAAGCTGAATAATTGCTAAAATTGTTACATATCATATCCTCAGTATACTTTAATTCATCTTCTTCTGATCTGTTCATCGAAGCCGCCACAAATCTGGGAAAAGATCACATAAAAATGAGTACTTAGTATTGCATTCACACGGAAACACAAAATAATAATAATAATAATAATAATAATAATGGTCAGACCTTCGGTAGTTCCATGCATGAAAATTCCGGGAATCAGCTTTCTGGAACTTATCTAAAAGGCGTAATTCATTATCTATAGACGAATGTCCCTTGCTTAAAATCCATTTCCTATGATGCCATGCCCCGTACGACTTAAAGTTTTGCCTCAATGCACTCTCTACCTTCACAATATACATCACAAACTTATCATCATGCCCTAATTTAATTCATTTTAATTATATTTCATGCTTCTTATAACTAATCAGATCTCTAAGCTTGATGAAGTGAAGTACGTAAAAAGAAACGCACCACTCGAAGTTCTTCGTCGAGAATCGATTTGAGTGAGTCGGGATCGGAGTCGGATTCAGTCATTTTATGCTGGACGGCAAGCTTTCTGTAGTTCCAGGCCGTGTATAATTCGGGATTGGTTTCTAGAAGCTTCGTGCTTAACTCCACAGCTTCCTTAGAGTAACTAAGCGATTGCAATGCAAAACAAGTAAACTGATTAATGACTATTACATACAATTAAAGAAAAAAAGAAAGAAAGAAAGAAATTACATATGATTGTGGTGATTGTGAAGGAACTGAGATTGGAGAACGCGTAGCTTCTCGGCTTTTGCTGCTGAAGCTGCAGCGTCCTCTGGCTTCAGTGGCTTGCGCGGTCGACCGTGCATTTTTAATTCTTAATTTTCTTTTTATTTTTTTTGTACAAGATAAAAGTTTTCTCAGAAGAGAGGTTTTCGACTTTCGAGCTGAGAGGCAAGTTACGCGAGGCTAGCAAAGCAAGACGAGACGACTCAAATTGCATGAATTTGCTTGCAGATCATGGGATATTTCCCCGGAACCTGGGCCGCCAAGGGCCTCTCGGATCTTTTTATAGAGAGGCAGCTAATTTGAAGCCCACAGTGCCACAACTTTTCGTTGATAATAATAAATAGTGATTAATAATTTTTGTTCTAGTCATTTGCAACTATTTTAGTTTTTATGCTGATTTTTCACAATAATGATGACTATAATTGTAATTGTCTTTCTGTATATTTATAACACCAAGTCTCATTAACGCCAAGACCTTAAAAAAAAAAAAGGCATGTTAAAATTATTTTTTGCTAATTTGAAATCTAATACAATCTCAAGCACCACGATAAGGTAATGCAAAAAATTAAACAAAACCCAAAGCCTTTTAATTAAGTTTTTGATGCAGAATAATAATATGATAGAAGTTATTCATATACTCCCAGCAACAAAGTGTGTCAATAAGCAAATCTGAAGCTTATTGAGCATAGAAAAGAGCACATTACATGATCTGTAATGTCTGGGGGAATGATCCACCCCAATCCACTAACTAATTTAGGTTTCTAAAAGCTGACTACATATAGACCTATTAAATCTCAATTGGGGTATTCCCACTTTCTCGCCCATTAGTATTCCTAAATACTGAAGCAGCTACCTGTATCATCTAGATTTATGCTTGGCTCGTACTGGCTTGGATCCTCTCTTCTGGCTGGTTTATCCCGGGAATGACACACGAGGATTCTATCTGACCCAACGTGGAATTATTCGTCATTGAAGCTGCCTCCATAATTCCAGATGCCTCGTTCACCTCCTTTGTCAGAGCAGTTGATGTACCCTCATTCACCTCCTTTGCCAGAGCAGTAGCATGACAAGACACAGAAGATGTACCCACTCCAGGAGTCACCTCATTCACTTCCTTTGCCAAAGAAGATGTACCCATCTCAGAAGCCTCATTGCTGCTTCGATCGCTGCAATGTGTAGCTGCTGAATGTATGGTTTCAGAATCACCACCGATGTGAAGAGGCAAAGCATCATTCACGGCAGGCATTTCTGTCTCAATCGGCTCAATTTCAGATCTCCCTTCTTGGCAGTCCATAGTCCCTTCTACAGCCAATACTTCAGTACTCACCCCTTGAATCCCAGATGTATTAGCTTGACTGACTTTTGACCCTTCCTGACTAGCATTGATATTTTCCATATTCCCTGTATTTTGGAGTTGTGTACGGTCCATTCTACCTCCAGGGCGTTTCATTTTCAATATTTTCTTCTTAAATCGGCCTTTCTTTGCCTTTGGAACGTTTACAGTCTCCTCTGGGTTATTAGCCACCTCTGGTCCTCTCTTTCTGGAAGGAAGTACAGTTAATTGAGTGTTGCCAGCTGAATTACCGGATAACTCAGATGCACTTGATTGGATAGCTAGAAGAGCAGTTCTAGCAGCTTTGATCTCTGCTTCTTTTTTTGTTTTCGCGGCACCACCAATATAACGAATGTCTCCAATTTCTACAGTACATGAAAACTGTACTTTTCCCGATGCTTCATCCTTTCGGCACTGATACAAGGGAATAGCATAATTCATCTTTTGGGCATATTCCTGAAGTAAATTTTTGCATAAACCTGTTTCATGCTGAACAGGGCACCCAATGAAGGAGGTTATCTGTTAGTAAGACAATTATGTTGGACAGTTGGCTTCATAAATGTGAGTGTATGAGTGTGGGTGGGTTGGGTGAGAAGAATAGTTCTTGTCAGTGACAGTAAAACCAGAAAACAATAGCATGATTCCATTATATTTTACAACAGTAACTACATAATGCATTTAGCTAGTGCAGTGAAGATTGCATTATAACCAACCTTTAATGGAAAATTTACAGAAGAAACGTAAAAGGAAAGCATTTTCTGCACAGGGAGATAAAAAATGCAGCTATCAAAATGTATACAAGCGTTTACAAAAATTCTACAGACTTATTTTCAGCAATTCAGATTAATCTTTTAGAAAAGGGGGTTGTACTTAACAATGAATGCAAGCACTGTACAATATAATAGACACACCAGTAGAGTCAAGTGGAAAATCCTCAGAAATTAAAAAAGGAGACTACGCAGCAGTTAATCCATTCCATAAGCGACAATTATACTTACAATAGGTTGAGAGATGCATTCATTAACTTTGCCAAGTTTTGCTAACTCCACGAGAGCGACTTCAGCAGCTGACTGCTCAGCTGCCTTACGATTAAAAAATCCAGGCAATGAATCATATCTAACATCATCCACTATGACCGTTGATCTGAACCAAGGCTCATGAGATGGGCCTTCTTTGATAGTCTCATAGACAGGCGTAGGGATTCCAGCTTTTTGGGCATATTCTTGTAATCGGCTTTTAAATACATAACAGTTTGATACACCTGGCACAAAACAAGATTACTAATTCAATTTACATGCTTAAAAAAATTATAACAATAATAACACTAAACAGTTCAAGACTTCAGTTGAAGAACAATGAATTCAACTTGAAATATCACGACCAGGAGTTGCTCGAAAATCTACCCAAACTGGAGCTTAACTTGAGGTGACGAAAGAATAGGTGCTCTCATTTTTAATTATTTAAAAAATTCCCGTATTTAAATAGAAATACCATTTTCCAAGATATTATTCCCCATAGTTCAGAAACTGTAAGAGAAAAAAGAAAAAGAAAGATGAGCTCTTTTACAAAATTTCTTTCATTGTTTTTCAATTTTCAGCAAATGATCAAATTCATTTTTGCAAAAGCTCCTACTCATAAGGGAATCCAACGATTTGCCTATTCCGCATAACTAACATTGAATATAAAAGAAAAAAAAAAAGAAAAAAGAAAAAGAAGAAAACTACCGGAGAAGCCTTCGTTGGTCGGCATAGTTCCGAAAGTTGCTTTCTTTTTTCCTTTTTGTGTTTGCGCGTTGGTCAATGATTAACACTCGGCAGAAAGAAGTAAAGGCGAAAACTACGCCGTTTATCTTGGGTTGCAGCAGTTGAACTAGAGCCAAGGAAAGAGAGTGTCACTGTTTCGGGGCTCACTCGAATCTTTGGCTCGCGTTCCAGTGAAAATCAGCTGTGTGAGACTGTGTATTGTTGGTGTGTGAAGTTGAGCTATCATAGCCGTTGGATGAGAATTTTGATGGAAGATATTAGTGCTGATCCAACAGTTTGTATGGTGAAGGGTGTTTTGGGAAGTTCACGTGAGTCTGCTGACCTGCTAGAAGCCCTAATACTAACTAATTATTTATTCCTAGTGTTACGTAAATTTGGGGCTCCGTATAAGGATGTATTGGATCGAGCCCGAGTTTAAGACAAAATGCCGGAAAATGAATCAATACTTGAAGGCGCGATTCTGCAACTGAAGCTAAGACTTTGAAACGTTGGGCGCCTCGGAATTACTGAAGCAACTCAAATCTCGCTATTTTAATTCTAATTTCTGTGAGTCTACTGTTTCATGAACCCTTTCAAATTCTTTTTCGTTTGTCAAAATTTCAAAGAAGCACCTCGTGGTCTCTCTAATTACAGCTTTTTTATTGGTATTAGGGTTGGATCGTGTGCCTATGTAATTAGTTACTTAATTGGGGATTTATATGATTGTATTATTGTAATAGATATCTGTTGCATATAATTAATTATTTAATTTAATTTTCTATGCAAGTGTTTTCTTTCTTGAATGATGAGATTAGCCGTTGTTTTAGTTCCTCATGAAATCAGAATTAGTATAGATTTGGACAATTATTTAATATGATTTTATGTTATATTTGTAATGAATGGACTGTCAGTTGTGATCTTTTACTTTGGGGAATTATTAGGTTTAATGGAGGAATCAGAAAAAAGAAAGGAACGATTGAAAGCGATGCGTGCAGAAGCTGCCCAGGCTGAAGTTTGTAGTAGTGTTGAGACATTTCCAGTTCCTAGTTCTCTTTCTAATCCGCTGTTTGAGGACTCTGCGGCTCAGCCAATACAGGAGCAACCTTTTACAGGTTCAAGGTTTGGTTTTTACACAGACCCTGTAGCCGCATTCTCTGCCAACAAGAATAGGGGACAGCATGATAATAATACTAGACAAAATTACTCTATGCCTCCTAGTATCAGTGCTCCTGCCATGGCACGGCCTTCATCATTCTTTTCAGGTATTGTTTTGATTTATTAAAGTTTGTGTTAGATTGGATACACGAGTTAAAAATGCATGCATTTTCCTCTATCTTTTGGACTTTCTAATTTCAGAGCAAGGCTTAAAATTTGTTATCTAGTCTTTAGAGGAGATTAATATAGTTTCTTGTGCTATGCTTTATTATTGATTATGGTGTGTACTCATAATTAATGGCATGAAACTTTTAATCTATCAATTTTTTGTTAATAACCTGCTTTTGGCCACAATTTTTTTTTTTTTTTCATTTCCAACTTACTAGAACCAAGAAACTCTGGAATGATTCCCTCTCCTGGTCATCAATTGCAAGCCAGTTCTTCATTTGACCAGAGAATGTATCAATCACAGAGTCCTTATAATAATCCTCATCCCTATAGAGGCCCGAGAGGAGCAAGTCCATTACCCATCTATCAAGGAACTCCTGAAGCCTGGAGTAGATTGCAAGCTACAACTATCCATTACAGCCCCACAATCTACGGGCAAAGAAGCCCCAGAGGAATGGCCAGTCCTTTTACCGGGATACATCAAGGAACCCCTGAATCCTGGAATGGATCTGGAGGCACAGCTAGGTATAATTCACCATCTACTGCATCAGGAGGAGGTCAGATTTTCAGCCCTAGCTTTGGACCAGTAAGAAGCCCTACTTTCGGTTATGGCCAAGGCAGGCCTCAGTGGCAGGGCAGAAGTCCAAGCCCTGGTTCAGGGCGTGGAGGCAGTCCTGGTCCTAGCTCAGGAAGAGGTAGAGGTCGTTGGTATGGCAGCAGCGTGAGCCCAGGTTTGGGATGCAGTGGTGGAAGGGGCCGAGGACTTCATTCTCGTGGCTTTGGAGCAGATGGAAAACAAGGGCCAGAGTGTTTCTATGACAAGTCCATGGATGAAGACCCATGGCAGGAATTGGAACCCCTTGCGTGGAAGAGTAGAAATTTCAAAAGCCCTGGCTCTTCAAATTCCTGGTTTCCAAAATCCATTAGCATGAAAAAACCGAGAGTTTCAGAAGCTTCCAGACAGTCTAGTTCACAGCCGAGCCTTGCAGAATACCTTGCTGCCTCTTTCAATGAGGCGACTAATGCTGCTCCAAATTCATGAGTCCCTCGGAGGATTTTAGATTTTGTTGAAAGAGTTTCTAGGGTGTATTTGTGATGGCATGTAATAATTTTAAAAATTAATCTAATTTATCAAGTAAGCTGGCTGCAATCTTAATAATATAGCTGTTTCATTAGTTGATGATATATATTTTGTTGATTTCTCGCAATTCTTTTGGTTATCGTCATATCATTATTGTTATTCTTGGTAGGGACTGTAGGGTAAATGTGATGCGCGCTCAGAGTTTAGGGAAATTTGCATAACTAGCCCGAAAATTTTGATTTTTTCAAAATTAGTCCCCAACTTTTTCCAACGAGCCAAAAAAAAAAAATTGGAACGCATTTACCTTGGCATTTCATTATCCTAAATCTCCCTCAACAAGCTAACGATCTCATCATCTCATCATCAATGGTGACGGTAACTGAATATGGCGATAGTGACAGGAAACCTGAATCTAAATGAATCTAAACACTTGGTGAGTTAATTTTCATCATTTTGAGTGATGCAAATGGAATTATATATGATTGTAGGTTTGTTAGAGGACAAAAATCAAATGAATTTTTTTCAAAAAGATGAGTTACAACTTACAACTATTGTATATTAAGCGCTTGCTGGATTGATGAAATCTCTCGCAGAATTTCTGTGTTTATTTTTGGTAGATTGTTAGTTTAAAATTCTGTTTAGTATTGAGGTATATTATACCTTTTAAGTTACAGCAACTATTAAAAAAACTTGTCATTCTAAAACAAAAGGTAATAGTATGTAGTAGATATAATTTTAAATAATAAATTTTGATAAGATTATTAAAAATGTAATAGATTTTTCATCATACAAATATAAAATTAAATTAACTTAACTTCTAAACTGTAATAATTAATATTCACGAAACACTTTAATACGGTAACCTTTTAAATTACAGTTGTCTAGCCTCAATTTCAAAAAGAGCATAGACTAAGCCAATAAGGGATAACTTGTTGGTTTTAACCATTTTAGAGCAATGGGCACCATGTGCATATGTTTTTATGCCTATTGCACCTGCGGTCGTGTTTTGGTGCGATAGGCACCAAAAGAGGCTTACCGCATCAGTACAGGTGCGACAGGTTGCTGTCGCATCAACACTAGTGCGATAGCAACTTGTTGCTCATAAACACACAAGCTTTGTATTTGTTGTATTTTTATCTTTTGTTTAATTTCAGTGACTTGATTTTAGTTTTCGGGTGTTGAAGCATCAAGGGCAGCAAGCAATAACAATGAAGCTTATACCAAATCTGGAAAATCAGCTGAGATTTCGAGATAAAATATAAAAGCCAATGATTTAGAACAAGGAACCTCTCAAATGAGAATATTTTACGTTGGACGAGTGTTTGTTTTCATTCACTTTTCTGCAGAGCAAAGCTCTAACGCTATTCCAAACTTGAACATGGCTTCCACTTTTGCAACAACGAGAAAGCAACCCCATTCAGTTACAAAGGGCTTCCCTTCAGCGTTTCTTTGAGAAAGGAAAAGACAGGTAACAAGTTGGTACCTGTTTTCTTTCTTTCTTCTTCTTCTTCTTCTTCTTCTTCTTTTTATTATTTGGTAAAAATCTTCTTGTTTATGAAACGAGTAATTTTAATTGTATATTAATTAATACCCGCACGGCTTTGTAATTTTCAAGGTTACACGAAGAGTACCATTCCAAGTAAAGATTCCTCCTTCAATGGCTGCTGCTGCTACTCAGCCAGAAGATCAAAGCAAGTATCCAGGGCTGGAGCTTGAAGGTTAATCATCAAAAATGGTTGATCTCAACTTATCGTGCCATAGGCTTTAATTGAAATTGAAATCCTTATCAGTCATACAGCTTCATTCATAAAGATTTTGTAATTACTAGTATTCTTTTTTTTGTAATCACTATTATTATTTCTTTTATTTGACAGAATCTTTTTAAAATATACATCAATGACATCAAAGTAGATCCATTTTTCCATCAAAAAAGAAAAAGAAAAAGTAGAATTTTTTTTTTGGGTTCTAAAAAAGGAGAGAATTTGTATTAGTGAGATTCTCATAATGATAATTGCAAATTAAGCTTACAATTTTATTTTATTTTATTTATGTCAACTTCTTCCACAGTTGGAAAGTGTTTTTATTGTTAGAACAAAAGCATTCATTAAACACACCAGAAAGCAATAATAATTTTTGCACATACCCTCCGAAGAGAGCCAAGCTTGAGTACTTAAAAAGAATTAACAAAGCCGCTGGAACTTGCATCCTCATTGCCCAAATGCGCTTTGCTGCCTGGTTTCTTTTTTAATTTAACTCACTTTTTAAACAGAACAAAAATAAATGTATGAATAATGAAATATATAGCAAGAAATTTTTTAAAAAAAATGTGTCACACGTAAACACGGCTGCCACAGGTGTCTGCCGCACCAAACATAAGTGCTACAGGCACCGATTGCACAAAATAAAAGTTGTGTTATGTGCAATAAGTGTCTCTTGTACCAAATAAATGGCAGTCATTTTATATGCGATAGGCATACTTATCTCACATAAACACCCACAACATAATACCATTTCGGCCCATTTCCCATATTCTTAGACATCCATTCAAGAAAAATGATAGCAAAATTAAGCTTCGAACAACAAAATATATTCTTTAAGGCATTTTAACAAACACTTATAGTACCAGATTTACTATGCCAAAATTATATGAATATTTTATCAATTTTCATGCCCAATTCGATCCTAATGTTAAGACATCAGTAGTTCAACGGTATTTAACCTATAATCATCTACAGTTAATACGAAGACATTAAACCCATTCAAGAATTTGACTTAAATTCACCAAATTAACTCAAAATAAAATGCATCGCCACTGGTTCACTCGTCTCCGGAAGTAGCCGTTGTCGTCGTGGCATTGATTTGGCGTTGCCGTTAATTTACTTGCTCAATTGGAGATTACTAGTTTCTAATGTTTTTATTTGTTGACAACGATGAATGAGAGTGATAAGGGTAAATGTGTCCAAAAGAACTAATATTTGGCTTGTTATAAATAAAAAAAATAGTTTCATTAATTTTATTTCAACACTTACTTTTTTAATTAAAACAATCATCAGATTACTACTTACTATTTTAATTCATTTATTATCAAAAATCACAAAATTACCCTTGATTCATTTATTATCAATAAGTGATTGCTCAAATTATGTTTTCACAAAAAAAAAATTTAATGCAGAAAAGGATGCAGTGAGAAATTCAGTGGGTTCAAATAGTCCCATGAGAGAAAACTAGGGGGTTTAATTTTGAAAAACAGAAAAATTTTGGGTTAAGTATGTAAATTTTCCAAAGATTGGGAGCCCATTTTCAGCAACCATACAGCAATAATAAGAAGAAGATTAGTAACAATACGGGTGTAAACTGTAAAGGGTGCATGCGAATGGGATAAACAAGTACATGCAGAGTTGTGACTTTTTCAGATCTCAAAAGCTGGTGGTGGTGGTGGTCCCAGCTTCCTTGAGAAATAAAAAAAATGGTACATGCTTAGTTTGTCTATGACTGGTCTCAGAACAATGACGATCGGGGAAATCACTATTGTTTTCAATTGAATCGTGGTGGCCCACTTATGTAAAAAGACAAAAAACTGATTCTTGGGAACCAATCAAAACGTTGCAAGGCTTTGTTTTAAAGTCTAGATTCCAGATTGTTGTCTCAACTTAAAAGTATCATAGAAACGCGCTCACAAGCAGTGGGTGCACAAAATGTGATGTTAACAAGTCATCTGAATATCATCTTCAAGACAAGAGAACGTTAGGGAGCTGAACATTTTACCATGCATGAAAAAGTAGCCCAATACGTTTCCTTGTTTCTAAAAGTCAGTTTGCCTAACCTGACAACTTAATGCCAGAGCCTGGTACAGAAACCATTCCCAGGAGCTTGTTTTTGCTCGCAACCGATCTCATCCATGAAAGTGTGGATGAGCTGCCCAGCCAAGCTTGGTGGGTCATCAATAAAAGCATCAACAAAGACGCTCACCACCCTTCTTTCTTGCATAGTCGCTTTCAGGCTGAACCAAGTGAGAAACTTAACTCTGAAATGTTCATCTATGTGCCCTTTGTGCTCTAACCATTTGACTACCCTCACAGAATAATCATAATCACTCTCTTCTGGTTTCTTTTCACAACAGGAAGCCAGTTTCTGACGCATTCCATCAGATTTACAAGGTGTAGAAGGGGATATTGACTTGGGGCTCAATAAAGGAGGTGGAAGTGAGTAGAGCCCTTCATGCTTACTCTTCTTAACATTAGCCAGTGACAGTGAAAGGTTTGCACGGCGCTCGCTGGATGCCAATTTAAGACTACTGGAGTTTGTGGATTCCACATGAGAATGAACCTGAGAAATTTTAGCACGTTCTCTCTTCCTATGTTTGACCTTAGCAGCAGCAGAGCTGCTGTCTGATGCAGGTGTAATCCATTTAGATTCCCAGACACCAAAAACCCCAGTGCCACTGGTAAGAGAAACCTTGCAGAAATACTCGGTGGAAGGATCTAGATCTGTTACTAAGAACCTCTTTTCAGGCCTCAATACAATGAAGGTGGGGTTGTCTGGATAATCCTTCACAGTAGACTTACGATGCCACAGCCTGCAGCCTGAAAAGTCTTCTAAAAGACGATCCTCGTATTCTAGTGCAATGATGACTGATGTTGAAGAGGATTCTTCAAATCTAATCTGGCAAGCTTAGAGAGGAAAAAGGACATCAAAAGCAACATCAGTGAAAAAGGGAAAGAAAAATGCTTTCATTTTATTTTTTTAGGCATTTAAATATTCTCTCCCGGTGGCCATGGATGCATCTCTCACATGGCAAGTAAACATGCATCTGTTTATTATCCTATAGTCGTTTACTTTATTGTCATCTCTGGGACCACACAAAACCAATTACAAGACTAAAATTAAATTTGGCGAATGATTAATTTTCCACTGTCACATTTAGACACTCCATTGGATTAAACTGCATATATTAAAAAATTTAAGAAACTTACAGGCTGGCTCTTTCTTTACAATATCACTGGGACAGGTATCAACAACAAACATGGAATCCAATGCTTCCACCGCTGAAGCACACAACTTCTGAACCTTGGCACCACAAGCGAGCCTATTAACAATACCTCGTGCCATTTTTGTGCATAATAGATTCAGAGGCCCTACTTCATTTGTCAGTATTTGTAAGGCAGTCTCGACTGTTTTCTGCACTTCTTTGAATAGCTCGGTACCTAAAAGAATCTTATGTCCCAAAGAGATTCGCAGACATAGTTCATCCACTCTTCTGGTTTCTTTGGCAACCAGCAATTGTCTTCTCCAAGTTCTGTAAAACACTAACCATATAATTAGATAATCATTCCCTCATTCTTTGCAAAACAAATTAGATCTTTTCTACTTCAGAAAAGAAAAATGCCAAGATTAGTCTAATAAAACTAACTTGTATGCAAGTCTAAGTTGGATGAGTTCTAAATTTTAGATTTAGCACGCCACATAAAACTCTCACAATTATGCCATTCTGTCAGAGATGCCTGATCTTTTCTCTCTCAGAAGCAAAAGCAAAAAAATTATGCACCAATGTCATAGCAGCTTGCTGCAGGGAAGCCAAGGGATATATCATGGGGGGCATGCATGCATAATAGACTCTATTTTTTGGGTGTTAGAGCCGGTTGAAAAGATCTTGAGTCACAAGACACCAGTGCCCGACATCACCCCAGAATTGGACACTTCAAAACACCAGTGGAGCAAAAAATATCTGTAGTAGCGAAAGCCATGTGTGCATTTGCATGCACATGTATCAATGTGTTACATCTATTCCCAAATAAATGATTTGCTTATTAAGGTTTGGCTTAAAGTCACAAAACCATATGTGATCTATCACTACATATTCTATATGCAATTAAATAATTAATACTATTCTTCATGAATTAAAAAAAGCTCATTACCTCATCAGACCATTAATTTTTCCACAAGAAATGCAGCAGTAACTGCCATCCAACTTTGTGGAAGAACCAATCTTCACAATTCCAGTTCTTTCATCCTTCAAAGCACATTCTAAATGGCAAGACATTCCACACGAGTCCTTTTCATCAGAAGCCCCGGAACCACAGGTTAACCATAAGCTAGGATCCTTGTTATCATCGTATTCATGACATATACAGCATGAACATCTCTTGCAAAAAGCATCACCCAAGCCTAAAACAGCTCTGCATGCAGCATTCTCACATAATTGAATTTTAACAAGTTTTGCTTCACTCTCTACAGAAACATTGTCTTGATCTCTTGATAATTCAGGTATGGGTTCTTCTTGCCTTTTCCTCTTAAAATCAGCTTGAGTTTTGGCCAAACAAGAAGCATCAGGGTCGTTTGTCTTGCACTTCCGAGAGACTAACTTCAGAAGGTGCTCTATCATTCGAAATTTTGTATAGCCACTGTACTTTCTTTCTTTACCCATCTCTGCACAGATGATTTCGAGAAGCTCCCTGCGGCTAAACGAGCTAAGGATCTCTGGGGCATCTTTTGACCATTGGGCAATCTCATGAACCAGTTCTCTTTTCTCTTCCAGGCTTAGCCGGCTACATTTTGCAGGGTCAAGTACAAATCCTGAAAGCAAAAGAATTCTCAACGCTGACCTCCATACCTCTTGTACCACATGCAAATAAACCCAAGCATTGCTAAAAAAGAAAACTGATAAAAGAATTGATGAAGAAGCAAGGTTCTAAAGTCAAAACATATCTGAAATACTAGATTCAATTAAGTGACGCATAGCATGCAATCAAAAGCACATTGTGGTATTCTTTATGTTTATGTGGAAATTAAACTTTTCGTTCCCCTAATTCTGGCCTTCCTAATCCACATTAAAATTCTAACCTGTAGTGGCGTTCAGTTATGTACACCATATGATTAGATGAACAAAAACCTATACTATTATTACGGTAAAAATTAATTTTGATTCATACCATTGTCTAGAGTTAAGACATGTATGATCTGCTAGGACAAAATTCTCAAACCCGACCTCATTGTATAAACAAGGTAGAGTAAAAACAAGTCCAGATCAATGACTATCATCCAATACATTAGGCTTCAACACTCGTTCTTTAGTTATTTCCAGCTCCTTAAATTAGATATTTTAGCATCAGCAGATAACTTGACTCATCCTCACTATTGGTAGCCAGAAAAGAGAATTGTTTTTAAGATGACCATAAAAATGTGCCTCTGTAAATCATACTATTACTACCAAAGCCTTAACTGTAAACACCTCAAAGCACCAATTTTTTCATAACCACAAAAGGCAAAAAAAAAAAAAAAAAAAGAGTTTCTTTTAACACTACCATACATGCATACAAACACATATAGCACATATAAACACATATTAGACACAAGGTACAGTAAAAATAAATGTCTCTAATAAAAGATCAGCGTCATTATAACCAAAACAAAAACAGGAAGAACAGTGAAACAGGCCCCAAACGAAAAAAAGAAAATAAAAAATAAAAACCCAGATGTAAAAAGGCTTTATATAACCTACATTGTCAGCAGAACCACTAAGGGTTTGCAAAAACAGCGCCATTAATAGTAAAAAGTGAGTAAAAAAACACAAACCCAGATCAAAATGTCATATGAGATAAAGTGACAAACCAGAGAACATTGAGTTCATGCCTGAAAAGCCCTCCTCTGCTTCCCTCATTACACTTCAAAACGAAACAAATGTACAACACTTCGCTCACTCAAGACGCTGAAACATATGAAGAATATTTTCTTTCTTTAAAATTTAAAAGAAAAAAAAAATCATGAAACAAAGAGAGTGAGGGAGTGGAGGAAAGAAGTGGGCGAAACAGAAACAAAATAAAATAATAAATGAGTTACCAGAAATAAATAAATAAAACAAATAATAAATGAGAGGGGTTTTGGTAATGCTAATGGGGGGGTTTGTTGTGTGCTCACGTCACGCGCTTGGTGCTGCTCTTGTGTAACAATCGAGTATTTCGGTTTTCTGTGTTTATTTATTTATTTATTTTCTTCTCACAGTTTCTGACTTTTTCTGATGTGAAAAGCCGTGAGCGAGTGAGACAAAAATTTTGGTTACAATGAAAATGCACACTGTGTGTGTTCAACTGCTTTTGTGCTCTTCGTGGTCTTTTTATTTCATCACGACCGTCCACTTTTTTTAACTTAATATTATGAGTTGTGTTCGCGTGATTGATTTTGAGGACCCACCGACGGTTTCTCAAACGTCAAACCCTTAAGTTTTTTTTTTTTTTGAATTGATATAAATTATATATATGGTAACTTAGATGATGTCTTCACAAAATATTTTAATTGAAACAATTCATCTGTCTACTCTCACATTTTTGCAGTTGTTATTTCTAATTTTTTTAATAATATAATTTTACTCTTTCAGAAACATAATATAATTTTATGATAAAGATGTATTTTATCATACTTATCTCATCATCTGCAAAAGTAACATATCAAAATAAAAAAAATTAATTAATGAATAAAATGAAATTTTTGGATGATATTAGTTAAAAAATAAATAAATATGGTAATATGGATAGTATTTAATTTGTGAAATGCGAGCGAGTGGCATTTGTTTTTTTTTTTGTTTGAATCGCAAAAAATAATATTAAGTTATTTTTTAACTTAAAAAATAGAATCTTTACATTTGTGCCCTTACAAATTATAAATGTGATGCAAATAATAAATATTTCAAAGAATATAAATCAGATAAAATAATATCATAACATAAATTGTGTTCAATTGAATACAATCCTTTAATATTCTAAATAAATATATGTTGATCAATTTTATTGTAGTATATGATATTTTTATATAAAAAAATATTCATAAAAAATTATGAAGATAAATAATGCTAATTTGAAGAAAATAAAAAGATAAAAATAATAACAATCCATCACTATAGTATCTGGGTAATAATCCTAATTATTAAATTTTATTTAGGTAAGAATAAAAATTAATTAATTAATTAGATATAAATATTTTGGAGAATATTTTTTAATGAAATCATTAAACTTTTTAGATTAAGGAAAAAATTAAAAAAATAGTTTAATAACTAAATGACTTAATGACTGAAAATTTTCATTAAGTTGCAAAATCAAATAGACTTAAAAACTTAATTGATTAAAGTTGAGTCAATTAATTAAGTCACTAGGTTAATAAAACAAACGGCTTCTGAGTCATGCTCTTAAACTGTTTGAGTGATGCAGTGCTACCGCTTCATAGTGCTCAATAGTCAATTGAAGTTATGAAAAAAAATTATCACCTAAATGAATAATCTTTTAAAATAAGAACAATGTTAAAAATTTAAAAATTTGAGTCTTAATTTGAGTCACAAGTATTGTACTACTAATGTGTCTGTAATTATCACATGAAATTAGATGCATCAACAGAGATTCAAACGTTGAATCTCTAACAATTTTGATTATGTAATGGAAGAAGATTGGACTTTTAATTTTCAATTATATTGGGCTGTCTAAGCTAAAATCATATCATTATCTTAATCATATCAATCATCAATGGGAGAGCAGACAATTTGGTCCCTTCGACCCCAATATCAGAGGGCGACGAAATACCCTCTTTCAGTGATTTAAATTGGTCCATTCTTCTTAGCCCCCACATCCACATGGTTGTAGACCTTTTGCTCTCTCTTTCGGAAGAGGGGATTTATTTATTTAATTTTTTGAGATTAATATATTTCCTCGTAAATTATCACACCCTTATCTTTCCATAATAATAAAGGAACTGTTACCAGGACATGAACTCGAAACTGCTTAACTACATTCTAGAAGCTTATTCATAATGATCTTGTGCCAATCCTAATCCGTCCATATTTTTAAAAAAAATTAATAATAATGATCGAAAATTATTATGGCCGTAATGGCAACCCCATAAATAGAATGTATAAATCCTCGTCTCCATTTAAAAAAAGAAAATGTGGGTCACAGCAATAACGCTGAAAATGGAAATGACATAATAGATTATAGAAAGTGAAGGTTTTAGTTAGTAACTGCATGATGGTTAAGCATAACAAGAATGATTTATTGTCTGGTCAAGCTGGGTTGATTGATGAGCATGCATGATTTGATGCCATATTTATTGCATGCAACAACTTATGGTTGGTAAAGTTAGTTTGGGTTAAAGCTTTCATTTTGTACCAGGTTGTTTTAGCTTATTACATCAGTTTATAGTCTATTTATTAAAATGTGTAATTCGGTAAACTATTAAAACTTACCGACAAAATGA